>NC_137969.1:99592618-100192618 GCF_963924665.1 Micromys minutus
CTTTTGCTATATGAGTCCCAGGGATGGAACTTAGATTGTCAGGCTTGATACCAAATACCTTTACCCTGAATTATCTTGCTGGCCCATTGCTGCTGTATTTTAGTCCATAGTATTGTTCAACTTTGATTTGTCATGACTACATTCCAGTTGTACAACTTTAATTATAGATTTAGTTTTCCTCCCTTTTACCTACTTCTTTCCTTCCCTTTATTTTATATGTCATTATTTATTGGAATCATAGAGGGAATAACAAACCTGTTTAGGGTATTGATAACATGTTTAAAACCCCTGAAAACTTTATTGATTAGTCAAAGAGCTTCATAGCCAAGGCATTTTCTCAGAAAGTCACTTAAGGTAGCATTACTTGCTTTCTTCATGGAACTCACTATGTAGACACAGAAATCTGTTTGTCTCTGCCTCCCAAATGCTAGCATTAATGTACCATTATACCTGGGTTATTATTTTGTTTTGAGGCAGGGTCTCTACTTAGCTCTGGCTATCCAGGAGCTTGGTATGTAGACAAGGCTGGCCTTGAGCTCCCAGGTATCTACCTGCCTCTGTTTTCTAGCATAGCATAAAATTCATGGGCTACTATGGCCACCTTTGTTTTATTCTTATTAATTGTTAAGTGATAGTTTGGAAGATTGTTTTTTTTGTTGTTGTTGTTTTGTTTTTTAAGAGGAAGAAACGTGGACTGAGAACAGTTGGTTGGAACTGATTGCCATGCAAACATGAGGATCTAAATTCCATCTCCAGAACCCATGTTCAAAAAGGCTGGGTGTGGTGGCTGGAGAGTGGGAGACAGGGGAATGGATAGCATGGGGCTAACCATCCAGCTTAGTCAGTGAGGTCAGTGAGGGAGGCTGTTTTAAGAAAAAAAAGGTGCTTGTCACCACCTAGAAGGAGAACCTGAATTTGATCCTCAGAACCCACATGGTGGAAAGTGAGAACTGACTCTTGCAGCTTCACATGTGCACCAGAGATGTGTGTACCTCTTCCATCAAAGATAAATAGATGTAAAACAAACAAAAAAACCAACAAAATCCAAGGTGGATATGGCTCAATGTGGTCGTGTATGCCTTAATCTCAGAAGAGGATCTCTGTGAACTGGGGCCAGCCTGGTCTTCATATAGTGAGACAAACAAGCAAACAACCCAAGGCAGATAGAGCTTCTGAGGAATGGCATCCAAGATTGACCTCTGGCTTCCTCATGTACATGTAAGCATGTACTAAATAAAGAACGAAGGAAGAAGAAATAAGTTCACCTGTATTCAGGATGTTTTCTGTATTTTTACAGTCTCCTCAAGGTCTGTTTGTTGAAGAAACTTCTGAAGAAGGTCTGAAGAGTTCTGAAGGAGACGACTCTGTGCCTGCCTCACAAAGGTGAGGTTGTATTTTGCTGTGGGTCTCAGGTCTCATCCTATGGTATAAGGGTAAGGAAGAAGAGCCTCTTGAAAGAGACTATATATACATGGAAAACTTGCCAGGAACTTTTATCTCCTTTATACGCTGAGATTGGAAATCATTTTTAGCTGTAAGTTTGCAAATGTGTATCTTAGAAGCCTAAAATATTAAGCCTGGAAGAAACCATAAAGGTTTTTTACCCACTCTAGTCATCTTAGCATAAACCTCACAGTTTATTACTTGGCTGTTCACTAATCTATCCTAGCTTCCTAGACTGTTTCTTTATGGCTTGTCTTCCTTTCTTTGTTCGTTTTTTTTTTTTTTTTTTCCTGGTTATGTTATGTTTTTCTTTCAGATTAGCATACAGAACAATAGGTTTCATGTCGTCTTCCATTGTTTTCCTTCACTTGCCTTCCTCAATTGCTCACTGTCCTCTCTGTGTCACCTCTCCTGTCCAGATATTTCCTCTTTCTTCTGGTTAGTCCATAATTTTCTTTCTCTCTTTTTTCTTTCTCCTTTTGGTTTTTGGAGACAGGATTTTTCTGTGTAGGCTTGGCTATCCTGGAACTCAGTCTATGGACTTGAACTCACAGAGATCTGCCTGCCTGCCTCTGTTCTCCCCTCTCTTAAGTAAGGTCTCTTCCCCCTCATAATCCCCTTACTTGTTTCATGATTACAAATATACACTATATATATTTATTACATAATAGATTTATATACTATGTATGTAAACCTAGGTTTTGTATAGTAGAACATATATGGTCTTTACTTTTTTTCTGAGTCTGGCTTATTTTGTTTGTGATTTTGCATCCATTTTTTCCTGCAAATGTTATGATTTCATTTTTTTATAGCTGTACAGCATTCCATTGTGTGTATGAACCTTGTTTATCCATTCACTGATGGAAATCTAGGTTTATTCCATTTCTTGGTTATTGTGATTAATATGACTTTAAACACAGATATGCAAGTATGTCTATGGTATAATGTAGCTGGATTGTATGGTATTTCTCTTGTCTCTCTTTTTCTCTCTGTCTCTTCTCTCCTTTTCTTTCCCTCCCTTTTCATTTGTCTGTCTGTCATGGAACCTCCATACTGATAGTGGCTATAAGATTTAACCCTCCCACGTCCTTACCAGCATTTGTTATTTGCTTTTTTGGTAGCCATTCTGGCTAGAGTGAGATAGAATTGAAAATTGTCCTGTCCTCTTCTCTTTTTTTTCTTTTTCTTTTCTACTTACCTCTGGCTGTTTTGGTACTTACTGTGTAGACCAGGCTAACCTTGAACTCACAGAGATCTACCTGCCTCTGCCTCCCAAGTTCTGGGAAAAAAGGCATACATAGCCATGCCCAATAAATATTCCTTTTTAATATGTAGTGACTTTTTATGTCTTCTGATTAATTTTGGTATGAAGTCTACTTTATCAAATATCAGAATAGCTCTTCCAGCCTTGTATTGGTTTCTGACTGATTGGAGTTTTCCATCTCTTGGCTTTTCCTTGAGACAACAACAGAAGTTTGGAATAAGTCAGACAGTCTGTGTTTCTTTGGTGAATTGAGACCATTTTATATTTAAAGTTATTATAGTGAGATATTTATTGATTCTATAATTTTGTTGGTTGTTTTGAGGTTGGTTGGATTGCTGTTTGTTCTTGCTTCCTTATTAGTATCACCGGTTAGCTGGTTTATACTGTTGGATATAATGGGTATTTCCTAGAACTCCTTTGTTTAGTCATTTCTCTCCTAGGATTTTTTTCTTTCCTGTTCTTGTAGTTGAGACTGCTTTTCTTCTTCTTTTTTTTAAAAATTTTTTTTTAATTTAAATTTTTTTTTTATTTTTTGCTTTTCTTCTTTGTGCATAGTATTCATTTGAATATCTTCTGCAGTGCCAGCTTGATGGCCACCAACTGCCTTAGTTTGTACTTTCCTTGAAATGCTATTATTTTTCTTCAATTATATTTACTTATATTAACTTTCAGAAGATGCCTTTGCTGGGTGTAACATCCTTGGGGGTCAGTCAGTGCTTAGAATATATCTTTCCATGTTCCCTTAGCTTTGAACAGTGCTAGTGAGAGATCAATACTGTTCTGAAGGTTTTGCTTTTGTAGGTGAGTTGGTGTTTTTCCTTTACTGTTTTGAATATTGTTTTTTTGCTTTGAATTTTTTCATGTGTGTGTATGTATTCATGCTTTGCATGTGTGTGGGTGTGTGTGTATGGAAGCCCAGGAGGAATGTATAACATCTTTCTTGATTACTCTTCCACCTTACTCTCTGAGGCAGAGTGTCGCAGTTCAACCCAGAGCCTGCCAGTGTGGTTTGCCTTGCTAGTCAGCTAGCTCTGGGTCTCCTGTTTCTGCCTTCTGAGACTGGAACTGCAGGTCACTGCCACCCCCTGGGAGCATTTAAGTGGATTTCTGTGGATCTGAACTCTGGTTCTTAGGCTTGTATGTCTTTAATGTCTATGTCATTTCCTCAGCCCTACATTGTATGTTTGACTTCATGATTATAACATGCTGTACAGAGGTTTTTCTCTGAACATGTCAATGTTATAAATGACTCTTGCTTCAAACAGAATACTTATTTCTTTGAAAAGGTTTGGGAAATTTTCTGCTGTAGTTTTATTGAATAGTTTATGCTTTTAGTGTTCATACCAGCTGTGACTTTTTTTTCCTTGTTTTTCGAGACAGGGTCTCACTTCACTATGTACCTCTAGTCCTCCCGAAACTCACTGTAGATCAGGCTGCCTTCATATTCACAGAGATCCACTTGCCTCTGCTTCCCTAGTGCTGGGACTAAAGGCTTAGCCTGCCTTGTCTGGTTATCCCAGGATTCTTAGATGTTATGGAAATGCTCATATATTATTTTTTTCCCACTAGTAATTGAATGTAGCATTTGTTTCACCTTGTCCTCTACCCTTGATACTCTTTCTTCTGCTTAGTCAATTCTATTGGCAGTGTTCTCCAATTACATCAGTTGTTATTTTATTGTATGCGCGTATGCCTACGATCCTCTGAAATTGTGATGGTCTCAAGCTGTGTGGATGCTGGGACCCCAACCCAGTGCTCTGAAGGAGCAGTACGTACACCTAACTACTGAGCCATCTCTCCAGCACCTCTACTTTGATTTTTGTCCATTAAACTTTTCAGTTCCTTCCTTCTTTTCTCACTTTTCTTCCTTTCCTTTCTCTCCCTTGCTTCTTCCTTTACTTTTTTGCTCCCTTTCAAAAAATTCTCAATTTCTTTTCCTAATTTTTCTTCTATGTTTATTTGTCATGTTAGATCATAAGTCATTTTTACCAGAAAATATTTGAAAGCTTCATGTGCGTTTTACTTATTTTGGTGCTTTTGAGTTCTGTAGTTGAGAATTATGGTCTTTTAGAGGAGTTGTGTTGCCCTGACTGTATTTCTTGCATTTCATTGTTGTGATTTATGTATATGTTGGTCTGGCTAGCTCATCAGGATTTTTGGATGTAGATCTTCTTACTTAGCAGCCTACTCTTGAAGGGAGGAAACACACTGCTATAGCAGCAATAATATCAAACTATATTAGATATAGAAATACACAAAATCAATTACAGCTCATTAATATATTAAAGTACCATTCTGCTGTGGAACATGGCATGAGGTTAAACACTCTTTAAAGAAAGTGTGGAATAGCAAATAAGTGATATAAAAGGAGACTGGGGGAGGGGAGGAAAGTGGGGAGCAAAGTTAAATAAATAAAACGAAGAAGAAATGAAGTAAAGTAGGGCTGGAGAGATGGCTCAGTGGTTAAGAGCACTGACTACTCTTCCAAAGGTCCGGAGTTTAACTCCCAACAACCACATGGTGTCTCACAACTATCTGTGATGGGATCTGATGCCCTCTTCTGGTGTGTTTGAAGACAGCGACAGTGTACTCATATAAATAAAATAATAAAAAAAGACATGAAATATAGAAAAATTTGGGGGGAGGGAAGAGACAAGAGCAAGAGAGTAAGAAAGAAAGCATCACTAAATAGAAAAGTTCAAAAGCAAAATTTAAGAAATATAGGATGGGGAATAAAAAAATAAGAATATAAGAGTATTAAAAGTCAGTAAGATAAACTCAGCACATAAAAGGGGATAAAGAAGGAATCATTGGGGGAAAAGAGTGAAAAAGAAAGCTGGGTCATACTGGTACATACTTTAAATCCTAGCTCTTCCCAGGAGGCCAGCCTGGTCTACATAATGAGTTCCATAATAGTTAGGGCTGCACAATGAGATCCTGTCTTAAGAAAAGAAACTAGGGAAAAATTTTTCCCTAAATGAAAAAAAAAAAAGGGTAAATAAATTAGATAAATGTTTGAAGAGAAATAACAAGTAAAAACATTTAAAAATATTTAACTATAATACTCCCAACCCCAAATAAAAGGGAAAAAAAGTCCTTTACTTGAGTAACAGAGACAGGAGGATTTTGGTGAGTTTGAGTCCAGCCTGGTCTACATAGTGAGTTTTAGGACATCTAGGCCTATGTAGAGATATCCTATCTCAAAAAGCAAAGCAAAACAGGAAAAGTCCTGGATAATAGGGATGAAGGTACTTGGTCCCCAAGCTTGATGACCTGAGTTTGATCCCAGACTGTGATGGAAGGAGAGTACTAACTCAAAAAAACACTGTCCTCTGATCCCCATGCCTGTGCATGTCTATATGCACACACACACACACACACACACACACACACACACACAAGTAATACAGTGGGAAATGTAAAGTCCCTTTAAACATGTAGGGGAAAAGTCACACATAAATACAAAACAAAAATGTAAGTACAGAGAAAGAAGAGAAGATGAACTGCAGTGGCTCTTTTTGAGTCCTTGAATAGTGCTTATGGAGTCAGGAGGACTGTGGATGGTGATGTGTCTTTCCTTTGGTTGACGTTGTTACAGTCTGTATTGCCATCTTCCAGAGCTCTCTTCACAACCATTTTCTTTCTTTGCATGTCAGGGTTGTTAGCTTTGCATTCGGTGGGCTGGGCAGAGTTTCTCATTCTCTTTAGCCTGCCTATATTGTATCTTCTTGAGTGGCTGTTTTTCTAAGGAGTGTCTCCCAAGTGGGTCGGGAGTATGGAAATCATATCATAGCACTGAAATTGGTTTAGGCAAAAGGCCTGCTTTCATATTTTCAAGGTCTCCTGTATACTAATCTCCCTGCTAGAGAGATGTCTTTTTGGGTGTCATTGCACCCCAGGAACTTCAGAGTTCTTGGGCTTAACAGTAATGAATTTAGGTAGATAGGTGATTGGAAAGTTTGGTCTGCTATGGCCTAAGGCTCAGTAAAACATAGAGCTATTAAACATAGAGCATTCTTGTTGATGAGATCTGTTCCTAACCATTGAGCATGGATGGGGTTGTCTGTCCTTATACATGATCCAGTCTAAGCCAGTCTCATGTTGCCTTGACCCTTGGCCAGAGTCCAGACCTGCTGCTGTCCACAACTGTTTTTAAGAGGTTTCCCTGTCTAAGGGTTTGTGGAAGACCAAACTGAGGTTTCCTAGCTTGTGGATTGTTCTTGACCTCAGGCCCTAGGGTAGTTCAGTTTTCTGGGTTTTTTGTTTGTTTGTTTGTTTGTTTGTTTTTTAATGTGTATGAGTGTTGTAGCTGCATATAAATTTGTGTCTGGTACCCTTGGATGTCAGAAGAACCCATCAAATTCCCAGACATTTGTGAACTGTCATCTGGGTGCTGAGGATTGAACCTAGGATCTTAGGAGGAACAGCCAGTGCTCTTAACCAGTGAGCCACCTTTCCATCCTCAGTTCAGTTTTTTAAAAGCTAATGTGCTCAGATTGATGTGCACTTGGTATGCCTTTGTTCTTGTTCTTTTCCAATATGCTTTCATTTACTTGGAAGATTTTCAAAGCTTTTTCCCTCTATCTTTTTTTTTGGCACAGTCTGATTTTTCTTATTCTGATGGTTTCCTTTACTGGCTTCCACAGAGACAGCCATATTACTGGTCTGCTTATGCACTTACTATGCACTTATAATGTGCATTTCCAAAATTTTAAAAAAGATTTATTTATTTTTATACATTTGAATACACTGTTGTTGACTTCAGACACACCAGAAGAAGGCATCAGATCCCATTACAGATGATTGTGAGCCACCATGTGGTTGCTGGGAGTTGAACTCAGGACCTCTGGAAGAGCAGTCAGTGTTCTTAACCTCCGAGCCATCTCTCCAGCCCACCAAATCTTATTTCTTTTTTTAATGATTGATTTATCTTTATTTTATGTGCATTGGTCTTTGTTTGCATATATGTCTGTGTGAGGACATCAGATCCCCACAAGCTGATATTACAGACAGTTGTGAGCTGCCATGTGGTTGCTGGAAATTGAACTCAGATCCTTTTAAAGAGCAAGCGGTACTCTTAACTGCTGAGCTATCTCTGAGCTTTGCAAATACTATTTTTTAAGCCTGTGTATTATTCCGGCCACACAACTTCTGTACCACCTTTACTCAACCCTTTGCCATTGTGTCTGGTTAGTGTCTTATATGATACTTTATTTGCTTGCATACTTCTTCCATTCTTGATGAATTGATGGAGTTTTATCTTCCAATGTTTTTTCTTTAATAATAGATAATGGCTAATTGGTTATTAACTGGGTTAGGTTTCTAGCTACTTAAGTTTGGGGGATTTCTTAAGAGCTGATCAAGTGACTGTCATCTCATATGAAGTTTAAGCTCCAATTACTATTATTGTAATTTAGGTAGTGGTCTTTATTAAGCTTTTGGTGGATAGTATTAGGTATTTGTACCTATGCTAAAGAATATAATAATAGTTTGATTCTTTTGCTGTTAAGATGCTTTTGGAAATGTTTTTAACTGGAGTTGGTCTTCTGCTCCCTGAGGCCTTTCTGTTTTATTGTGGTGAGCCTGTGCAGAACAGATGTAGGTTTTAATAAATGATTACACACTTTGTCACCAGGAGAGAGTTGAAATCACATACAATGTGGTTTGACTTCAAATTGATTAGCTCATTTTATAGATGTCAGCAAATTGTCTTGCGATAGACTTTTTGAATAGAACCCTAATGTTACATGTAGTGTAAACTGCGTCTAGCTTGGGTTTATAACAAATGTTCTGAAATGTTTAATTTAGAGGGAGAAATCACTTGTGGTTTCCTGTCATAGTTTAGTTATTTATCATGAGTCTCAGTGATGGCTGGTCTCTCTTCTCTGTGGCTCTTGGTTGATGTGGGGATTTGTGTTTTTAAGTGTCTTCTTGCATACTTGATCAAACTAATCATAAAACTCTGTGAAGCATGAGGGGACTATTTCAGATGCTCAGATCTCTCAGCCATGTGTTCTGGTGTCAGGAAGAGATCACACTCCATGAACAAACAGGCAGGAAAAACCAGAAGGTTGGATAGGGAAGCCATTCATAATTAAGGTTTTCCCAGAAGAGATATTCAACTTGTGTGGGCAGACTTTTGCTGTAGGATAGTTTGGGATTTTATTTTTGTTGCTTAGAAAGCTGTATCTCAAGATAAAGAGGAACTTTAATGTGAGGTGAGGAAAAGGTGCTGTGCTGTCAGGAGGGCCTCCATGTTCTCTGCGCTTATGTCTTTTCTCTTCACAAGGCTGTGACTGGCACCCAGACTGCAAACACCTTTGACATTTTACACTGTTGTGTAGTTTTGGTCTTCTCTGACAGTTACCAGTAGTCCTTACCCTTTGATCTTCTGTTGTAAAGACAGTAAAAGAGAGCTTCTTCTCATTTATCAATGTCACTGGATCCAAAGTTGAAAGCATGCTTATTTCCTGTTTCTGGCTACTTGCACTATGGATGCCTTGCTTTCTGGTTGTGACACTGTACAGAATATATCTGCTTAGTTGTAGATGTTTAAAGGCTCCACCATTGCTTGTGGACCTGTGCTCTGCATGGTCCATGAACATGAGGAGTTCACTTGTCATTTGATTTTGTTTTCAGCATTGCAGCTTTGACCAGTAAGAGACGTTTAGTTCTTATGCCAGAAATTTCTGCAGAAGAAATCACTGTTTGCCCTGGTGAGTACCCCAGGGCTTTACTGAACTCTGATATTTCTTAACTACTTTTTTATTCCTATTAAGTTTCTGACTATTTAAACCATTCTCAGAAGGATTATATATGATTTATGTGTGTATGTGTTTATCACTACATATAAGTTCATATATTTGTTTCTAGTGGACAAATACAGGTTCTGATTATCAACCTTAATTTCTGCCTAGGGGTAATTTGGTTTTGAAATTAATATGGCTCTTTGCTTGCTTGTCTACTATGTGATCTGAAGAAGCAACAAAAAAAAAATCAAGAATAATTGTTACTTATCAGTCATTTCAGAGCCAAGGGGGCTTAAATGTTTAATCTATGTGTTTTCAAAATGTTGGACCATTCTCAGGTCACCTTCATTATTAAGCATTACCCTTTACCAGTTAGTTAGTTTTGATATGAGTTATGAGTTTAGGAACTGAATTTTCATGACTGGAATAGTTTTAATCATAGACAAGACCTGGTTAAATGCTTTAGTTTGTAATGATAAAGATGGAAGTATATATCTTGATTAGCCATCGGACATATTAACCGAGAGTTTCATGTGGATGGACTTCTGTCAGTAGAAGAGTGTAACATGAACTAAGAGAGCCACTATCTAAGGGAGCTCTGATGAGTCACTGTATAGTCTGAAGAACTGTTTTGCTAAGTGAACTACTTTCATTCTCTAAGGTATTTGTTTAGTTTATCTTTCTTTTTGGTTTTAAAAGAAGACTCCATTGTATTTATCAGGAATGTCATTCATATGGGGTTAAAGGAAATACCTACTGATATTTAAACTGGAAAATAAGTACTGTATAAATGTTACTTCAAGTCATATTTGGTTTCCTTTAGAACATATATAGCCTGTCAGGGTATTCATAGTTTTCTTATTTTAATTTCTTTCCATTTTTTCCACAAAGGCTAAAACTTAGTTAACATGTACTCTAGGAAAAATCCTATAAATACTTTAAAACACTTGGCAGCCTATCAAAAAGGTTTTTATTGTTTTAAGAATGTAAGTAATGTTGTTTTTTAATCAAAGTGGTTTCTTAATACACTTGAAATGTGTTTGGATTATTGCCTAATGATACCTACTAAAAGACTCCATTACCAAAGCACTCTGATTTTGGCTAGGGCACTTAAGAACGTGGTGTTGTCTTTGTAAAAAGAAAACTTTGTCCCCTTCATTGTGTGGAACTGATGGATTTTGCCATCCTCCTGGGAAGTCAGTCTACCTGTTCGAGATGATGGCATATGATGTCATTGGGGCATCTTTCAGGAACAACCTGCAAATACAATGATCATGAAACTTAGTGAATAGATTTTAATTTTTACATGTGTGTAAGGGGTTTGGGATAGGCGATAAAACTAAAAAGGGGATCATGGAAGGACAAAAAGATTTCTAAGGAAAAATAAGGTACTAGAATACACATGGCCTGAAAGGCAAAGAAGACTACCTGGGGAATGAAGGGTAGGGGTAGCAGAGGAGAAGGATGAGAAGGGAGTGAAGGAGGAGGGTCATAAAAACAAGTATGTATGAAATGTAATCATGAAAGCCATTGTTTTGTATGCTAATTAAAAAGTAAAAGAAAGTCCTAGGGGCTGGAGACATGGCTCGCAGTACTGTCTACTCTTTCAGAGAACCCAGATTTGAATCCAACATCCACATGGAAGGGGTTTAGGTTAGCAGACCATTGAATTTAGTCGTAAGCTAATGATAAAAAGTCACAATCATATAAGTTACCTAACCTTAGCACTGTTTGTTCATATACAGTGTTCTACCAACATGCATATCTGCGCCACGTGTATGCAGTTCCCATGGAGGCCAGAGGAGGGCACCGGATCTCCTGGAACTGTTGTTATAAATAGTTGTGACATGGGTGCTGGGAATTAAATCCAGGTCCTCAGGAAGAGCAACCAGTGCTCTGAACTACTAAGCCATCTATCCAGCCTCAAGATATACTTTGACTCACAGTTTCAGGGGCGTTAGTCAGGAGTTGCTTATTCCCCTGTACTGGAGCAGGACATAATCTTGGTGGGCATGCGTGGCAGAGAAGCTTCTTTACCTCATGTTGTATAAGAAGCGGTGAAAAGATAAATAACAGGAAGATTTGAACAAGATTTATGTCCCTAAGGACATAGGTTAGTGGCTGATAGTTTTCAGTCAGGCTTCTTTGTTTCTTTCTTCCCTTTATCACCTGATAAAGCCATAATTGTGACATTCCAATAGGTTACCCCATTCATTGGGTCAGAGCCTTCATGATTTAATTATCTGTGGAAATGCTGCCACACACACACCCATCTGTGCCCTTTAATCTCTAGGTTTCTCATTCCGTCAAGTTGACAAGGAAAGTTAACTGTCACAGCATGCTACCAGCATTGTTTCTGGGGCACCAAGACTCTTCAGTGTTTTCATAGTTAGACCATCCATCAGTTTGTTCTTTCTATTCCTGAGTAGTCTGTGGTGAGTGGTTAGCTTTGAACAATGTATTTGGTGATAAGCCCTTTCAGGGAAATTGAACACAGATGATTTTTGCAGTTTTTCGGCCTTCTTCCACCAAAGTAGATAAAGTGTGTGTCCAGTTTTCAAATATAGTTAATACTGTAAGTATAATTAGTCCTTTAATCATTTTGAAGATAGTTTAGAATTATATAGGTTGTTTATTTGCCCAGTGTTGGCTATTCATTTTATGTGTGAAGCATGAAAGTGTCAGAAGTGTAGAACTTACAGGGCTAACCTTCTGAGATGGAATTTTTTTTTTATCTTAGTTATGCTTATGATAGGGAAATATTGGAGGTAGAGAGATGGCTTAGAGGTCAAGAGCACCGACTGCTTTTTCAGAGGATCTGGGCTCACCCAGATGAGTACCCACACAGTGGCTTATAGTCATCTGTGATGACAGTTCTAGAGGATCCAGTGCTCTCTTCCAGCCTCTGTGGCCAACAGGCACGCATATATACAGACAAACATAAAAAAAGAAAATAAATTTTAAAACATTTTTTTAAAGGAAAGGAAATACCATAGACCTCTATAAACATCAGACACGTGTTTCTCAGAGTATCGAAGGTTGAGGAGTCTAAGATCAAGGCTGGACAGATTCAGTGTCTAGTAAGAACCCAGCTCCTCATTCATATGCGCGCCCTCTCACTGTGTCCTCACATGGAGAAAGCATGAGAGCCCTCTCTAGTGTTCTGATGTAAAGGCACCCAGCCATTGTTTTCATTCCTTCACTTTTATGTCCTCCCATTTCCCATTACCATTATCTGATGTCATCGTTCATTCAAATGGGACATAGGCACTGAGTTTGTAACATTTCTTTACCAGATCTATTGTCATTTAAAATATAATTATCATTCACTTCTTATATTGATAGGTGTCTAGAACTTGTAGTTATCAAACTTAAATTTTTTTTATTAAATTACCAAACCTCCCCCAGCTTTTTTTTCTTTAAGATTAGTAAATATTTTAGGCTAGATATTTTGTAAAAGCTACTCATCTCTGTTTTACTGCAAAAGCAGCCATGGACAATACATAGATGAATGAATATGGCTTTGTTCCAATAAGGCCTTACTTACAAAACCGGGCAGCTAGCCAGATTGGGCCCAGAAGGTATGAGTAGTTGCTGCTCCTGATCTACACTGTGTCTTTGAGTTAGTAGTAGCTAGTACAATGCCTGGGACTTGTTATTCCATTAACATTTGCTGAACTAGTAGATGGTGCTGCTTAAAGAACATATTAAAGAATGGCATATCTTTTTAAAACTTTTTGTTTATTTTTTCTCTTTTAGATTTATTTATTTTACATATGTGAGTACGCTGTGTCTGTCTTCAGACACACCAGAAGAGGGCATCAGGTCCCATTACAGATGGTTGTGAGCCACCATGTGGTTGATAGGAATTGAACTCAGGACCTCTGGAAGAGCAGCCAGTGCTCTTAACCATTGAGCCATCTCTCCAGCTCCATGGCATATATTTGTAATGAATGCATATTCTTATTACTTTATGTTTTTCCTATTTACCCCTTTAATCTTAGAGCTAATATAGGCAGTTTTTGGTTTCCATCAAAATTAGTAGATTTTCAAACTAGGACTAC
This sequence comes from Micromys minutus, assembly GCF_963924665.1. NCBI lineage: Eukaryota > Metazoa > Chordata > Mammalia > Rodentia > Muridae > Micromys > Micromys minutus. The sequence goes on from NC_137969.1 coordinate 99,606,139, forward strand.
TGTGAAATAAGCTCAGTAAGTAAGTGGTAAATAGATGGACAAACTGTGATGTATTCATTCAGTAGAATATTACTTCCCAGAAAAAGGGATTAACCATTGATACATCTGGCAGCATGGCTGCCTCTTAGTTACATGGTACTAAGTAATAGATGACACCAAAGACCCATACACTGGGTGACTTTTACATTTTTAAAAGACAAGTCTCACTATCTTGTCCTAGGTTTAAACTTGAATTCTGTCCCAGCCTCCTAAATAGCTAGGATTATAGTGTGTGCTGCCATATCTGACTGATTCCATTTACATGATATTCCAGGAAAGACAAAATGGTAGGAGCATACAGTAGGCTTGTACAATTGACTTCAAAGAGTACAGGAAGATTTTAATGAGATGCTGGAAACATATTTTCTGTATTGGATGGTAGTTCCATAGTATAAATTAGTAAAAAACCAGCAAATTACAAACTGAAAAAAAAGGTGAATTCTGTTATATAAATTGTCACAGTAAAGTGTCAGTGGGAAGCAAACTAGGTCTGTATTGTCAGTGAAGTATTATCATACTCTAAACTTTAGAGTGAAAGAAACAAAATGCAAATTATTTTATTTCCTTTTCTTCTTTAATTACAGAGACACAGTTAAGTTCCCTTGAGCCCCTTGACCTCAATAGAGAAGACTTTCCAGATGGCAGAGAGGCCTCTATTGAAGTGAGAGTGGCCATGAGTGACAAGCAGGTGAGTTGCTTTTCTCTATTGCTTTTCTCGTTCATTTGTTTATGCTATTGGTCTTCTGTATGATACAGCATTCACCTGTCTTAAAAGATTTTGGTGTTATAGGGTTTTAATCTTAGGGCCACTTATCTCAGAAATTTTTATAAATTATCAGTTCAGCACTGTTTATAAAAGATTACTATTTCTTTCTTTCTTTCTTTTTTTTTTTTTTTTTGTTTTTTGTTTTTTGTTTTTTGAGACAGAGTTTCTCTACATAGCCCTGGTTGTCCTGGAACTTACTATGTAGGCCAGGCTGGCCTCACACTCAGAGAGATCTACCTGCCTCTGAGTAATTCCTGAGTGCTGGGATTAAATGTGTGCCAAGATACTAAGTCAAGATACTTCCCACTTCTTGAGTACTTTCATTATTTCTGTTAAAGATGGGAAAAGAAAATTTTAGGATGTTTATGTGATTTGCTCTTGCTTACTACTGTTAACGATAGAAAACCTGAACATAGATTTGTGTCTAAATCTATAGAGACATTTTCCATTACATACAGATAAGTAGCAGAAATGAACAATGGGAGGAATCACTATATAACATAAACATATTTTTCAGCATTAATTTATAAATGCGATCAGAAATGCAAAGGGAAGACAAATAAATGAATCTCTATTTGCATCATTAATCATCCCTGACCACAGGTCTGATCATAGCCATAAAGATGAGATTATTAGAGTGATCCAGGAGCCCATTAATCCTAGCACTAAAGCGGCAGAGGCAGATGTATCTCTGAGTTCGAGGTTAGTCTAGTTTACAGAATGAGTTCTAGGACAGCCAGGGCCTATAGAAACTGAAAATCTTTTTTTTTTTTCCTCCTTATTTTTTGAGACAGGATCTGTCTCTCACTGAATCTGGCTAAATTCTTTTGGCACACTCTTTTGGCTAAACTGGCTGGCCAGCAACCCCCTGTGTCCTTCCCATCTCTGTTGCCTTTCCCTGTCCCCCTAGTTCAGGAGTTATAGGTATACACTACTGGATTTCCCGTGATTGCTGAGAATTCAAACTTAGGTCCTCATACTTGAGTAGAAAGTACTTTACCCACTTAGCCATCTCTCTAGGTCCTTTACTGTGTATTTTTCATGTTGGATTTGACTAAGTAATTTTCCAGTAATTCTTTTGCTATAAAAAGCAGTTTGAGGGAGGATTGAATAAATTTTTCTATAGAAATAAAAAATTTGCTTATATTTATGTTTATGGTCCTGAACACTAAAATGGGCTTAAATTTCTCATTCCTTTTTATGCTGTAAAGGGATATTTAGAAACAACTTTCACAGTAGATGTTAGATCCCTTTCTTAGTCTTTGCACTGCAGCTAACTGGTTAGAAACCTCTGCTTTTATGAATCATATATAAATTTCTGGAGCCTGGTATGGAATAGACTTGTAGGAAGAATTAGTGTCTGGAATATATCTACTGAGGATATAGGAAGAACAGAGTATTAGTGATATAGTTATCCTGACATACAGATGAAGCCCTACATGCCTTTAGTTATCAAGGCTATTTTCCTGCCCATCCGTAACTACAAAGGATACTGTTTTTTGGGCCAAAGAACAGAAACCCTATTTAGAATTTATAATGTGTATGTCTGTACTGTTGCATATCAAATGAGTTCTTTTCACTGTTACTGTTTATGTCTATGTGTGCCCTAAGTAATCTTGGAAGTTTCCATTACAAGAAATTGAGGGTGGCCTTGATTACTGTAATCCACCTGCCCCTGTCTCCTGAGTGCTAGGATTAAAAACATCAAGTACCATACCATGATGTTTGAAACTGGTTCTTTTTGTTTGTTTGCTTTCATTTTATGAGACAGGCTTTCTCTGCATAGCCCTGGCTGTCCTGGAACTCACTCTGAAGACAAGGCTAGTCTTGAGCTTAGAGATCAGCTGCCTCTGCCTCCCGAGTGCTGTAATTACTGCTTGGCTCCCCAAATACATTTTTAAAAACTGGGTTTCTTAAAATATTAAATTAGAGTATAAAGCATATAACTGATTTGGCATAAGTAGAAGTATACATATAGATATAGTACTTATACATATACATATAGAAATAGGTTTCATGACTGTCCAGTGATATTAGCTTGTTAATGGGGGGTAGCCACTTGATAGTACTGACTTATGAAGAGTATTCTTATTATAACTACAGTCTCTCTTGATTTATTTCTTACAGTAGTCAATTTTCTTTGTAAATAGTGGAATAATATTTTTTCTATAGTGTCTGAGAATTTTCTTTAGGTGTATTATCATATAGATATCCTGTTTCCAGGTGAGTTAGAAGTTGTTCCAAGCCAAACCAATAGTTTAGTAAGTTTTTATGTGAATTAAGAGTCATATAGAAGCACTTGGGAAGCAGAGGCAAGTGGGTCTCTTGAGTTTGAGGCCAGCCTGGTCTACAGAATGAGCTTTAGGGCAGCCAAGACTCAACAAGGAAACTGTCTTGAAAAACAGACAGACAAAATCTCTCCCTTTTTCCCAGAAAAGAATTTCAGTTTTCGACATAGTGACATGATCTTGTCACCTGTAAATATAGTAAGTAGAATTTGCAGCTCTCCTGGGATGTGGCCCGAGAGTCACATACTGGACATACCACAAGAAATTATAATTCTGTGTCTTGAGTACCACTTTTGATATCTCACTGTGTGGTATTTCACTTATTTATTTTATACATATGGTGTGTGTGTGTGTGTGTGTGTGTGTGTGTGTGTGTGTGTGTGTGTGTGTGTAAGTTAGAAGACAATTTGTGGGAGATACTTTTTTTTCTCCATGTAGATTCTAGGGATTGAACTCAAGTCAGCAGCGTTGGCATTAAATATCCTTACCCTCTGAGCCATCTTGCCTGGATGTTATTTTAAAACAAAAGAAACAGCTCTCAGAGACCAATCTGATCAGTTGCATAGTCCTAATAAAGGTGCTTTGCTCACACTTTCTGCCTTGTAATTCCTTTCTGGTAGTTAATATTTAAATAGACCTTTTCAGTGGTATTGGGGAAAATGTCTTTATTTTTAAGATAAGAGTTTTCAGAAACGTTCTGAGTTTTGTATAACATTGTTAGAAGTCATTTCAATCACAGTGAGACAATAATAGAAACACTTCTTTTTTTTAAATGCATTAATAGTTATGGGTACATGCACTGTATTTTATGGAACAGCAGATGAGTATAAAGCAATATAGTGTTTTTGTGAGCACTCGTGACATTCCTTTTATACCACAGTTTTGTGCCTAGTGAACTTTAGAATGCCAAGTAGCTTCTCAGTACCCACTAATCTTCAGTAACTCAAGACTGCTTGTGAATATAGAGTGTATGTGCTTCCTCTCTCTGCTTAAAAGTATTTCCTTTTAAGATCTTTGAATAGTAGAACCTAGATTTGTAAGAAACTTAGTGACTAACCTTGGAATATTATGTAGAACTTTCAGACCCACTTTAATTTCCTGACTTCCTTTAGAACAATTAGTTTGGACCGGCAGAATGGCTCAGCAGGTAAAAGTGCTGTAAAAGCCTGATGAATGTGTTTGATTCCTAAAACCCATATTAAAGGTTGGATGACAGACATGCATAATCCCAGGCTCTTTGGAGACTGTAGAACTGAAGGTAGCGAGCTGGCTACTTCCATTTCACATGACACAAGCTACAGTCATCTGAGAGGAGGAAACCTCAATTAAGAAAATTCCTCCAGAAGACTGAGCTGTAGGCAAGCCTGTAGGGTATTTTCTTAATTAGCAATTGTGGTGGTTCCAACCCTGGCCTGTTGGTCCTGGGTTCTGTAAGAAAGTAGGTTGAGCAAGTCATGAGAACAATCTAGGAAACAGCACCCCTCCATGGCCTCTGCATCAGCTCCTGCCTCCAGGTTTCTGCCCTGTTTGAGTTCCTGCCTTGATTGTCTTTGATGATGAACTGTGATAGGGAATTATAAGAGAAATAACCCTTTCCTCCCTAAGTTGCTTTTGGTCATGGTGTTTCATCACAACAATAGACAGCCAGCCACCCTGAAATACAAAGTGTGGCAGAAATAAGAGATGCCTTACCTCAACAAGGAAAAAGGAGAGAACCAACTCCCAAACTTTCACAAGTACACACATATAGCATGGACAAACAGAACAGATAAACTCACTTATATTCTAAATAAACAAAAGTTGAAAACTATCTGTGCAAGGTACTAGCAAATGTAGGAGCAAGAGAGAAAACTTGTGGCTTCAGTAAAACTGATGGTCTTAACTAATTGACTTCTTTAGGTCTTTAAGTACTTAAGTCTTTGCTTTCAACCCTTGGTTTTGAATCTGGTAAATTTTTTGAATCTGGTAAAAATTGATAGGTATTGTTTCTTGGGAAGTAAATGAAATGTGTCTTGTTCTTTGCCAGAAAAGACATAAACTAAAGCTGTTACTTACAATTGCTCTTTGCCATGCTCTTCAGGTTGATAATAGGGAAGATGGTAAGAAAGAAAATCCTCCTGCTGCAGTCTCATCTAGTACCCGGGTATCCTGCCCACTGTGTAACCAAGACTTTCCTCCCACAAAGATTGAGCAACATGCCATGTACTGCAATGGTCTGATGGAGCAGGAAACAGGTAAAAACTCAACAGGATAGCCTAGCCTTTTGTTTTGTTTTGTTTTGTTTTGAGATAGGGTTTACTATATAGCCTTGGCTGGCCTGGAACTCATTATGTAGACCAGTCTGCCCTTGTACTCAGAGATCCTTCTGCCTCTGTATCCTGATGCTGGGATTAAAGGCGAGAATCACCATACTCAGCTGACAGCATAATTCCTTACTTTTTAAAAAAGATGTATTTACTTTATGTATATGAGTGCATTGTAGCTGTCTTCAGACACACCAGAAGAGGACATTGGTTCGCATTACAGATGGTTGTGAGCTGCCATGTGGTTCCTAGGAATTGAACTCAGGACTTCTGGAAGAGCAGTCAATGAGTGCTCTTACCCACTGAGCCATTTCTCCATCCCCTGGATGTACTTTTATAATCCTGTATAATACAGTGCAGGAGCTCTTTCTTCAAAGTTACTATTATTTGTATCTAGTTAGTTTTCTAGTGTATTTGTGTTTCTTGTCCTTAATAAGTAGATTACCTAGTACCAAGTTCCTCAGGAGAAGGTAAAAGGAAAAAACCTTTTCTTTTAATGTTCCGTTTGCTGTTCACTATGAATAGCTGAAAAGCCAATACAGTGCAGTAGTCCTTACATGTTTAATTTTGAGATTCCTAAGGAACTTGAAGCTTAAGTTCTAGAGTTGTCCATTTTTTTTTATTTAAAATAAATCTCTTGGTGGTTTATTTCAACAGACATTCTACTTAGAGACAGCTATTAAAAATATCCCTACCTCATATTTCTGTTCTATATGCATCTGCTGAGTTATACTGAAATTAATGTGTTACCTTTATAAGATTATACAGTGGGAGATGTTGGCCAAGAAAGTATTTTTGTTAATCATATCCCTTGATATGTAACATCTGGATTCTGCCTTTCTGTCTACCATTTTAGCCTCTAGTAAGATAGTGTCGGCACAGCTAGCTCTCCCTGAGCCAGCATATAAATGACGTATAAGCCTTAGGTAATTGAAAATGTTGCAAACTTCTTCATGCTACTTGGTTTTTATAACTTAGATGTGTTTAAACTTGAAATTGTATATTTGTGAAGTATTTTATATGTTAAAATTATCAGAAAGGACTCCTTGGCACAGCCACAGTGGTGATACATGAGTTGTCAGTCTAACCATCCCTGCAGGTTCAGGAGTGCCCTTCCCAGAGATACCTGGAGTAGACTAGTATTCTTCTGGATTTCTTTGCTTGCCACCCATGTCATAACTGTCAGAGATTCCAGGGCAGGTAAAATGGCCAGTGGGTAAGGGCATCTGCTATCAATGTTGGGGATGTTTTTGTGCATTGTATATTGAAATGCTGATTTCTGTACCCAGAGATCTGGTTGCAGTCTGGACTTTGGTATTGCCGTTATTATGAAGCATCTTTTGACTCAGTGTTCTGTAAACATTGTTCTCTATCACCTTCTTATTGGTTAAGTAAAGAGCTGAATAGACAATAGCTGGGCAGGAGAGGAAAAGGCAGGACATCTGGGCCCAGAGAGAGGTGGGGGGGGGGGGGAGAGACAGGGAGACAGAGAAACATAGACACAGATGAAGAAGGAGCAGCCAGGGTGAGACTCAGATGGCAGGTAACAGGCCACATGGCTGGGAAGTAGGGCAGGCCAGCGTAGTCTGGTTATATTAGAATAACCTCAGATACCTTAGAGTCTGCCTAGCTATTGTACCTAATGCTTATAATTAGTCTCCATGTCATTATTTAGAGCAAGGGCAGGCATAGGAAGCAGTACTCTTACATGATAACCTATTTCTAATCCCCGAATCCCACATATGTAGGGGTTAATAGGAGAGTCCATTGAGTATCCTCTCCTCCACCTGTTCCTGTTCCCTTGGGTGGGGTCTCTCTGAACATGGGGCTCACATTTTCTTAGCCAGACTAGACTTTAGACTAGACTTTAACAAGCTCCACTGATTCTCCTGTCTCACTCTGATCAGAGATGGGCTTACAGGCATGTGTGGGGTGACCAGTTTGTTACGTGCATAATATGTACTGGGCTTCATGATGGTCCAGTAAACACTGTTAATCACCAAGCCATCTCCAGCCTCTGGAACATGTGAAGAAATTGTTGGTAAGCCTTTTATGGTATTACTAGAGAAGTTTTAAAACAAGGTTTTTGATACCAAGGGGTTTGTGGTCTTATTGGGAAAGTAAATTTTTACTCAGCAAAGTAATTACAGTTGGTTAGAGTAAATGTCTCTGCAAAAAAAAAAAAAAAAAAAAGAAAAGAAAAAAAAGAAAAATGAGTACAGTGGGAGAAAGGAGGGCAGTGGATTGGGATCATGTCTTAGACATTGGGGACTTAGTTTGGACTATGAAAGCTGGCATTTTTGACCTTGTAGATTTTGAAGCAGAGAATTATCACTGGAACCATCCCATAGTCTGCCTACTCCTGTTGTCTTGGGAACTGTTTAGAGATCTAGGTATGGCAGGAAAGTTAGGAATTCTGGGAAACACATCAGTATGTGTGGCCTTTACTTGGTTCTTAGCAAATCTGATCTCTTAGTTTCTGCCAGCTTGCTTGTGCCCACAGCTTCCTTGTTTGAGGCAGAAATTAGTAATGTTTCTTGTTCCTCTCAATATAATTTCTAAATCTTGATAGCAGGCTTCTCATACCAAAGAGGGAATGTTTTCAGAATGGGAATAAGCCACAAAACGGAGCCTGGAAAAAAACTTAGCTATTTGTCTAATTCCTGAGGAGTAGAGTTAGAGAGTTCTTACCTTTCAGAGTTAAATACCCAGGTTTCTCCCTCCCTTCTGTTTCTCCCTGAAGCTGATCCTAGACATGCTTGGTTTGGCTGTGTAACATGAATAGTAATTAGCACCATTTACATAGAATGTCTGCCATTTATGCCTAGTTACTGTGCAGCACAATAACAATTATGCATGTCATTAAAGATGTGTCTGATTAACTTTGCTGTAAGTTTTATTTGATTACAATACTACATTGTGGTTAAGCTAGCTTGTATGCTCAGTTTATTCAGTATCATGGCTATCTGATCAGAACTATAAAAAATAGAATGTTCTTTAAAATGATTGTTGTGGAGGATAAGATTCACTACATTGTTCTAGGCTAGGAGCAAGTTGGTGATACATTTTTTTGATTGATAACTGATGTGGGAGGGCCCAGCTTACTGTGGGCAGGACCACTCCTCGGCTGATGATGCTATAACAAAGTAGGCTGAGCAAGCCTTTGTATTTATTTTCTGGACAATATATTGGAGATCATTTTATGTAAATACTTAGGCAAAATAAAGCTCCCTACTTACTCAGTAAGTATGTATTAATGCCTACTGTATTTCAGCTACATTGAATTAATCTAGAAGTTACTACTCTCATGGAGTGTACATTCTGGTGGCAGAAGGTAAACCATGGAAAAAGTAAGAAAGTAACATGTCAAGTGGTGATAAATTTTAAAATTTATTTTGTGTGGGTGTGCATGTGCACATGTGTGTGCATACGTATGGAAGCTATAGGTCAACCTCAGCTGTTATTCTTTGGGAGCCATCCACTTTGTCTTTTGAAACAAGGTTTCTTACTAGGATCTGGGGTTTGAGGGCTAAGGCTAGCCTGGCTAGCCAGTGAACTCCAGGAATCCTCCAGTCTATACCTTCCTAGTGCTAGGATTACAAGCATACACTATCATGCTTGGGTGGCATGTAACTAATTAAACTGTTTCTCTAGCCTGGTGATAAATATTTTAGGGAGGGAAAAAAGTACAAAGTACCAGAAGGGAATAGAGAGTAACAGTATAACAATTTAAAATAGTTGTCAGAAAGGTCCCATTCAAGATAGTGACATTTGGGGCTAGAGAGGTAGCTCAGCAAATAAGAGAACTGTGTTTGAGTCCCAGACCCACATGGTGGCTTATTAATATAACTCCAGTTCCAGGGGAGTCAACACTGTCTTTGACCTCTGAAGTCATGTGTACTTTCAGGCAAATACACATTCACATAAAATAGATATAATAATAATAATAAAAAAGAAGGTGGTATTTGAGTAGAGACCTAAATGAAATGAGGGAATTTTAAGGTGAGAAAGTGTACTAGTTAGGGTTCTCTAGAGTAACAGAACTTACAGAATTAGTGCCCCCCTCTCTATATATAGTATATGTGTATACACACACTGAATAAACTGAGCACACAGCTATGAATGTGAAGTCTAAGAATCCAGTAGTTGTTCAGTCCACAAGGCTCGATGTCCCAGTTGGTCTTCAGTACCTGCTGGAATTCTGAAGGAGTCGGCTCTGATGCCAGTGAAGTAATAGTTGTGCTAGCAAGGCAAAGACAAGCAGGCGAAGAGCATACTCTTCCTTCTATGCCCTTAAATAGAGTTGCAGGAGAAGGTATGATCCAGATGAAAGGTGTGTTTTCCTGCCTTAAGGTCTGCATCAAAGTCCTATGTCTTCCTACCTCAAAGATCCAGACTAGAAGTGGATTCACCACTTCAAAATAAGTAAAAAAAATCAGGTGTGCTCTTCATTTCTGGATTGTAGTCCATTCCAGATATAGTTGACAGCTAATAGTAGCCATCGCAGGAAGAGAATGTTACCATGCTAGCTAGTTTTATCTCAGCTTGACAAAAGCTAGAGTAATTTGGGAAGAGGGAACCTTAGTTGAGAAAATGTCCTCACAAGATTGGCCTTCAAGCAAGTTGGTGATACATTTTCTTGATTGATGGTTGATGTGGGAGGGCCCAGCTTACTGTGGGCAGTACCACTCTTCTACTGGTGATGCTATAAGAAAGCAGGCTAGCAAGCCATAAAGAGTAATCCAGTAAGCAGCACTCCTCCATGGCTTCTGTACCAGCTCCTGCCACCATGCTCCTGCCCTGACTTTCTTTGGTGGATATGGAACTATAAGCTGAAATAAACTCTTTCCTCCCTACGTTGCTATAGGTCATGAACTGAAGCCCTAATTAAGACAGAGATAGGGAGGGGGAAAAAGTAGCTTCAGAACCCTCACATGTGACCAGGGTTAAGTATAACTGGAGTAGAGCAAATGAGAGAGATAAATGAGACAAGAGAAAATTGGGAAGGGGCAGGTAGATCATAGAGCTCTAGGCTCTAAAAAAGACTTGACATTTCCTCTTGAGAGTACTCATTGGGAAGACATGAGCAAAGAATGAATGTTTAAGCAGAGGATGGCAAAAACCGGGTCACTCAGGTTGCTGTTGTATTATAGATTATTAGCATGGGGGACCAGGGTAAAGCTGGAGAACAGAGTTAACATTTTGTTTTAGGGCAGTATAATAGAGCAGAAAAAAATGTAGGCTTTGGAGCTAGGGATATCAGGATTTAGATTTTATCAGTAATACTTGCTAGTTGAGTAGTATTTACCTCTTTCAGAGTCTGACTCATCTATAAAATTAGTCTAACAGTAGGGTCATGAGAACCTGAGGCACTCTGTAATGTGCGTGGTTAGATATATACAGTATTATGCCAAGGTATTTAATAAATTATGAACTACTTCCTGTCTAGGCAGTATTTCTAGGGTCTGTGTTTTTAGTAAGTAGATAAGCTGTCAGGTACAAGTAAGGGGAAGATGGACATCAAGGCCTAAAAGTCAAAGTGGTAAAACTAAGTCAGATCAGAAGTAGTGGCTCATGCCTTTAATCCCAGCACTTGGGTGGCAGAGGCAGGTGGATTGTTATGAATTCAAGGCTAGCCTGGTCTACATAGAGAGTTCCAGGGTAACCAGGGCTGGTGGGCAGAGGCCCCCTGTCTCAAAAACAAAACAAACAAAAATAAGTTAGTAAGAGATACACAGTAGTGGGTAGGGTTTAGGAAGCTACATGCATTGACTGTGTTTACTTTTTGCTTAGGTAGATGGTTATAGTGTAGAGTCATACATTATATGTTTCTCAAGTTAAACAAAGTAGAGTCTTTTCTGTCTTATATACCTGTTAGTGACTGATCTGAATATATTTTGTAAAGCTCTCCAGTGATCTTTCTTGTCTTAGTGTGCAGTTTGTAGTACTCAGGATTCTTAGATTAGCTATATTGCAATTAGTACCTATTTTAGAATGTTAACAGTTGTGAAATTCAATAGGTTAATAGAAAAATATGTGGGTTTAGGAGACAGGGTGATGTGGGGAAATACACAAATTGGAAATAGGCTCTGGCCTCATTGAAATCGTGGTTTAGCTGAGTAGATAAGAAGTGTGCATAAATTGCTGTGGTGTCATGCTAACTCTAATCAGGGAGCTATGCAAGGAGGAACCTGTGTTGTGTCAGAGGAAAATACTTGGAAATTTAAAAGAAAGGGGCACTAATGTAAGATAACATAAATCACTGAAGTACAAATATGTGAGGCATGTACAGAATAGAGCAACAGTTAAACATGATGGTACTGGGTGCAATGTGGAAGGCAGTAGGAGAATGACCCATGGAACTTGGGCTCAGGTTCAGAATGGGGGAAGGTGGTTTTTCAGCTTTGAAAGTTATTTGTATGTTTATTTCAGATTCATATATTGTACTCTGTAGGTACAAGTGTTAAAAATACATTTTAGCTGAGTATGGAGGCTGAGGCAGGAGAACTGCAGGTTTGAAGCCTGGGTGACAGTGAACCTGTGCCAATCTGCCTGTCTTAGCTTTCCGAGTGCTAGAATTATAGGCTTCTGCCACTCCAAAGTTTAAAGTTGGTGACGGATATGGTATGTGGGATGATGTCCAGGTGTGGCAGTGTACACCTGTGTTACTGGTACTGGGAAGTAGAGGCAGTCCTTGACTACACAGAGAGATTGCTGTTGGGCTGCAGGAGAAAGTATATATAATGTATATATAATATAAAACACATTGGTGTCTGCCTGCAGCTGTACCCATTTAGGATCTCAAGTATCTTTGTTCTTCTCATCTTGTTTTTAACACTGACCATTGTATCACTTTGCTTTGATGTTGAGGAGCCAGTGTTGTGTGACTTTTCTTATTTTTGGAAAGGTGTAAACAAACTTTTTTTTTTTTTTTTAACCCAGATAGGACACTAACAACAGACCAAAGAAATGATCCCACTCATGTACTTTGATGAACAGTGAGTTTTGAGGTGCATGGGTAACTCTTAGGCAGTTATATCATGGAACATTCCACCCCAAATGGGTGAGCACTCACAGCCTTCATCCCTGGAGCTCTAGCCAACCTGCCCCAGTTTCACCTTGTTTACTGTTTACAAAACCTCTGAGAGGGCCTTAAAAGTCCTGTTCATTTTTGAGTCTGGATGATTATTGTAAATCTCATATTGAATCAAGGTATGAGGCACACACTGTCTCATCTTTTTATGACCTCAAGACTAACTGGTGCTTGGCAGTGGTGGTGCACACTTTTAATCCCAGCACTCAGGAGGCAGAAGCAGGTGGATCTCTGTGAGCTGGAGGCCAGCCTGGTCTACAGATATAGTTCCAGGACAGCCAGGGCTACACAGAGGAACCCTGTCTTGAAAACCACAAACAAACAACATCTAATTGTTCTGGACTTTCAAATCTAAATAGATGGAATGGTGTGTTTTCAAGGTGTGAACTTTTTAAGGTGATAGTATTGGTAAGAATACTTTTTAAAAAAGATTTATTTATTTTATGTATGTGAGTGCACTGTAGCTATCTTCAGATGCACCAGAAGAGGGCATCAGATCTCATTACAGATGGTTATGAGCCACCATGTGGTTGCTGGGTTGCTGGGACTTGAACTCAGGACCTCTGGAGGAGCAGTCAGTGCTCTTTATGTTTGATCCATCTCTCCATCCCAAGAATGTTTTTATATACTTTTGTCTTTTTGAGGAAAGATATTGAACAAACTAGGCACCAAGGTAACTTTAGCAGCATTATATGTTAAAGTCAAGAGTTGAACTTTCAAGTACACCTCTTAAGAGAGAAACTGGGAATGTAAAGTAGTGATAGAGTATTTGCTTTGCATTCACGAGGCTCTGAGTTTACTCCCCAACACCATCCTGAAACAAACAAATGGCAAGCTCATCTTTAAACTTAAAAATCACTACAGCCTGAGTAGGGACGGGGTTCTTTAGCATTATAGTACTGGCCTTGGAGTCTCTCTGACTGTAATCATGTTCCAGAGGAGTGATTCACAAACTTGAGACTGCTAAGCTTTTAAAATATGTTTATTGTTAAAATGAATCCAATGATGTCTTTTTTTTTTGCGGTTATAAGGACTTATATTTAGGAACTATCAACATAATTATATTAGTGTTTTGAGTTAGAAGTTATCAATCAGATAAAGGAGTTTACTTACTAAATAAGAATCTTCTGGTGAGAAAAATCACTTACTTTGTGATTGAATCTCACAGAGAGAGAAGGAAGCCTTGACACAAATCTCTGGCTGAATTAGTTGCATGACAATCATCTTAGAGACCCCTTCTGGGTGACTTAGAAGACCTTTATATGTGTTTTAACAGGTTATATGTGTTGTTTGGATTTAATCTATTAAATTTTGTGTGTGAGTAGTATGTGTGCATGTTTGAATGGGGGGAGGGGAGGCATGAGCATACTACCACACACATGGAGAAAAATGGAATGACTGGACATGAGTTCACTCCTTCCATAGTGTGGGTCCTGTGGTAGCTTCTGGGGGTCCAACTCAGATCAGAAATTCAGATCGAAGGCAGGCCCCCTTATCCATGGAGAGCTATTTCTCTCCCTCATTTTTTTAGGGGGTTATTTCTTTTTTTTCTTTCTTTTCTGAGGTAGAGTCTCTCTGTGGGACCTGGAACTTGCTGATTAAAACAGACTGGCTGGCCAACAAACCTTAGAGATCTTCTTGTCTCTGTCTCTTCATCACTGGGACAACAAATGCCTGACACCATATCCTGGTTTTTACACGGGGATCAAACTCAGGTCCTTAGGCTTGTGTGGCAAGTACTTAACTGCAACCTAATAGATAATCTATTTATTCAATACCTGGTGTAACTTAGATCGCACAACTAAAGGTTCAAGTAAGTCATAGGATAGGTTGTTTTATGAACCAGTAACTTTTTAAAGATTCTCTGTGGTGTATCAAGTATAAGGAAGGCAAACTTTGAAGAGAAATGTTTAATTTTTGCTTGCCAGAGACTAGAGTAGAAAAAAAAACCATTTGATTAAATTACCTACAAGATCATTAAGAGGAATTATGATTTTATAAGCAGATATCTTTCGATGTGAGGCAAATATTTACATCACCTGTACTGAACCCAGTAGAAGTCAGAGGTGGTCCTAGTGTAATATAAGAGACCAGTTGTGCGCTTAGAACATGAAACACTGAAGAAATCTGTGAAGATCAGGGCTTATGTAGGAACTCACCTGTAACTGTCATTACTGCATTTCATACACTACCTTATTGGAATATGTATTATACTAGACAGAGTTTTGGTAGGGGATGTGTATGTTTCTTGATTGACTGATGTATAGGTAGAACACAGAAACTTTCCTTGGAGTGAACTAGGCTTTGGTTGGAGATGAAGAAGGAATGTCTTGTGGCTGGGAGTTTTGGTCACTCGTGTTATCTTCAATATTACAAAAATTGTGGTTTACCAGTTAGTGGACTTCTTCCCTACAGAATGGGTTTAAACTGCTTCTTCTTAATGGATTTTGTCTTTTATATCTTGAGTCTATTGCCAGCTAACTTTTTTTTTTCTTTTAAAATGGGGAAGTGCTGACTCGGAGACGAAGAGAGGCCAAGAAAAAAAGTGATGGTAGGACAGCTGCTCATCCTGCCCTGGACACCAACAGGTAAGTGTCCACAGTAAGAGGCATGCTGAGCTCATCCTGTCTGTACACCAGTACCTGGACCAAGTGAAGCCACTAGTGCCTGTCCTCCTGTATTTCTCTGGTTGCCCATTCTACCATCATTGTTTGAAAGCCTGAATTTCTTTTTCTTTTGATGATTTCAGTGTGCACCACTAATCTGTTTCTTCTCAGTACATTAAAAATGAGCCTACTTCTGCATTGTTCTTAGGTTTCTGTTTTCTTTGAATTTATAAATTGGTGTTTGGTGCTTTGGGTAAGCAGTGAGCATCTTGCAATGTCATAATATAGAAGTTGAGTTGCAGGAGCTTGAGCAATAGAGAAGACTTCCTTGGGATGTGGGTGTAGCTTGACTAAGAGCACACTCTGAAGTAGAGGTCAGGTATAGATGTTGTCTCCTAAAAGCAGAGCCATTCCCAACAGTAGATTAAAATAGTGAGTTTTTGGGCAGAAATTTTTGTTTTCAGGTTTCTTTTTTCATTAAAACATAATTACATAATTTCTCCCTCTCCTTCCTCCTTCCAATCCCTCCCATGTCCCCTTCTCACTCATCAAAATTATGTCTTTTCTTTAATTATCATAGTTATGTATGCATGCACGTACACAATCACACACACACTCTCTCTCTCTCTCTCTCTCTCTCTCTCTCTCTCTCTCTCACACACACACACACACACACAACCTGCTAAGTATTTTCAGTGTTACTTGTACATGTGATTTCTGGGCTGACCAGTGGTATTGGATAACTAGTTAGGGGGCTTATCCCTGGGAGATGCTAATTCTCAGTAGTCATTACTTGGTTGAAGTTCTTTGTCTAGGGGTGTAGGATCCTGTGACATTTTCTTCTTTCCACATAAACGTGTGTTGTTGGTGTCACATTGTTGCGCTATCATAGGTGTAGATTTTTTTAAAGGTTTATTTATTTATGTATATGAGTACACTGTATCTGTCTTCAGACATACCCGAAGAAGGCATCAGATCTCATTACAGATGGTTGTGAGCCACCATGTGATTGCTGGGAATTGAACTCGGGACCTCTGGAAGAGCCATCAGTGCTCTTAAAACTTCTGAGCCACCTCTCTAGCCCCTTAGGTGTAGCTTTAGGAGACACATTCTCACAGCAGATTTTTTTCCTCTATCTCTTAAAATGTTTTTTCTCCCTCTACCATGGTATTTCCTGAGCCATAGCTAAGTTCAGGAGTTTTAGTGTAGATATGTCCTTTGGGGTTGGGCTCCCATAATCTGTTGTTCTCAATATTTTGATTAGTTATGATTTTCTGTGATGATCTCCATTTTAAAGACTAATGTGTGAAAACTTTAAGCTTGTACATCTTAATGGAGTTCCATATAATGTCTGATTCATGTATACATCTGATAATGTTTAAATCAGTTTAAACGTCTATTTGTCATTTCTTTGTGGTTAAAAACATTAAAAACCCCTTCTTCTAGTTGTTAAAATGTAATCAACAACTATATAATAGTAAACCAGAACTCCCTACTACTATCTAGCTGTAACTTGGTACCAACTAACAACTTCTTCCTGGTATTTCTTCTCCGTGATTTTACTTTAGTATAGACTTTCCTCTTGGACTGTATCCCTCACATTACTGCAGTTTTTGTTAATTTCTGTGTTCGTGGACGAGCTGTTAAGGTGGAGACACTTGTTTTCATTTTTGTCTACACTCAGCATCTGATGAGATATGTGTGATAGCACTGACAGTATTAGTGTGTAGGGACCCCTGATACCACCCTCCACTGAGAGTATTAGTGTGTAGTGACCCCTGATACCATCCTCCACTGAGAGTATTAGTGTGTAGTGACCCCTGATACCATCCTCCACTGAGAGTATTAGTGTGTAGTGACCCCTGATACCATCCTCCATTGAGAGTATTAGTGTGTAGTGACCCCTGAATACCATCCTCCACTGAGAGTATTAGTGTGTAGGGACCCCTGATACCATCCTCCATTGAGAGTATTAGTGTGTAGTGACCCCTGAATACCATCCTCCACTGAGAGTATTAGTGTGTAGGGACCCCTGATACCATCCTCCACTGAGAGTATTAGTGTGTAGGGACCCCTGATACCATCCTCCATTGAGAGTATTAGTGTGTAGAGACCCCTGATACCATCCTCCACTGAGAGTATTAGTGTGTAGTGACCCCTGAATACCATCCTCCACTGAGAGTGTTAGTGTGTAGGGACCCCTGATACCATGCCCCACTCACCACTGCAGTGCAGTGGTGTAGTTTGTCTTCTTTCTTTTCCCTCCCATCCCTTTAAGTACTGGGAATTGAATCTGGGACCTTGTATACATATGCTAAGAAGGCAGTTAACCACCAAACTATGCCCTCAGCGCCCCCTACCCCCTCTTTTTTTTTCAAAAGGTAAATTATATGTAACTAAGTCATGTAGCCAACAGTAACAAAGTCAAATTTGTCTGGAGTTTAAATGTTAGGTTTTCCTATATTGCTGCTGTCACTTGTTTTTGGGTTAGTCCAAAGGTTTTAGAGCATGAATTTTAAATCATGGCTAGGTTCAAACATACTTTATTATTCAAAATAGGAAACATTATAGTCAGTGCATTTTTTTTTTTTGCTGGTGAAAAATGTTTATTTCTGTAGTATTAAACATGCTTCAGGATTTGAGGAACTTTTAGAAAATCTCTTTCTCCCCCTCCCACTCCCTCCGCCTCCCAAGTACTTAATGCATTGTGTGTGGATGTCAAGGACAGCTAGGAGTTGATTCTTTCTTCCACTATATAGGTTCCAGGGATTGAACTCAGGCCATCAGGCTTGGTGACATGTACCTTTTACCCACTAAGCTAGCCCACTGACTTCTGTATATCTGTATTCTGCTTATAGAGTATTTTCCTCCAAAAAGGTTGTCACAATGCTTGAAGAAGTGGTAGTTGATTGGTAGGAGGTCAAGTAAATAAAGCAGAATTTTTTAGTCTAGTTTAACTTTTGAGGTATTCGTTGGACAGTATGTGGTCTGGTGTCCAGAGATGAATTAGAGCAGTTTCTGTTGACCAGTACTGGCTACAAGCACCATAGTTCCCAATACTGCATTTCTTAACGCTGAGCACAAATCTCAGACTTAATGGTCTCACTGAATTCAGAAGCTGCAGTGGATCAGACCAACAGCAGATCACCAAACAGTGACCATGACCTTGCTTTGGTGCATGTTTGGCTTTGGGAAGTTCTTTGAAACTTCTTGGTCTACCTGCTGAATTGGCCATTACTAGTGGTCATGCACAGTTGACTGTTGCAGGTCACAGTCTTAATAAGAAATGGTTTATTCTGTAGGGAAAGAGGAATGACAGCTCAAAATTTTTTTTCTTGGTTCAATCATGAGGTACCTACTTATCAGACCTTTTCACCTTCCCACTTTGGCTTCAAGTGCTCCATCACCTTGCAAGGTTCACATTGAGTTCTTTGGCAACTTCTTGAGTCAAATAAGAACCAGCTTCAGTGAGTGCTCTCTGTTTCTCATTGTCAGCTTCCCATGGCCCACACTAAGCTCCCTAACTTTAAAGCTCTTGTCTTCTTTGCAGAGTCTTGAACCACCGCAGTGCTACATGCTCATTATCAGTTCTGTGGGTTTGGCCAAATGCCTCAGCTATTTTCCCAAATAAAGACACTCCTCAAGTTTGCTTTTGTTTCACATCATTTCTGTATTATAGAGTAAATATAAACAGCAAATATGTCATTAGTAAAAATACATAATGTAAAAAATGTGCATTAAAATGATATACAGCATAACCTCATTTATTTAAGACTGTATTAAATCACAAATTTCAACAGTGCAGAAAACAAAATTATTTTTGTACTAATCTAATAGTAAGAATTAATAATGCTTTTTGCATTAATTGATAAATTTTGAAGATATACTAATCTAACTTTCTTCATAAGGTAGAATTTTACTTGGATTCTTATAGGCAATTGAGTAGTTTGAGATGTTATTTCTTTTATTTTATTGTCCTTTAGAGAAAATCTTCCATAGAGCTAATTTCTTGCCATAGTTACTGAGTAGGAAGTAGAAAAGGAAGTTTAAGATAACATTTCAGAAAGTTTAAGATGAACTTATCAGCTGTGAGTTCTGATATTAATTAGCTGTAAGGACCTTGGGGAGAATAATTCTTTTCTAATGGGGCTGAAGAATTAATTTAGAAATTATGTTGAAAGGTACTGACTACAGAGAAAGTAGTTAATAAGCATTCTTCACCAACTCCCACAGTTCGGGTTTCATTGAACATCAAGAACATACTTTTTTCTTTCTCCAAATGATTTTCTTATAAAAAGATGAAAATAACTATGTAATATTCAAAGCTTCTGACAGAGCCACATGTCTTAGTGACTTGCTAGTTGATGTATCAGGTTATATCGTTAAGGAAGTCAGCAAAAAGACAGACTTCACTTACTAATCAAACAAATTCATCCACTGTGGTAAACTGTCATTATTGATTTCATGCTTTCAGTGCTCCCCTTTCTGTCAAAATTTTAACTTCTCTTTGAAGAAATGATTACACTTAATTTCAGAAGAGTTTGACAGACTGTTTTATGTCTGAGGAGCAATCACCATTGTTTGAGATGGTTAGAAGAGCTGATTTCATTACCATCCCACTGCTTCAACAGCAGGGTACAAAGAAACAGCCTGGGAAAGCTGCTAATCACTTAGTCCTTGTGATTGGCATAGGGTTAGTTTTATTGGTGATCCCACTGAGTGAATCTGTGTTGGTTGACAAATCTCCTCTGCAGATATTTTTAAGATGAAAAAAGCTAATTTGAAATATTATAAAAGCCTAGAGGCAAAAGCAAAATTTAAAATTGCCTCTTCCCCCTCTCCCTCTTCTGATTACCCAGGAAGGAGAAGTGTTATTTATGTAAGTCCCTGGTGCCACTTGGGGAGTATCAGTGTCATGTAGAGGCCTGTCTCCAGCTTGCAAAGGTTGACAGAGAAGATGAGACTGAAGAGATGAGGAGACCAAGAGTGTGTGCACCTGTGCAAGGGAAACCACAGCAGCGGCCGAGGAAGTCAGAGGTATGAGTGCAGGGTTTGAGGGGAGTGCTTCTGTTCTGGCTTTCTTTCCTCCTTTCCTCTCTCTCCTCCCCTCTTTCCTATTTATCTTGTTTATGCTTACAAAGGCGAGGGGAGTGTGTGTGTGTGTGTGTGTGTGTGTGTGTGTGTGTGTGTGTATGTGTGTGTGTGTGTGTATGAGAGAGAGAGAGAGAGAGAGAGAGAGAGAGAGAGAGAGAGAGAGAGAGAGAGAGAGAGAGAGAGAGAGAGTTGTATATTTGTATATTATATATGAAGGCTGGAGGTTAGACTTGGGTGTTAGTCCTCAGGATTTATCCACCTAATTGAGACGGGTCTTTCTCTGGACTTAGGGCTTTTGTAGATTGAGGGTAGCGCCTGAAACGCCTCCCTCAGACCCAAGACTATGTCAGTTATTAGTTGCTAGAGTTTTCTGCTCTTACAAAGACGTAATGGTTTGATTATGGGAAGCATAACTTTAATATTAACTTACCAACCCAGCACCCCTGCATTTGTCAGCTGCCTAGCTTACATTTGAGACAGAGTCTCTCACCGTACCTGATGTTGGTTGACTAGCTAGACTAGTCAGTTAGTTCTGGGAACCTCTATGTACTCCAACCCTCATGCTAGGGCATAGCTGCTTGCAATCATGCCAGCCTTTTCACGTTTGTCATGGGATCCAAACTCAGGTGAATGAGGTGATTTTAGAGTTGAATTTATAGGTGAGTACTTACTTATACCAAAGAGCCAATTTATTTCTTTTAAAATTTTTTTTATATTTAAGTTTTAAAATTTTATGTGTATGATTGTTTTACACACATGTATGACTCTCTGTATAGCATATGTGTACTTAGTGTCTATGGAGTTTGAAAGAGGACATCAGATCCCTGAAACTGGAGTTACAGACAATTATGAGTCACAGTGTGGGTGCTGGGAATTGAACCTGAGTCCTGTGGAAGAGCAGCCACCAGTTTATTTAGCCACCAGTTTACTTATCTTGACATTGCTGCCTGTAGAATTTGCCTGGAACCTGATTTTGTTTGTTTTTTTAATCTCTTCAATTTTAACATAAAACAGAAGCTATTCTTTTTTTTAAAGATTTTCTTTCATTAATTTTATTCATGTGTATGTATATATGTGTCTGGGTGGTATGTGCACATGAATTCAGTGTCCTAGAAGGTCAGAGCCTAGAGGACTGAGATCCCCTGGAACTGGCATTACAGTCATTGTTAGCCACCATGTAGGTGTTGGGAATTGACCTCCAGTCCTCTGGAAGAGCAGCGTGCTCTTAACCACTGAGCCCTCCCTCTAGCCCAGAGGTTCTTTAATGTAATTTGTGAACTGATTTGATTTGATGCTGAAACCATCCTTGAGTTCCTTTCTTTTTCTCTTTTTTCCTTCCTTCTTTCTTTCCTTTCTTATAGGGTCTCCCTGTGTAGCCTTGACTGGCCTGGAACTTCCTTTTGTAGGCCAGGCTGTCCTTGAACTCAGAGATCTACCTCCTTCTGTGGTTAAAGGTATGCACCATTATACCTGGAAAGTTCTTGATATGGTGCTTTATTCTCTTCATTACAGTTGCTGTTTTTCTCATCTGCTCTCATTTATTATAAAGAAAAAACTAAGCTAGTCCCAGCTGTGCCACCACATTCTTTTGGGAAGGTTTTGATGTGGGCTAACTCAGTTGTGTTTTAAATCTTTCCATGAAGTAATCCTTCTGTCCATTGTTTTTCTCCTTTACAGGAAAAAGGCCATAGTCAAGGCCGACTCCTCAGTCTCTTGGAGCAGTCTGAGCATAGGACCACAGGTGAAGAATCCAGGACTGTTTTTAGGGTTTCTGTCTAGGCCGTCCAGTGAAGATAGCAGTTGTTGACCTTCAATTGATTGTTAGGACTGTGAGGGAATTTTTGTAGCCAATCAGCCAGACTTTGAGATTTAATCTAGGTTGTCTCTTTTCAAGGGCAGGTGGAAAGATAGCCTATCTTACTCTTCATGTGTTTAATGTAATGCTTTATAAAGTCTAGAGTCAGAACTGTCTATTAATCTTGGGAGTGATTCCAAATTGCATAAAGTAACACATGCCAAAAAGCAGATCTTCTAAAGAAACAGTCATGGGAAATCAGACATGCAGACATTACTGCCTCTTCTGAATGTTTGCTAATCATCATATGTTACCTTTAGCTCAGTGTCTCAATTACACCTACAGAATTGTAGGAACTAATTCTACAATTAGAATTCTAAAATTCCTTGTTGTACGCCTTGAGTATTTAGGGAATATTAGAGTGGATTCATAAGGAGCATTAGTAGTGGTAACTTTAGAGATCCAAGGATTGTATCTAGTAAACACCTAAACATATTCCCTGGCTTTTGATGGGTGTTAGACGCTATTGTTCCTATTCGTTGCTATTGTTAAAATGTACCAAATGCAAATGGGACAGTAACTTTTTGCTTATTGTCTAGTTATAATAGTTTATTACCACCAAACAAATATGTTTTGCCTTGTGGTGACTTGTAAAAAAAAAAAAAAGAAAACCAAACAACCAAACAAAAAAACCCAAAAACCTAGATCCTGCTTCTTCTATATCACCAGGTTTAAATCTCTCAGGTGGCAGATTTCTCCTGGCAGCCCTATTGCCTGAGTCTAGATCTGATGTAGGTTTAGTCAGAAATGATTCATTCATAAGTGTTCACCTGCAGCTGAGCCTATTGAATGCTAATGCTCACACTCCACTGAGGAGTGGAGATCTGAGCTACTTGAATAGACCTGATGAAAAGCTCCAGACAGAGAAGCTATGACTGCTAATGTTCATACTTTTATTATCTCTCCAGGTGTAGAGAAAAAACCCGAGTCTTCAGAAACAGGCATCTTCGGGTAAGTTGAGGCATACACCAAGGTACAGCTGTTACAGCTCTGGCAAGTGTGATCCTGATGATTCTTTGTGCAGAATGATAGTCAAACTGCTAAAATAGGAATCACTGTGGAGGTAATGTAATTCTTTAATGTTCCTGCTATATATGGATTAAGAATTGGTTGGATAGCTGTACTGATGTTAAAATAAATAGAGCTATACGTTACTTCTTTCTCTTTTCTATACCATCCAAACCCAAATTCAAGTAGATTTTGGGCTGTTTGGGAATTTGGATCTGACTCCACAGTCTCCCCATGTCTCTGTGGCTTTACTCAGTATCCTCATCTATAAAAGCAGCATGGTAGTACTTATATGGCTAGAGCATTACAGAAATTGTTTGTACTAATGTAATTTTAAGCCCCTACCTTAGTGTTTAAAAGCATATATTAGGTGCTTGGCAGGTTAATATTGAAGTTAATCCTAGTACACATGAGGCAGATTGATATCTGAATTCATGGCCAGCTGGAGTGAGAACTTGTTATTTAAATAAAGACTAGAAGCAGAGAGATGGCTCAGTGGCTAGGATCACTGGCTACTCTTCTAGAGGACCCAGGCAAAATTCCCAGCATCCATAGAGCAAATACATATCGTGTGTGTGTGTGTGTGTGTGTGTGTGTGTGTGTGTGTGTGTGTGTGACTTGAATTCACTATATATATATATATGTATGTATGTATGTATGTATGTATGTATGTAGTGAATATATATGAATATATTATTTTTTCTTTCTGTCCAGGAGACCCTTACCAAAGGTGGAAAAGGCTGGCTGCAGCAAAGAGAGACAGAGTTCCCTCTCACAGCTCAACTTAAATGAGTCTCCCATCAAGTCTTTTGTTCCTGTTTCAGAAGCTACAAATTGCTTAGTGGACTTTAAAGACCAATTTACTTTCCGGTCACGAACCAAAGCAGGCCGGGGAAGGAGGAGAAAATCTTGAATTTCTTAAGAGTGGAGGTTGACTAGAACAATTATTGTTGGGTTAGTCGTGTTCGTTAGCTATAGTGGTCTCTGGTTTGTTGTGATAATTCTGACCCTGTTGTTTTCACCACCAGCACCTATTCACCATCTTGATTTTTATGTTTTATAAGGTCTATTCAGACAACTGTGAATAGTATTCTGTTTTACAACAGTCTGTTTGAATTTGCTTATAGTTAAAATTGAAATATATTTATCTTTGTATGAAATCTTATTTCAATAGATGGAAGTGTTTCTTTTTATTTCTGTTGTAAGCTTTGTGGTGGGGTTATTTCAGTTGAAGAGGTAGTTTTTCACTCATAAGCTGTGTGTTTCTGAGTGAATTTCATTACTAATCTTTGACATACTACTCACATTCGTTTAAATCACACTGCACAATTCTGAACATTGACTAAGCCTGACATCATTTTGGATGTGTCAGATGTATTTAATTTTACTACTAAGTGATATCCCTTCCATTTGGTGACCTACTCACCCAGTTAAGAATTCTCAGCTAGGACCTATGACCTTATAGAAATGTGACTTGCTGTTCTTCCCCTGGAATTTTTAAGTGGACACTGTTACGTTAATGTCCATGCTTAAATAGATTTACCAGTGGGAGTTCTGGGCACAGTGATCTATTTAAACCAAAATTGTTTCTTTTGCTGCCAAAGGTCACGTGGCAGCAGCAGTTTCTGTTTTGGTGGCAGTGTTGTTTGTTCCAGTGCAGGATAGACATGTGGCTTATCCTTAGTAAGAGACTCAATAGCAGAAATAATTACCCAAGGGAACAATCAGACAAGACTACAGAAGAGCCAGCTTTGGACCAGCTGATGGACGGCTGGATGAAAGAGACTACAGGAAGTAGGTGTTAACCAGTACAGGGTCTTAGACCAGGGTGAATTAATATATAACTCAGATGCCTAACTTCTGGTTTGTCATATCTAAAGCTCTCTTTTATTTTGAAAATGAAAATTAGATGTGTACCACATTGGGACATTCAGATAACTGGATTGGAAGAGCCTGTACAGACATTGAGACACTTAGCACACAAACTCTTTTGAGTTATACTCATATTGGGAAATATCTGTTCCCACCACTGGTAATATCTTGTTCTTGGGTGATGTTGACATTCACCAGTATCACACAGATGGTATTTCTTAATTTTTAATCAATTACTATGGTCCAGCCAATATATGTATTATCATTTGATCCTCATAGAAACTTGTTAAAACCAGCTTTCAGGTGAGGAAACAGATCAAGAGGAACAAGTAAAAGCCCTCTGTGTCCATGTCAGTGAGACCACAGTTACCGACTCTTCTAAGGAAGATGTTGTACTTCTGACATCAGTATTGTTTTGTTTTTCCTTCTAAGGGAAAGTGTACCAGATCCATCCATCAGTATAATTCACTTGTGTCTCTCATTTAGGAGGGCAATCTCTATAAATGATGTAGTTCATATTTCTGTATATGAGGTCAAGGGAAAGAAAGAGCTGCTTCTAAAAGTAGATTAGCTTAAAATTGAGCAGGCTGTGGGGAATGTGGGTCATTGGCTAAAGGTGTGGAATAACTAAGCCAGGAATTTTCAGCCTTCATGGGACTCAAGGAAAGAAAAGTCTCCAGATGCCCACAGATGCCTTTAGTGGGGGCTGCTTATTTTATCCAGTTGTCTTAGTTAGGGTTTCCATTGTTGTGACGAGACACCATGACCAAGGCAACTTATAAAGGACAACATTTAATTGGAGCTGGCTTATAGTCCATTGTCATCATGGCAGAAATCACACCAGTGTCCAGGCAGGGATGATACTGGAGGAGCTGAGAGTTCTACATCTTCATCAAAGATAGCCAGGAGCAGACTGTCTTCCAGGTGACTAGGAGGAGCCCATCCCCACTGTGACACACTTCCTCCAACAAGGCCACACCCACTCCAACAAGGATACACTTAATAGTGCCACTCCCTGGGCCAAGCATATTGAAACCACCACAGCTATCTATTCTTTCTTTCCTTGCTGTAGTCTTGACGGGAGGTGCATTAGACAAAGAGTAAAGAGATAAATGAAGATCATGTCAGATCAAGCTAGGTCTGCACCCTACTTCTGATACTGGTTAAATCCTCTGGGACTTAGTTTGGTTGCCTGTAAGATGAGAAAAAAAATACCTAATGTTTTAAGGATTGACAAAATGTTTATAAAGACTCAACACATTTGCTGCAAATGTGTAGTGGCAGCAACAGTTACTTACATTACTGTTCCTTTGTATGTCATAAGTATTGCAGTGAGGGTGGAAAGGCCAGAGAGATGGCCTACAGCTGCCAGAAAAGACATATCTCTTCAAAAGTGAGCACAGTGGGCATCTACCCAAGACCCATGAGCCACAGGAAGCCTGGGTCTTACACACTTAGTTCTCCTGGAACCTCTGGGTAGTTCTGAAAGATTGCTAGCTCATGCAGAATGTTAAAGCTCCATGAACTTAGCATTGCCATAACCTGGGAGGTGGAAAGACTTTTGTCTGACATCACAGTTGTGTCCCTTTCTTCTGGCAGAGCCTTCTGCCAGAAGTTGTGCCTGGCCCACTTCTGGGCTCTTACCCTTCTATAGACTCTCTATTCAAAGGATTTTATTGCGGATACTTGTACCTGTGTGAGAAGGTGTCTCTTGACTTATGTTGGCATAAGCTAGAAGGGCCAAGA
This sequence comes from Micromys minutus, assembly GCF_963924665.1. Classification (NCBI taxonomy): domain Eukaryota; kingdom Metazoa; phylum Chordata; class Mammalia; order Rodentia; family Muridae; genus Micromys; species Micromys minutus. The sequence continues at coordinate 99,632,809 of NC_137969.1, forward strand.
ACTAGTGCTCTGCTGCAGCCCTTGGCCAATGAAAAGAGAAGTTGGAGTATAGAAGTAACCCATTTTTTTTCCATGTCTCAGGTAGAACAACTGAGGCAATTCTACCATATTCTCTGGAATTCTCTTGTAGGGTTGGATTTCCATAGTGCCCATAACAGCTTAAGTATGCGTACTATCTTGTTTGTCTCCTGCTAACTCACGTCCAAATCTTCATAACTAGGTATAGGCCCATACTCTTGGGTCCATGTAAGTGCAGGGTTAGCAGTGTCATGAGTCAGCATTCTGTCTCACATTGTCACCCTCATCCCAGCCCTATTTGGAAACTTCTGAAATACAGTATATAATTGGGTCTAATTTTTGGGACCCCATCCAGAAGTAGATATTTTGAGTCTACTTAAAAAGATAAAAATCTAAGCACACTGGCACACACCTTTAATCCCAGCCCTGGGGAGGCAGAGGCAGGTGGGTCTCATAAATTCAAGGCCAGTCTGATCTCCACAGTGAGTTCTAGGACAGCCAGGACTATGTAGAAAGAGCTTGTCTCAAAAAACAAACAAGACAAAGATAAACATTAGTTCACCCAGAAGTAGACCCAGGGAGTCTGGCAGCACTTTGTCACAAGTGTGACATAAGCTGGACATTTCACATCCTGCTCTTTATTTTGAGAAATAACTGAAAGACTAACCCATGGCTGGACAGTACATGTGTGTGGGGGGGTGATGGCTATTGTGTCCACCCCAGCATCATGTCTTTCTGCCTGTATGGCTCATTGGTATCCAATACACTTGCAGCAAGGCTGCTGTCTGTTATGTTTATAGATATAAAGCAAATCCTACAAAGAACTTACATGTTTTATACATGGACAGTTCAGACTCAGAGCCAGCAAGATGGTCAGCAGGTAAAGTGTTTCCTACACAAGCTTAATGACTTAGGTTCAATCCAAAAAGTTCTTTGACTTCCACATGTTCACTGTGGCATGTAACACCCTCCACTCACATCATATACACAGTAATAATAATAATAAAAAAACAACAAAACACACCCAAACTATAGACCTGGAAAAGTAGAAATCTTCCATAAATCAGATGGGAAAATGGGTTGAGTTTGAACCTAGGTCTGTCTGAAACTATGTTGATGACTGAAAATTTGAATTTGGATTGGGCTACTTGCCTGTGAGGCAAGGGAACTTTGACCTTAGGTTGATGTTAGCCAATGGGAGTTGGAGAGAGAAGGGAGATTGTAAATTGATGGAAAGTTGGTGATTACCATTGGGAAAATGGGATATCGTTGACACTCTGGAAGAATGTTGCAAGCATGCGCACCAGAGGCAGGTTGCTCTTGCTGTGAGGTTGAGGGAGGGCTGTGTGTAAGAAACATGAGAGCTCACAATAGGTAAGATAAACACAGATGAGTTTAACAAATACAGTAGACTGGTTTCTGGCTAGGGTCAGAGCTGGGCCTACTTGTTGTGGGGATCAGGATGGGGTTGGGGGAGTTCCACTCTTGGTAACTGAACTTCAATGTAAGGGGAATGGACAAAAGGGCTAGAGAGGCCAGGGGTATCAGTCGGTCATTGTAGACACATCAATAGAAACAGAGACACAGCTGAAGCCATGCAGCATCTGTGAGAGGGCTGTGGCCTATCCAAAGCACAGAGGGTATGGAAGATGATCGGGGGCACTGTAGGCTGAAACGAGCGAGAAAGGGAGGGCCTGGACTTCCAGCCCAGCAGTGATATTCTTGTTTTGCTATATTTGACTCTCTCCATTTTACACTTTCTTCGGGATGGCTGCAGGCTGCACTAGGAAGTATTGAGGGAGCCTGGTCAGGGTTTGACCCTCCCTTGCTTGGTAGCCATCCCGTGTCTACTTGACTAACGCTGGCAAGTGCCATGCCTCTGCTACAGACAGGACTGGACCAAATGTCCACAGATCTCAAACCCTGGCCTTGACTTAGAAGGCCCCTGACTATGTGACTACAGCCAGGACAACCCACTTCCTGGTGAAATGAAAACAGGACTTTCAGAATCACGGACATGTAGCCATGAAAGTAACTTCCAGGAGCATAGCCTCATGCTGACTAGAGACAGCCACTGTCATGACCCCACTTTCAGTTCCATAATCTCCCTCAACGGAATGAAGTTAAGGCACTGGAGCCTCAGACTCAGCATGGTGCTATGTTGTAGACAATGATCAGCTTGCCTTCCCCAACATCATATTTGACTTCTCTGTCTCTTATAGCCTGTAGTGGTTGGTATCCAGGAAACTACAGTTAGGGCTGTACTTGCTGTGTTTATAGGTCTGATCACATCAAAGCTGCTACAGGAGCCACCTCTGCTCCTCTGTATCCTGTGGAGGCCTTCACTAACTGGACAATAGCATTGTTGCTAAGTGGCAGTCATGTGCCCACCAATTTGCCTGAGTTCTAACAGGCACTTAGAAGCTGCTTTTGTTAGGCATTGTGTCTGACCACTGCTTACTAAAAATGGACCTGCTAATTACTCAAGGAGTTTGTGTCTTTGTCCCATCTCTTCCTTCAAGGCACAGCATTAAGTCATGCCCTAACCCTTCAGTCATATTGTATTCCAGGGCCAGCAAAGTCTCTCAGGATCATACTTCCCTCTCAAATGACAACTATGCTATCCAGACTGGCCTCCTTCGGATGACAGAAGAGCTTGTCAGACTTAACTTGCAGGATAAGAGCTGAGAGTGGGGGTGGAAACACACCTTGATGAAGACTGCTAACTTAGGCATATCTCTTGACTCTGCCCCAATCTTTCACCGTTTGAGCTTAAAACTCTTAAGTTCCCTGAAGAGAATCCTCCTGGGGGTCACTGGACCCCGTTATCTGTTCCTCTTCTAAATTCATACTGCTTTTCATTATTATTCATTTCTTTAGTTGGTATATTGGGGGTGGCTGAAAACACACACACACACACACACACACACACACACACACACACACACACACTTAGTTCCTTAAGATTATATTTCAGGAGAATAGTTAAATGGAAAACTGGTGTAGTGGCCAGTAGAGTAGCTCCATAGAAGCTTAAGAACCCCATCTTCCAGAAGGGAGGACCTCCAGGCAAACCACTCGTCCCACTTTGCCTTACAGACTCTAGTCTAGACTTCTTGGTCTGGCTGTTATTTCTTCCAGCATGTATCCCAACTATGGGCATCTCCAATAGGTTCTGAGAGCTGTACCCAATTCTATGAGCACACACACACACACACACACACACACACACACACACACACACACACACACACACTGCATACATGCTCTCTTCTTTGTGAAAGGACTTCATCAACTTGCCCTGCCCACTCTCCTGCAGAGTCATGATAGCCCTTCCTCTTAGTTCCCACATTGCCTCTTACACAGTTCTGCTTACTACATTTTGACATTGTCCAATTTAACCACATATTTCCAGGCTTCTCTCTGCTTCTTTCCAAGGAACTTAGCACTTGAAAACTTAGTGTTTATAAAACAAACAGAGCTCCTACTGTCACCAAGAGAGTATTTTGGAATCCTTAACCTACTCAGGCCTTCAACTTCCTGTGATCTTCTTGCTTGCTTGTACCATGGTCTTGTCCATTCTGGGCTCCTCTTAGGGCAGATTGATAGGGAAGTAGGCTTTCCTGAATTAGCATATTGCTGCTAAGTGGTGGCCAAAGAGGAGGGTGGAGCCTGGGGAGTTGACCCTGAGTTTTACTTTTTGAGTTTAGTCCAGGATCACTGTGGTCATATTTGGGAGAAGATCTGAGACCTGAAGAAGGTGATCAACTTCTGAATCTCCTAGGTAAGTACTTCCTCTAACTCCCACAGACCTCATCTCAAGCCCATGGCATATCCTATGGCTGATGGAGGTTAGCAAGACTATGCTATACATCCTTAATGGTGATGGTAGTACCCAGCCTCAGGAGGGGTCTCTAGAATACCATTCAAAAGGAGTACTTTGCAACCATGTCTGATTCAGATAAGGAGAACCAGGAAGCCCTTAGTTCAAACATGAGTAGACTTTGGACTCGTTTCTGGTGATGGAGGAATGGAAACGTCTCTCACCTGAGGAAGACTGAGGTCCAAGTGCATGACCCAGAGTTTAAATCTTAGGCTTCCCTGCAGGAAGCTTCATAGTCTGGCATATGTGGAGTAAATGTTGAGTGCATGAGCAGGTTAGCACATGAATGATTGTGCTATCTGGGACTTGAACAAATATAATTGCTTTGGTTGCCTTATTTTATCCTTTAACAGACTACTAGAATGTATGGTTTCTTCTGACAGATTTGGGAACTAAGTTGTGGTATATATAAATTAGGGGAGAGTTGTCAGAAACAAATTTCTTGGTTTACCAAATTACTGCCTCCTTTTGAGACAAGGTCTCACTATGTTGCCCAGGTTATCCTCAAACTCATGATACTCCTGCCTCAGCCAACCAAGTGCTAGGTTTACAGACCCAAGTCTAAATTTGCCCAACCCTGTCCCGGGAATTGAACTGCAGAGGTGACTCAGACATCACAAGCTTATGAGGCTAGCCCTTTAGACTGGGGAAACAACTCAAGTGAAGACTAAAAAGAAGAAGACAGGGAGTCAGCATGTGTGGAGTTTGGAGGATCAAGGAGTAGCAAGAGGAAGCTTAGGAGTGTAGAGGAAGGCACAATGACTCCTGGAGGCTTGGAAACCTTTCTATGTATTTAAAGGCAGAAGAGAAGAGTTACTAATGAAGACTCAGGAAGGGCAGCCATGATAGACTGTCTGCAGGGGTCAAGGAAGGAAAGAATGCAGGATCAGAGGGGCTCCAGAGGCTTAGGATTGGGCAGAAGGAAAGCATTGTTACACTTGCTTCGGGGAAACACCTGCCTCCTGGTGGATTGCTAAAGGATCTTTACTGGTCAGAAGTTTTTGATTCTGTTTACAACTTTTGGAAGTGGTGGGTTTCAGTCTTTGCCTCATGGAGCCTGTGGACTAACCAGTCTTGTATCCAGCTATCCCTTCTTTCCTATAGGTAGTCAATACCCATTGTGGAAACATGGCCACCATTGAGCTTTCTGGTCTGCATCCTGGAGAAAGAGCCTCAAGCTTCCCACAGGAGGGCATACCAAGGCCCTCAGGTAGCTTAGAATTGGTAAGCGGAACACTGGGTACCAATTCTGTGCTTATTTAAGGCTATCCAGGAAAGGATGAGTAGAGATGTGGGCTGCTCTTTCCAGTCTTCATTAATCTCCAATCTGGTGTCTCTTTTCTTTGAGACTCCAAATAACTGCAAGGCATGGATTGGTTTGGGGGCAGGGCTTAGAGGTGTAAAATGACTTCAGTTTCATATGTAAGAGTTTGCACTGAGGATTGTCACCTGTAAATGTACCTCTCTTGTCAGCTTGCCACAGAGATGCTGGGCCAGCCCCGCAAGGGTTGATGTATCTAGAATGGCCCCTCCTCATTTTCTTAAAAAATAAAATAAAGTATTCTCTTGTAAAAAGCTTCTACTTTCACTATTAATTACTCTCACAGACTTATCCACCACAAAAAAGGAAGGGAGAAAAGGAAGGGGGAGAAGGAAGGGGAAAAGGGAAGAAGTTGCGATAGAACTGAAGCTTTCAGAAATTAGCTTTATAACCCATTTCATAATTTATTCATCCTTCTGGCTGCATTCCATCCTCTCTTATCATCTAATACTACCATTTCTTAACCTTCCTTCTAAACGTTAATACTATATTCACACACACACACACATCCACACACACATCCACACACATACATCCACACACACACATCCACACACACACACACACACATACACACACACACACATTATAGGCTGGGAGCTATGTCCTTGAGTCCCTTTCTCTCCCTCTCCTTCTACCCTCCCTCCCTTCACCCTCCTTCTCTCCCCTCTCCCCCCTTGTTTGTCTGTTGGTGTGGTTTTAATGGTGTGAGGATTGAATGCCAGTCAAGTGTTTGCTGCTCAGCTATGTTTGCAGCCTTCCCCTTCATCTTGACTAAGATTTAGAAGTCTTCACCTACCACATCCTGGAGCAGAAAATGCTTATGTAAACCATTTCATAACTCTTGGTTCTCTATTTCCTCATCAGAAAAATAGAGGAAAATAAATTGAGTATTCTCCTCAAAAAAAAAAAAAAAAAAAAAAAAAAAAAAAAAAAAAAGCCTCATGGAGATAAGGAGATGAAGGACCTGCCCAGAGGCAATGCCAACACCAACGCAAACTTTCTTGGACCACTCCCTGTGGTTTCTGTTTTCTGTCTTCCTCTGACATATGCTTCCTAGGTTTCTTATCCAACTGTGGTTACCTTTCTGACACTGAATTTCACACATGCACACATCCCTTTGCCTTTGTGCAACCTGTGCCTCAGACCCTGCTGTAAACATTTCCTCTGTGTTCAGCCCATAGCTGGGCTCCAGAAATGAACAATGATAACCACACTGTGCATAGGGACTTTGTCATATGTACCTTCAGTTTAACAAATTCCCTGTGGCTTCCAGGGGCTTCCCAGGAATGCCAAATGTTCTACAGCCAGGGACATCACTCAGCACTTAGAACCCACTTTGAAATCCCTTTCCATGGCTGGAGGTGGGAGGAGGATGGTCATCACAGTCATCACACATCACCACATGTCACCATACTTCATCAAGCTACCACATGTCATCACACGTCAGTGTCCAGCTACATCTATCTCTTAGTCCCTTGCCAGAATTTTATACATGTCTTTTTGTGTTACCTAAAGATGAAGAATCAGGCCCTTCAGGATAATTGTGTCTCATGCACTAAAGAAAGCCCTTCACAGAGCATCCCCTTTGTGCCAAGTCACTGCTCTGGTGCTGATTTTAGTCCTCACAGCATCCTTGCTGTCTTTGGACTCCTTTACAGGTTTGGGTCCAGTATGGGGCAATGAATATTTAGAACAGAAGTCATGTGCTACAGGAGATTGTGCCTTAGAAGATCTAAGCTGGGGAGGATGGAACTACTGAGCTGCCAACCAATAGTGGGGCTTTTCTGGTGGACGAGTGAGAGGGTCATCCAAAGGATGTTTCTTCATAGAGCTGGGGTGCTAAGATCTCCCTATTCCTTGAGCTTCTGGTGGAGTGAGAACCAAGCTGGCACATCCTTTGCTTTCTCTCACCCTCTCAGCCTTCCCTTCAGACTCTGATCCACTCCCGGGCCAATGCCCCCGCAACACCATGCCCTTGCTCTGGAGAAAACCATTCTTATTCTCTTCCCCTAGAACTTCAGATGGCCGATTCTCACCACCTGTAAGACCTCCTCCACTCATGTCTAAACACGTGGCTCTCCCCCAAGTAACACATTTCTAATCCTGCTTCCCCCTTTTCTGTGGCTACCATCAGTACCAGAACCGTACACAGCCAGACAGTGCTGGTTCTGTCTTCCACAGGGAGTCAGCAGGAGCAGGACTTGTTGATCTGTGTGATGACTGTGCTTGCACTAGTGCTAGGTTGAGAAGAGTGGCCACGGGAAGGGAAGGCCAGCCCCGGCTCTGTGGTCTCTATTCCAGAGGTGGGCTTCTTTAGGCTCCAGACTCTGAGAAAAGGTTGGGAGAGGCCAGGCCTAGAGTGTGAAGTTTCTTCATGATTTGTTTACTTATCAACAGCTTGCAAAGAGACAGCAACAGAACTCTTGCCCTGGGGAACTGGAAAGCAATGATCATGGCAGGAGAGAGACCTCACCAAACCTTACACTTAAAAAAGCTAGATGGCCAGGGTAGAGTATGCAGGAGCTAACCGGAAGTCACCAGGATACGGAGCACAAAGAGGGAGGTGGCTTCTCTTCCTTATAACCTTTGCAGGGTGCAAGAGTAGGCTTTGAACAGCCAAGGTGAGAGGAGGTGCTAGGAGGGGGTCTGGAAGACCAGTGAGGCTCAGGGAGAATGGAACAGGATGCTAGGCAGCTCCCAGGAAACAGAGGGCCTAAGAAGGCAGGAGAGGCGGTGAGTTGGACGGAACAGTCCTGTCCCAGCTGAAGTTGAAGAATGGCTCCCTCCCCAGTGTTGGCTTGCTTCGTCCCAGGTACAGGAATGCTTGCAACAATTCAAGGTGACCAGGACACAGCTTCAGCAGATCCAAGCCAGTCTTTTGTGCTCCATGGATCAGGCACTGAAGGGACAGGACAGTCCCGCTCCTTCTGTCCGGATGTTGCCCACATACGTGAGGTCCACACCACATGGCACTGGTGGGTAGTGCAGACTAGGAGGGGTGGCCAGACAGGGAGAGTGTGCTCTGACTGAGGGAAGGGGAAGTTCCTTACGTCTGTCTACCATCTCTAAGGTCCCTTTAACTGTCTAAGAACTTCTCAGACTTTGGAAGCTTTTCTGGGAGACAGGCAGCTTTGCCATCTGTATGTCTTTCTATGTATGACCTGTTTACCATCTAGAGCAAGGAGACTTCCTGGTGCTGGAGCTGGGGGCCACAGGAGCCTCACTACGTGTGTTGTGGGTAACACTGACAGGCTCCAAAGAAAGTAGTGTGGAACCCAGGAGCCGGGAGTTTGTGATCCCTCAAGAGGTGCTCCTAGGTACTGGCCAGCAGGTGAGCAGTCAGCAGGTATCCTCTGGGGCTTGAGACTTGGTTGGGTGGCTGGGGCTCAGGTGGTCAGAGCTAAGCCCTCATCTTGTTCCCACAGCTCTTTGACTTTGCTGCCCGCTGCCTCTCTGAATTCCTGGATGCATACCCTGTGGAGAATCAGGGTCTGAAGCTTGGGTTCAATTTCTCTTTTCCTTGTCACCAGACAGGCTTGGACAGGGTGAGGTGGGGGGCACTTGGTGTCAGTGAGCTGAAAGAGACTACAGCCCTTGAGAAAGTCACAGGGGGTGAAAAACAACTCTGCTTTTCTGTTCCCAGAGCACCCTCATTTCCTGGACAAAAGGTTTTAGGTGCAGTGGTGTGGAAGGCCAGGATGTGGTCCAGTTGCTAAGAGAGGCCATTCAGAGGCAGGGGGTAAGTGAAGGCTAGGGTGATGAAGAGCTGCCCCCGTGGCCTGGGCTTGACATCTGTAGGCTATTGCCTGTTTCTGGAAGGCCCTGCTTTCTTTTCCTATTCCCAGCCGTTATCCATCTTGACCCTGGGGTTAATGTTACGTCCATAGTAAGCAAAGAATGACTCAAATAAGATGATCGTGCTCTGGGGGAGGGACTTGGGAAGGGGAACAAGACATGGGAGAAATACGAACAAAACCAAAAAAAAAAAAAAAAAAAAAAAAAAAAAAAAAAACCCTGTGAGCCAGCCTTGCAAATCTTCACGTTCTAGAAGGGGAGGCAATCTGATAAAAGATTGCCCCTGTGTGAGGTTAACTCTAGTAGCAGCACAGGGTGCAGGGAGGGAGCAGTGGGCCCTAGGCCTGAGCTGAGGCTGCAGTTGTCAAAACCTCTATGCTCTAGAAGGGCAAGGTCCCTTTGCACTAAGCCCAAGGTACTGATTTGAAGCCAGGGTCCAAGGCATATCTTGGGATGCCAGGCCAGGGTTTGGGTGAGGTGCTCTTCTTCCTGGTTCTATGGGTAGGAGCTCTCTGTGACCCTGAGAGCCTGAGTTGGGGGAGGGGATGGAAGGAGAGCCCAGAGCATGGAACTGCCTCTGATGCCCATTCTATCCATTGCCCAGACCTACAGTATTGATGTAGTCGCCATGGTGAATGACACGGTAGGCACCATGATGGGTTGTGAGATGGGCACCAGGCCATGTGAAGTCGGACTGATTGTAGGTGAGCCAGGGGCTGTTTGGAATGAAGGGTGGTAGCTGCTTGGTGGGCAGGTTCTAATGGGGTCCTTCCCTCCAGACACTGGTACCAATGCATGCTACATGGAGGAAGCTCGACATGTGGCCACTCTAGATGAGGACCGAGGCCGAACCTGTGTCAGCATCGAGTGGGGCTCCTTCTGTGATGATGAGGCCCTAGGGCCAGTACTGACCACCTTCGACTATGCCCTGGACCACGAGTCCCTGATTCCTGGTGCTCAGAGGTTGTGGCCTGGCAGTGGTTTTCCTGACTCTGCTTTAGGCCACCACATTACTGTTCTAACCTACGTCTTCCTGTCCCTTTGAACTTGCCTCTGGGGGTCCCAGTTCAGACTCAGAAAGAAAGGCCTCAGAGTGCTCGAACCCTGAGTTTTCAATCTTTGATCCAGGTCAGCCCTGGCAGGTTGTGGTTGAGAGTTGGGAACAGCTGAGTAAAATGTCTACCTACTTACCTGGGTCCTTTTGCCTTTCTAAGAGGTCCCTGAGTGTAACCCAAAGGGTTAGGAAGGGTAAGCCCATGCGTCCTCTGGGAGGCCATTTGCTTCTGGAGTCCTCGGTCTAGGACCTCAAAGAAAATGATTTCTCTTTGAGGGTTCAAGTGGGCTGGGGGCTCATGGAGGGCTTTGTCACTCCTTCCACTGTAGGTTTGAGAAGATGATTGGAGGCCTTTACTTGGGTGAGCTGGTACGGCTGGTGCTGGTCCACTTGTCCCAGCACGGGGTCCTCTTTGGTGGCTGCACTTCTCCTGCATTGCTGAGTCAAGGCAGCATCCTCCTTGAACATGTGGCTGAAATGGAGGAGTACGTAAGGGAGGCTTGCAGCCTAGACAAGGGGAAAGGGGGGGTCTGCTTGGAAGAGGCTAAGGCACTCTCTCCAAGGTAGCTGTGGGGCTTTGGCAGGATGGGGAGCTACTAGGTTCCCTAAGCCCCAGATCAGCACTCCATGTGTCTTCCCCCTCTTCCCTGCAGCCCTGCCACCGGGATAGCCCACATTCACACCATCCTGCAGGGCTTGGGTCTGAGCCCACAGGCCTCAGATGCTGAACTCGTGCAGCGTGTGTGCGTGGCTGTGTGCACACGGGCTGCCCAGCTCTGTGCGGCTGCCCTGGCTGCAGTCCTATCCCGCCTCCAGTACAGCAGGGAGCAGCAGACACTACACATGGCTGTGGCCACTGGAGGGCGAGTGTTTGAACGACACCCCAGGTATTCCGGGAATAGGATCCTATGTGAGCAGGTAGCATGAATGTGTGCATTTTTTTATAATATACAACCAGAGGGCATTCTGGTACCCTGTGTGCAAGCTAGTGGATAGGAATGGCAGAGTGAGAATTATTCTAGGTTGTGGGATGCCAGGAAGCATGTGAAAAGAGAAAAATGTTTCTTTTTATGCATGCCAAGGAAAGGGGCAGGAAGGGCAGTGGATATATGGTTGGTACCAAGGAACAGGCTTAGGACTAATGTTTTTATTAAAAAATTTTAATAAAATAAAATTCTATTAAAACCCATGGCTCCAGCTGCATATGTAGCAGAGGACTGCCTTAGCTGGCAACAGTGGGAGGGGAGGCCCTTAGTCCTGTGGAGGCTCAATGTCCCAGTGTACGGGGATGCTAGGGCAGTGATGTGGGAGTGGGTGGGTGGGTGAGGGAGCACCCTCATAGAGGCAGGGGGAGGGGAGATGGAATAGAGGGTTGATTGAGGGGAAACTGGGAAGGGGAACAACATCTGGAATGTAAATAAATAAAATAACCAATGAAAAAAATAAAATTAAAGATTTAAAATGATAAGTTTTAAATGGTGCTCAGATGTCAAGCTAAGTGCACCTGGTGTGTTTGCATAGGTTCCGCCACATCCTAAAGGAGACGGTAATGCTCTTGGCCCCAGAATGTGACATTTCCTTCATCCCCTCTGTGGATGGTGGTGGCCGTGGTGTGGCAATGGTGACAGCTGTGGCTGCCCGCCTGGCTGCCCACAGGCGCATCCTGGAAGAGACCCTGGCCCCATTTCAGCTGAACTTGGAGCAGCTGACAGTGGTGCAGGCACAGATGCGGGAAGCCATGATTAGAGGGCTTCAAGGAGAGGCCTCCTCCCTCCGCATGCTGCCCACTTATGTCCGAGCAACACCCGATGGCAGCGGTGAGCAGCTGGCCTGAGTGTGGGCCTGGAGTGTGGGCTCCTGTGAGTCACAGTGTGTGCTAGGGCCAGAGCCGCCATTTTCCTCCTGGTACTGAGTGTCTGTCCTACAGAGCGAGGTGATTTCCTGGCCTTGGACCTTGGGGGCACCAACTTCCGAGTCCTGTTGGTACGTGTGGCCGAGGGCAGTGTGAAGATCATCAACCAGGTCTACTCTATTCCTGAGTGTGTAGCCCAGGGCTCTGGACAGAAGGTACTCACAGTTTGGGTCTTGACTTCAGAAGTGGAGGTGGGAGAGAGTCCACCCCCCCTGACATGCCCTCTCCTGCAGCTCTTTGACCATATTGTGAACTGCATCGTGGACTTCCAGAAGAGGCAGGGCCTTAGTGGACAGAGCCTACCCCTGGGTTTCACCTTCTCTTTTCCATGCAAGCAGCTTGGCCTGGACCAGGTAAGGGACTTAATTAAGTTCAAGAAGTGATTCCCAAGGGCCTCCAATCTATGTATCCTTAAGAGTGGACAGGAGGCCAAGGAGAAGTCTGAGGAAGGGGAGCAGCATTGTTGAGCTGGACCGTATGTGGTCCTGGTAATCCCCAAAGATGCTGTGTCCATGTTCAGGCAGGAGGCGTTTGAGAACAGCACTGGCTAGGTTATGGCCGACCAATAGATACATTGCCTAGTTCCGCAATTGCCTCTGGTGTTCCACCATGGTGTTCAGCCTTCAGGGAGCAGTATTTGTTCTTTTCTCCAGAGGAGACCTGAGATTACATGCTTCTTTCCTTCTCAGTGTGACACAGTGCTGTGTGCCTAATCCAGGTGGCAGAGTGATAGTCATAGGTCAAACCTACTCAAGACACATCATGTCCTTTAACATCCATAGCCAACTTCTCAACGTATGCCCCCAAAGTCCAGCACAGAAACAGCTATCCTAGGCCTCTTGCCCAAGCTCCCAGGAAACCCAATCTCCAGAATGTTTGGAAGCATCTCATGCCAAGGAACCTGTCTGCTGCCTTTGAAGACCTCTGCTCTCTCCTTGGTTGTCTTATGGCCACCATAATCTGGATCTATCCATCAGCCTGCATGTGTTGTTTTCACCCTGCGCTCCTGTCCCAACTTCTGTGGACCACAGCTGTGTTTTCTGCTGTTTTTCACACCATGGTCTGGATGGTGCTGAAGCTTTCCCCCTCTGCTCTAGTCTGTTTGGCTCTAGGTAAAGCACGCTCACTTCTGTTAACTGTTCTTCACAAGACACTGGAAGTGTGTCTCAGTGTGCAAATCTGGGTATGCAAAAATGTGGCTTAATTGACCTTTTTCTTTTTTTTTTTTTGGTAACTGATTATAACTTGTGTGTTGAGCCCATTTTCTTGCTGGGGATACAGTGCAGTCTTTGGACACTTGTCTGTGGGACATCCTACACAGGGCCACTTTCCTTTGACAGCTGCAGTTAAGTCCCACTCTTTACCCTCCCCCTCAGAAATACACACACACAGACACACACACACACAGACACACACACACACACAGACACACACAGACACACACATACACACACACACACACACACACACACACACACACACACACACACAATGGTACAGCTCTTTTCCAGGTATGGCTCTGCCCCTTGTTACTGAGTCCAGCTGCTAGAACTAAAGATCTGACTGTCTCACCCCATCCCATCCTGCCCAGGTCTCTGCCTTTGCACCTCACCCTTTACCTTCCTGGAACAATCGATGGAGCCTCGCACTGTGCCTAACTCTGAGAGTCCCTCCTTTTCAAGTGACTCTTGGGATTTTTCTTTGAAAGGGTGGCATCTGCTGGCATTTTATCCTCTAAAGTTTCCCTGTCTTCCTCCTTCCTACACATAGCAACCATTCTAACAGCTCTGTTCATCCCTACTCAGTTACAAAGAAAGGGCCCTTCTGAGCAAACATCTTAAAGCAGCCAGCCCCTCAGACCACCTGAGCACTCTAGAACTAATAATGGAAGACATAGGTCGAATCGTTATTAATAGGTTTCTTCACACCAAAAGCTTCCCAGGGACTTGAGAGGTGTAGAGAGCAAGGTCTTCAACCATAGGGCAAAGTGGGCACAGAATCCTGCATGGGAAGGGCAGAGACAGCACGCTTCTGATGGGATACAGAGTTTGGGAGGCAGAGTGACATTTCTGTCTGCTTAATCTCATCCCAGGGCATCCTCCTGAATTGGACTAAGGGGTTCAATGCATCAGGCTGTGAGGGCCAAGATGTTGTGTATCTATTACGGGAAGCCATTAGGCGCAGACAGGTAGGAGTCTACCTTCAGGGGTGCTTTTGGGGCTGTGACAGGCCTGGGGGGAGCAGAGTATCATTTGCTTCCTTGAGGGGAGCAAAAGGGCCCTCTATAATAGAGACCTCTGAGTCCAGTGCTGGTTGCCATGACAACTATGTTGCCCAGCAACTAGCAGCATCCGTTTGCATGCAGGCAGTGGAGCTGAATGTGGTTGCCATTGTCAATGACACGGTGGGGACCATGATGTCCTGTGGCTATGATGATCCCCGTTGTGAGATGGGCCTCATTGTCGGTAAGGAGAGTCTTGCACTCTGTGCTCCTAGTGTCCGATAATTCATTGCCTTTCGCCAATTCCTTAGGTTGGATCTTTCTCTGACCTTGGGGATTCTTTCTGTATGGCCCAATTGAGTTCTGGGCCATTGTACTGAGCTAGGAGTCTGGAACTGGGACATTTAGTCTAATTTAGCTATTAAGTCATTGGCCTTTTCTGAGCCTCAGTTTGCCCATTTGATAAATGCATCTTTATGAGGCTGACTGTGCCGCTCCCATCTGTCTGACCTTGGGTAACTCACTAGAGTCTGATCCTTCACCTCAAGTACGACATGGCAACGATTATGTCAAGAGATTAAGAGAACAGAAAGAGAACACAGTACACTGCTTGGGTCATGGTGTATACTCCGTGTTTGAAATGGGAGGGCATGGCTGGTCAGTGACTCATGAGGGTTCTTTAGACATTAAGAGTCTAAGACATTGGCAAGCTCTTACCCTGGGGCTATCCAGCATCTGGAAAAAGGGGCCAGAAGACACTGAAAGGAAAAGAAACTGTATCTTTTCAGAACCAAGCATCCAGAGGGGATTAAGACCGGAACAGCCCGTGGCACTTACAGCTAACTCTGACTGCACACACAAGGACAGACAAGCTAAGATCAGACAGGAATTAGTCCTGAGCAAGCAGGAGATGGAGCTTTAAAGGAGGTTTCTTTGAGGGCTGTTGGTGGCTGTCACAGATGGGAGATTTTTGAACACAGGCTCTGATGTTAGTAGGTGCTTAGGAGACGTGTAAACTATTAGAGAAATCCCAGGTGGGGCTATCAAGGCTCTCACAACTCAGAGCTGGAAGTATGCAGAGAAGAGGGAATGTCTCTCACATATCACTTCCTCTGTGTAGCTTTTCTGAGTCTTGTAGGCAAAAGGCCTCCTGTGTCCCAATGCTCCCAGGATGCTCTTGTTTTTGTTTCTGTGAGGACCCATGGAAGTATATCAGAGAAAGCCATACAGTATCTAACTTCTGGCCAGACAGTGGGGATCCTTGTGTCAGTGTTCTGTCTCCTCAACTCCTGCTCCTGTCGTTTTGATGAAAGGCATGCTCAGCAGTTAGGAAACTTCTGCATCTTATCAGCATCAGAGTAGAGCCACGCCTGGGGGGGGGGATGACCTGGTTGCTAGGAGCCCTTTTAGATAGCATGGAAGACTCACTATCTCACTATCTGGCTCTGGTAGGGAGTGCAGAGGAAGTTTTGAGGCAGTGTCAGTAAGGGAGGCCAGGAGCAGAGACTGGTTTTGAACCTGGGGAGATGGGAGAAGGAGTCCAAATTTTGTTGTTTTGGTGTGGGAATGACTCACAAGGGCTTTGTCTGCATCAGTAAGCAACCCCCTCATCTCTTGGCCCTGGGCTGTCTACAGGAACCGGCACCAATGCCTGCTATATGGAAGAGCTGCGGAATGTGGCAAGTGTGCCTGGGAACTCGGGCCACATGTGCATCAACATGGAGTGGGGTGCCTTTGGGGATGATGGCTCACTGGGCATGCTCAGCACCTGCTTTGATGCTAGTGTGGACCAGGCATCCATCAACCCAGGCAAACAGAGGTATGGTGGGTGGGCAGGGCTTGGGAGAAAGGCTAATGGGGTCCTCTATCATCTGCATGTACCTGCCTTCTTATAGGTTTGAGAAAATGATCAGCGGCATGTACCTGGGAGAGATCGTCCGCCATATCCTCCTGCATTTAACCAATCTTGGAGTTCTCTTCCGGGGCCAGAAGACTCAATGCCTTCAGACCAGGGACATCTTTAAGACCAAGTTTCTATCTGAGATTGAAAGGTACCTGCGTTGCAAGGCAGTTTAGTTTGTTGCTGGGGCAAATGCTAGATGCTGCTGGTTCCCTCACTCTAGGAAATGAAGTGGGAGAAACCTTGAGAGAGAAGGAGCTAATTCTCTGTTCCTTCCTGGCCCCAGTGACAGCCTGGCCCTGCGTCAAGTCCGAGCCATCCTGGAGGATCTGGGGCTGACTCTGACATCTGACGATGCTTTGATGGTCCTAGAGGTGTGCCAGGCTGTGTCTCGCAGGGCTGCCCAGCTCTGTGGTGCAGGTGTGGCTGCTGTGGTGGAAAAGATACGGGAGAACCGGGGCCTGCAGGAGCTGACGGTGTCTGTGGGAGTAGACGGGACTTTATACAAGCTACATCCCCAGTGAGTCTGTGTAGGTGGGTCAGGATGGGAGGCAAAGCCAGCTGGGCTGCGCTGGGCTCACCTCAGCCCTTTCTCCTTACAGCTTCTCCAGGCTGGTGTCAGCGACGGTTCGGAAGCTAGCCCCTCAGTGCACGGTCACCTTTTTGCAATCAGAGGATGGGTCTGGCAAAGGTGCAGCTCTGGTCACTGCTGTTGCTTGTCGCCTTACCCAGATGACCCGTGTCTGAGGAAATCTCCAAGAATGTTGGGATCTCACTGGACTAAGGGTTCAGCTTACCCCCGACCCCACTAAGGCCCAGCTACCCACAACTCCCAAAGAAACCCATGTGTGGCCCCTTTCTAACCATCTGCCCACACCCAATGGCTTTCTGAGAGAAGTAACACTCTGGTTAGCAATATATATATATAATTTATTTACATTCACGTCCGCTAAAATCCCTACGTGCCCCGGCAGCCGCGCAAGGCTGTGTACATAAGGCCAAGTGTAAGTGCACGAACGCACTTAAGACAGAGTCAGGACACAAGCGTCACACAACAGGCCCCACACAGGGGCACTGGCCAGCCCCAGGAATGGGCATGCCACGGCACACACACTTGCCATTGTACAGCCCGGGACTCCCATTGCATATTCACACGCCCCGCTGGGCAGGGCACCTCGAGGCCAGGAGGGCAGGGAGAGGATCAGGGAGGAGCCGTCGGGTGTCCCTGGGTAGGTGGGGGAAGGGCAGCATGTGATTGGCAGATGTGTCCAGACACCGGGTGTGAGAGGCAGGAACAGCCTCCAGGTGCTCGGCATGAGATGTGTGTAGTGGGGGAGGGTCCTGCATGACCTGGGAGGGGTAGGTGTGAGATGAGCACACGAGGCATGCATGAACACACGCCTGTGTGGTGATCGTGTGCCTGAATCCAAGGGCCAGCCCCTGTCCAGCTGGGACCCTTAGCCCCCCGCAGGCTTGAAGCCAGGCCCCTCATATATACCCCAACCCAGCAGGCACAGAAATGTTTGCATAAGGCCCACCTCAGGCAGGAGCTTTGGGGGCCATGTCCCAAGCCCAGCATGTGTGCGCATGCTGTGTGTATGCGGGGCCCCTGGCAAGGGACAGGAGGAGAGGTAGCATCACACGCATATACACACACACACAGATGGGCTGGGCTCAGCCCAGGCTCCAGGCACTGTCCACTCTGGGCCCTGGGACCAGGGCAGAGTGAGAGCAGGTGGCTATACCAACCTGGCCAGGCAGGCCATGGAGGGATGGAGTTTGGGCAGGGTCTGAAGGACCAGCATCGAGGGACAACTTCAGCCAGGAGGGGGCCTGTCCAAGCAGCTCTCCCCCGGTGTTGGGGAAGGGCCCCTGTCTGGCTTTTGCCTGTCCCTGGCAGGTGCCAAAGCTGGTGAGAGTGTAGGCATTACTGGCCGGGCTGTTTTCAGCACTCGGCCTCTGACACCGTGAAGAGGCCAGCATCTGGCTGGCCCAGTCCGGCCACAGCAGCTGCCAGCTGGCCGAGGTTGCCGTTGGGGAAGTGCCGTGCCTCCCACAGGTTGAGGATCATGGCTGTAGGGCTGGGCTTGGAGGCAAAGAAGCTAAGATGGCTGCAAAGAAGAAGCAGTTTGTCAGTCTGGCCTCAGAGCCTGTAAACCTCCTGGCTATGTCACTTGCTCAACCGCCTCCCTTTGCCTAGCTCACCTGTCCAGGTGAAGTTTCTGGGCTAGAGTTCGCCAGTCGGTGCCCCTGCTGCAGGGCGGGTCCAGGCTGGTAATGATCTTTTGCCGAATGAGGAAGGGGATCTTGAAGGCACTGGGGCCCACCAGGGCTGGGACCCCCCCTTCACTCTCCAGAGCCAGCAATTCAGCAAACCTCGTGTCCTGTAGTGTGGGACATATGCAACAGGTGCCAGTTAGAACTCCTACTGCTGCTGCCTTGCTTGGGAGTTTCCAGACAACCCCAGACAATGGGGGCAGCTGGAGCGCTGGGCATCCTCTCCCTTGTGCACCAGGGCCCTACTCATTGAATCTCAGTAGTTGCCTTGGTCACGGTTGGTGACAGAGAGTCTTCCTGGTTCCAACACTATTGCTCTGCTGACTGTCCATGTCAACTGCTCTCAGCTCAGTGCCTGCTGCCCAAAAACACCCTCTCCCACTCCACTGTCTGTCAGATTCCTGCTCTTGCTTATCCTTTAGGGCCCAATGCAAGGTCCCTTTTTGGGGAAGTGCTCCAGAGCCTCAGGACAACTCTACTTCCTCCTGCTCCCTTATATTGCACTTGTACCCCTTTTGTCCCCAGAAACCTGGAAGAAGCTAGGAAGGGTAGCGCTAGTAAGACTGGTGGCTGACTGGTGGCTACGCCCACAGGCGGAGCCCGTCGGTACTGGGAGCACACCGCCTTTTTGCCTACCTTAGTGATGTTAAAGTTGATGTTGAAGCTCTGCCCATCTCCCTCCACCTGCCACACCCACACCTTGCAGGCCAGGTCACTGGTGCTGGCGTTGATACGCTCCAGGGTGAAGGTGCAGTGCAGATATTGCTGAGTGCCATTCCAGATGTGGTAAAAAGGGATCTCCTGTGGAGGGGGACAAAGAGGAGGCATCAACTGTGCCCCAGAACGAGCCCCTGGAGCTCCGGTCGTGGGCTTGGGTCTCACCTGGTAGCTGACAAGGAGCTTGCTCTTCCACAGGGAGCTGGGCACATCATGGATGGATAGACGTAGGTTGTGGTAACTGTCTTTGAAGTGCAGGACACGAGGCTCCTGGATCAACTGTCCACCCAGCTGCTTCTCCAGCTGCACCACCTCCTGCAGTGCCCGGGGTGGTCAGCAAGGCCCGACAGTAGGGGTAGCCCTCCCTGCAGCCCCCAAGACAAGGCAGTTGAATGCTTAGGGCTGGGGAGTCTGCCAACAGGGCTGTGTGTGGCAGTACCTTGAGTGCATCATGGGTGTCGTGCAGGCAGTACACTCGGATGTTGTACTCGAGGGACGTACAGGCCACAGGAGCAAACAGAAGGAGCCTGAGGCGCTTGGTGGCTGCCACACTGAGGGCCTCTCCCACCAGGGCAAAGCGGCCTAGCTGCTCGGTGAAGACATAGCAGGCCCCGGCCTCCAGCTGGCAGTAGTAGAGGTGGGAGGGAGACTCCTCACCAAGGTGCAGCACGTCCTGTGGGCAGGGCCTCATGGGTCAGTTCCTAACCAACTTAGGAGTCCCCAGAGTCCTCAGGCCACCCTCAGCTCTGAGAAGCGACCAGAGTCTGGGGAGACTCTGGACCACGTAGTTGCCAAAGGAATGGGAGGCCATGCCCACTGTGGGGCCAGTGTTTTTGGTCGAATGGCTTCAGATGCTCTTCTCCTGCTTACCTCCCAAGTGCCCTCGCAAGACTGCTTTTTGAGGCGCAGGCTCCAGCTATCGGGGCTGGGTTCTCCGCAGTGGTCCATGGCAAGGATGACTGGCCTGGTGAGCAGGACTCCTGGGGGCCCACAGCTAACGATAGGACTCAGCAGGGTCTGACAGCCAGCTAGGGGCAACCTCAAGTGGGGAAACATGGGTGGAGAGGGAAAGTCGTCAGTGGCCAGTCCTAGAGACCGTGGGGTTAGGAGACGAACTCTGAGTGGGGAGGTTGACAACCTTAGGACAGGAGCTGCAAAGCAGGGTGAGCTTAAGTGTGCCTCATCCCCTGTGCTCCCTCAGGCTGGGTCAGAACAGGAAGAGCAGTTGCTGGGTTGAGGTGGGGGGGGGGATTCCAGCAATAGGAGCAGCAGGCAGTGCCCTCCCAGCCCCCCACCACAGCAGGGCAGGGCACACACCTCACATCTTCTGGCTTGTGCAGTGTGAGGTAGATCTCGTAGATCTTTCCTCGGGGGATGGCATCCGGGGGTATGAGGAGGCTGATTCCTGAAAGAGCAAAGGGGTCATGGCTTGCTGCTACAGATACCCAAAACCCCAGGAACTAGCCAGACCCATGAGTTTCCTCTTCAGCCACCCTTGTCTGGGGACAGAGGTGCTTTAAGGACTGCCATACTGTCCCACCACCCACATAGGCACGACTCTGAGTCAGGGAGACTCCAAGAACATCTGAGGTAACCCAGCCAGAAGCATAAGTAGGACAGAAGACTCCAAGGATGCTCGGTCCACCCCCTGTTATGTTATTTGGGACCAGACCATTTTCTGCTTAAAACCTTCCCCATCTTCCAGGCCTACCATGTAAGGCCCATGACTGTCATTCCAGTGGTACCTCTGCCCAACTGTGCTACACTCAGCAGTTCCCAAACATGGCCCTTTAGCCCTTCTCAAGCTTCTCCTCAATTAGTTCTGTTCCCTCTAAGAACTGGTCCGTTCCTGTCACTGTTTCCATCCTTGCAGGTAGGGATGGGTCTATAACAGCCCTTAAGGGGCAAAATATATATGGCTTCAATGTCCTGTTCTGTTGATGTGCCTCTGCCCCAGGAGCAGTATCAGTGTGTGGAGAAAGAAGAGTTTTGTGTTGGAAACAGCAAGGACAGGGCTGAGAAATCACAGAGAGCAGCATTGAGGCCCTGCTCCAAGGTTAGGGAGCTCCCATATCAGGAAGGGCCTCTCAGCTCATACAGGAAAGGGGGTGACATTCTGGGACTTTACCCCTAAAGCAGACAGATGTATCTCCAGGGTATGCTGGGCTGGACTCTCAGGCTGTTCAAGTGCTATGTAAGGACTCTATACTCTACAAACATACACTGGTGGTTCCGTATGCCCTCCTGACACTGGAGCTGCTGGGTAGCATGAGTGTGTTCTAGGATGTTCACCTATTTGTGTCTTACCATCGAGTGACGTGTGACTGTTTCGCAGACAGCTGAAACCCAGAAGAGGGAATCTAGTGGCCATGTCCTCTCAATCTTGCCCCCTTCACTAACCTGTGCTGACCGTAGCACCTGATGCTCCTTGTGTGGGTGACAGTCACATGCTGGCTGGAGGGGGAGTATTCAAAAGTGAATACTCATGTTGGGCACTCAGAAAGCCGAGAGGAAAAAAGGTGCTGGCTCTCTTAGTCCAGCAAAGGAGAGAGGCAACTAAACAACAGAGGAGGGGGAGGAACCAGCAGCTGCCCACGCTGCAGGGGCCACTGAGTGCATTTCTGTTACAGCTGACAGGTACCAACTCACCTCACTGAGCTATGAAGATTTCCCCTGCCTTGAGGGGTGTATGAGGCACAGAGAACAGCAACAACGAGCCAGGAGAAAAGGTAGAGAGACCCTTATGAGCCAGGGACAGTGTCGTGTGTTCAGGTGTCAGAAGGGCACATAGGAGGGAAAGCACATAGCTGCTAGCCAGCAAGGGCTGGGTCATTTTAGGCTTGCCACCAGGGCTTTGTAGAGAGCAACTGGGAACCTTAGAAGGAATTAGGTGGGGTGGGGGGTGATAGTCAACTCTCAATTCATTCAGTAAATGTGTAGGAGCCAGGGCTATGCTAGTCTGGGTGTGGTGACATATCAGGGCAAGATGAGGAACAGGAGGAGGCAGGGGCTATTGGAAAGGGGGGAGCATGCACCATGTGTCTAGAGTTGACTTGTGGCAAGGTGAGGGGGGATAGAGCAGGAGCCCAAGGTGACCCCAAGCCAGTTTCTAGCTTAAGCAACTACACTGTGCTAACTGTGAGCCGGGGAAAGCCAGAGAGGAGGTAGCTGTAGGAAAGGGTGGGAGACAATTTCTGTTTTAGGCACAAAGACTCTGAGGTGCTGTGAGACATCCAGATGCCCAAGAGGCAGCCGAATGCAGAGTTCGAATGCCTGGGAGAACTGGGGGCTGGGGCGGAGGAGTAGGTGAGATCATTCAGGGAGAAATGGCATGGGTTGGGGGAGGGATCCCTGAGGAACGCCTATATTGGGACAGCCAGAGAAAGGCAAGATCAGGAGTACATGGGGTCACCTAGGGAGAGGGAATGGAGAATTTCAGAGTGGGGTGGTCAGTCTTGTTAGAGGTTGCAGAGATCTCTCCAAAGGTGGCCTTAGGAGAGTCTGTGGATTCTCTAACAAGAGGTCTCAGGGACTCTGCGGCACTTCAGTGGAGTAGTGGATGAGATCCAGGATGCTGTGGGAGTTCTAAGGTGTGCTCTGCTATCTTGTTTTGTGAGTCTCTGGGGTCTGGTGTTTGCCCTACTCCTGAGCCTAGGGCCAAATGCAGAGTCTATCACATGTAAGGCTGACCGTGTGGTAAATGAACAGGCAGCAAGGAGACACATATCTACGGCATCATTGTAGCTCCAACTGCATTCTTTCTATACTGGCCAGACTGGGCCACTCTGTATAAGGCTGGTGCACTCTGAAACGTGGACTATCTTGGCCTCCGGAAAGATGATGAGACTAGTCTTACCCCTCCTACTCTCTGGGAGTTCTAGGGTCTTACCTGTATTAGGGATCATCAGCCTGCCCCCGAGGAAGTTGAAGGTCCCGTAGGCCATGTTGCTGGTGCCGCGGGGCAGGGAGCGGAAGTAGTTTTGGGTGGAGAGGCGGGAGACGAAGTCCTCAGCCTCAGAGGTGGGTGAGCTGTGGTGCAGCGTATGACGGCCACTACCCAGTGGACTGAGCAGGTGACCATTAGAGAGCTGGAACTTGGGGCTGGGTCCATCCTGCCTCGGACAGAGACTGCCCTGGTAGGTGGTAGTGGTGGTGCTGAGGTCTGGCTGGATGGTGAGCAGATGGGGATTGTCTACAGGATAAAGACAGATTCAGGTGGTGGCTCACAGGGACTTCCCCCTCAACAGGTGTTGCCTTGGGAGCTCAGGCAGGGGAGCAGAGGTAGGTGCCACCTCACCTGCTTTGCTGGGCTTGATGCTGACAGGCTGGAAGCCTGAGGTGAGGATGGATGAGTCGGCCACGTCTGAGTCCAGTCCTTCCTTCTTGCGGCAGTAAATGAGGACAAGGACCAGCAGCAGCAAGATGAGGCACACGGCCACGGCGACAAGGCCGATGTAGAGAGCCACGTCCTCGGGGCCAGAAGCAGCTGCTAGGGAAAGCATGGTCTTGAAAGTAGGGGCTTCAGAGGAGAGGCCCATGGTTTATCCCCAGGAGAAGAAGATCTCAGCACTCCTGGGCAGAGGACATGAGGCTGGGAGCATGGTATTGGTGTGTACATTCTAGTCCTCTGCGTTGCTTGGGACTGAACAAATCATACCCTCACCAGGCATAAGATTTAGCCAGAGGTTACCAAGAGAGTGGAGGAGAGGAAGAGCTACTTCCGCAGGGTGAGTGGTCTATCCTTGTCTCCTAGGCTGGGGGTTAGGGTGGCTGGGGTAAGGTGAACTCCTGGGATACCACAAGTATGGTACCATAGTTTGCATATGCCTGCCTACGGATTCGTATGTTACAGACGTGGTCCCCATGTGGCAATGTGAGAGGCAGCAGGACCTTTTAAGAGGTGGGGCCCAATGGGAAGGCATTACATCATCGCTCTACGTACATACATCCATCACATTACATACATGTGCTCCCAGAGCACAGGTATGTCCATTTCTCTGTGTCTACCTGTCTCTATGTCTGTCTTTCTCTCTTCCTGACATGTGATCTCTCTCTCTCTCATATACAGTATTGATCTGGTACCATTTGCCACTAAGCAATGTGGCTTGGGGTGGTGGTGGCCCATTTGCCAGTGCCAGCATCATGGTATTTGGATTCTGAGCCTCTAAAACTAATAAAATTCTTTTGCTGTTCCATTATAGAAATGGAAACTAGACAGATACATGGGCGATCGGTTTCTCAGGTGTTTCCAGGCCAGTTTGAGCCCTTATGTATACCACCATCCTGACAACTGGGATGGGTGGGGGACCAGCTGCTTGGAGGAAGTGCTATTGATTTTTAAGAGTTTTGCATAATGGAAGAAATGTCCATCAGAAAGGAATTGACACAGATAATTAGGTTTTTAATTGAAAGAATGGGGGAGGGTGTAGTCTAGAGGAAAAAAAAATCCAACAGAGATCTTTAATTGTTAGTTATGGCCTTGTAATTAACAGGCCTCACCAGTCCAGCACCTCCACAGGACTTACATGGGCACTTGGGGGATGGGATAATTTCAAGGCTGTGGGAGAGCAGATGGGTGTGCACAAGTCAAGGTGCATATCTGTGCATGTCTCAGAAGGAAGGTGGCGAGACTGTGCAAGACAGGGAAGGGTGTACTAGAGATGAAAGGGACCCTTGGGGTCTTAAGCTTTGGAGAGACACAGTCTATATGGCAGGAGAATGGCTGCCCTGACCACGGCCTCTAGGGCTAGACAGAGCCAACTGTCGAACTGAAGCGGGACCTGGGGCAGAGAAGACTCACTGTGCAGGCAGAGGTCACTGGTACAGTTGCGGGTGTC
Organism: Micromys minutus; assembly: GCF_963924665.1. Taxonomy (NCBI): domain Eukaryota; kingdom Metazoa; phylum Chordata; class Mammalia; order Rodentia; family Muridae; genus Micromys; species Micromys minutus. Next base: position 99,657,747 of record NC_137969.1, read on the forward strand.
CAGATCAGCGCCCCGGCACTCCTCACCTCCATTGCGGGGTGCAGGGTCTGAGCACTCACGGCTCCGCCAGTGGGTGCAGTCCAGCCCACAGGCTGACCACTTACTCCACGAGCTCCAGCTCCCATCCACTGGACAAGAGAGACAGGCAGAGATCGAACAGCCCAGTCAGCTTAGGAAGCTGGCCTGGGTGGCCTGCCTGGGTGGCCCCATCAGTCATCAGGAGCAGGCAGGGCAGGCTGGCCTGGGCTTGTTACAATGCCAGGGTCAGGTCCTCGGATCCAAAGGACCTTAGTGTCCAGCTAGCCTTGATGACACATGCTAATGACAGGGAGATACGATGATGCCAGGGGCTGCTCGGCTCTCTCCACCCAGGGAGGCTGTCCTGGTCCTGAGGTGGTAAGGGCTCTTAATCACATCATGGCCCTTCTGGTCCAGGCATAGGTGGATTGTGCAGCCCCAGGCTGAGCCTAGATCCTGTCCTCAAATTGCATCTTAGACCCTAAACTGAGCCCAGGCCTGGACACTCACTGAGCCCTTGACTCTGACCACACTGCACCCTGATCCCCACCTCAGACTGAGCCTGGCCCTGCGTGGCAGGCGGGTGGGATGGAGCCATGGGGGGGCAGGCTGGTGGGTGCGATGGAGCCAGGCCACGGAGATGGCGTGGTGAGGAACGATGCAGGAGGCGGTGGCCGCTGGTACCTGGGCACAGAGTGGCGCAGGCTGTTTTCTGGACATTCTGCCCCTCACAGAAGGCGCCCCCGTTGAGAGGTGCCGGGTTGGTGCAGCTCCGGCTCCGTTTCTGCCAGCCACGCCCACAGCTGGCGCTGCAAACGGACCACTCAGTCCACGTCGACCACCCACCGTTCACTGGCCGGACAGAGAAGGACTGGGGTCAGGGAGCCGGGGCTTCTCCAGACATGCTGGTCCAAGGGATGGGGCAGGAGGGCAGAGGGCTTATGGGCTGGGAGTGAGGGGGCTGTTGCTGTGTGGGGAGCAGCCCTGGAGGGTCAAGCCTAGGCTGCTGGGCCCAAGGGTCTGGCAGAGCCTTCAGATGCTCTCCTCTTGGCAAGTGTCAGGGTGGCCAGGCTAAACTGCAGTTCACAGGACACCTCCAGCTGGACCCCAGCTCCTCACAGGGAAGCTCTTGTCTGACTTCCCTCTGCCTGCCCTTGGGGTAGAGGGGACATCCATTCTGGGACTGAGAAGCCCAAGGATGACGTGTTCTATCCCTCTGAGCCTCTTCTTGTCTCTTCATCTCTTACACTGTGCTCCCCACTCACAGTGACCAACATGTCCCATCCCTTTGCCCAGATATACTTGTGCTCTCTTTCCTACTGGGGCCACTGTCTGGTTAGCCTGGCCCTTACTCCGTACTTTCCCATCACGTCTCTGTTGGCACCTCAGTACCTCTTCTGTGACTGGGGAGCTCAGGACCCACCATAAACAATGACGGCTGCAGAGGCGCTTCGGCGACGGGCCACGATGTTCTTGGCCACGCACGTGTAGTTGGCAGTGTCGGCCAGGCGGGCCTGCCGCACTACTAGGCTGTGCTCCCGTGTGATGTACACATTGGGATCCAGGGAGGGGTCCACCAGGTCCTCATTTCGGAGCCACTCCACCTAGGGGGAGAAGCCATGACCCATGCTGGCCTGACCAGGGTACACAGTTACCACCGGGGAGGTGGCAGCCAGGAGTCTGACCAGAGTTTTGGGAACCCCCGCACCCCTACTCACCTCAGCTGGGGGCATTCCTTCTGGGGGGCGGCAAGGTAGCACAATGCCTTGTTCCAGTGACACTTCCTTGGCCAGCGGCTCCTGCTCAAAGTTCTTGCGCAAATCTGGGAGGAAGAAAACTGTGTCCTCAAGTGTCCAGGTTAGCCCCACTGACGCTTGGCCCTGCACAAACCGTGACACGTGACAGAGGAGGTGCCAAGTGTGTCAGGGATCATGGGAAGATTAATGTTCCCAGGCACTTTCTCTAACCAGCAAGGTAAGGCTGTGACCTCCAGGAAGCCTGCCACCCCCTCTCCAGGTGATACCCTTTAGTGACCATGCCCATATGCCACAGGCCTGGTCCAGTACTCACAGGCAATCCGGATGTAGGCCTTCTGACTTTTGGTGGTACCCGAGGAGCTCCACGCCACACACTGGCACCAATATTCCTCTAGTCCAAACACTTTCTCTACCTGCTGCCTCGACACGTTGATACGGACCTCCATGGTTGGCAATCCTGCTGGGTTCAGGGGCGACACTGAGTCTCCCTGTCCCAGATGGTTGATGCCCTGCACCACCTACAGCAGCAGCCTGTGGACACTGTGAGCCTCCTTCAGCCTGGAGGGAACTCCAGGGATGCTGCCGACATATCTCCTGGACATAAGCAGTATGGCTTCTAGAAAGTTCCATTGGTTCTGCTTTGCCACCTGAGGCCTGTCTCAAGGACGTCACTAGTAGTAAGGTCTCTCAAATGGCACTTTCGGCAGCAGGTTGAGAGGGCAAGTAGGAAACAGGCTGAGCTCTTTGTAGGTAGTAGAGGAAGGGTAGGGAAGTCTGCTCAACTCCCTGGAGGGCTAACAGGAACATCTGACAAGTGATAATGTAACAGCTATTAGCATTACAGCTGCTAGGCAGGATGGGAATAGACTCCTGGGACTCAGGGTTTCCCACATGCCAGGGTGGTAGCTCACCTATGCTGTCCCCTTCCCTGACTGGAACTGTTCCCAACCTGTGTTCCACGAGGGTCCTCCACTGGATGAGGAAGCTGGTACTAAAGAACACAGAATTCGCCACAAGCACCAGGGTGGTCTGAATCCAGTGTGAAGCCACTGGGTTCACCTGGTTGGCCTACGTGTGCTCACCCCCCCCCGGGGGGGGGTAACAGAACAAGAGGTAAGGTCAGCAAGCAGGGATTGGGGGGAAGGGTGCTGGTGGTCCAAGGGTCTGGGTGTGCTGGGAGAAACCCCTTTCCCACCCCACTCAGCTCTCCACCAGATCCAGAACCAGACACTGGAGTTCTTGGGGGGAGGGGCCCTGGTCTCCCTGACAACCTGGAATGGGGGATGCCCTTCTGTCCCAAAGCCCCCTGCCACCCTTGGTCTGCAGCCAAAACTACTGTCCCAGGAGTGAGAAAAGACTGTTTGTTTCCAATTTCTCCTCCTCCTGACCCCAATTTCCCTTGGGTCACTGGCTTATCAGAAAGAGAGAGAGAGGCCAGCCGCCAATGTGTTTCCATTGTTAACAGAGAAATTCAATTAGGGTTGCATTGCAGGAGCAGTGAGCCCAGCTGAGCCTGCCAGGCTGGGAGACTGTTTTCCTTCTTCATTTCTCTAACACGTCTCCCTGACCCCTTCCCAGACCCTCCTGTGGAGTCTCTCCAGCCTTAGCGCTGGCTGGCCCCTGGCTAGTTCTCACGTGTTTGTCTAGGGGTGCCTCTGGCTGAGATGACCACTAGGCCATTCACCTCTGCTCTGGATCCTCTCCTGCTCTTTCTACTCTCTGGAGTGTGGGGTTGGGTGGGGCTAAGAGCCAAGGTGCCCTTCACAGCGCTTGGGTGCAGGAGAAAAGCCCTGGGTATCAGCAGTGTTTCAAGCACGCATGAAGGTGATGGAGCCTCTGAGACAGAGTCATGGGTGGAGCAGGGTCTCTTCTCCCTTCTTCCTGTCCCAGTGTCAGGGATGGACATCTTCCAGAACATTCTGACCTGGGGAACTAAGTGTCCTCTGGGTGTGCAGGCCTGTTTAGGGCCCTCGATGGGCAGTTACCCACGAGCAACAGTGCTAAATCAAAGTTCTTTCTTCCTTTGGTTAGTCCTTCTTCAATCCCCCTTCCCCAGGGACCACGCTTATCCATGAGGACCTAACTTCAGGTAACACCTCTGCAGAGGAAACTTAAGATTCCCCAAGCTCTGAGGACAGAGGGCAGGTCTCGACCCTGCCCTGCCCTCCAGCTGGTTGTTAAGGAGCCTGGTTCTAGAAACTGATTCTGAGTGGAGCAGACAGTATCAGCTTCTGACATGGAAATATGAACAGTTGCCAGCCTTGGAGAGAGGGAGGGAGGGAGGGAGGGAGGAGGGAGGGAGTGAGGGGGGGAGGGAAGGAGGGAGGGGGGAGAGGAGGAACATCAGACGGCTGGACTAGGGGCAGAGTATGTATGTGAGTGAAGATGTACACGTATAGGAACACAGTGGGGACTTGCTGAGTGTTTCTGAGAGGTGGAAGATTGGCTGGGTGCTCTGAAGTTGGAGTGGAGCCCTCCTTTCTAACTCTAATAAGCACGTGGTATAACACAATATTATAGCCCATCCCAGAGGCCAGTGCCATTGATAGAATCCAGGCTTCCCTTGGCCTTCTGGATGGGAAGCAAAGGCAAATGACTGACATTTGTCTCTTGTGAGAGTCCCCTTTGTCACCCTAGCCCTTACTCACGAATAAACAGGGCTCAGGCCTGCACTGAACTCTAACCCTTGCCATGGCCATCTGACCAGACTGGTTTGGGGTCTGTGCACCCGCAAGATGCTTTTGCCATGGTCTCCGTGTAGATGAGGAAAGCCTTCTTTCTGGCCTCATAGCACTCTGGTCCCCAGCTGAGAGAAAAACCCAGTGACTTCTGATGCACTGGCTACTGGATGGCCCAAGACTGGGAAGTTCAAGGTAAAAGAGGGACCTGGTGGTTATGTGGGAAGTGACCCCACGACTCTGCTTCTCTGCTTATGCAGAGCGACAACCATGGGCGCCAGGAGGAGTGTGGGATGGGGGCCGTCTGTATGTGTGTTTTACCAAGGTGCAAGTCTGCTTAGTCAGAAAGGGCCTGGCACTTCAGGACCTCAGAACAGCAGAATGGTTGAGATCAGGAGGATTGGACAGGTCCTCAAAACCACAGGAAGGCCAGGCTTCAGCTACAGCTTCCTTTCTCCACCAACCCGCAAAGACCCCCCTCACTCCCAGTTCACAGATAAAAACACTGAGCTGAGGCCGGGGAGGGCTGTGTGGCCTGGAGTCCTCATGCCCAGACAGTGTGGGCTCTGGAGCTGCTCCGACGGTCACAAGGCCATCGTCCATCTCTAGTCTGGAGAGGTACTGTTACGACCGAAGACTTTCCTGAGCTATGCTCCCTAGCTCCTTCCTGCCCACGGGAGTCAAAGCCGGATCGGCAGTCTGAGAGCCATGGGGGCTGAATCTTTAGCACCTAGCTGTGCCTGGCACAGCAGATGTGCAGCGATCGCTCAGGGTTTGCAGGAAGGAAGTGACAAGCAGCAGGTACAGGTAAGGCTGAACAGTGTAGAGTGTGGGGCTTAGCCAGGAGTCGCTAACCGAGGAAACAGCCCAGGGGAGCCTGAGGCGGCACATGGTAGGGAGGAATCCAGCCTCTGTAAACTCTGGTGGCAGGGGATGGGTTTCCTCTCTGTGGGCCAGAAGACCTGGTTGGAGCCCTTTGGGGGTCCTGGGCAGGGCAGGGTCAAGGCCTTGGTTGTCTCTGTAAAACAGCCTGCTTGTGAGGACTAAGGCACCATCTGAATCTGGGGTTCAGCAGCTTGCATTCACAATATCGAGTCCTTCCAACTGTTCTCCCAAGCCACAGCCTCGCCATCTGCCCTGCACAATCCACCCACGGCACAAGCCTGACTACAGTTTTCCTAACATCTGCTTGCACCCCAGGCTCACTTTCCCACCCAACCCTGAGCCATCCTCAAGGGCCAGTGTTCTGCCTTTTCACCCCGTTCCTTTGGACCAGGGGCACTCCTCTACGTACTTCTAAACTTGGATGCTACCCCTCCTCTGGAGCTCCTTCCTGGGCAGCAACCATCCATTCCTGCTTCCTTTGGGTCACCTCTCTGGATCCTTTCTTGCCTCCCTTTAGCATCTGTATGGTTCTGTGTCTGCCCAGCCAGATGGCACTGTGGCTCATGCCTCAAATTGATGGCCTACATATCCCAGTGGGCTGTCTCCTAGGGTTTGTGCTGTGTTTTAGGCTGAGGTTTTAGTGGAAAGAGGCTTAGGACTAAAGCAGAGGCTCTGTGTGTGACAGCAGCTGCCTCTGTGGTCCTGCTTTTGGGAAGTGCTGGAAACCTATTCAGGGCACACTCTACCAATGCCCCTCGGCTACCTGTTGCCTGAGACGAGGGTTGGCAATAGGGAGATTGATGAGGGTACTCATGCTCTTAGAACCCCTCTACCCTTACAGCTGAGTTTTCTTGGGTCTGCTTCTCTTGTCAGTCTCCACACTGGCCCAGGTGTCACCATAGCTCTGGTCACATCACCCTGTGGTCTGAAGTCCCATATGTCAGTGGTATTCCTTGGGCTCCCTCATGCACCTTCATTTCTGAGCCATGACCAGAATGTCTGTGAGTCCCCGAGGAAGCCTCAACTCTGCCCCCCTCTTACTAAGGCAGTCATTCTATCGTCTGCCACTCTTGGGGGGACCGTGTTCCCAGTGGAGGGGATATGATGCAATACAAGTATGCTTGAACAGAAAGCGGAAAACGGTCAGAGGATGAGTCCTTAGGTGGAACCCACTCCCTCCTAGCCTGCCTCTCTGTGGACACCTCCAGCAAGGCTGCCCTGATTTTCTGCAGCCATGTTCAGACTCAGATGTACCCTCACATTGCCACCTTTTGCTGAGAGACCCTAGGGAACTTCAATGGCTGAGTGTGTGTGGGTCTTCCCTTCTACTTCCCAAGCTGATGTGGGGGGTGGGTCTTCTAGAGAAGGTCTTTGTATATTCATAGTGTGTGTGGGGGGGGTGTCTGCCTTGCCTGGTGATACCAAAGGCAATTGGCCAGCAGGTGGTTGCATCCTGGTCTTGCTGCTTGTGGGCCTCTCCAGACCCTCAGGGCCAGCTGCGACCTCTCCCTCGCAAAGTCCCCACCCGGGACTCACCGCTGCTGCCGTCAGTGCTGCGTTCAATGATGTGATCAACCTGGCGGACCCATTCCCCATTACACTTGAAGAAGATCTGTGTGGCGGGCACAGCCTTGCACACCAGCAGCACGGGCTTGTTCTTGACAATGTACACATCCTCAGGCTCCACCAGGAAGTGGGGCAGCAGGTCTGGGTTGGCACCAGGCACTGGATTGGCCACTGTGGCACTCTGCTGGGCACCTGCAAGAGGAGGAAGGGGAGACAGATGTAAGCCAGGTCTTCCCTGAGTATGGTGGGGGCAGCTGGCGTAGCTAAAGTCCAGCTTAGGATGGAACCAAGGGAATAACAGTTCATCTGCTTCTCAGCTGGACAAACAAGCCACTGGACATCCTTTCTGAGCCCGTGTCCTCATCTGCAGCTTATCGTGAGGAAGGACCTGTGACTTTCTGAAGGTAGAGGGGCAGAGTGAAGCCAAGGCAGATGCCAGCTCTCAGGAGGCCTTTGATTCAGGACAGCAATGGAAATCTGATATTCTTCCATGGGGAAGTTTTAAGATTTGGTCCAGCAGGCACTTGCCCCAATAGATCAGTGGTTTTCAACTTTCCTAACACTGCAGCTCTTAATCCAGTTCTTTAGGTTGTGGTAACCCCTCCCCCAACCATAAAATGATTTTCGTTGCTCCTTTGTAACCGTGATTTTGCTGCTGTTAGGAGTTGTGATGTAAATGTCTGTGCTTGCTGATGGTTTTAGGTGACCCCTGTGAAAGGGGTTTCGACCTACAGGCTGAGAACTGCTGATATGGGTGAAGGTGAAGGGCCTTGACATTTAAGGTATTAAAATACAATGTGAATGGATAAAGACAGGGGGAGGCATCCAGGATGTAGTTTTGAGGAGCAACAAGGGGTGCTGGGTGGACCTACATTATGGAGGGCCGGGGAGGGCGGGAGTTGGAAAAGGGTTGGGAGACGGGGCTGATGGGTGACATGGCGGAAGTTCCTGCCTCTTCAAGGAGACCTGAAAATGGGATTTCTTCTCATTCATATCCAAAGCTACACCCGTCCCACAAGTCGTCTGTCACTAATTACACAGGGTTAATTGGCTCTGAGGCATTCCGTGGAGTTAAAACCTCAGTCTGCAGGACACCCAAAGGTGTGGGAATGCTGCTCACCAAACAGGCCCTAACCTCCAAAGCTGCTAGCGATTTTCTACCAACACACAACTAACAGGGGCCTCTAGGCGTAAAAAGTGGGGAACCCCCCAGAGGTACAGCTACTCTCTGGCACCAGTGACTTTGGGAAGTTAGGTAAAGACACTGGCTTCCCATCTGTGAGATGGGGCCGCTCCTGTGAATTCTGGAGGTTCCTCATGGGATTGGCTGCTCTAAATAACCTCCCCAGGAAGGCAGAGGCCACTCACTGGGCTCCTTTGCCCCTCCTTCCTCTCTCTACCTCCCAGCCCCCTCTGCTGCCACAGAGCCCCAGCTCTGAAAATGCTTGGGAGAGTTAATTTAGCTGTGTGTGTGTGTGTGTGTGTCTGAGAAAGAGTCTGTATGAGAGAAAGTGTATGAGAGTGTATGTGTGTATGAGTGTGTGTGTGAGTGTATGAGTGTGTCTGAGAAAGTGTATGAGAGAGAAAGTGCATGAGCATGTGTGTGTGTCTATATGAGAGTGTATGAGCGTGTGTGCTTTATTGCTAAGCTCCCCCTACAACCTCTGAGCTCAGGACCACAGGCTTCTTGAGTCTGGCTCACTGATGTATCTTAGGGCTCATGCAGACATCCGAGGTCTGGAGAGTAGAGAACTTGAGGGGCTGTGGCTCAGGAAGCAGTTCTATTGTGTAGGTGCAGAATGGATACTGGTGGGCATGCTTGCTTTTTGAGACGTGGTCCCCAGGACTATACCCATGGCTGGCCAAGCTAGCCCCAAGGCAGGGCCCTGTAAGGAGCCACCACAGGTCAGGTCTGGATTTGCCTCTGCTTCCCACCACAGCTAGCGCCTGTCTCCGCCCAGAGCTGGATGGGTACGGGTTCCCCTGCAGGATATGAGACAGAGAGTGGGTGCTCAAGCCTCCCGCCTCTCTATCGATCAGCGCAGCAAGTCCTCCTCACGTCAGCCGCCCGCTGAACCCAGCACAATCCCTCATGTCTGCATTTAACTGCTAATGAAAAATAAATGTACTGTGACCAATAAGGGACATAGCTCACTTCTCCAGGGCCTCCGTCACGCCACTCTGGGGTGGCCTCCCTCCCACTTCTGGGGGTGAGGGTATTTATCAGGAGGCCCCAGGGGGACACTCCAGGCTGCAACCCTGCCTTCTATCAAGGACACTTATGGGTGAGTGGTAAATTTAAAGCCATATCCTCTAGGGACAGCAGGGTGCTGTCTGGGTGGCCAGAACTGGCTTCTCTCTTGCTAGCCCCCATGCTGGGCATCTGCTATCCCTGCTCACATGTTCCAGAGAGTTCTCTCACCTGAACTACACTGTATGTAACACAGTGAGCCTTTATTTCCCTTCCTGCCACAGTGTGGGCCACTGTGGTGGACATGCTTTCTATATCAACTCTGCCATCAAGGTTGGGACCCAGCACGGCAACCTCAGACCCAAATGACCGCAGACCCTGGCACGAAGCAGCAGAGTCTTCCCTTTGGCCCAAACCTCTCACCCTCTACTGCCTTATCTGGGCCTGTTGCTTCCACTACCTGCCTGGTTTGAAGTGGTACTCAGGATGGGGCCAAGCCCCTTAGCTGACATCCCTAAACATCCCATTCTGGCATCTGCCACCCCCTCCACAAGGCTGCAGAAAGGCCTACGCTTAGGCACCGACTTCCTGTCTCCCATGTCCATATCAAATCACTCCCAAAACTACACATCTGACCTCTACACCGGGGCCACCCTCACAGCCACAGCAGACCCTTACCATAGGTGAGTGGTCAAGGCTACCATCCCTGCAACCAATGCCCCAGTCCTGGTCCCTACTGTCTGTCTCAAAGCTTCTTAGTATAGTTGCTCACAGTGGGACTGGGGATGGATGTCTGCTGCTGTCACTCCCCAAGAGTGCTGAGGGCCAGACACAGGGGGAATCTGTCCCCAGCACGCTGTGACTATTGGTGGTGTCTGGGAACAGGCAAGGGCAAGTACAGAGTGCGCTGCCACATCTGGAAGCCCGCTTATCTTGGGCTTTCCTGCACACACAGGATGAGGCTCAGCAGCCCTCTTGGAGCTCCATAATGAAGCATTGCTGGACTTGTGGTCACTGGGGACCGCACACTGGGTATTGAGATAGCTCGGGACCATGTGAAGAGCAGTTCCTGCCTCTTTCAGGAGACCTTGGCCGCTCACTTTGTCAGAAGCTTGTACCCGTGCACAGGCTGCCTCCAGCAAGACAGGAGCAACATCCTAGCAGTCCCTTGCCCCATGTCTGCTTGGGGATGAGGGGTGAGCATGTGTGCCTACACGCATGTACAAGTGTGTGTACATAGAGAGGCAGCCTGGAGGTCAGAGGCTGGTAGCTACAAGCAGGGAGAAAACCAGATGAAGTCCCAGGTAAGAGGGCTTTCATACCTCTTCTGTGGCCTAAAAGGTACACTTTAATTTGGCATTGAATGACTACTGTATTCCAGAGGCCATTCTGGGCCTGGGACCCTACAGAAGCAGGTAAAGAGCCCTCTCCTAGAGTCCGGGGGAAGCAAAACCCAGTTCTGGCACTGCCCATGCTGACAGGGACCTGGGAGAACAAGGGCATGATGATACTTCAGAGAAGATAGGGAAATAGGGATCCGGAGGGAAGCAGGCTCAGGAGGGGAATTTTGGGCAATGTTCTAAATGCCAAACCCAGGCCTAAGAGTGCTTAGGTTTAAAAAGGAAATAGTAAGGTCACAGGAAGTAGCTGGGCTTGACTGAGATTGACATGGCCAGAGCAGGACTGGAGATGTATGTGTATGTATGTGTACATGTGTGTGCACACATGTGTGTGTGCGTGTGTTTATTTGTGTGGGTGTGTAGGCATGTGTGTTGGGAAGGGGAGCACCTCAGAGTTAGGACCCAGGAGGAACTTGAGATTTCACTACTCAGGTTTCGGAAAGATTTCAGGGACATTACTTTGTGGGAGGGCCTTGGGGAGGATGGGCATGGGCGCATAGACAGTGGGTGCCTTTCTCCCTCTGTCCACCTGGGAAGTACTAGCAAAGGAGCCTGCTCCTCTGAGGGCCTGGATCCACATCCTGTGACTGTGATTAATTTAATTGTGAGTCTCTGAGAGGGATTGTTTAGACCAGGTTGTCTGTGGGCATGGCTCTGGGAGATTGTCTTACTTACTAATTGGGAAGATGCAGCCCACTGTAGGCAGCACCATTCCCCTGGCAGGCCACCCGGGGCTGTATGAGAGCAGAGAAAGTTAGGTGAGTGTAAAGCACACATTCATGCATTTTTGTTTCTTTCTGCTCTTGACTGGATGTGATGTGACCAGCTGTTTAAGCTCCTGCTGCCTTGAATTCCCCATAGAGATGGACTATAACCTGGAACTCCTTCTTCTCCAAGCTGCTTATTATCTTCATATTTTATCACAGCAGGAATAAAATTAGGATCGTCACCCACCTGAGCATCTGTCCCATCCCATGAGCCTCCTCCTGGGATTCAGGCTCCTGTGGACAGGTACACAGATCTGGCTTGGATGGCAATGGAATGTTTGTTGAATGACTAATTGACCCCAATTTATACTAGAAATTAAAAACTGTGCATGGTAGCCCTTTCTTCTTAGTCTATGGGAAGACCCAGAGAGAAAGCAGAGAAGCCCACAGGGAGCTTCAGGTATACACAACATTCCTCTCTGCAGGACACCCAGCTCTACTCAGGCGCATTGGACATAACTCTGTGTGAGGCTGAGCCCCATGACTTTCCTCACTGTGGCAGGGAACCTGAGACTTTCTAGTGTAGCTCAGAGGCCCGGGGTGGGTGTGAAAATGCTTTCAAATGTTTTATTTTTAAAAGTACCACGAAAATATGAGGTGTGATTAATCAAGCTATTAATGAAGTCACATTTACTGAGTAAGGCTTCATCCCAGCCAGCAGGGTAGGAGGGGTGGGGGCAGGATGTCACCTGGCCTCCCACAGCTGTGGCCAGAAGCAAGTGCTTTTTCCAGCACAGTGGCACCCTGCTCCCTCTTCCTGCCACCTGCTCCTTCCCTCCTTGTAGAAACCCCGGTGGGGTGAGCACAGCTGGGGCAAGATGGCCAGCTGCTTCTCAACACCCCTGGAAAAAAAAAAAACCCCGCTGACTGTGTCCCCGAGGCTTATCTCTAGAGGGCAGCTCTTTGCAGGCTCCTGTGGCCTGGGTGTCTCAGACAATATGGATGCTCAGGCAGGCAGCGAAAAATACTGCAGGAAAATGTGCCCTTTGGGTCTAGCGCTTAAGCTGTCCCTCTGGCCTCACTCCGAGGACTCCCTCTACACTAGGTGGCATGTTGATGCCTTGAAATCCCTAAAGAGCATTTGCACATCCTGTTCCAGGCTCTGCCTCCCTCCAGCATTCTGGCTAACAGCACCCGATTTTCTTCCAAGAAAACCAACACTCGCAGTCCAAGACCTTGGCTAGGATGAGGGGACAGGTCTAGAGCTCTCTGTGGCTCTGGAGTTGCTCTGTGACCTTTCACAGCAGGGGGGCCAGGCCTTGTCTACCAGAGCCAGGTTCGAAGTAGCAGCCATGGCAAATGGCCAGAAAGGGGACAGGCTGACTTCTCCGCAGCAGCTGAGGCTAGAGTTGATGGTAGTGCTGGGTTCCCAGCCGTGGGACCAGTGAGTTCTTCGCTTAGCTGAAGGCATCTGGAGTCAGGACCTTTGCCCCTCCAATAGATGTTCACATCTCCTACCTTCCTGGGTGGCTTCTGCCCAGCCTGTAATTCTGGCTCAAACTTCCCTTCCACCAAAAAGATTTCCTGACCACCAGACAGCACTGGTCACCTTCCTCAGAGCCCCCAGACATCAATCATATTGCTGGGTTTAAGCATGTTAGTGCCCCAAAAATGGTGACTGAGTGTTTTTATCTCCTGCCTATCTCCAGAGCTAGGCTGTGTCCGACACACAGCAAGTGCCCAGCAGGTGTTTGTTGAATGAATGTTGAACTCATTGCTCGGAAAGGGACTGGAGCTCAGAGATAAAGGGCAGGAACGAGACAATACAAACTCTCTTAAGAGCCAGCTCCTTTCCCCTTCCAATCACCCAATAAATCAAAGCAGTTTGCAAGAGAAATGACTTCCTCAAACAAACAAACAAGGAGGTGAGGTCCCTTCTCTAGAAAGAGCCATCTCCAAGCCAGAAGCCACTGGTGTTAGACAGAATCAGAAGGGCATGGTGGAGGAGGTAAGAGGGCACAGGAGCCTGGTGTTAGACTTGCGGGGTTAGGAGAGACAGCTGCAGGCATCTGTTTTTCTTAAAATCTATACAGGGATGCTTGACTACAAGAGCCTAATATACAGGCTACATTCTGGGAGGAGGTGGGAAGAGTGAGGAGGGAGGGGAGACAGAGAGAGTGCAAGCTGAAGTGTAGGAGATGGAGGTAGCAAGCCCCCATCCCCCCTCCATACCTTCCCTCCTCCCTGCTGCAGGTCTCAGGGCACAAGGGAACTTGTCTGAAAGTGAAGATGCCCCAGGAATACACCCCAGGAGCCTTTGCGATCCCCAGAAACCTAGCCACCCTTGGTACTGCCCACCACCTGCTTCCCACAACCTGGCTGCAGACCCTGTACAACCTAGAAAGAGCAGCACCCCCCCAATCTGCAGTGACCCCGCAGGAGGAGGCAGCCATGGCTCCCAGCCATACAGGACACCCTGGGGACATGTCAGCATTCAGGCTTTGGTGACAACTGTGGTCTCTCTTCCATGTAGGATCATGCACAAAGAAGAGACAGGAGGTAAGAGGCCTCACGGTGTCTCTGAAGGTATGGCTGTTCCAACCTGCGTGTACACATTCTGGTTTCCATGGTAATATGCCCATGAAAGTGACACAGAAGCAAGAGCTGCCTTTCCAAGACTGGAGGAAAGTCACCCTCTTCCCCAGTGGGTTCCAGTTGCTTGGACACAGGGACAGACACAAGCACTGTGAAGACAGACAGACATACTGAACCGCCAAAGAGGACTGTGGCCAGACAGACACCCTGCCCTGGCTGCTGCAGGTGTTACTTAGCAGATGAATTGTGCGTCTTCTACCTACCTCAGTGAGACTGGCCACATACCACACAAGTGACAGTGACAGTTACTAGATGGGTATCACCTCAGCCTGGCTCTGCTGTACCCACCACTTCCCCTCCACTCCTGTTTCTCAAACCTACAAAACTTGTCTACCACTGGATCTTTGCATGTGCCCTGTTCTATCTGCAGCCCGTTGCCCTTATTCCCCATAGCTGCGCCTTTTGGATCCTCAGTCTCAGCTCCAGTGTCTCTTCCTCTGGGAGTCCCCTTGGCTGCACTGTTCAAGGGACCACTGTTAGCTCAACTGTTTCTCTAGTTACCAGGCGCCGACCACAGACTGGAGTCTTCTGTTCTCTGTCTACATGTGGTGCGCCAAAAGCATCTGTTTGGCACCCGTTCAGGGCCTGGTGAGGAGTGTGGTGTGCCATGTTCAGATGTGCCGACAAACTAACCAGGTGCTCTAACGGTGTCCAGCACGCACCCTCCAAGTGACATCACCATTGCCGTCACTGGGAGCCCTCAAGTCTGCCAGCAAAGGGGACTTGGAAACTCTGGAGGACAGAGAGTTGTCATCGGGAACAGAGCCTTGGGACCTACTCAGGAACCTATCCCCTTCCAAGGGGCCTTGCCTCAGGCCAGAGAAATAGTTAATAAAACTGAGATCTAAATAAGCATTTGATTAACAAACGATAAAATAGCTATTGTGTCCCTGAATTAAGCTGTAATTGTGGTTGATAATTGGCTGGTTAGAATTTAATAAGCTACAATTAAATAGAATGGAATCCGGGGTAATTATGTGGTCACAGAGCCCAGGGAGAAGGGGGGAGGGAGAGGTAGAAAGGAGGCTTTCCCCTGCTTTGACTTTGCCGGTGGCTTGTGGCTGTGGGCCTCTGTCTGGTTTGCATGGAGGTGGGGATGGTGAGAGCATGTGGGTCTGTGTGCGGTGTGTCCCCCCCCACCTGTCACTGGGCAGTGACCTGTGCAGGTTCCTTGTCACTACTCAGTGCAAAGCAGTGTGAATCTTGCCAGGGCCATGGCAGCTTCAACTGACGGAGACAAAAGAGTGGCTGGCACAGTTCCCTGCAGGGCGGAAGGCCAGGACGGTGCTGGGAACATCATAGAGGAGTCCTCTTGTCTGTCTAGTGAAGACTCAGACTCAGAGAGGGAGACTGCCCACGCAAGGTCACACAGCAAGTTGCTGAAGAGCCGGGGCCTTTGCAGACTGCTTGTGCATTAGAGGTGACCCTACTGGCCTGCAGGCTGAAGGGTGTCCTCTCCCGTGTCAGCACCCAAACCCTCCCTGTTTTCATCTGTGACCTTCAACAGCTAAACCTCCTTACAGGTTAGGTAAGGATGGTAGCAGTTTTAAAACTGTGGCCACAGCCCTGTGTGGCTATCCCATGGCAGGCAGGTGTGGCCCCTGGCAGACACACAGGGCTGATGCATGGCCACTGCCTCCATGGCTGTTTATGACCCCATCAGCGTTTTTTTTTTTTTTTTTTTTAACCATGTTGCCGGCAGTTAATTTAATTAAAGACCCGGTTCTGGATGTGGTGGCGTTTCATATCTCACTGGCTTAACGGAGCTCGGCCAGAGCTCAACTGGAGTGGCTCTGGGGTTGTCCAACCTCTGGGAAGAGGCTGAAGGCTGCAGACACAAGGTGGGTCACTGTCATCAGCCCTTGGACCCCTGTGAGACACTACAGGACTGTCACCACCCTGTGTACACTCATGTCACTAGAACATGGCTTGCCTTCTTACTTCCACCTCACGATGATTCCGGGAACAAAGACCTGTTTCCACTCTACACCTTAAAGGTAAAGACATGGAAGCCCAGGGCAGTAAAGCACAGATTCCTACCAGGTAGGCAAGAGGTCAGTAAATCTTGCTGCGTACAGTGCCCCAGGGGGAGTGGCCTAGTTACCACAGCAGCAAATCCTGGGTAGAGCCTCCCAGAACCACATTTGCTGGTGGCCCACTGTCCTCCTGAGCCATGCCCGTACCAGCGTGGTGACACTGTGACCGCAGGTCTCCAGATAACAAGTGCTCTAGCTCTCACAAGTTAAATTCTCTACCTCACTTAATATAGGGAGCAGAGGGGAAAACCCAGACACTTTGTCAGGGTCAGCTCCTACCCATCCATGGCTTCCCAACTGGCTCCACGGATCCTTCCATGGAACACACTTCAAGTCAGCCTGGGGCTCCTAGCACAGTCCTGACATCCCCAGGACTTCCTGTGAGCTGGGCCAGAGGCTCCAAGGCACCTCAGAGAACCCTGGCCTCTCTCTGCTCACCCACTGTTCTGGCTCCACGTGTCTTCAGTCTCTTGCCTGACTACTCCTCCCAGTTCGCCTCAGTCTCTCTCCCTAACCCCAGCTACAGCAGTGCAGGGCTCTTTCCAGAAATAATCTGAACCATACCCCACAGGGCAGAGGCCAACTGCTGCAGTTCCCACGACATCTTGTGCAGGTCCAGCACTGTACGAGCCGGCTATCCTACAGGGCATCCACCCCACTCCCAGTGCTCCTAGCCCCATTAATTCCAGAAGGTCCATGTGACCTCCTGTAGTCCACCCCTCCTGGTGCCACACATCCTGGGCAAGTGAGGCCTGTTCTTGGACCATCCATGGACAGTCATAGGCCCGCTGTGTATCCTCCATCGGACTACATGCCCTCTAAGGCATACCCAGGTCCATGATACCTTGTCTCAGCAATGTCCTGTTTGGGGGCTGGATGTTGGAGGCCAGTGACAACAGTCCCAACTCTGTTCTGCCTGGCTGTGTGATCTCTGGCCAGCCAATTTTCTCTATGTCAGAGTGGCAGGACTGGATCTGGGAGGGCTCAGTGCTAGGATTGGAGGGACAGAGGTGACAGGGCTGTTCCCACCCTGAGTCAACTCAGCCCAGGAACTGCCATCACCAGGCAGGCAGGCTGGCTGAGAGGCTGGAAAGCCATACTGGTGTGGAACCTCCCACAGTAAAATGCTGACAGCTGATTTAAACATTTTAGACATTGTGTTGGCCAAACAAGCTGGCAGGCTAAAGCCGGACTAAACAATGCTCGAGGTCTCTCAACTTTACAAATTAGGGTCACAGCAGGGCAAGGGGGAGTCGCCTCTCTGGCCACACACCCTGGCTCTGTTGCCACCCGGCTGCTCAGCTTCTTCTCCCCTGCTCTTCCTGCCCAGCACTCACTCTCTCTGGATCTGTTCCCTCCGGAGTGGATAGATGCCCTGAGGCCAGGCAGAGAGGCTGGGAACGCAACTGCTACCCACAGGTGCCCCAGGCTTCACTGTGATTAGTAAGCGTCCATCTTCAGCTGAGGCCTAAGACCTTGTCCCTTGTAGAGGCTGAGGGACCACACGAGCCCTGTGATGCTCTCTGCCTGGGAAAGGAAGAGGCGGGGAGCACCACTGAGCTTTCTGGCCTTCGGTCTGTGCTTCGACTATAACCGAGGAGCCAGCAGAAGGTTGCTGCAGACCAGGGTTGAGGCAGTGTGAGCTGGCGACCCCAGAGAGGAGATTCAATTAAAAAATACTCCTCATCTGGGAGTGAAGGAGCCCAGGCCTGGCTTCAACCTTAGAGCCGGGAAAAGGGTGTCTGGTCATGGCCGTCACACCCCTGACAATATAGTAATGAGCCTTCACCCCGTTTTAATTATCTGCTGTCCAAATAATTACCAGATTGTTTATTTCACTTAACAGCAGCCATACTTTTTCTCCTGATATTGATTTCCATGCTTTCTTGGTTGGTTCATTATCTTTTCTACCCCTTTAATAGGTTCCTGAGGTCTTAGGTAAGGCTGGAAGAAGTAGAGAGGAGCTCAAGGAGGAAGAAAGAGGTGGGTGAACCCTTACTGTGCAGCCTGAGGTGAGCCACTGCCCTCTCTGGGCCTTGAGTCCCAGAACCTTCACTCTCTCCACACCCTCTCATCTTGACAAAGTCAGGGTGGAATGTTTTAAAATGAAAGAAAGGAAGGAGAAGATGGTACCAAAAGTTATGTGCCCTCCCTGTCAAGGGCCCCTAAGGGGACAGACAGAAATAGAGTCAAGGAAAAGAACAGAAGGAATCTTGGATGAGTGGAGCAGCTAAATGCCAGCTAAGGCCCAAGGAGGCCTTGGGGTAGAGGCCTGGTTTTTCTCTTGTTCCTTGGGAGATTCACTCTACAGCAGCCTAGTCCTCCCTGGGTCTGTCCCCCATCCTTGGCTTCTGCCTCACCTTGCTTTCCATCACCATGGAAACACAGGAGATGCTATGATATCACCTGAGTTGCAGAAGAACAGCGCATTTCTTTAATTTGGGTGTGGGGGCAGAACAGCGAAAGGGAGGGTCAGAGTCTCTTTGGGTGAAAATTGAAAACTTACTAGAAGAGGCCGTGTGCTCTTTAATAAATCACTAATAATTGCATGAATATTTAAATCTTAAGACAAACCTGCAGTGGTCCCAGTAGGGACAGCTCCCACCCCACCCCCCAGGTATTTATGGCTCTCGGGTTAGAATACATAAAAGTTGGTATCAGTCTGACTGAACCGCTGTTACGCTGCGGCTAAATGGGTAATTGGGAGTGAGAGATGGTACCCGTGGATATAAATTACCTACAGTAAACTGAGGGCATTAACTGAGGGTTTATTATCAATTATCTCTCGCTTGTTCCCCTTAAAACGAACTTTAAGTATATTAATGAGAAAATTTACGGGCCTTACTGAAATGGGGGAAGTGTGAAGAGGCTGAGCCCCTCCCCCATGCTGGCCACCCTGGGACACTCAGCAGTCTGGTCTCAGCTGGTTGTGGACACTGTGCTAAGTCAAGCTCTACCTGTTCTTCCCACCTGTCTCCCAACCCAGAGATGGGCGCTGTGGGAGAGGGAGCAGCTTCAGTGGCACAGTGGTTTGTTCCTCCAACAATTCCCACCAGGGCCTGCTGCTGCAGGAGGCTGAGGGCAAGGAGACCTTCATCTGCCCCCTCAGCACAATGTGGGCACTGCCATCGGAGCGGCACAAATGGAGTGTGACGGGGGAAGGGAGGGCGGGGGGGGGGCGCTGGTTCTCTTTCCAGGCTTGGAGGCTGCTCCCAGAGGAAGCCAGGGGCAGAACCTTTGTGTATCTGTGTGTCCACCCCACTCCTTAGCACGTTTGTCCCCGCTGAGATGCACTCCAGACACAAGCAGCCACAGGCTGGCTTGCTTCAAGGTCGGCTCGACCTCCTTCTGGTCCAATTCACCGCCCAGCAGCCTTGGCTCCCTCTGGTCCCCGGTACCAGGACTGTTGACTCTCTCTGCTGTCCTTGGCTTCTCCTGACACCAAATGTGGTGCCGGGCCCTGAGAGGCAGCTTAGAATGGTCATGCAGGACAAAGTCAGGCTTGACCTCTCTCTCTGGGGCCTGTCCATTTAATAGGGGACAGACACTGGCCACATCATCATCGAGGTGAGTCTAAAGTTGCAGCCCCTGTCAGATTTGGCTCAGGGCCAACTGCAGCAAATCCCTGGGGAACCTGGTCTGGGTGCCTTGGGTAGGTCCCTGCAGCAGGTATTGCCAGGCTGTGTGAGATACCACAACACAAGGCTCAGGGGTCTGCAAGGATGTCCTTTAAGGTCAAAACAGTGATCTGTAGGTCTTTGACTCTATCCTGTCTCTGCCTCTCACTGAGCCATAGTCCCAGTCCTGGGAAAAGTGCTACTGGTCTGACAGTTTTCCAAGGCTCCTCCCTCTCTACGGCCCCTCTTCTTTGTCCACTCTTTGTTCTTGGAGAACAATAGACATCACACAGACGAGGACATTCCTCCTCAGCCAGCCCGTGTGGCTACCCGGGAGTAGCAGGCGTGTGATCAGCTTCTCCTAAGCAATAAGCATTATCCTGGCTGGAAACCTGGCTCCGGCTCTTGTTTCTCCTCCAGTCCTATCACAGCCACTGAGCCATTGCTTTCCCAGCTCCGTTCTGCCTCTGGGCCTTGGTATCTGCTGTTCTCTTTGCTAAGGATGTTCCCAAGCATGTAGCTCCTACACTCGGTACTTCCTCAAGAAGCACCCTCTCCCCGCCATGTGCCTGCCCTCTGAAAGGATATCCCCTGGGTTGTTTCTTTGCTTGTCGTCCGCCTGACTCACTTGCAGCGTGGCCAAGCAACCCATAGGTCCCCAGTCCACACTGCCAAGGGAATGGATAGCCCCCTGGGCACCCAAGGCTCTGTGATGCAGAGGGATTCAGGGTGCTTTCTGTGTAGCAGGAGAAATTGGCAGGCACAGAGGGGGCAGCACATAGGTTTTGTATGGGGAGCAGACATGTCAGGCTGGCTACTGCAGAAGCAAGGGTGTGACACCTGGTGGCAGTTTCACTGATGGCCGTAACACTGGACATGAGAAAACAGAGAGGGGTCAGACCCAGAGAAAGGGTAACAGTGTCCCCTAGCAGGCAGTGGGAGACTGCCTGACATTACAGGCCCCAGAGAGGAGATACACCTGCACAGAGCATCCAGGCACAGGTCTGAGGCTAGGTGAGGCAGAGCAGAGATCAAAGAGGACTGTCATTCTCTGCGCAGTTGACTGAGCCTGGCGGGTCAGCCAGGCATAGACAAATAGCCTACAGAGTTCTGTTGAGGGAGGCGGGGGTGGGGCTCCTCTGGCAAGCTGCAGAGGCACCAGCTCACTCGTTGTTGAGCCTGTGTAACGGCCTGCCAGCTGAGAGCACAGGTCAGGCAGTGCACAGTTGGCACCAAGGTCTGATGCCAAGAGCCCTTATGGATAGGGTAAGTCACTGAGCCACGGTGCCGTGGGTGCCGGACTCCGGCTGCATAGCAGCAGATGTAGCTCCTTTACCTCAGGGCAGCAGTCCGCTAGCTTCAGGCTCCAGAGTCTGACCAACCAGGAAAGACCACATGCAGCTTACACACAATCACTGCTCTTCTGCCTCTGCTGAAGAAAAGGAAGGGGTCTTATGCAGGCCCACGCTCCCCTGTCAGCGGTCTGCAAAACCCCTCTGGCTCTCCCAAAAAGCCTGCTGGAACCAGAGGGTACCGGATGAACTCAGGTCTTCTTCAGCATCCTCCTAGCTCACTGAGGACACAACCCCAATGTCTCTGAGAGGAAATGCACCATCTTTCTACCACCTCAGGCTGGGCATGAGGAGGGCTCGGGAGAGCAGCGCCTTCCCCCTCCTCCATGAGGGGGCAGGTGGTGTAGACCCAGAATCAGTGCTCAGAAGAGGACATCCCATGGCTAACCTGCACCCTGGTGTCTCTTGGGATTCCAGGATCTGTCCTGGGGGTCTGCCAGCACCTAGGACCTCAGATCTGTCCTCTGAGACACTTCAATCACCTTGGACCTGAGTTTAGTTGTATTTATTTTTAAAGTGCCTTATCCACCCCACCCCATCATGCAGCCTCCTGTGCTTAACTGTCTCCAGCCTGGGGGGGGCTCCACTCCTCCCTCTCCCCGCACTCCCACCTCCTGCCTCTGTAAACACTCGTCTCCTCTGTGCCTATAATTAGCCCCAAACAGAATAATTCATAACAAACTTTATTTCTTGTGGCATCTTTCTTGCTAATGTGTCACTGAGCACCTCTCAGCCTCAGCAGGAGGGAAGCCAGTCTGAGGTGTGTGGGGGGGTTGAGGGGCGAGAACCCTGCCCCCCCCCCCAGCAGACACCAATCCTGTGACACCTGCTTTTTCTAGAATGTCACTAGAACGGACGTCTATAGCATATAGTTTCTGTGTCTGGTTTCTTCCACAGTGACCTGCTTCTGCAGTTCACCTGGGCCACTCTCTGCACACACAGTGACACTTTCTGTCACCGGACAGCGGATCACGATGTGGGTGGATCGCAGTGTGTCTGTCCATTCTCTAGGGTTCTTCTACAAGCGACCTCCGCCGGCCACGGCAGGCAGACGTGCCGAATTCGTAAGTGACTCTACCTTTGCGGTGCGCTTTGTCTCTATTTACCGTGACATCTCAAACACTTGTCTCAACAGCTCTGTGACTCTTGCAATTCCCATTTTGCAGATGACAAACTACAACTCGTGTTGGGTCATACATCGAGATGCATGGAGTCTGGCTTGAATCTGCTCAAAGCCTCCCCTCCCCTCCCACCCCTGCTCCTCTGGATTCTGCCTAGTGAGGCGCTCTAGTGCTGGATGGGGCTGTGACCCAACTGATCAAGGCCCCAGTACTAGTTCCAGCTCCCCCAGGGCTAGATGTACACCAATCTTCCATATCCCTGTCTGCCATTGGCACCCACAATGGCCTTTGTCACTCTGTAGGTAAAAGGAAGTAAATCAGAGCTGACACTGGGTACTTGCTATGTTAGTTTACCGTTACTACAGCTCTGAACCAAGACACGATAAGTTCAGCTAAGCAGTCAAAACCCCCTCTGGTGTTTCCACAGCCAGGCAAGTAGGACCAAGTCCTGAACCGCCCACTCAGCTATACCACGCCCATTTCTGGTGAAGGGAGAGGTGGAGCTTCTTAGAGCGAGGGGGTGTGGATCAGCCTCTTCCTCTTTGCTTGTCTGGAGGGCAGTAGCCTTCTCTGGCACCCTTGAGCCAAGCCTTCAGTATGGGCCATGGGGACGGGTCTCCCCTTTGGTGCCACTTGTTCCAAACAGAAGAGGTGTTTTTGAAGTTGACCTAGACCCAGTCCATCCTCTTGGCTCAGATTCAGGGAGCAGACAAGCAAGGTCAGGTGGAGCAATCTCCTTTACCCTTACAGCTGGCTCCTTTACCCTTAGAGCTGGCTTGCATTGGGAATCTCTCCCGGGACTCCCGGGACAAGGCCACTGCCACTCCCAGGCATGCACAAAGCCAGCAACCTCCAGACAGGATGGGCCCTCCAGATGGGAGAAGGGAATGAGGAGGTAGTCCCTTTCAGAGCCTAGGCACTCAGAGAGGTGGGGGAGGGTGGGTTCATTAAGGACCCTCTGTAAGACCAGCTGGTGGGAATGGGGATGAATAACTGCTCTCTGCTCTCCCACTCTGTGCCCCAATTCACACCCTAGCCCCATGCCCTCACACCTCTCACAACCCCCCTCTAATGCCTCTCAGCCACGCCTCCCCCACAACTTCCTCCCTCTGACACTCCTTTCTCTGAGACCCACAGGCTCCTTACAAGGCTCCACCTCACAGAGACACCCAAAATCCACAGGTTAATGTTTACAGTTCTGTGGAAGAAGCAGAGAAGCTGGAAAAGACCGGGCCACCTCCGCCATGCACACCCTGACACCAACACGCAGCTACGGGAGATAGAACACGTTGGCCAAAGCAATTCCAGGCTGTGTGATCTGGGCACAGTACAGCCCTGCTCTTCCTGACCAGTGACCTACTTGGGGTACCCTGATGCTGTCATCGCAACCTGCTGAACCAGTGTGGCTGTGGCCATCCATTGCTCCAGGCCTGGGACACATGTCCACCCTCCTCATTTCCTCCTCATTGCCACAAGCTCAGGGTTTCTTGGCTCCACACACCCTCCTCTTATGCCTCCGTGGCTGAGCAACCCAGCTTTCTCTCCAGCTCACTAGAGATGTGTGAGGTGATGTGGAGGATGCCAAAAGGGTGGGTCCATAAGAGAGGAGCATTCACTCAGGTGGGAGCCAATGAGGTAGCTACGCCTCATGAGTGGATGTGACGTCAGAGAGGTGGTTGACACAAGGGTCTCCTTTGAAGAGCACTGGTTATCAGCAGGTGAGATGGCTGGACACAGCAAGTAGGGCAGGGAACAGAGAAGGGGACATGAGCTCCATTATTGGATGCCTTTAGCTGCATCCCTGGCCTCTATCCCTCCATTCCCCACAAATAGCAGCTCCATTTTCTTTGAGGGGTCCACCACTGTCCCATAACTAGCCAAGTGGTTTAGATGAAACTATGACCTATGACCTTCAGGATGAATCCTGATTGGCTTCAGTCAACTGCATCTCTTGTCTTGGGGATGGCAGTTGACTTGAACAGGCATGGAAAGGAATGAATATAGTTCTAGGAGTGGCGTGAAGAATTGAGGGCTGGAGCTGCTGCTGCCACCCTGTCACCAGAGGGCATGGAGAGACTGGGGGCTGAGACAACAGTCCAAAGTGACCATGCCTAGGGATCAGGTTTCTCCAGTCATCGATACCTGTGGGTTTTTCAGTTGCAAGAATCAACACCTACTTACTATTCAAGTCTATTTGAGCTGAGTTTTCTGTCATATGGTGACCAGAAGATTCTTAACTGAGAAGCCAGCTTGGCCAGAAAGTCTGAAACATGAGCAGAGAGGCAGGAAGATGAACCTGGCAAGGCAGATCAGAAAAGGACCTGGGTAAAGGACATGCTATTGCTTTCAGCGCTGGGGAGCCAGAGAAGGCTTTCTTAGCAGGAGACTGGGTCCCTGGCATCTCACAGTACCATCAGAATGAGCATCACAAAGTCCTACTTCTATCTCACTAGCTTCTTAGCAGACTCCAGCTGTAGAATCAGGTTGCTAAGACAGCCTGGTAACAGTATTACTCTACTTTTTGGTCACTGTAATAAAGTATCGGAGGCGATATATCTTATAAAGAAAGAGGTTTACTTAGTTCCCAGATTTGTGGGCCTTGACAAGTGAGCTGTATCTCTCCACGATTGGGGAAGTTGAGAAACCTCCTTGGTTCAACCTCTGGTGGGGATCTCATGGAAGCCCGTATCTCAGTAGCTGAAGTGTGCCTGGGAACAACAGGTCTGGTCACCATTCAGGAAGCCAGAGCACTGGAGAGGGCCAGCTGTGCTCTTTATAATCAGCCTTGTGTGGAAACCAAGGGGTCTGTGAATACTACTCTAACCTCATCTGAGAGCAGAGCCTCCAATATGCCAAGAACATCTCTCCAGATCCCATCTCTTAAAGGGCCCACCATCCTCTACTACACTGAGAACCAAGCCCCCAGAATGTAAATCATTGGGGGCAATAGGGCCACACCTAACCACAGCAGCCGCTTTATCTGGGAAAAGATCTGAGAATTTCAGTGGATGCCTACAGGATGAGAGTCTCTACCCCCAAAGGCAGCTCCTCACTGGACGGCCCTTGTCAATAACTTCCTCATGCAACAATGTCTGACACACAGCAGGGGTGAATTCTCCAGAGAGCTTTCAAGGGTGCTGATAGGGATCCCTCAAGAGCGAGCAGAGAGCTCAGTGGGCAGAGCACAGGTCTAATTAAATTGGCTTTAAGTTTGTGAAAGGGTCCGGGAGCTGTCCAGGGACTGAGCCGCTGTCCATGGTACTAAGGCACCAATCCCAGAGAACTTCACAGCCAACTGACTAAAAGCATCTTGGGAACCTGGGTGGAAAAGTAAACTCCACAGCATTTCCGTCTCTGTTCATCTCACTCCCAGAAGGCCTTCTGTGTGAGACAGATAACCTGGCAGAGACCCAAGCAGCTTGTTTTCTCTTCCTGACCATGCCTCTATCCTGGTGCCCAACGCTTTCCCTAAAGGGCTCAGACATCAACTCAGTACAGAAGCCTGTGCTGGGAACTCTGGAGAAACAGGCTGGGCAGAGCCAGGCAGCATACCAATAGCAGTTCCTGAAGAGCCTGGTAGGTGAGTCCAGTCTTCACCATCTCACGGTGCGCAGAGGGAGCTGTGGTCTCCCTGAGATGCTGAGTGGGAGACAAATGCTGGCACCGCTGCAAGTGCGGTTAGAAAAAAATCCACAAGTTGGGGCTCAACAGGGGTGCTAGAGTGGGGGCAGGGGCAGGAGTGGGGACAACAGGGTTCAACATGGGGCCGAAGTATCCGTGGGGTTCAGGGGCCTAAGAGCAGAAATGGACCACAAGAGGGGAGGCAGCTGTGAGTGCCTTGTTGCAGACTCGCACTCGGACAGTGCAAGCAGGTGGGCATGGCTGCCCAGGCTTCCTGCTCTGGTGGGACTCCTTCTCTGACATCACCTTTGCAGGGCAGAGGCCTCCTCACATTCTAATTTTGCCCAGAAACCATTCTGGCTCTGCAACCCACGAACTTATCTAAACCTTTCTGGAAGCAATTTATATTTCCAGCCTGTATCACCTCTAGGGGAAACGATTTTCAAAGTTTGTTCCCTGCCGAGTACAGCGGGATTTCCTGTTATTGGTTTTAAACCTGCCTTCTCCTGAGCTTGGTTGGGGACCAGGATGGGGAGGGGGCTGCCTATGAGGCAGCGATTTAGTCCCTTCTTGCTGATTTCATAGACTTCCATGTTTCCCCACAGACTCTTCTTCCTGAGCATGTCCCAGGTGGACCAGGCTGAGTTTCTGTGCTGGTCTCCTCTCCACGCAGCTGTCTCATGGACAGCCACTCAGCCTTTGGGGATGTCACCATTGCCTGCACAATGTCAGCTGCTCTCACTGGGAATCAGTGCCTCCGTTCCATAGATGTGCAAACCGAGTGACTACAGCACACCAGTCAATCTGTGACTGACATGACCCTCTCAACTCTAATGGGTGTACCTCCCACACCGGGCCACATTGTGGGGTACATCTTTCCTTAACTCTGTGATGGAGGAAGGGAACACAGATCACTTCTCTAGTTCCCTGCTTATCCTGTCCCACACACTGCTGTCCTTCTGTGCCCCAAATCCCTTCCACCTAGACAGCCCCCGTGATGCGACCCAAATCCAAACTCAGTGCCATCTTCTGCCCAGCCTGCTGCCTTCGAAGTAAGAACTCCCCCATTGCCATTCTTCACCGGGCTGGCATTTTACCACTACCCCAAAGAGTTGAGATTTAACTGCAAACTCCATGATTTTATCATACATACACAAATTCTTCCAGGTATTTTATTTGAATGTGAGAACGAGAGAGCAAGAGCGAGAGACGGGGGGGGGGGGGGGGGGGAGAGGAAGGAGATCTAATTCTTTGCCCAAAAGCACATCTCCCGATTCTCCACCAAGAAGATTGTTTGGCTGTCCAGTCTTTTGTTTCTTTTCTTTCACGTTTGTCAGCTCTTTATCAATGAGAAAACGGTTCCTTTGAATTCCAAATGAGTCCATTTTTGAGCCATTTTTGTACAGGGCTGCCTCCACACTCCTGCTCAGGTGCACGTGGAGTTCCTCTCATCTCTGCGTCGCCCTCCTCCCTGCTCGGTCACACACCTGCACATCGGGAGCTCAGAGCTGTCCTCTGCAGAGCCCAGTTAGCTCATAGGTTTGACAGGAGGGAAAGAGACAGAGCCAGGCAGGGAACGCCAGCACAGGAAAGTAACGCACGAGAGGCTATGAAGCATCTGCAACTACGGGAAAGGATCAGGGGCTCTCCTGAAATTTGAACCTCAGTGGCTGGAGAATCCTGGATGAAGGCTGCTCCTGACTACCAGGAGGGGCCCAATGGCTCCCACCCAAGAGCATCTGTAGGGGACTTGCACACTGCATTGGCCAGTGGCCACTGTTGACAGAGACAGGTCTGGCAGAAAGCCCTGAGTGCCCTCCTGTGGGGGGCTGGCTGTGAAGGGCAGGCTTCCTGAGCTGGAAGCTAGGTCACCTTCACCCATGGGAACATCCATCCCCAGTGCCCAGGGCCAATGTCCACTTCTAGGTGTACAAGCCAGGGAGGCCCTATCATCAGGCCCAAGTGCTGTGTGAGAACGCCTGTTCTCAAGGTCTGCTCATAAAGTGAGGGGCTTGTCCGCAAAGCCCGGGATTTCTGAACACTTCCAGGAGATGCGGTGGCCGCTCCAAGTCCCAAAGACATGCTGACTCCCAGCCATGTCATATGACTGCCCCACACGGGACTGACTGTCCTCCTGTGCTTTTGACCTGCCTTGTGGCTGCTGCCTTACTCAGTCAGAGTCTCACTTTGCCACTGGTACACGACAAGCCAGGACTGACAGCAGCTCTGGCCCAGAACAGCGAGGCTGCTCCCGAAGGAGCCTTCACAGCAAATGCACAGCTCCTCGGAGACCCAGAAGGGAGGAGACACTGGCAAATTGAATTGTAATCAGAGACTCCATCTCCCAGCGCACCTCACAGCTTCTAAGAGGCTGGGCCGGGCTCACAGGGATTCCAGTGGAGAAAGGGAGGGGTGAGGGGAAGTGGGGACCCTCAAGAGATAGGACAGAAGGGAAGAGAGTGTTTACCTGGGCCAGTCAGTGTGTCCCTAGCAAACTCTGTGCTGTTTCTTGCAGTTCTGACATCAGATCTCTCCGGCTCCCTTTTTTCTCTACTCTTGACATTTTTCTTCCCCTTAGGGTCCACAGAAGAAAAGACTCAATAGAAAGATCTTTAAATGAATGGCCCCTCCCCAGCCCCAGGGAATATATTAGAGGCTGAAGTGATGGCCAAAGGAGGGACAGTAATCCAGGGAAGACAGGGAGACGAATCAGGCAGGCTGGCCCACTAATGCCGCCCATGCATCACTGCAGGGCCTGTGAGCAGAGAGCCACTTCTCAGCCACAGACAGGACAGGGACAGGAGGGGGGACCCTGTCTCAGCTCCTTTGTTCTCGACTGCATGCCTGACAGCATGTAATTACTTCATGTCTTCATCTGTTCACTGGGGTGTTGCCTGCCCCCTGCACTTGAATATCAGCTCCACGAGGGCACGCGTGTAACGTCGCTGGACATCCCGGCAGCCCAGGCGGGAGGCCCGGAGCCCAGAGCAGACAGCAGTGCTTGTCAAGCACTTGCTGAAGACATGATTGTATGCATGGAAGAACAGGTGGGCAAGCCAGTAAACTGGTAAGTGGAGCCATCCAGGGCAAGCCTACAGCCAGCACCCAGCTTGCCCAGGAGAGGAAGCCAGCTCTGAGGAGGCCTGGAGAACCTGGAGACCTGCTCCCACACAACAGCCCAAGCGGTCTCTCCAGTTGTATGCTTTTTACTCCAGATAGCTTGCTGTTTCCTGGTCTTAGCTAGGACCTTGGTTTCCAATGCTCCACTCACCTGCCAGGGAGCTTGAACAGGTGTGTGCTGAGAGAGGACAGCCTGCCCCAGGGTGAGCTTCCCCTTCCCCAGGGTGA
The DNA here is from genome assembly GCF_963924665.1 of Micromys minutus. Taxonomy (NCBI): domain Eukaryota; kingdom Metazoa; phylum Chordata; class Mammalia; order Rodentia; family Muridae; genus Micromys; species Micromys minutus. The sequence goes on from NC_137969.1 coordinate 99,686,699, forward strand.
GCAAGCCCGGCTGTCCATTCTGGCTGATGCTTTTTCTCTCCCCTCCTGTCCTCCACTGGCCATTCACTGTGATCTCTCTAAAGAATGAATTTGATCACAATGTTTCCAAGGCTTCAGTGGCTCCCATGTCTCTAGAAAGGATGTAATTCCTTGATATGGAGGAAAGGGACTTGTAAACATGAATCCTACTGATCTTCACAGCCTAAGGTTATACATCAGTACCATGGTACCATGATAATGGACGGCCACTGTACCCATTCTACAGGTGAGGAAAAGTGAGGCAAGCAGTTAAGTGGTAAACTCCAGGTTAAACAGTAATAATAAAAGTTGGGGTTAGAGCCAGGTATTCTCGTACAGCTTCTCAGGAGGCCGAGGCAGGAGTATCACTTAAACCCTAGAGTTTAGGGTTAACCTAGCAGCATAGCGAGACACACATCATCTCAAAAATTAAAAAACAAAATCAAACCCAGGCAGGCATGGATTTCCTTCCTAACACCGTCCTGAACAAGTCCCAACACTAACCCAGTTAGTCCTCACAATGGCTCTTTCATGCTGCCTTAGTTTGACCCTTGACTTCTCTGTGCCTCTGTCTTCACACCTGTAAGATGGGCCCATACTCAAGACCCCTTCAGAGCTCCATGGTGAGGCCTCAATGAAGAAATGTATAAATGTGCTCAGGGCAAAAGAGTGACAGTTCTGGGTCCAAACACAGCTGCAGTGGCTGCTGGTGAGGACAATGTATGCAAATGAGGGCTATATAATATGGGATGTGGAAGGCATTTGAAGACCTCAGCCAGGAAGCACTAGTCAGCGGCCAGGATCTTGGTGGGACAAGTGGGGCAGGGGAGCAGAGGCAGGGTGGGCTGATAGGACTTCCAGGAAGGACCAGCACAGAAGGACTCCAATGTGGATTGGGAACCATCCAGGTATGGTGAGGGGTGCGCAGGATACAGCAGGGTGTTAGGGGACAGGCTGCAGAGAGGCCACTGCAGCCTGTCCCCACACATTTCTTCATGCAAGTGGCAAGAGGTGCCAACCCAACCGTCGGCCTTTACAGGGATGCTGGATCCCTGGGCAGTTGCTAGCTGCCTGTAGGCTTTCTTGGGAGAAGAAAGCAAAGTGTCCCTACCATGTTCGACAGACAGACGATGGGCCAAAGGGGTGCCTGGTGCAGGGATGGAGATAAGGGGGTTTAGAGATTCCACACCGGTGCGTCAGAAGTTGCCAGCTGCATCCACATAAATCGTGGCCTGGCGCAGGCTGGCGGCCATTAACATGAAAGATTCCATCACACTTTACAACCTCCCTGTCTTGTACAGCGACAGCAGGTAATTAAAACAATAATTGTTTTCTGATGTTGCTTCTGCCGAATGATAAAAGCTCCTGGTTCTTCTCTTTTCACTGAGGGGTGGGAGTCTGGGGGAGGGTCTGACCTGGGGACACTTAGAGTGGGGGCAGGGCCACAGGAATTTGGGAGGTTAAAGAACGGTACAGAGAGCCTTCTGCATGATTGTCACAGAGAGGCCTGCAGGGAGGAGCCTGGTTCTCACGTGTGTGTGTGTGTGTGTGTGTGTATGCTCATGCTTGAGAGTGCGCACGCAAGTGCGCTCACGCTCACACACTGGTCAATACACTAGAAGGCACACAGCCCCTTGGGCATGTCTTTTACCTGTTTAGGGGCAGGAGAGAGCCACACAGCTTGGAAGCCCCAGGAAAAGAGGGGAACCCTTAACAGTGGCTCTTGGCACACCCAGAGAGGGAGATGCAGACCACCTTGGAGTGGAGGTGGCAGAGATGAGAGAACATATCTGCTTCTCACTGATCATCCATCATCCATGTCCTCCCGCCCCCACAAACACGAACCCACAGTCCCTGTCCTCAAGCAACTTAAGATTTAGAGGAGGGAGGCGTAACATCGAGGAGAAACAATACAATTAAGAGGGTCCACCCCACTGCTGACAATGTCATGAAGAAGCTACGGCAGGGAGTGACGGGCTGTGGGTCGGATGTGACATTTGAGGGAGGCTGGACTGCCATGGAGAAATGGGAGGCGGAAGCTTCTGGGACTCAGGCCTGGATCTGAGGATGTGTCCTTGGGCTCCACCATCTTCACTGTTACCCTGCTACCTACCTGCCTTCCTGGGTCACACTCAGCCCCACACCCAGGAAGCTTTGGAAGTATGGAGTCATAACTGCTTCCAGGCAACAAGGCTATCATACTTGGGGGACTCCCTCACCTTCCCTTCACTGCCCAGGAGGCCTGAGGCATGTCACCCTAATGCTTAAGATAAATACTTCTTAATCACTAAAAAGAAAGAAAGAAAGAAATGCTTTCACATGAAGATGCTAATGTATTCGAGATCACAGCCTTGTACCGACAAATTAGCACCAGCATTGTTGGTAGCTACGTTTGTCCTGGTGATGAGAAACATATATGTGTGTGTGTGTGTGTGTGTGTGTGTGTGTGTGTGTGTGTGTGCACATGTGTCCGAGCACACAGGCGCACAGAGAAATAGAGAGGTGGAGAGGACAGCTCTTGGCTTGGGGGGCGGGGTTGTGGAGGAGGGGTAAAGGGAGGCCCAGAAATCAGATGCTCACTATAACCTCACAGGGCCACAGTCTCAGATGTCCCCTCCTTCCCCCACCTGCCCATTCTGCACCATGAAGCCTACAGCAGGCAGGCCACCCGCAGACTCCAGGAGTGCACCAGGAGAAGAGAAAAACAATTTTACAAGAGTACAATGTTTCAAAGATAGGCATGGGGTGTCGAGGAACAGGAAACTATGCATTGCTGGTTTGGGAATATAAAATGGTGCAGGTGAGGTTGTTTTCTGAGCCAGTTCAGCCAGCAAAAGCCACGGGACCCAGCAAACCCTTTCTAGGAGTGTGCCCAAGAGAATGGAGAGCGAGTGTTTAAGCAAATAGCGGTACAGAAATGTTCAGAACAGCATGGCCTGAGACAGCCAATGGGAGCAAGCAATAGGTAGGCACTTCAGCCTCTGGGCCAGAGATCAGGAGGCTAGTGGTTTACTTGAGACCTCTGGACGATTTTCTTCCAACTCCAGTTATACAGAAAAATGAAGCTACAACTTCAGAGCAGGGTATTAATGAAAAGCACAAAAGAGAAAAAAAGGGAGAAAGAAAGAAAGAAAGAAAGAAAGAAAGAAAGAAAGAAAGAAAGAAAGAAAGAAAGAAAGAAAGAAAGAAGAGAGGGAGAGAAGGGGAGGGGAGAGGGATGGGGAGGTGAGGGTGAGAGGGAGGTCCTTGTATAGCAGGAAGGGTTCCTAGAATCAGGGCTAGGGACTCTGCTCTCTTGGGACACTTGGCTCTCAGCTCAGGTGCTCTTTGGCAGTGTCTCAGCACACAAGCCCTCAGGGTCTCCTGTCTTCTTGCCCCTCCCCCACTTTTCCAGTACCCTTGGGAAGTGTGTTTCCCTCTTCTGACCTCTGCTTCCCTCCTCTCTGTCACCTCAGGCAGTTGCATTACCCAGTGTTCTCTGGGAAAAATATTCCCATGACAGCTGTGACAGTCTGCAGCGTCCTCCTGGCTGGTGTGGAGAGCTCTGCCCCCAGGACCTTCCCCCACAGCCTTCCCCCACTGCCCTCCCCCCACAACCCTCTGGCCTTCTTTCTCCCTGGCCTTCCCTGCCCACCTTGTTCTCTGTTTTGTTCTTTAGAAATTCCCAAGTGATTTGTATTAAGGTGGGGATTCATAGGTGCTGCCAGCTACCTGGAATTTAGTTGGTTTGGTTCCTCCCCTCTCCCGTGCAGAAAGTGTTCTGTGTCACCCAAACCATTCACCAGCCTGTGGTGTCTGAAAACAAAAACTTGTTCCTTTAAATGCAGTAGGGCTAGCGATATGGCTCAGTTAGTAAAGATGCTTGCCACGAACGCTGGGCCAGCACATGGAAACTATGAGCCATCAGTGGGGATGAAGACCCTGACGTGGGGTGGCCTCCACGTTCTGTCACAGTTGGCTCTGTCCCATTTGCATGGCTTCCACACGGGCAGGCCCAGAGAGACTTAAAGCAGGGTACTGTTTGTTAGGGGTGGGAACATGGAGGAACAAGGAACGGGTGGCAGACAGGGTCTCATTGGGAATGACAAAACTCCATGTGATAGAGATGACAACCACACTGTGTGTTCCAAATGTCATCATACTATGTACTTTAATTTTATGTGAATTTCACATTGACACACACACACAGTCTGACTTCACTACACCTCTGTAAGCTATTTTGCATGTTGGTATTGATATGAGGAGACAGGGAGACAGCAGGCACCCAGACCTCTGCCCGGCAACCCACGAGCTCCAAGGGGCTCAAGTAGCCTGCCTGGCCTTCTCCCTGCACCCCTCCTGCCCTCCGCCACCAGCCCTGCCCGAGGTCTAGTGATCAGCTCCACAACAGCACGGGCCCAGGCCCTTCTTTCCTGTGCATAATCAGAGCAGAGGAGTGTCTGGCCCTGGGCTCAAGCTGTGACATAATGCAGGCCTTCTGATGTTCTCAAATCGGTTAACAAGATCAGATGTGGCCCAGAGGAACTCTCAGTCACTCTGATTCTCCACTGTGCCTTTCTGTAAGTCACAGCGGCTTTGAGTATCAGCGAGCACAGAGGAAAGCCACCGAGCACTCTCTCCGTTCACACCATTTCACAGTCAGCCCAAAATGCACTTTCTGCTTCACCCCGCAGTTGCCTTCCACTTCTCGGCTCAGATGCTGTTCCACAGGGAAGTCTTCCTGGATCACCCACTCTCACCTGTGACCCTGACTCTAGAGGGCCACTCCCGTTTAGCACACCGGTGGTCATGCGGCCCCTCTGCCTGCCTTCATTATCTTACTCTGCTTGTTTGAGATAGGCTCCAATGTGGGTTCTCCCAGAGAGGGGAGCAATGGGCTTTCTCACTGTACTACTGTAGTGTCTCACATAGTAGGTGCTCAATATACACTTGCTTAATGATCTAGTCCTGTCCTTTGGTCTGTCTATTCTGTCTTCCAAAGAGCTGGAGCTGGGGCCTGGCTCTGAATCCACCTCAGAGAGAGCCCGTATGTAAGTACATTGTAAAATCCTTGACAGCCATGCCTGGCCTCCCAACTCCGGCCCGTTCTTTCCCCAAAGCCCCGAATGGCATCCATGCCTTCTAGTTCTGATAATCTTTCCCTTTCTGTAAGCTCCCAGTGGCCTCTATGTCCACACACACCTTCCCCAGCTCACTAAGGCCTCTACCAACTCCTCCTCAACTCCCACTGGTTGCTCTTTGACCTCCTTCGGGCTTTGTCCTTCCTCTCTCTCAGCAGCAGCCGTCCCCTCAGCCCCCCCCCCAAAGAACAGGATCCAAGCTCACAGAACCCACCACCTGCTTCTTAGGACAGGTTTCATTCCTGTGTTTCAGGCCTTGCCTGCATCTCAAAGCCAGTCTCCTGACATCACCTCAACCTGAGCAGGAGCTCTGGGAGCAGGAAGGGAAGGGAGGCAGAGGAAGACACTTGCATGATGCCCGCACACTCACGCTAGCTAAGTGCTGTCCATACAGTGAACAGGCAGCCTCCGTGTGACCAGCCAGTGCAGAGGGCAGGGTATGTAGGTACACACACGTATGTGCATGGATACAGGGCAGGGGGCTGCCTAGGCTAATTAAGGTCTTTGGGGATGCACAAAGCCAGAAAGTGAGTATGAGAGGGGACATTTGAGACCCTGACACATACGCAATGAAGGCACACAGAGTGACAAATGGAGACACACAGGTGCTAGGGATGGTGCCTACCAAAGTGATGGCCAAGTTCTAGCCAAGCCAGTGAGTGGGCTCACAGTGGCTCAGAAATTAAAAAAAAAAAAAAGATTTATCTTTATTAAAGGGGGGATAGATATATCTGGAGTTACTGGTGGTTGTGAAGCTCTGCTGGGAACTCAACCCAAGTCCCCTGCAAGAGCAGGACACACTCTTAGCTGCTGAGCCATCTATCTCTCCAGGCCCACCTTAGACAGTTTTGATGTGCCAAGAGAAGCCTGCGATCAGATTTCCATGTGGACTCAGAATGTAGCAGCTGCTGCTTGGGGGCAGGATGCTCTTATGGAGGCCTCCGGGCCACCTCTGGGTGGGGACTTTATCTTCCTCCTGAATCCTCCATTTAGAGATGCAGGGCACCAAGACCCGACATTTCATCCAGTGTAAGTATACAGCAGGAAGTTCCTTGAACAAGCTTCAGAAGTTGCTGGATCAGCTCCCAGCACTGAGAGCTGCAGAGACCAGTCTCTGGGGCCTTGGCCCCTCCAAGGCTCTTGGGGTCTCCTCCTGCCTCTCCCACCTCTGCCATGTTCTGGCCTCTCTCTATACATTGTGTAAGCTCTTGCCACCCAGGAGGAAGCAGTCCTGGCCCCCTGCCTCAGCCTGCTAACTCTGCTCTTCCAAGTCAAAAAATTTTGATTGACTGATCCTAGGCTGGGGCCACACTGGACCAATCACTGTGTCCAGGTTTCCTTCTGTGGTTTGGATAGCCTGGGTCAGATTCTTTCCTCTGAGGGAACTGGGTCATCCTAGCTGGCAGGCCCACGGGAGCACACCATCGGAGGGGTGTGGAGGTGCTGTGTGCAAAGTGTGTTAAGAGATCTAAACAATGAGGAGCAGAGAAATCCCAAACCCTGGAAGTTGGCGGCGTATCACCAGAACAAGCCCAGTTTCCCAAGGAAGAATCTTCTAAGGACCAGAGATGGTGGAGAGTAAATCTAGTATGCTCTGAAAGCCCTTTCGCTTTTACCAGAGTCTTACTGATACCACCCATCCTCCATCTCCCTGCTGAGTCCCCCTAGGGCCTTTTGCAAACATTCCCAGTGCCAAGGCCACCTCTGCCTTGCTTGTCAGGAAGGCCTTGTCCCAGGTGCCTCCTCCCAGCCATCCAGACAGCTACTCAGTACAGAGCAGGCCACTGTCTCCTGGACCACACCCACTGTCCTCAGTTAGCCTGGCTTTCCCATCCCGGGTCCTTAGGAGGGCTTCTCTCATAGTACATGGCTTTAGGTTAGGCCAATACTGTTACAACACCCAGCTTGGCCAGATACTGTTGCTTATAACATGAATGCACACATATGTTACAGCCCGGTAGATAGGGTGGGGTGACCACGGTGGATCCACAACCCTTAAGACTTCTCCCCCAGCCCAGCTCCCCACCTATGTTGGTTCTGACACTGCTTCCCCAGGCTCAGGGCTGTGAATCATGTTTGCCTCCTCCCCCTCCTTATCCCTCCCCCTCCTTGCCGCCCCCCCACGAGCCATCCAGATGCAGCAGTGTCTCCCACATCTATCTCTCTTACTCCAGCCTTGCTGCCTGCTCACTGGCAGGGGAGGCTCTGTCATTTCTTGCCTGGATGACCGCGGCAGCCTCCCGGCTGGTCTCCTTGCCTCCAGCCTCTCTCCGCAGCCATTCATCCTCTGTGCACTGCCAGATTAATCTTCCTTAAACACTGCTCACTGCCTGTCACTCCCCAGCTCAAAGACACAGCTAGCTCTACTGCTTGCTGGCCCCCCACGGGCACCGTCTGCTCCAGCAGGCCTCTCTCACACACGTGCCATCTCCAGGACGGGCCGTCCCTCTCTACTTCCTCCTTCTGCTCCGGCCACCACAAGCTGAGATCCTGGCTTGTATCACTCTCCGAAGCTCCAGGACATCAAGTGTTTTACCTTTTCCCAGCTTCCCTTGGCTCTTAAATGTGACAGTGGCGCCGCCATCTCTTTACTCTGCAATCCTGGGGACCAGACTTGGCTTCTAGGCTGTCACAAGTCAAGCCTGGCCAAGGCACTGTGTATGACTCACGCACCTCCTCAGCTTTCTGTCCCATGCCTCCTCAAGAGTGCTCGTTACCCCAGAATGAGCACCTTCCCCAAATGCCAGGCCTTGACACATTCTGCCTGTTTTGTCAAGCAAGACTCCCATCTCCCACACACACAATCCAGGAGACGGAAGCTAAAGAGCACACTTGTGTAGAGTTGCAGTGACAGCCCAGGCAGTAGCTCATACCCACCAAACATTGCTGTGGGCCCGCACAAGCCTGGATGTCCTCAGAGAAGCACTCGCTTGATGCTGGCAACCCTATTCAGAGACGCCTTTATCGTCTATTTTCTCGGTGAAGAAACTGAGGCACGGAGGGCTTATATAATCGATTTAACTCAAGCAGGGTGAGATGCCGAACCCAAACCAGCAACCTCTCCCTAATTGTTTTACTTTTGGCACAACGGGAGAGGCTCCAGGCTGGCAGCAGTTAGGTGGCCCTGCAAGGAAGGACTGGAGACGCGTCCTCTGCTTGCTTGTTGACACTTCTAAGGGCTGGGATGAGTGTGGCGTTGCAGTTACGCTGAATAGAAACCAGTGCCTCGAGCTTAGGAGGCCGACTACTATACTTCTAGCTGACACCACCTGGCATTTGAAATAAGTTATGGCAGAAATATTTACATCAGGGGATGGAGAGACGGCTCTGCAGTTAAGAGCACTGACTGTTCTTCCAGAGGTCCTGAGTTCAATTCCCAGCAACCACATGGTGGCTCACAACCATCTGTAATAAGATTTGATGCCCTCTTCTGTCACACAAGTATACATACAGATAGAGCACTCATACATAAAATAAATACATCTTATTTTTTTTAAAGAGAAATATTTGCATTGGGAAAATTGTCTCTTGGCCTTTCTAAGAACCTGTTGCTTGCTGGGGGTAGAGCAGTGACCCCTCTTAGAAGCTGCTCTGGGTCTGAAGGGAAGGAGTCTTCAGAAGATCGGACATGTGTGCACTGGATCCCAAAGGACTGGAAGGTTTTTAGAAAAGTGTTGGTCAAAGGTAACAGAGCAGGCTCAGCTTCTCTACAACATACCCAGCAGGAGCAGATGACGAGGGGCAAAGCCACAGGAGAGGGCTGTGTGGGCATTACACAGAGATGTCTGGGTGCAGGTCTGGCTGGGGCTCACAGAGGATGCCAAAGGCATCCAGGGGAGGAAGGGGCTTAGAAGGAGAAGGCCAAGAAATGCAGGAGCCACGGCTTATCCATGGGCTCTGCTCTTTGCTGCCGTCATCGAGGTCATGGAGTAAATGGGTAAAGTAGATGGCTGTTCCCACTTGTGCCTCTGGATAAGCAGCTTCCAGGAGTGGAAAGCAGCAGTCTGCACCAGCCTAGCCATCAGTGACTCACATGGGTTGAGCATATGAATCGTAAAAGACTAGAGCATTTGGGGTGCATCTGAGGGAAGAGATATTCAATTTCTACCCCTTCAGCCTGGGCCTAGGGACATGCTGAGTCTTGGGAGTCCCTGGCAGCCCCTTGAGGACCACGAAGGGAGAGGTTATCAGGGGATGTCATCAATGCTCAAAGAACTGGGGTGCAGAGTGGGTCTTATCACATGTTTCCTTCGGATCCATGCCTGACACCCCGGTAAGTCCCGGCTTAGAGTTCTCCCTGCCATTAAATTCCCTATTTTTGCTTAAGTGAGAGTTGACTTCTTCAATATTTGTCACAGATGCACTTAGGTGTCCCATGCTGCTTGGTGCTGAGGTGCCATCAGTGTGATGAGCTCCAGGGAAGCAGAAGGATCGGGGAGGGTGTTCATCCATGAGTAGACTGGAGATGTGGCCTGGGAAGGGCAAAAGGTCCCCTGTTTGGTTAAACAGGGGAAGCTGTCTAGTGTAGCCGCAGAAGAAATGGTGCAAAAACATCTGGAGGAACTGACAGGATTCTACCTCATTATAATAAAGTGATTTTGGAGCAAACCCCTTAGGCTTGAAGCTCCAGGGCATAGGTGAGAACCAACTCCCTAATTATAATCACAGCCTTGTGCCCTGGCTGGCCTTTTCCAGGTGTAAGAAATAAGGTGACGGGACAAGATATAAACTAAAAAAGGTGAGAAGGACCACACACACCAATGCCTCCTGTTTCCTTCTATCAGGGCAGGGAACAGCAGGACAGGCTGATGGGACGGGGACATGGGGCGGGACTGTAGTGTGGTCAGGGCTGCCACTGTCTGCAGGCACCCTCAATAGATGGGGCTGCCCTCCTCTACCTGAATGGATGCTCTCAAGATTTTGATGAGATTTCCATTCTCATCAAGGTAGAGCCTTCCATTCTCAGGATGTGAATCAAAAACAAACACAAAACAAACAACGGTGACAGTCTACAGTAGCCTTCCTCTTCCTCCTCTGAGTTCCCTCTCAGCAGAGAAAAGGCATTAGAAAGCTGGGCTTGGTGGCACATGCCTTTAATCCTGGCACTTGGGAGGCAGAGGCAGGAGAATCTCTATGAGTTTGAGGCCAGCCTGATCTGCAGAGTGAGTCATAGGACAGCCAGAGATACATAATAGAGAAAGCCAGTTTTTTGTTTTTGATTTTTTAATGCGTTAGGGAATAGAAGCTCTGGATTGAGGCTCCAGCCTTCCTAAGACGCTGGGTTTTGGAGCAAGTGGATGCTGCCTCATCTGCAAAATGGGAATGATGGTTCTGCCCACACCAGACGCTTGGACAGTGGGAGGCATCCTCTTGCCCCGCGTCTGGGACGACATCCCTCACCCCACGTCTAAGGGTTCGGGACACAGAGGGTAGGGGATAGGGCTGTAGACCGGGCGGAGGCTGGACAGAGCTCCCCAGGCGGCAGCCAAGCGCTCAGCCGGGAACTTGTTAACAGACCCTGAACAAAGAGCCGCTAATCCTGCGGGCGGCCGCGGGCGGGCTGGCGGGCGGAGGGATCCCGCCCCTTCCCGGCTCGGCCCCAGTTCGCCACGCATTAATTAGGCCGCGCCGGGCGGGGACCACGGCGCAGGCCTCCCGCCCGCCCGGACGCCGCCCGGTGGGCGCGCCCCTCCCGCAGCAGCTAATTGCATCCCGGGCTCTGGGTCTCACTGGCTCGGGTAACTGCGGTCCACCGCCGCCCACGTGTCCCGCAGCCCCGCTGGCCCGAGGAACCCCGCCCATCCAGCCACCTTGACGGTCGCGGGGAGGGGTGAACGGGTCTGGAGGCTGTGGGTCGGGTCACACAGCGGGCACGATCACGAGAGACGGGGAGAAGGAGCGGGAAAGAAACGCAGACCTGGGGAGGATCTTCAATGCCTCGGCTTCGTCGGGCTCCGCCCCAACTAGAAGAGGGTGGAGTCTAACCGAGGGCTATCTCCCCCACACACACACATGATCCCGGGTGGACATGCTAGGGAGGGACACCAAGAGTTTCACTTTGCAACCTGGCTTTAGGGTCAGGGTGGGATACCAGGACAAGAGTCTCCTTTCCGAGGTCCTTCTACTGTCCCTCAGGTATGTCAATATAGGCAGACTCCCCAGCCCTTCCTTCCCCAATCAGCCGCGTATTTGCCTGGAGCTCAAGGTGACCCTGAATCTTCTAGAGAGACATCCAGACTGAGGAAGATCCCGGCTTTGGGGGGTTCACCAGTCAAAGAGATGGCTCCCCTCTGGTACTCCCATCGTGATCCAATTAAGAGGCAGGATTTCAGGGTTCCTCCCCTACCAAATTGGGCCCAAAGACTTCAATTCCCCCCCCCATGGCTTTCTGTAAGGAGCAGCTGCCATTCACCCCCTGCCCCTTAGTCTCTCTGGACCCCCAATCTAAAGCAGGGCTAGACTGAGCCTGTCAGCAACCACACCTAAAGAGGAGGAAATGGTTTCTAGATGCCCTGCCCTCTAGATCCAACCATCGAAGAAAAACAAGCTAGACCTATCCTGGCAAAACAAGATCCTCCCCTTAGGCGACCCTGACCCAGTCCCTCGGCTCTGTCCTCTCTAGACAGCCAGACTCCCCTGGTTCCCACTCAAGAGGATGGAACCTCCTGCCCTACCTACCACAGTCAACTGCTTACACTGGTACCAGCACAATGCTCCTGTAAACTGAGTCCCTTAGGGATGAATGTTACACATCCACAGAGAAGAGGTGCAGGAAGGAGCAGCATCCAGGGGAAAGATTTAGAGGCATGGCAGGTGTCAAGGGCACAGGATCTTAGGAGGAACTCATAATGGATGACTGTCTACTTGACTATGTAAAGTCATACACTTAAGCAACCCCATGCAGAGCTCTTGGTCCTGGCTCAAACCCAGTCCAGCTCCCCACATCTACCAGCTCCCTCAGCTGCCTGGGATATGAACTCTGGGGTAAAAAATCTTCCTGTGGCCTTTGGCATTCATGTCTGAAAAAGGGGTCAGGCTTTTAATACTAGCATCCTGACCTTGGAGTCCCTGTTAATCACCGGAGTTGTGCACTAGCTGCAACAGGACCCAACTTTCTTACCTTTCCTTACAGTCAGCTTTGGCTCTGTCCCAGAATCCACCTGGCTCCCAGGCAACACAGCCAGCCACAACCATGGCTGATAGTGTCTTTGGTAGGTGTGAACAATTCCTGGGAGCGCCTGCTACTGTGTGCTCAGTCCACCCCAGGGGCAGTTTCCCCGGGCATCAGCCTCTGTCTGAAGCAAGTCATCCAGTTCAATCCAGATAGTTGGAGTGATTGGCCCAACAGCATGCAACAATCAAATGGCAGAGCCCAAATTAAGATTCACATCTGCCCAGGGATTATAGCCACACCCAGTTTGTCAGAGATGAAGTTGGCATATGGTCCCGGGACAGGTTGAACTGAAAAGTGATGGCAAAAACCTGCCAAACAAAACCCTTTGAGCCCAAGAGGGCTGGGTACAGAGAACTGTTGTTCACATGAAGCCTCTCTGTCCTGTGTCTGAGCCCAGGCCCTGCTGCAACCTAAGGCCCAATTGTGTTCTAACCCATTGTCTCCAGTGCCAGAGAAAAATGGAGGCAGAAGCAAGAAGCCCTGAGCACCTGCAAGATGCTGCAGTGCACTCTGGGTACAGTTCACTAACATTGCCAAAGGATAAGAGGCCCCATCTACAGATGTGGAAACTGTCTGGGAAGTAACCATTACTTGTCCAGGGACTCAAAGCTTAGATTGCAAGACTCGAAGCTTAGATTTACCTCTGATATCCCTGCTCTGTCCTACATGGTAGAAAGAGGCCAGAAGTCCCCTAAGAGTAGAGGACCCTCATGGGAAGCAGGTAAGAGAAGGGAGACTGGTAGGAATGACTATAGCAAGCAGAGCTCCCTCCTGAGTGGCAAGGGACACTGAGGCCCAGCCGTCCATTCTTGGGGTTCAGACACCACACTGATGATGTGCACAGAAACCCAAATCTTGGCATCAACTCTCTTTGCACAAGAAAATACTACCCTAAGGAAATTGATGTCAGGACAGAGACAGTACCAACTGGAAAATACCTACTCAACAGACATGGGCACACTTTTGTGGTGGTTCACTAACGTGTGTGATGATTTGCTGTCTTGCATATATGTGTCCTGGGCATGGTGCCTGCCCCCCACTCTGACAGGGTGGGGGAAGTTCATGGTCAGGAATAAGAATGGGGACCACTGCTGAAGTGGATTAAGTCGAATTTTTCTCTTTTTCCCTGCTTGGCCTGCAAACCCAAACTCCAACCAAGAAGAGGAAGAAAAGCACTAGACAGTTGGCTGGCAGCGATTCAGGGCATGTCAGGGGCAGAGAGCAGGGTATACAGTGTCTCAGGCAATGGCAATGTTGAGGGGGCGTTGGAGAAGGAACCGTCAGGACTAGAGGTTTCTGACTTCCTTTAGCTTACCCGGAGCACATCAAGGAGCCCTGTGGAAGAGGAACTGGGAGGGATCTCCAGCTCAAGGCTGGATGGATTGAGAGACTAGCAGCAATAAAGGTGGCCAGGCCAGGATCAAAACAAAGCCAAGGAGCTAGGATGCCAAGCAGGGAGCATGCTGTCAAGGCCAGGTGGCACCACATCCTGCAAGTCTGGAAACCGCTAGCCTGGTAGAGCCGAGCTCAGCAGCAGGCAAAGCCCCAAGATGGAGCCGACCTCTGGGTGCATCCACCATGTGTTTCCTTCATTCTCCTATGCCCATCCGAGACCAGGGCTAAGACTCTACCTGCAGGCCCTGAGAAGAGGAGGGAATGAGTGGGGGATGGCCACTATGGTGAGCCAGGTGGGAGATAAAGGAGGTGGTGATGGGACAAAGCAAAGAAGGCTGGGGACACAGCAATGTCACAAGTAACACTGAGCTTGATGACTTGGTGACAGATTAGATGTGAAGCGTGAAGGAGAGGGGAGAGCCAAGGGAGATGGTAAAGTTCCTGCCCCCTCCAGGCTGGGGTGAGGGCTGGCAGCAATGACAGGGTCTCTGGGAAGAGGGGACAATGGGAGCCTGGCAGCTTAGTATGAGAGGGCCTGGCATTTGTGTGCACAGAACAGGTTCCTAGGTGGCAGCATTGGGGTCTTCAACTAAAAGGGCTGTGCACCCCAAGCTGTAGCTTAATCCTGCAAACCTGAGACTCATGGCAGCACCAGGGATGTGACACAGGTCAAAGGTAGCTGCTTCCAGGGCCCAGGGCCTCTGGGTTGGCATTTTTTGTTTGTTTGTTTGTTTGTTTGCACCTTGGGTCAATACTAACCCTGGCCTTCTGGCAGAAAGCCTTTTCCAACATGAACAAGGGGGTGAGGTGGGGGGCAAACAGGCCAGGGAAAGGTTCAGTCCTCTCCTGAAACACCCACAGCAGCAAGTGCAAGAAGCAAGAACGTGGTGCTCTCTACCCCAGAGTGAGGGCCTCCACCACAGTCCTGTCAGCTTAGAGCAGGGGAGGGCAGGAAGTCCAGCAGCCCTGGTGATGGGAACAGGGATGGGCAGAAGAGGGACAAGGGCAATGTTAGAGCCTGGTTCTCCTCAGCTCCCACCTTCCAGGAGAGCCTGGCCCCCATGCCTCTCCTCCCTTGACATGGTACAATCTAGGGGGTACCCAAGACAAGACATGAAGGGTAAGGAGTCGTATGTGCCGGCTCTGAAACTGGCCGTCTAAAAGGGACAATCTGGTACAGCAGGTGGGTGTCTGCGAGTGCAGACACAGACAGGGGTATGCCCAGGTGCATTTGTGCTGAGAGGTGATTTTTGTGAGTGGTAGTGTGTAACACTGGGTGATAAAAGATAGGTGTTTAGCCTGGAGAGCAGAATCTGCACTGGCTCAGCAGTCCTAGGCCACCCTACCAATACCATGCATGCACGTGTGCGCGCGTGTGCACACACACACACACACACACACACACACACACACACACGCACACACACATCCCACCATATCCCTCAAGCCTGCCTGCTGGCTAACCATTTTTCCCCCAGCCACTCACAGACACATTTTGCACCAGATGCTGTTGCCAAGGAACTGATAAGCAGGTGGAGGGTCGGAAGGTCACGGCAGGGGCAGCCTATCTAGGTATCTGTCCACACATGTCCAGAGCCCGTGTGGGGAGGGTGAGAGGGGCTCTCTGTGAGAAGTGGGCCCCCCCTCCACACCTTTCAGCAGCTCCTCCCACAGCTAGAGAGTTAATGTCAGGGACAGGCTGTGATCCAGGTAACCCCCAAGCACTCGTGCCAGGCCCCAACAGGTGTGCTGACGATGGACAATGCCCTTCTCCCAGACCATGGCTTCTTGAGGCGCAAGCCTTCGTTCCTGGTTTTGCTGCCCTCACCTACAAGTGTCTGTCACCCCTATCTGTAACGCTCACTGGTGCAATAGCACACAACTACCACACACAGACAGCATATTAGTACTCATCTGACCACACACACACACACACACACACACACACGACAGCACCACCCATGCCACACCAGTGGCACCCCCCCAACCCCATGACCCAGGCAGGACACATGTCAATTCACGCCATTCCCACCCGAGTGCTCACGTGGCAAAATGCAGCTCCGACCACACAGCCCTCTCTCACACATCCAACTCAGTAAACATATCCTGGGTACCCATTCAGTGTCTGGCAACACCTCCTCTGACCCTGGCCAGTCCTGCAACTCACACCCCTAACACAAACGTATGCAACATGAATGCATATTCGAAGACAGCTCAACCCGAGGGTCCGTCGGGATTAAAGGGGGGCATTGGGGAGAGGGGCTTGTTAAAGTGAGGAATTAGGGGGTATTGACAGGGGGGACAAGATAGAGGACTTAGGGGGCAGGATGGGGAGGGCAGTCGAGGCAGTGGTGGGTGAAGGATGCAGTATGCAGTCTCTCCCTTCAAAGGACCAGCCATCGACCTTAATCATCTGGTCCTTGACGGAGCTCTCATCTTTCTAGATTGGCAGTTCAGAAATCCACACCCTTACGATAAGCTGTGGCCTTTCGGGGCCTGGGGTTCGCCTCCCTGCAAGCAGGTTCTGGGGGGCATCAAGCATAGAGAATAGCTAAGGCACTCTTCCCAAAACACAGAAGCTCAGAGATGCCAAATCCTTAGGGGCCAGAGATTAGGGACCCCCACAGCTCAGCTTAGGTGCAGGCTTCGGGAGAGCAGACAAAGCCTTCCTCCGAGGCCCCTCACGCAAGGAGGTGGGCTGACAGGCTAGGTTATGAAGGGGCTGGTTAGGGTGGCCAACAAGACAAGCGGGTAGACTCCGCAGGGCTGTGGAGTTTCTGAGAGGTTCTCAGAGCCCGCCAACCAACAGCCAACAGCAAACAACTCCTCTTTCCTCTCCCCCCTCCCGCCTCCAGCAGCGAGGCCAGGAGCCACAGGCCACCACAGCCCCCCCATCCCGTGCTTTGACTGCCCGCTGCAAGAGCTGGGGGCTGTTGGAAGCCTCCACGCCTGAGTGTGTACGTGTGCAAGCGTGTGTGTGTGTGTGTGTGTGTGTGTGTGTGTGTGTGTGGTGGGGACAGAGGAGGACACTGTGTTCTAGACGTGGGCAGAGGCCAGGTGCCAAGCTAGAAATTGTGAGTGGCTGTTTGGGGCAGTCCTACCTGGAAGAGCTATCTTACCCCCAACCCCACCCCCAAGCTTGCCCCGCACACACCCCATTTTCTGGGCACTAACATATGGTCCAAAGCCGCTATCTTTGAGTCTTGTCTTTCCTGGATTATTCCACACCCCCCCCCCATCATTCTCCGGGGCCGTGAAACCAGTAAACTTCCCCCACCCGGAGGCGTGGGGCGTCTACACTCGCCAGCCCCGTGCGCTGACAGCTGTTCCTGGACTTGGCAGAACCCAGGCTTCCGGGAGAGCGCACCGGGAAGCTGCGCAGCAGCGAGTGGCGGCCCCCGCGTCCTGCCCGGCAAAGTTTGGCCTCCGGGGGCTCCCAGACGGGTCGGCCGCGCGGGTCACGGCCACCTCCTCCCCAAAGCTAAGCGTTCGCGCGCACGGTCCCCCGCAAGCCTACCCAGAGCGCGCGCGGCGTGACTCACCCGAACCACGAAGCCAGGCGGCGAGGACTATGCCCAGGAGCGCTGGCCACAGGCCGGGCCGGACGGCCATGGCCGCGGGCGGACGAGCGGGCAGGACTCGGGGCCCCGCGGGCGGGAGAGAGGCTGTCAGCGCCTCAGCCGAGAGCCCCACCTCGGGGCGCCCCCGGGGCCCATGCCAGAGGACGGTGCTGCCTCCGGGCGGCCGGCTGCGGGGCGCACGCGGCGCGTGGCTCCCCTGGGCACCCGGAGCGCAGCAATGCAGCCGGGGCGGAGCGCAGCGCCAGCCGCGCCGCGCACCGAGCCAGCCGCCGCGCGGAGCCCGCAGCCGGGGAGCGGGCCGGCGGGCGCCGCAAAATCCGGACTGGAGCGACGGAGCGGGGCGGAGACGGGGCGGGGCGGGGGAGGAGGGGCCGGGCGGCGCTACGAGCGCGGGCCACCCCCAGCAAGGGGGATCCCTTCGGGCAACGCCTGAGGCTCCCCCAGGGAGGAGCTGGGGTAGTGGGCGGGGAGGCCTCCCACCATCCCTCTCAGTCTCCAGGGACAGAGACAGGACTCTGGAGCCCGGAGTGGATTGCTTTTCCGGATCCGGCATCACCCGGGTCCGCCAGTCGGCGCACAGGTGGCCCGGGAGGGGCCCCGGGCTGCGGCGACCCCGGCGCAGCGCCAGCCTGCGGAGAGCAGCTCGACTCTGAAGTGCCCCAGGCAGGTTCCGCTGCAGTCTCTGCTTGCACCCTTGCCTCCCGGCTGCGCTCGGAGGTCGTCAGCGCGCCGGCTTGCATGGGGGACTGCAGGAGAGGTCCGGGGGCCCAGCCGGCGCGCAGGAGCCTTCAGGCCCCCACTGTCTCACCATCCGCCCCCCCAGACAACCTGGTGGGCTTCAGGGGCACGCGTAGCAGCGTGGCCTCAGGCTTTCCTAATCCCTCCACACCGTTGACCCAAAGGAAACAACCTTAGGGCGCAGCGCAGCCTGTTAGGCGCGTGGTGTTGTTTGCGCCCTGAGCGCGCGCAGCGCTGGAGACGTGGGCGTGATGCAGGAACCAGAAGGGTTTGGGGAGCTACAAATTCCTGGGGTAGAATCGAAGTGTCGTATTCTTCTGGCTCTGTGACCTTGGGCAAGTCACGGGCTTCTTTGGATCCAGCACAAATGACCGCTGGAGAATCTGCTATTCCCCACCCCCATTTTCTAAGCTGGTTAAAATAAACAGAGAGCTGCCCGAGAGAAGGAAAATAAACGCTCTCCTCTCGGTGTGCACAGGGTGAGGTAACCGAAAAAGAGGGTCCCACTCCCGGCCAGAAAGAGAATGAGAAGGGTGAAGACGGTCACAAACTCAAACGCCTACAGCGCTGATCGATACTATTAATTGGTGCTGCAGGCCAGACCATACAAGAACGGTCCTGGCTTCCACAAAGAGAGATAAGCTCTCCTATATTTCTTGAGACACGAGGCCCTCTCTCGGTCTGTCTTTTGTTTCCCACTTTTTATAGAGAAGGTTATGAAAAATGTTTTGCTTTTTTCTGTTCTCGTGTATGTGTGTGTGTGTGTGTGTGTGTGTGTATCTATTCCCAGCCAAAACTCCAGATGTGCACCTACAGATCTTATGCCTCAGGGCCAGGCAGACAGAGACAGGACACAGAGTCGTATCTAAATGGCTCTCTTGTTCCAGGTGCCTGTGGTGGGGGAAGTTGGAGTCCCGATTGGCTTTATTTTCCAAATTTCAATAGAAGCCATTGTCTGGGAAAATTATTTAATTTAAAAAAAGACGTGTGTGTGTGTGTGTGTGTGTGTGTGTGTGTGTGTGTGCGTACATATGTGTATGTGCACGTGAGTGCATTGCAGAATGCCTGTGTGGAAGTCAGAAAACAGCTTGTGAGAGTCATTCCTCTCCTTTTCTTTGTTTGTTTGTTTCTTTCTTTTTTTTATTCTCGCACACCTTTAATTTGGACAGGCTTCATATACACAGTTTTGGGGTGGTTCAGAGTATGACAATTCTCTGAGTCTGAGGTCTATTCCTCTCCTTATGTGAGACTGGGGATGAAAGCCAGGTTGTAAGACTTGGCAGCAAACCCCATTATTCACCGAGCCATCTTGGTGGCCCCAACATTGATTTTTGATACATGTGTGTATTTATAACCTCCTTTACCCAGATGACCATACTCATCAACGTCAGCTTTTTATACATACACATTAGAAAGTGGAGTTGATCTACTTGCTGCCTGGTCTGGAGTGTGTGTGTGTGTGTGTGTGTGTGTGTGTGTGTGTGTGTGTGTGTGTAAACAGTTTGTTGTGTGCCCAGGGTATTCTCATGTTGCCTACTTGCACCCCATTTCCACAGTGTAGAAGAAATGTTGAGGACTTGGGGTTTGGACACTGAAGGGAGGCAGTTGAGGATTAGGGGACGGTGTCTATGAGGAAGTTATAATGTGTTTATTGGATAGTGCTGTGCCCTTGCCTACATTTGTAGTTTGCTCTAAGCAGTACATGGAATTACATTAAACCAGTATTTTAATTTCATACAGATGAGGCAGCCGAGAGTCAGGCGAGGACCAAACTTATCCTAGAACTGCTAAGCTGGCTGAGAGAGGCCCCAGGAGATTTGATTTCTGGGCCTGTGGTCCATACATTTCTTCCTCCTAAAGCCTCTGCTTTGGGATTAGAATTGGGAAATTCTCTTCTCAGGCTTCCACCCTCTCTTTCCATCTAGAGCGGAGAGAGGCCAGTGCAGCAGGCAGAATAGGTTTTGTCATGGTAACAAATGGTCCCCAAAGTATCAGTGGGTTTAATCAACCAAGATTTATTTCTCATTTGTCCATCGTGGCTCCTCTGTTCCTGGTCATATTCACTCAAGGGCCCAGGCTACCAAGGAGACAGAGAAATAGGGACTCTAGAGAAACACTCTGACAGCCATAGTGACTTGGCCTGAAAGAAGACCTGCTACTCTCACACACAACTCTGACCCTGCCTGAGAGAACACTTAGTAATGTGCACAGCCTACCCATGTGTGTGTGTGTGTGTGTGTGTGTGGGGGGGGGGGGGGCGCGCATGCGCACGCGCTGTGGGGGATCTTACTTCAGCACAGCCTGCCCATGAGGTGGGATCTTACTGTAGTCTACATCTGCAGCCGTGTCTGGGCCTATTTTCCCAGAAACCAAGCTGTTCCTTCATTCCAGGCTTTTCCATTTGCCTTTCTCCCTCCAACACTTCATCCTCTGCAGGTCACATTGGCAAGCTCCTTTAAGTCACTGAGACCCACTCCTCAGCTGTCCCCTTCTAAGTGGCACTTAGGCAAGCCAGGAGAAAGAGGAGAGATGGCTTTGCCAGTGTCACACCTGCCTTCTGTTCCTGAATCCAGGTCATGGGACTTCCAGGGAGGGGCTTGATGAGAGGAAGGCTCCTGACACCCCTTTCCTCCTTTGCCCCCAATTCTGCTAAGACTAAGGCCCGGACTGTGTGAGCTTGGATCTCTGCCCTCAAAGGCTAGTGGGACCAGCATCCCTCAGGAGGAGAGGGAAGTCAAAAGACTCCCGTTTTAGTAGTCTAGGGTCAGGATAGAGATTTCACCAGAACCACTGTATGGGCCAGAAATGCTTCTTCAGTAGGGACCAAGAATCTACCCCCCCCCTCATTGGCTTCCCCATCTGAAACTACCCGTCCCTCCTCCCCTATTGTCTGTTATTTCAAAAGACAAAGCCTGGATCTTTCTCCACTAGGCCAAATGTTTCCACCTCAGCTGCTAGTGTGAGTAGGGTTCAGGGCCCTGACCTGGTCATCTGGACCAGCCTCCCCTCACCCCACACTGCGGGTGCTTTTAAGAGATCTGCAGGGCATCAGCATGGTTCCTGGTCTCATGGTCTGATATGTAGAGGTGTTTCAAGGTGTTCCTGTCAGCTCTTGGCCATGGACATCACACTCCTAAAGACCACTGGAGGGGAGCTCAGAGCCTGTGGTAAGGTCATCTTTCCCATGGAGATATGCCAAAGTGGCCATGATGCTGGGCAAAATGCAGATGCCTAGGCCCTTCCCTGCTCTGATCCTGACTCAGGATGTGTAGGGGCATCTAGGTATCTGAATCCCCTACCTTCTACCAATTGTCTCTACTACTACTGTATCAAGGGATACTGCCCTGGCCTTTGCCATAGGCACTGCCAACCACCAGAGCCCTCTCATCTCCCCTTAGCTGCCTATCTTCTGTAGAGACCTCAGTTCATCATAACTGTATTCCACGCTATGCCTCTGATCTCTCTTTCCACATGGAGCTCTCTTGAGATGTAGGTACCATTAGGTAGAATCCTTACTATTCAGCTTCTCGTAATTTTGGGATGAGTCTAGGAAATCACAGACTTTCAGCCATGTCCTTGCTGAGAAGATACAGAAGGCAGAGGTGGGGACAGAGCCAGGCAGCTATCCACTCAAGGCTGCCTAGCAGGTTGCTCTTTAGGAAAATGCCTCACTTGGTTCAGCCTGTAGCTTACAGCTCACACTTGCCCACTGCTTAGAACCTAGTTTCTGGAGGCGTCTTTTTTTCATTGTACCCTCAGCACACAAAGTTCGTGGGCTCTACCCATCCCAGTTCCAAAACCTGGAACAAATTTTTATCTTGCTGATCAATTCCCAAGATCCCGTGAATTACAGAGACATGGAGTGGGGACTGATCTAAGCCCATTCACCGAGGCTTACTTCTGGAACTATTGTTGGAACCAAACAGTTACTTTCTTCATGGACATGGTCTGGATAGGAAGCTCTGGTTGTATGAGCAGACATGCCTGAGGCTGATGCATGAACAGGGAAGCCAAGCGTGAAGAGAGCTCCAAAACTGTGCTGTGTCATCCAAAGTGTTTTTGGAGCTACTAGGAACACCCCTGGATCCTTCTGTTCTCTCAGCCAGTATGTCCCTGTTTTGATTGTAAGTCCATTTGAGTTTCTGTCACTTGCTTTAGAAAGAATGATACATAATTATCCTTTATAAGAGCTAGGTATGTAACTCAGTAAGTTGCATGCTGAGCATGCTCAAAGCCTCAACACTGCATAATCAGGCAGGTATTGGGAACCTGGAATCCCAGCACTGAGGAGACGGAGGCAGAACATCCATGGACGGTCTTCCCAGCTATATAGTGAGTTCAAGGTTACCCTAGGATACATGGGTCCCTGTTTCCAAAAAGAAATTATTTTTTATACAAAGTCTGCTTTAAACCGGACATGGTGGTTTACACCAGCACAACAATAGAAAGCAAACTAGCAGGCGGTATCTTAGCACAAACCGTGGGATGCTCCTGCGATTGAGGTTCCAGGACCAAGGACAGCACCCAGCACGCTCCGGTCTGGACTCTGTCCCTTGACTGTTTTCTTTGAATTTTCACAGTCCTGGCAAAGGAGACCCAAGTTGTGTGGATGTAAAAATTGAGCTTCAGAGAGGGCACAACTCGCCTGGTGCCCCTTAGCTGTCAAAAAAAAAAAAAAAAAAAAAATTCAAACCTGTAGTTTCTCTAGAAACGTTTGCTGAGTCTAGCAAAAGGTTTTATTAGAGACACATGGTTCTAAGATGCATGAGCTATTATGCAGGTGTGTAAAGACACACACACACACACACACAAGCACACTCATGAATGCACACATGCATGCACACAAACACACACACACACACACACACACACACACACACACAAAGACAACATTCCCTAGGAAAACCTTAGAGACTGAATTTCCATGGGTATTGTAGGACTAGGGAATGAGGCTTAGTTTCCAGTTTCCCCACTAGGCACTTTCAGGTTGGTTTGGAGGTGAGCAATTCCATGCTGAGAGGCCCATATAAAAAGGAGGGGACAGGAAGCGCCGGGAAGGAGGAGGGGTATTGGACCAAGCTGAAGCTTGGCACCGTGCCCTCTGCAGATAACCTGATGAGTATTTTGCAGAAATAATTTCATTAGCGTCTCTGGGAGATGAACAATTAACAAGATACCCTGATGCTGTAAAAGCTTCAGAGAAGAAAAGGATGCCCTTCTTGCTACCCAACTATAGAACCCCTATCTGCTTCCCGCCACCCACCTCCATCTTTTATTTACACACACCCCGTTTCCCTTGCACACTGCCATTCCTTCACAGACACCTCTGCTCCCAGCCTAGCCAACACATGCTTGGGCTCCTCACTGCTCCCCTCTTCCAGGCTCCCATCAGCCTACACTGGGGTTCTGCCCATATCACATCAATCGGTCTCCTATGCGCTGGTCACTCAGACACCGGGGCCTGAAGCTTAGCACTGCTCCAGTCTTCCAAAGGCACTGCTTTTCCCTCCGACACCAGAGGGCAGGGCCAGGTAGGGCTCTTCTCTTTGGATTGGTTCTGCTGTCCGGTCCCTGGATACTTCCAGTCAAGGTCAGATCCCCCTACTGCAATCTCAGGGCTAGTCTGGGAGGCAGAGTGGAGGCAGAGACTGTGTCCCTAGAGTTGGGCAGAGACTAAGGTTCATAGAAGCAAGACAAGTCAACACAGAGGACAACCATTGCTTTATCCAACAGATAGAAGCAGGACACCAGATGCCTGGGTCAGTGTTTGTCCCTGACTCCAGCAATATGCTTAAGTCTTGGGTACACACCTCCTTTGTGTTTCATGTGTCTTTAGGCAGAAGAAGGGCTCTGTCTAGCCAGCAGCCTTATTTGGGCGGCACCCACTTCACAGAGGCAGTGCTGGTGTAGATGGAGGTCCTCATCCTTTATGGCTGACATCTACATTTTCCAGCGACCCCAGACAGATGTGCTCCATCCAGACTAGAAGGTCCCTTTGTGGAGGTACAAGAACTCTCCCTTCAGAATAACACAGAAACTTGTAGAAACTGGGGTTCTGGTCTTCCCTAAGTCTTCTGATTGGATGTCCAGGGAAGGGTCCAGAAAGCTCTGGACATTTTTGATTTTTTATTTTCAGAAGGTTTTTATTTTTATTTTTAATATAAAGTATTTGTATTAATCCTGTCAGAATTTTATACAGGCACACAATGTATTCTGGTGATGATATTCATCCTGTTCCCTCGATGACTTCCACCAGATCCATTCCTCTCACAGAGTTGGGGTTGACAGGTCTTTGGTGGGCCCTGGAGACTTGGGACCCTGTACTCACGTGAGCAGGAAGGGAAGAAGAAGCCATTTTTTTCTTGCAGTGGAAACTCGAATAGCATGACCCAACCCTCAAGGAGTGTGATGGTTTATATATGCATGGGCCTGGGAGTAGCACCATTAGGAGGTGTGGCCTTGTTGGAATAGGTGTGCCACTGTGAGAGTGGGTTTTAAGACCCTCACCCTAACTGCCTGGAAGCCAGTATTCTGTTAGCAGCCTTCAGATGAAGATATAGAACTCTCAATTCCTCCTGTACCATTCCTTCTTGGATGCTGCCATGTTTCTGCCTTGGTGATAATGGACTGAGCCTCTGAACCTGTGAGCCAGCCCCAATTATATGCTGTCCTTATAAGGATTGCCTTGGTCATGGTGACTGTTCACAGCAGTAAAACCCTGACTAAGAAAAAAAGCAGCTCATGGAGGGTAGGAAAAGTCTCTTTTTATAAAGCACAGATATGCAAGCTATGCAAAACAGATGCACAACACACTGCGTATTGAAATTTCAGACATGGTTAGGGAAAAACAATCTACAAAGGTTCTTTGTGGGGTGACAAGAAAAACAGACTAAAAAAAAACCATGTTCACCACTGATGGGGTGAAGATGCACAAGACACACTATTACGCCAGGGACTAATGACACACACATAAATAAACGCATCAGCACAACCCACACCCGGGATCACACACCCAGACATACATACACACCCAGCCCACACCCAGATATGCACACATGAGCAAGTGGATGCACAAAGACTCGGGTAATCATAGCTAGATATAAATACACTTTCAGATCTCACACACACACACACACACACACACACACACACACACCTCCCTCACACATATGCAGATATGCTTGCCTGCAGCCCACACAGGCATCAGGAGACTCCAATAGCACAGCCACTGTGAGGAGGAGATGGGTTAAGATTTTAATGAGCTTTAAACAAATAAATATATAAACCCATCTACCAGGGGCTGTGGTCTGTTTCCTGCTGCACTCTGTCAGCGGCACTCCTGGCCTCTGGCCGCTCACAAACAGAGGAGCCACGAAGCTGCCTTCATATGTGGTCACTGTGCACATGTGTGTGGGTGTTCTGAAATGACTGCATGCCCACAGCAGCAAAGGAGGAAGGTACACCCTGTGCAGGCACACAGATGCAGCATCTGGGAAGCGTGTGTTAGTGCAGGGCAAAGAGGGTAGAGAACAGGGAGGCGTACACACACTCCTGGGCCCTCAGAGAGCTCAGCCTTCAGAGCATCATGTTCTGCTCGCCACAGAGCAATAACCTCAGGAAATACACACCGAAGTGGTAAACGTACGGGTGGATGGATGTAGTCTGCGGAATCCCTCAACTTCGGCTGGCCCTCGTAATTAAGCATTACCCCTTGCCCGTGACCTGGGGAGCTTGATGCTTATTTCACAGATGAGAAGCCAAAGCAGCCCTCCAGCCCTTGGCAGCTGAACCCAAGCTTTCTGGATCCTAGACTTCCTGTGGAGCACATCAACCAAGTGGGACTGCTCAGGCTGACTTGGCTGTGACCTGCCCAGATCACTCAAGTTGAGCATTGCGGAGGCCCCTGTTGGAATCTATGAAAAGATCCTTTAGAAAGGTCCCCAATGCCTCCTCCCCACCTTTCACTTGGCACCTCCCCTGTGCTCCCAACACTTGACCCTCAGCTCCTGCTTCCCAAGCCCCTGAGGGCCAGCCAAACTCAGCAGCACAAAGCAGAGAGCAGCCCTGTTCGCCCAGCACAGCAGTCTGACTCAGCCCCTTGAGGGCTGGTGCATACTGTGTGCCAAGGTTAATTAAACTAGTAATTAGAAGGAGAGATGCTTAATCGATCTGGTTAATAAAATAACCCCCTTGCGGGAGCATGTGGGTGCTGTCACTCTGCTGGGCATTATGGGATCAGCCATGCATAATGCTCCCTTTGTGACTGGCTCCTTCCCTTTCTGTTCTCCAAGTTCTGGAAAAAAATCCCTGGGTTCTCCTGAGGGTGGGATCTTGGAAGCAGTTTCAAAGAGCATCAGGCCTAAAGAGACAACTTGGATGCTATGTGCCAGGGAATTCAAAATGGTGAAGGGTCCCTCTGGCTCTGTCTTCCTAGGTCTAAGGCAGGCACTGAGGTCTTCAGGCCTCCCATGACAACTAGGACCCTCTCATACCCTAATCCAGACCTTCTTGCCACATTCCCTTTGAAAATCTAACTCTCACAGGCAAAAAAAACAAAACAAAACAAAACAAAACAAAACAAAAACAAAACAAAAAAAACCCTATACCCTCAGCAAACTTCTTTAGAAAAATACATATTTAGCTTGAATACTTTGTTTTGTATTAGATGAAGAGGAGGAAGAGAAGAGAGAAGGAGAAGGAGGAAGGGGAGGAAGAAGAAGGAGAAGAGGAGGAAGGGGGAAAGAGGAGAAGAAAGGAGAAGAGGAAGAGGAAGATGAGGAAGAAGAGAAGGAAGAAGAGGAGGAGGTAGAGGAGGAGGTGATCTGTCCAATCCTGGGCTTTCTCCAGGAAAATCCTGTGGTGGAAGACTTGTGTGGCTTCTCCCCACACATGAAGGTGCGGACATGCCCTTGAAGGTAGCATCCCTAGGCAACCACTTGCTATCTTACTGTTGCCCTCCCTCCTTCATGCCCTTCCCTCCACCCCTCATTACTCAACAAAGACATGGACACCTGATGTGTGCTTCAATCTGATTTCACCAAGATGAAATTTTCCCAAAGCAGAGAAGTACCTACATTGACCTGAGGAGCCCCTGCTAGGAATGGCCCAGAGGCTGATTGATGCAAAGCACCCCCTCCACTGAGCATCTCCTTTCTGTTCCTGCTCCTTCCTCCTGTCTAGTGCACAGTGATGAGCGTGAGCCAGGCCACTGTAGTGTCCCTTCCCTCCCCGGCACCATCA
The DNA here is from genome assembly GCF_963924665.1 of Micromys minutus. Taxonomy (NCBI): domain Eukaryota; kingdom Metazoa; phylum Chordata; class Mammalia; order Rodentia; family Muridae; genus Micromys; species Micromys minutus. Next base: position 99,713,965 of record NC_137969.1, read on the forward strand.
GACAACACCGCAGTTCATGGAATCCTGGTCATGTGTGAGGATGTCCCTGGGGTGGCTACTTCCACTGCCTTGATAGAACTCGGATCAAACAGAGTCTTCAAAGGCCAGTGCTGGAGAGACAGGCCCCACTGACCTTTCTTCTGGTGACTTCTGGAAGGGAAAAAGATGCTCAGCTCACCTGGGAACCCTGCTGATGGGTCGGCACTGTGCCTAGGCAGGGGACAGGCTTTCACCAGCCCCTAGTGGCTAGTTAAATGGTGTCTGAAATTGGGTACGTTTAGCAAACGGAGTAAGGAGTAATTCTTGCCGAGGCTGCCGCATGGCAGCTGGAGTCTGGAGCATTATCAGTCACCAGATTCTCAAGTCGATTTCTAGTCTAGAAGAAATGACAGCGGGCACATTTACACATAAAGAAGAAAGGAAGCAAACATGAGAAGCCAGTGGGAGAATGAAGACAGGAGCTGGTGCCAGATGGGCATTCTTGGGCAGGCCACGTCTCCATCCGAGCCCTGTTCACTCCCCTTACACATGACCACAAGCACACTGACACCCCCCACCCCCGTCTCCCAGGCCAACACCCACCCAGCTGCTAATCCCTCCATTCAACTCCTGGTTGAGCATCCTAAATCTGAAACCTGAAATCTAAAATGCTCCAAACCAAAAAAAAAAAAAAAAAAAAAAAAAAAAGCAAAACTTCTCATGAGTCAGCATGGCTGTGCCATGAAAATTCCATGCCATGAAACTTCGTTTCATGCTCCAAATTATGTAAAACGTTGCATAAAATTACCTTCAGGCACTGAGCATCAGGTGCATAGGTAAATCTAAATGAATTCCATGTTTAGTCTTGGGTCTAACCCCAAGACGGCTCATTATACCTGTACAAATAATCCAAAATTTGAGAAGAATTTCCAGAATCTGAAACAGTTGTGGTCCCAAGTATTTCTGATAAGGAGTGTTCAGCCTGCATTCCTCACCTGCCCATGACACCTGTGCTGGGTATAGAGTCTTGTTTTCTTGGAACCGAGCATTCCAGTGGAGACACAGGCAGAAGGATGGATGGGAGGTATAAACTCATTCTAGATTGTTAAGAAATGGGCAAGATAGGAGAGAGGCCGGTGCGGGAGCTTGATGTGGGAGGAGCGTCTGAGAGAGTGTTGCTATTTCAGCAGAGACAGAGACCTTAGGGAAAAACACCCGTGTGGAGGTAACAGCTAGTGTGAAGCCATCTCCTCTTGTGGAGATCCAGCTCTGGCTGTTACAAAGTTACAAAAGCCGAGGTTGTGCTTCGGTGGATCATGTGGAGCTGGTGGGAGGGATGGGAGTAGAATCTGAGAGGTGTCAGGGGGAGGGGTCCAGATCGCCAAGAGTTCTGGGCTAGTCCTCCAGAACCATGTGGAGCTAACACAGGGTGCAGTATGATTGACACCCCAACTTATCTGTCTAGCTGCTGCTTCTTAGTAATGATGATAACGGGGGTGGGGGGGAGGCTTGTAACTCAAATGGAGCTGAAGCTGAGTGTCATTGGCAGAGATCCCTGTAAGTGCAAAGGGCCTGTGGTGGAACCTCTTAGGAACCACAGGCTGGTGTAGAAGAATGCTGAGAGAGAGGAGCAGTGGAGTTGTTAGGTTGGAAACTGGGATGGAATAATCATGTGGGCCTATGAACGACACACTAACACTTTATTACAGGTGCCAGGGGAAGCCAGGGAAGGGGGCAGCAGATGGGGCAGAGACAGATGGAATGTTCCCTCTATAAAGAACCATCTGGTGGATGTAGGAGGATGCATAGCAGGTACCAAGAGTTCACCCTGTGTCCCAGAGCTGGTTGTTAACCTGCAGATGCCCATGAGCGGCTCTGAGTACCTAAAAAAGTAAGGATAGACAGGTTTGTGTGGATACTGTGGTTTCCCGTGCTCACTACAGCTTCCATGTACTGAATCAGCCCCAGCGATTAGCAATCTTTGGAGCCACTGTCTCCACAGAGGTACTGGAGCTATATTCTCCAGGACTGTGCTCCAAGGGAATCCCCTTTTTCCAACCCAGCCCCACGGCACATGTGTAAATGTGTCCACAAGTACATGCGCATGCATATGAGTTCATGCCAAAAGGTGGTGGGAAAGGAGGGAGGGAAAGGAAGCCCTGGAAAGGGACTTCTGGAAAAGAGGCAAGCTCAGAGATACGGAAGCGGCTGTCTCACATCCTTGTCTGTTCCCATAGGAGAGCCTTCGCCTTGCAGGCTATTTTATCTGTGTTTGTCTGTCTTCCTGTCTTGCTCTATCTTCCCATGTGTCTGTCTCTCAGCCATCACACGCTCCAGGCTGGAGCCAGCGGTTCAGAGACAAACTCAGTCTGCCTCCTCCTGAGGCCAGGCGTGCACACGAGAGAACCCAGCAAAAGCAGCTTCTGGGCCTCACAGCACTTCACAGTTTGCATTTCTCCAGCCCACGCACGTGTCTAATTATATCTCTGCCTGTTCCCAAAGGAGTTTAGTCGCTGGCCCTCCGTTTGTTCTTCACAGTGACATTGTGGGTTAAGCAGGCATAGACTTAGCTGGGGGCAGCTGAGGAATCCAATGTCCGGAGGGGCTTTGCCAAGGTCACGGAGCCTGTATGTATATGGATGTATGTTTGTGTGCATAGATGTATGCATATGAATGGGTATGTGCAGGGATATATTCATATATGTGTGCCATGTGGTTGTATGCATACACATATATACATTTATGAACATTTATGCCTATGTGTATGCCTTGTATTGTGCATGTGTTTTTGCATGCACATATGTATAAGCATGTGTATTTGTGCATATATGTGTATTTGTGTGTATGCATATGCATCTGTGAATATGTCTCTGTGTGGACACATAAATATGTATGTGTATGCCCATGTAGAATGCATATACCTGTGTGCATGTATGTATGAGTGTACATTTATACATTTGCATAGTATATATTTATGTGTATGCACTTATATATGCCTGTACTCATGTGTGCACATGTGTGCTCATGTGTGTATTTCTTTTAGAGTTTGAATGAACATACACATATGCTTTCATGAGCTTGTGTGTTCATGTGTGCATATGTGCTTGTATGTGTTTGTGTGCATTTGTCATCATGTGTGCATTTTAAATGTGTAAATGTGAGGTATGTGCCTATGTGGCCATGCATTACTATTCATGTATGTGGTTATGTATATGCATGTTTGCACATGTGTGGTTACATGTTTGTATATGCCTTCATAGGAGCTCATTGATATGTATATGTGATGAGCATTTGTATGTTTTCATTGTGCATTGCCACACATGTATATGTGTGTGAGAAAATATATGTATATATGAAATTGTGTACATATATGTACAGGTTTGTGGATGTTTTGTGCATATGTATGTGTACATACATGTGCATGTAGTTAGAGGCCTATGTATCTGTATGTATATGGGCATATTTGCATGTGTGTACCTATGTATGCATATTATATATATTCATTTGTGCGTATGTATATGTATTAATCCATTCATGCATGTTCACATGCACCTACATGCATTTAGGTGATTGTACATGTGTGCTCACTCATATATAGGTGCATTTGTGTGTGAACACATACATGTGTGCACATATGTATTGGTGAATAGTTATGTGCATGCATTTACTTATATCTGTGTGTGCAGGCATATATGTGCCTTCTCATATGCTTTTATGTGTGTACACACATATTTGCACATGAATTCATGTGTGCATATATGTGTGTTCATGTGCATATTTCTTTGTGAGTATAAATGCACACATGTATATACACATATGCTTTCATGAGCTTGTGTGTGTTCATGTGTGCATATGTGCTTGTATGTGTTTGTGTGCATGTATGGAGACTATGTGGTGAGGGACAAGTGACAGCTCCCTGTGTGTCTCACCCTGCAGTCTGTCATGAGGACCTGGTGTCTGGAAGAGCTAGGCATGTTTGCAGGGGTTGTGGCACAGAAAAGAAGGGGCTGCCCAGCTGCCAGCAGGTGACAGGATGACTTGAAGCCAGAGCTGCAACAAAGGAGGGGAGTACAGGGGACAAGGAAGCTTGGCAGCCGCTCTCCCAGCTGCTCTGGGTTTGAAGCGGAGCCACTTTGCTGGCTCTAGCACAGCGCGAACAGGTGGCAGCAAGATTGGCACAGCCAGGAAAATCCATCTTGTGGAGGCCAGCACACAGTAGAGCAGGGGGGAGAGGGGAGGCAGTGCTCAGGGGAGGGGCTGTAAAGAGGAGTCTCCACCCCTTGTACAGCCCCTCCTCCACGTTGGTGTATTCCACCTTTGCTCCTCCATGCCAAGGTACCCAGCTGACTGGGTCCCCTTGCCAGTAGGAGCCCATAGGATGCCTGCCTCTCTTCCTTATCCTGATGTCTATTCCTTTTAGCTGAATCAGTGGGTGAAGGGAGACACTGGGAGTGGGGGCTCCCTGGAGGGTTCTCAACCCACCATCAGGATGGGGTGTCCCCAGTTCATGTTAAGGTGCCAGATGACAGCCTGTATGATGAGTGTTGGGACAGCGCCAGAGCCCCGTGAATTCTCCCCACCTGGCACTTACAGGTTCGGGGACAGGTCAGAGTCAGTTCACATAGCAACAGAGATACTGAGAAATAATTAAACATGGACAGAGTAACTAGAGAGGTGGCCTTTTGAATGAGCAGCCAAGGAAGACTTCTCTGAGGACTCTCTCTGGGGTGAAACCAGAGTCAAGAGCCCTTCCCAACCCCGGAGAAGAACGCCACTGACTGACATCAGAAGCTTGCGCACAAGTCCTGGAGCAGTGGTGATGTTGGCCTGCTTGTTGGTCAGAAGGAAGAGAGATGAGGTTAGAAGCGGGCAGGGTCTGGACCATGCAGGGGCTGATGGCCATAGGGAAGTGGGTGGGGTATGGGGTGGGACATCCTGAGCCCAGACAGGAGCGATTTCTCCTGGCCAAGCAAGAGGGACTATGCTGGAGGTGGGAAAACAAACAATGAGAAGAAGCTAGAAGTGATGGTGTTCTAGGGGCTGGTTCTCAAATACCTGCTCTGAAGGTGGCTACGGGTGGGGTGGGGTGTGTGGAACAAAATTAAAGACCGGTTCAGCTTTGAGCTAAGAAGTGCCTACGGAGACTGTGAAAGACTGGGTTCTTATGAAGCCAGGGTGGGACACAGATCTTTACTGTTTTTCACAACCCTGCCTCTTAGGTCAGCAAAGCCCAGAGCAGCATATCTGCCCTCGTCCGTGCCCCAGCCCCAGTGTCCCCAGCCCCGTGCACACTCCCTGCCTCTGCTCTCCTGGGCATCCTGAGGAAGTTGTGTCCCTTCTTTAAAGATGGACGGTACTTTACAATCTCCATATGCTCAGCTTTCTTTTTATTATTTTAATTTCTAAATACTTGGGACACTTTCCAGCCCTGGCTTCTGCTGCGAATCTGGTGCCAGCAAACACACTCACTTCCCCCACCGCACCCCTTCCTTCATCCAAGCCATAAGGACTTCTCCCAACACAGGGCTGAGGAGAGCCTGGGAAACAGGGAGGGAACCTAACCTTGAGCCTGATCACAGACGCAACCCTCTTGGGGCAGTGTAGCAGCAGAGGGACACCCAGGCCTGCCACAGGACCCAGGGACCACATCTGGACTGCAGGCTTTCTCACCCAGCCTCCTCCACAGTCACCTCCTGTTACACTACTCAGACCCCCTTCGTCCACTAGAGGGACCTTTCTATAGGGCACTTTGGAATGTTCTCCCACCCCCAACCTCTGTGGAGTTCAATCTTTTCCACTCAGTGGCATCTCTTCGCAGGATCCTCGGTCTGAATTGGTTTCCCTGAGTCTTCTTCTGTCTCCAGCAGAACCACTCTGCCGACCAGTCCGGGTCAAAGGCTTGAATTGTGTCTGGGGGTTGGGAGTAATGCCTGGACCTGCTGAATGCAGGGATGGCTTCCGTGCATCTCCTGAGAGCCCTTCCTGGTGAAGGGTCATGAGGTGTTTTGATTTGATTAAGGCAAAGCGAGGGGTATAGAAGAGTGAGGTGTCATTTATTAACTAACTTGGCCACTGCTAAGACAATGCTGTGACCTCATTCAGCATGGCACCTCTGCTTCAGATTAGAATCAACCAACACTCAAAAGAACAAAGGGAGGTGTGGAAGAGTTGGCTCGAAGATTAATGAGTAGCTTAAACCACCTGTAACCTCAGTTCCAGGGGATCAGACACTCTCATCTAGCCCGTCAGTACCTGTATATGCATGTATGTAGCACACACATACCATCTTAGTAAAAAAAAAGGGGGGGGGACAAAAGAAACTCCCGAATCAGACCCCTTGCAGAGAAGCCCTGTTCTAATTCTGGCTTTTCAATCCAGGAGATCCCTACCTTACCTTCTCTGACCAGGCTGTAGAAGGCCCACAGTTAGATGGTCAGTGTTCAAAGAACTAAAATACTGCAGTACACCTGTCACCCCACTATTGACACTTTGATGGCTCAGAAAGTGACTTCAGAGCCAGCTGGCTCACCACGATGGAGTCCTGACCTCCTGGCATGGGGTGCTACCTGTGCAGCGTGGGGTACCTTGCACCACGACTCAGAGTTAGCTTTAAAGGGTGATAGATGCCTTGATGTGGGGCTCCCTACTGTGTATGACCCCCAACAGTGGCACCTCCAAAACTAGCCTCCACCAGGAGAGGCTGGCAGCCAGCTGAGTCTTTGGAGCCTTGCTTCTCTTCTTTGTCTCTGTGGTGCTCTAACTACCTTTAGGCTCAAAGCTGGCCAGCTTATTGGCCATTCCTGCTGCTGCTTCTCCAAACTGCTGCCCACCACAGACCCATCAATATCCTCTGACCTGTCCCAGCTTCCCCCAGCTCCTGGCCTCTGCGATATTGTCAGCTCTGTCAGGACAGGGGTTTGTGTGCCTGGCTTTGTTAACTCAGAACTCAGGACAGTGGCTGGCAACCATATCATACCCCTGCAATGGACATTTCCCAACCCCCCATCCTTCATGTCCTGTTAAGACAGTCACGGTTCTATCCACACCCACTTGGGTTATTTAAGTATTTTTCTTCCCATCAGCCACCTCAAAAAAAAAAAAAAAAAAAAAAAAAAAACTTAAAGAAATAAAATGTAAAAGGAAGTTTTTTTACCACTGCCGTAAGTGGAGAGCCAATATCACGAGCCATAAATAGAAGACAACTGTTAAAACAAATGCCACAAAACAAAGCGACGTGAGGGAGTCTGAGCAAATGCCTGGTGCTGCAGAAGGTGCTGGGCTGCGCTGGGGCTGGTCTCTTTTTGCTAAAGGGGAAAAGGAGAGTTATACGGTCTTAAAGAGAGGCTAGCCACAGACAAAGAGTCCTTGGGTCATCAAAACTGTTAGAACTAAATAGGAGTGACCTGGGCTTCTCTTAAATGTATCCCTGCCCCCATGGTCCTCATCCTGCACATTAGAGAACACAGATCCTGGAAAACTCAGGAGAGCTTTGAGGCACACACATAAGAAGCTACAGGAAGCATGTGAGTCTTGAATGGACATGGGGTTAACTGAAGTCCAAATAGCTACCTACCATTTCTATTATCCAGAGAAATAATCTCCAAAGCCAGTTGCCCCTCAGTTCCAAAGTTGCTTCTGGTGTTTGCCTGGCAGCAGGCTTTCTGTCACCTGTGGCCTCTGGGAGAATTCTGTTCTCTTATTCCTGACTTTGCCTTTTGATCTCATGCCAAATCTGTAGGGTCCTGGGTGTCTGTCCATTGCTAGGCAACAGAACAACATAATGAAGTCTCAAAGGAATCCAGGGCTGAAAGGAGGCTCGCTAAGAGGGTCCTCCGCTCACTAGAGGCTGAGCAGAAAGCTGCTTCGGAAATTCGGAGGACACCGTGGCTCCTCATTTTCTCTGGGAGGGGATGGGTGGAGCACAGCCCTCCTCTTCTGCTGGATGTTCAGCCTGTGCACCTCCGTCTTCTTCATGACCATTTTGCAGACAAGAGAACTAAGGTCCTGAGCTCTGCTTGCCAGGGGTTAAGTGAACTTAGGCATAGACCCAGCTCCACCAACTGCACCCTTGATTCTTGTCCTTGTCACTTCTCATCGCCACCTGGCACTTTTTCCGAATCTGCAATGCACAGCTTCTACACAGGAGACTATGGCCTCCGACGGGGACATCTCTTCTCTGTGTCTGTGAGGGTGTCCACCTCGGAACTGATGGCACCCAGCCCCGTTTGCACAAAGTGTGGCTATCTCAGCAGACTGTATGTCTCTAGCCTTCCCCATGCATGGGCAGTTAGCATTCTTTCTACACTCTGACAAGTGTTTGGCACCCCTCCCTTAGCAAGACTGTTTGGAGCTCCCCATTTTTTTTTGATCTTTGTTTTCTAGGAACCACAGGGTCTTCCAGAGGTCAGTCAGTTGCATATCCAGGAATCCTGTTTTGGGGAGTACCAGGTGGCATCACCCATCCAAGCCTCTAGGCAGCTGCAGTTAAACTTCTACTCTTTAGAAGGGAGGATCCAGGTACAAAGTCACTGTCCCAGGTGACATGGTACTGACAAGGCTGGACCTGAACCAAGCCCAGGTCTCTCTGAATTGAAAGCTGGTGCTCCCTCTCCTTGTCTTGCCACGCTGAGCTAAAAGGCTGCTCACTAAAGTCCTCAAGACAACACAGACTGGCCAGACCACCATTTAATCACACTCTTTCCTCAAGAGCCTGTCCAGGAGGTGCCAGGGGCCTGGTAGAGAACAGCCTGACTGGACCTGGCAGAATTCACAGAATCACTGCCCATGGGAGAGCCTGGCCACCCTTGGGTCCCACCATGGGAAACTCAGGGGCTTCCCAGCACCGTGCATGAAGCTGCTGCCACTGCCTGCTGTTCCAAATGTCTGCAGGGCCATAAAGCAGCTGAGGAAAAATGATGGTGAGGAAGGAAAACGAGCCACGAAGGAAATTAACTCTCACCCGGGGAGATCTTGGCTTTCTGCTGACGGAGGCCTCTACCCTATAAAGCCAAGAGCTTAAACTCCACTCTTACAGTAATTACCATGCCTTAGGCACCTCTGCCCTTGGCCTAGACCAGGGTGGCCCTCCCAGGACACAGAGAGACTCACAGCCTAGAGCTGGAGTCTTCGGAGAACAAGGGATGGGAGGGAGATTTGGCACCATAGCCAGAGTCCCCTTCATAGAGAAGACTATGTAATGGATACAAGAGCCCAGTGGGGGCTTAAGGACCATGATCCAACCTCCTCACTTGACAGATGAAGAATCTGGAGGCCCAGAGACGGTTAGTGACTAAGGGAAGGTCACCTAGCCAAAGGCCAGACCAGATTGAAAGTTCCTCCTCTCCCTGAGGGCCAGAGCCATTCTGTCAAGTCCTGGTCCTGATAATGCATCTTTCTCTCAGACTGGGTTCAAGTTAGGCCCTGTGAAAGCACAAAGGCAGGGTTATGGCCTCAGTTAAAATAGGCACCCACTGTCACAAGTGGGTCTGTTTCCTTTACCTGGTGGCACGATTCCCCTAGCAAAGCTGGATCCAGCACAGGCTCTCTGGCAACAGCCTCTCTTAGGAAGTCAGTTTTGGGGATGACCCAACCCCCCTGCAGAAGGACACCTGGCAGAAGGGGGTGCACCCCTTCTGGGGAGGGTCTCTGCCATCCTATCTCTGATGTCAGACTTTAGCTGGCCTAAGGCAAGCCTTCCCTCCATCCCACTTTCCTAACCAGCCTTTGTCTCTGCCCAACTTGGGGCTCTACACCCCCACCTCACATGTCTCTCCAAGTGGGGACATCTGTTGTTTTTTCCTGCAAGCACGTCCCTCTCTGTGGACCACCCCTTTCCCTTGCTAGTGCTGGAGCTTCTGAAGACACTGGTCCCTGGGGGAGGGGCACACCTCAGGTTTGGCTAGTGTTGCTCTCATCACCCTGGTTACCAGAGTGTATAGGGAACTCAACCGTCAATCAAAGGGGATGCTGGAATCCCAGGATGAGGGTGTGCTTTTCCCACTGGAATTGCTGGACAGAGGTGCAAGCCCGAGATGCTCACCGTGTGAGGATGCTGGCAAGGCAGAGGAATGCAGGCCTGTGGTAGGTGCGTACAGCTTCCTCATGACCACTGAGCACCTGGATTAGCCAAACCTGAAGTCAGGAAACCATGGTCACTGTTTCAGTTACTCTGTGACTTTACACCCCCTGACACACCATGCTTTCTGTCACTTGTTACTGACATGTGACATGGAAATGCCTCCTGTTAGTGACCTGGCCAGCAGTCACTGCCTTTCTCCTGGCCTTCCTCACAAGAATCCCTAGAGCCTTCCTGAGTCTGTACTCTAGTCTGTTATAAGTCTGGGTCCTTGTGCTGAGTTTGAAGACTGTTGTCTGTTACTATGGTGACAACTACATTGAGTAGACTGATGAAGGTCCATATTGTGACTCCCTGCCCCACCAGACTCCGGTTTTATGTCCACAGTGGTGACTGTCATTTGCATGTACATTCTTGTATTAGTAGGCCCTGGGATTACTGGAATAAACAAACATGGATCTCCCTGGGGGACATAGTCATCTAGCTGAGGCTTGGTCACCCACAGCCTACCATCTCTGACATTATGAGCCTATGATCCTGAAAAACAAATCCCTCATTTCATCTGGAGTTGTTGGGCCTTTGGGATGTAAATCTGAAATTACCGGGGACTACCATGGAGGGATGGCTATTGCAGTTACTGCCAAAGTTTTCTTACTTACTCTTTCAACAAAATGCTTTTATTTATGTGTATACGTGCATATGCATACATGTAAGTGTGTATGAATGTATATTTGCATGTATGTGCACATCACATGTGCAGGTGTTCGAGGAGGTCAGAGTGGGTGTCGGATCCCCTGGAACTGGAGTTACAGGTGGCTGTGTGCTGCCAAGTGTGAATGCAGAGAACTGAACTCCAGTCCCCTGCATTATCTATCTCCAGTTCCCTTGTTTCTCTCGAGTCAGTCTTTTGTGAGTTTCTTTCTTTCCTTCTTTTATTTTTATTTATGTATTTATCATGTGCATGTGTGTATGTATATGTTGGGGATCCATATGTGTGTTGGGGTAATACATGTGCACGTGGAGACTGGAGGTACACATTGGCTGTCGTTCCTTAAGAGCTGCATTAATCTGAGATTTCTAGAGGAGCAGAACTGAGAGAATGCACACATACATGCAAATATACATTCATACACACTTACATATATGCATATATGTCAATAAACATCTATATATATTTATATACATACATACATACAAATATATATACATACACACTTACATATATACATACATATGAATATATATCTATGCACACTTACATATATACACAATTCAAATAAACATCTATGTACATTTACATATATACAAACATGTAAATATATACCTATATATATTCACACACATATATATACATACAAATATGCATCTATACACACATATATACATGCATATGAATATGCATCAGTATATATTTACATATATACATATATATGATTACACATCTATACACATTTGATATATATGTACAAATATATATATACACATATGCATATATGCACACATAAATATATACAGATATGCATGCTTATACATATTCACACATATGCATAGGTATATATAACATATTAAATAAAAAGGGATTTATTAGATTGGCCTATAGGACATGGTCCAGATAATCCAACAGCAACTGTCTCCCAGTGAAGAAGACGAGATTCTGGTGGTTTCTCAGTCCACAAGGCAGGATGTCTTGGCAGTCCCAATACCACACTGAAGGCCTGGGAGATGCCAGGGCAGCTGCCACTCTTCAGTCTTTTGGAGTCACAAAAGAAACAGTTCCAATTTCAGCAAAGGAAGGCAGCAGTGACAAGGCAGAGGACTTGTCAGCAAGATCAAGGGCAAGCCAACGGAAACCAAGCTGTCACAGAAGGTACCGTCACCACATTGAGGATGGGCCTTCCTGCTTCAGAGAATCTGATCAAGAAAGTCCCTCACAGGGTTGCACAGCAGCTGGAATTCTAGTTGAAATAGCTCATCACAATGACAGGCAAAAGTAGGCATCCCAGGAGCCGTCACTTGTTATTTGAGACAGGGTCTCTCACTGGCCGGGGCTCAGTGACTAGGCTCTGGATGGCCAGTGACCACCAGGGATCTGCTGTTTCTGCCTCAGTGAGATCACAAGTGTGACCTGCTGGGCCTGGCTTCTTTCACATTAGTTTTAGGTGACAACTCAGCCTGATTCTCGCATGGCAAGCATCGTACCAATGGTGTTACCTCCTGACCCTAGGATGGGTTGCTGATTTTTGTAAGCCATGAAGTCCTGAGCAATGTGGGAATTGTTTTAGGAAAATAACAATGACACAGTGGATCTGGTGTGTCATGTCTTCAGTCTCAGCACTCAGGACAGCAGAGTAGAGCAAAGCTCTGAGTTTGAGAGCAGCCTGGTCTACATAGCAAGGTCTAGGAGGCTGGAGGTATGCAGTAAGACATCTATTGAGTGATGTGGGACACACTCACACACACACACACACACACACAGAGAGAGAGAGAGAGAGAGAGACAGACAGACAGACAGACAGACAGACAGTCACAGAAAATAACAGGTGGGACACACACCTATAAGCCTAGCACTTGAGGGAGAAACAATGGGATCAAGAATTGAGCCTGGGCTACACAGAAAAGAACTTATCTCAAAAAATAAACAAAGAAACAAAAAGAAATAGAAACTGATTCTATTTAACAATATGGCAATGTCATAAAGGAATGGTACTGTAAACAATATGACAAACAGAAGCACCACTAAGAAAGAGTAGCCTCCTTGTGTGAGCAGAGTATCTATCTGGTGTAAACAGAATGGAGCTTTTATTTGGCTCCTCTGGCATACTCTGTAACTCTATGTTAAGCTCTGCTCAGTTTGATGAAAATGACTTTTTTTTCCCTCTCTTGCATGCAAAAAAAAAAAAAAACCCAAAATCCAAGAACAAATCCAACAGACAGACAGCAGACGGACAGACAAAAACCAGAAGACACAAGAGCATCAATAACTATTCCACCTCCATGCCAGGGTCCACAGCGAATGAGACACCTAGGACAGAGCAGGACCTGAGACGGGGCGGGGAGCCTTACATCTACTTTTTCTGTTCTCAGGTCCTCACCCCGAGTCCCACACAGCTCCAGGTACTTCATCTCACATTCCACAGTATGGTACCCTCATTTAGACATCCAGGATGGCAGCCTGCTGGCTCTGAGCTCCTCCTGAACATGGCTGACATCCAGCTGGAGGCATGTTGCTGAGGGAAAGAAGCAGGACCAAAGTCAACATCAACTGCAGAGTTCTGTTTATCTCTATGCCCGCTGGTGTCAAAGGGAAACAGGACATAGCTTTGAAATTTCTCCAAAGTCTCTGCTGAAGTCTCTGCCTGTGTCTCTGTCTCTCCAGTATCAGTTGCCTAGGTCAGCCATCAGTCCCTTTCTCTCAGCCCTCAGTGGCTACTGTCTTAGGCTGATCTCTGTTGCTACGATAAAACATCTGACCAAAAGCAACTCGGGGAGGAAAGGGTTTGTTTGGCTTACACTTTCAGGTCACAGCCCATCTCTGAGGGGAGAAAGGGCAGAAACTCAAGATCTGGAGGCAGGATCAATGGAGGGATGCTGCTTCCTGATGCTCTCACTGGCTTATGCTCAGCCAGCTTTCCTATACAGCCAAGATCCACTTGCCTAGGATGGTGCTACCCACTGTAGCCTGGGCCCTCCTGTATTAAGAAAATGTCCTGCACACAAGTCTGGTTGAGGCAGTTCTTCAACAGATATTCCCTCTTTCCAGGTGACTTTAGGCTTCGTCAAATCTTTAACAAAAGCTAATCGGGACAGCAAATCACTTCCAAAAGTACTAAACCCGCAATCCAAATATCTTGCAGGGTGTCTCTGATGCCTGTACCCTTTTCCAGTTTCAAGCACTCTTATTGTTTGATGCTCCCTGGGGTCATCTGAAATCTGCCTGTTCTCATGCTATACTGATGTCCCTTGCAAAACCCTGGGTGGGTGTGAGAGACATCATCACATTTATACCTGTAACTCGAAGCAGCCCCCTCTCTCCCCAAATCTACTTGGAATTCACTCAAAGCCATTGCAGTGTGGAAATGTCCCTGCATCTTACAGTCAGATGGCTTTTTGGCAACTTTTTTTTTTAATGATCACACCCTGTGACAGACAGATTTCCTAAGGGGGACAGGAAGCCACGGAGCTGAAATTCCGAGGGAGGCTAATGAAGGGCCCTTTCACAAAGATGGAGCCTGGAGTATAAGGGAAGTCAAGGGCATGTGGAGACAGTGTGAACAGGCCACACAGGATGCTACTGCCATCCTGTTTGGGAAGAAGGAGCAACGTGACAGAGCTGGGAGAAAGAGAGCCATGACAGCCACTTGGCAGGTGCTCCAGTAAGAACCACCACCCAGACAAGGAGAACCAGGGAGGAGATGCCTGGCCCCTCTTTCTTTCCCAAGGATACCAGCCCCAGGCTCATTTTAAATAAAAGCCAGAGGGCCAGAGAACTTGGGTGTTCAAAGTGGAGCTCCTTACCTGGGACTCAGAGTAAGAAAGAAAAGAACCTAAGAATCAGGGCAGCAAACAATGATGCTGTGTTTGTTTCTGTTGGCTACTGTAGCTTGAGGATTGCAACCAAACTCACAAAGTAGTTTTCCATAGTTAGCTGGAGTCACAGATACTCGCAGGAGCCATGAGTCAAGTCCATTAAATAGGAAGTTCCAGACACAACGCATCTGCAAGTTTGAAAACTGAGCTGTCCCGAGAAGTGTGCTGACATCTCATACTGCCTCTTCTAGCCCGGCACTGTGCCCCACCGTGTACTGCCTGCCCGGCGGTCATCCAGCAACATCTAGGTCATTTACATCACTGTCTCTGTCCATGTGTTCAAGTCACTGCATCTTTCAGTCATCACAAATTCAAAACTATCTTAGTTATGGTTTCTATCACTACAATAGAAACACCATGACCTAAAAGCAAGCTGGGAAGAAAAGGGTTCTTTTAGTTTACACTTCCAGATCATAGTCCCTCTTTGGAGGACATCAGGACAGGAACTCAAGCATGGCAGGAACCTGGAGGCAGGAGCTGATGCAGGGGCCATGGAGTAGCATTGCTTACTGGTCTGCTTCACATGGCTCAGCCTGCTTTCTTGTAGAATCCAGGACTACCAGCCAATAAATGGAACCACTCACATTGAGTTGGGTCCTCCCATATTGATCACTAATCAAGAAAATGCCTGTACTGGCTGGTTTTGTGTATCAACTTGGCACAAGCTTGAGTTATCATAGAGAAAGGAGCCTCAGTTGAAGAAATGCCTCCATGAGATCCAGCTGTAAGGCATTTTCTCAACTAGTGATCAAGGGAGGAGGGCCCAGCCCATTGTGGGTGGTGCCATCCCTGGGCTGGTAGACCTGGGTTCTAGAAGAAAGCAAGCTGAGCAAGCCAGGGGAAGCAATCCAGTAAGCAGCATCCCTCCATGGCCTCTGAATCAGCTCCTGCTTCCTGACCTGTTTGAGTTCCAGTCTTGACTTCCTTTGGTGATGAACAGCAATATGAAAGTGTAAGCTGAATAAACCCTTTTCTCCCCAACTTGCTTCTTGATCATGATGTTTGTGCAGGAATAGAAACTCCGACTAAGACAGAACCTTAGGCCAATATCAGGGAGCCACCCTGATGGACAGGCTTCAGTTGTTCTGCAAGCCATATCTGAACTAAACTCAAAGGTACAAACCCACAGGAAAGCAGAGAAAGGGAAGTAGAAAACTGGTCATCAGGCCAGGACGGCCAGGCAAGATGCCAGCTATCTCCTTTTGTTTGGGGGAGGAGGGGAATCACTAAACCCTGTTCAGGTACCAGCCAAGAGTCTCCTTTCTCCCCAGCATCACTGGCTACCAGCCCAAGAGGGCAAAGAGAACAAAATCGACGAACAGTGTTTCAGGGGCCATGGGCAAGAACGGAAATGAAGACATTCCAGGATGAGCTTCAGGGACACAGATCAACTTTATTCGGGGTGAATCAAGCGCTGTATAGTTTTGAGGATGGGTAGGAATATCTGGGGTGGGCAAAGGTCATTGGCTGAAGGCTAAGGTATTGTGATGCCTCATTAGCATAGGAGGGAGGGATCCCAGGGCTCGCAGGTGCTTGCTGAGTGGGCTCTTATTTGGAGAAAGGAAGCTGGACCTATAATCTAACCAAGGCTGTGTGACATTCCGCAGGTAGAGGTGTGTGTGTGGGGGAGGTGCTCAAGCTCCCCAGACAAAGTCAGAAAAGGAGAAGCCCTGTTGACAAAGGGAGTCCACCATATGGCACAGCGCTTGGGTCTTTCTGGGAACATCAGACTTTGACCTTAGCAGCATGGTTTACCCGACAGACTTTCTCTTTGAGAATCAACCCATGGGGTGGCTGTGGCAAGCCTCAGGCTCAGTTGAAACTAGCCTGTTGTCTTGCTGCTTGTGATCTCCCAGGGATGCAGAGTCTAGCAGCAAGGCTGGGGATAAGGTCTTCATAGGGCCTACCGTGGATGCTGCACCAAGGAGACAGGGAGGAAGCTGGAACCTGATGACCAAGATGGAGTTCACTGGGTGGAGGTAGCTTCCAGGAGTCAGCCCAGATGGTGTTGTAGAGCACATACGTCCTTATGAGTGTGGACAGTCCTGACACTGAGGTGGTTTAGTCTGCAGGAGAAGGGCATTTGTAAGCACTGGGGATGAACACAGCAAGTAGCCAGACAGGGTGGTGGATGGGGAGAAGCCTTCTGACCAAGGTCTTTTTCTGCCTGACAAGGGACTAGCAATTTTTTCCCCTCCACAGACAAAGCAGTGAAATTCCCAGGCTTTGCACACAGCATCGTCTTAGTGCTGCCCCAATGAGTGGAAGCCATCCAGACAGTCGTGAGCATAACTGTGTCCTAATAACATTTTGTTATAATTATGGCCCCCAGCCAAATTTGGGTAGTGGGGTATCCCTGCCCTAAAGGGATCAAGCCTACAGCCTTCAGGCTAATTCTGTCCCTCTGACTGTTGTTTTGTATGTGTTTGTGTTTAAAAGATGAGGCATTTAGTGGACAGACTCCTCAAAGGGTCAGAAGCTTGTAACCCTCCTGGTGGCAGCCAGCTGGTTTCTGGGCCCAGTCACAGGCTCTCTAAGGACCTCTTGGTTGCCATTTTCTCATGCAGTGCTGGTATTTTTTTTTAGCGTTCCCTCCCTAGTTTTAGTATTGTCCCGAGGATGCTTGTGAACACAGTGAGGCAAGCTGTATTTATTCAGCACTAAGCTGGTGTGTTTACAAAGCCAAGGTCAGATGTCAACAGGGCTGTTCCCTCTGAGGCCTGGGAGAGAGTGAAAGTTCTAGGCCTGGTGGAATGTCCCGGCCTTGTGTCTTACATTACTTGCCCTGCACCTGTGTTCCCATGTCAACCCCTGACACCTTTGTATATGGACATCAATCCTACCAGATCAGAGCCCTGTTTAATGACGTCATTTCAAACTGATTGCCTCTGTAAAACTTAGTCTCCAAATAGAATCATGTTCTGAGGCCCCGGGGATCGCACTCCAGTGTGTCTTTTGGAAAAGTCAACTCATAACACCCAGGCTCTCCACAGCCTTCCTAATTTCCAATTTCCTTCTCTCTCTCTCTCTCTTTCTCTCTCTCTCTCTCTCTCTCTCTCTCTCTCTCTCTCTCTCTCTCTCTTGATTGTGAAAACACAGCACAGAGTTCTTGGCACGATTGGATCTACCCATTGCAGTGTCTCGAAGGGGTGGCAGGAGTGCCACTCAAAAGGGTCAGGGAGGTGAGGAAGCCTTGGTGAGGAAGGGGGTGGTGAGGCTGGAAAAGGATTGCAGACTCTCGCAGGAGTGGGATAGAGCTTACTGGGTTACTGGGACCCAGAGGGGGGAGCCCCCAGTGTGAACACCGCTCGGGAGCCAGCAAAATTCTGAGCAGATTTTATTCGGGGTGAAGTGTACAGTGAGACGGCAAAGAGATGCAACTGTGCACACAGCTCAGTAGAATCAGAAAAGGACCCTGGTCCTCCTCCTGGTTGGCAGGGAAGAGGAAGGAGACTGTTCATGAGCAAGGGATTTGGGGAAGCAATAGCCAATAAGATGAACTGGCTGACGGTCTTGGAGCTGTGTGGTCCGGGTAGGTTTTCCCCTCCTCAGTAGCCACAGCTTTTATGACTTCTGCCTGCAGAAGGTTAGGGTTCCTTCCTGCCATTAACGTGGAGTTCAGCCACAAGACCTGGCCTGGCGTCCTGCTCCAAGGAACTGAGAAACACACAGAACAGAGCCAAGCCGGTCAGCTTCCCCATAGATCCAGGCTGACCAGATCCAGGCTGGACAGCTGCTCACTGGATCCAGAGCTGACCCTCCCATGACCCCAGCAGCCTGTGGACAGGTCAGATGTCTGGAAACCAGTGGGTTGGCACACAGAGCAGAAGGCTCACCTTGCTTATATGTGCAAACACAGAGATTCCTTTCTGCTCGGGGATGGGACTGTCAACAATGCCTCTGGTTTATTCAGTCATCAAACAGCATGCTGGGGTGGCCATGGTGAGATTCTTTGAACAAACCATGACAGGTGTGGCAAATGAACCAAGAGATTTGTACTCTGGCACCAAGACCTGTCTAGTCCAGCGAGGCAAAGCTTGGGCCAGCTTCCTGGAGGAGGGCTATTTGTACTGAGTCATTAAAAAATGATAAGAAATTAACCAGGCCAAGCTGGGGAGGGCAGAAGCTGCTAATGAGCATGAGATGGAGGTGAAGTGGGAAACAGCCACACAGGGCCCTCAAATTCCCACAAGTCCTTCAAGTCCTTAGGGTGAGATGTGAGCAAGAGATGAAAGCTCACATCCGGGCCCTATTTCAGTCTCGCCCAAAGCAGGCTTGGAGTCTATGGTATAGTCTTGAGAAATCGGCCCCTTCTCTGGGGCTTTGTGTGTCTCTCTTTGGTTTGTTTTGGTTTTTTCTCATTATTTTCTGGAGGTAGGGATGGACCTTACTAGCCTCTGACAACTGTCATTTGGGGTGGCGGGGTGGAAGGGAGCAATTAGAGGTGGGCATACCAAAAAGGAAGCCATGGCCTGGCAGCCTGGTAGCCAGTTCAGGAGTCAGGGAAAGGGAGACTTTAGCTACAGGATAGGAGTTGGTGGCAGCCTAAAATGCCAGGGGCCCTGCCCTAGATAGGAACCCAAAGAACAGGCTGTATTAATTATCAGACTGTCTGGGAGGGGGGAACTTCCTACATCCCCTCCTCCCTCACCCTGAGAGGCTGTGCTTGAGAGAGGTGGGGGTTTGGGATTAGTCACTGACCTGGAGCAGAGGTGGGGACCTTTCCTTTCATAGGGCCATCCTGGCTCACAAAAGAAACCTGTCTCCAAGCCCTGCCTCTGAGTCCCTGACAGTGGCTACCTACAGCAAAACCAGACACCGAGTACAAGAACCCCCCATTTAACAGGAGAAGGCAATCAGGACAGGCTGGCAAGAAAATTTCAGGTAATTGATGCTATTTTCCCATTGACTATGTTCTACTAGAAAAGATTTTGGTTACAAGGTGTAATCAAATCACACTTAAGAATTCCACTAAAAGATTACTTTTATAATGAGAAAAAAAAAGTACTTTCTAAAAGGAACCTGAAGTATATAAACTCAGAGGCCAACTTGGCAAAGCTGTTAGCAATGCGGTAGGTGAGGCTGTAGTTTCACTAGACGGGATCTGCCTCACAGGTATGTGGAAGAAGATGCTTTCTTCAGTCTTGCCTGTGACTGTAAAATATTAGAGACCATCCCAGGATCATTGAGCCTGGATAAGATATACATATCAATGGGACATGCATAGGGCGGAATACAACACAGGCATGAAAAAGACCATGGGGGCAGATGTCAATGGAGAAGGCTTTCCACACAGCACACACAGATGCCTCAGGAGATGGTGAGGGGTAGGCAGGAAGGCACATGACTTCTCCCTTACCGCCACAGCAGATTCTCTCACACCTTGAGGCTTAGAACAACAGACATTTATTCCTTCTCAGTCCTGGGAGCTAGAAGTCTGAAACATTATCTGTGGGGGTAGCATGCCTTCCTGAACCCCAAAGTCAAGATGATGGTTAATTTTAGGGGTCAACTTGACTGGGCCACAGGGTCCTCAGATACTTGGTCACATGCATGTTTGGGATGAGATCAGAAGGTGAGTTGGATGCCGAGTCAAGGAGCCAGTGCTCCCTAAAGTGGGCGGGGCCTTAAAGGTTGAAGGACAGAAAAGCCCTAGATAAGAGGCAAGGTCACTTCTGCCTGATGCTTCATGCTGGGACAGTGGCTAAAGGAGACTCTTCCAACTTCTCATATTCCTGGACTGGAGGCCACACCTCTCCAATCTCTGCTGGTGTTAGTCTGCTTTCCAGTGATGTGAATCTGAGAGAAACAATTTATCAAGAAGAAAGGTTTAAATTTTTTTTTTTTCTGTACAGTTCCGGATTGACAGATCTTTGTCGGGAGCTTGGGATGATGTGGGTCACTGTGACAAGAGCATGAAGCATTCACAGACACTTCATGGCCAGAAAGCAAGATAAAGAGGTCAGAGTCCTTCTTCAAATATACATCCCTGGTGACCTAAAGACCCCATCCCCAAGTCCCCATCTCTTAGAGGCTCTACCTCCTTCAGATGGAATTGCCCTGGGGACCACGTGGGCTGCTTCAGAGCACCGGCTCTGTCTCCATGGAATTTTATAACCGTGTGACTGTGGATTGGAATAGAATGCTCCTAAAGGTCACGGGCTGAAGTCTCGACAAGCAGTTTGAAATGCTATCGGATGGCAGGGTGATCTTCAGGGATCAGGGCTTAGAAAGGGAAGTCATGTCAGGCATAACCATGGTCTTTTGGCTGTGGTGACAATTTTGGAGTTTGGGTTTCTTTTAAAAAACCACAGAAATATTACAGGAATATTTTTGTTTTAATTCCAGGTGTGGGATATGGGGCTGCTTCAGACTGTCCACAGCAGCCGACTGTGATTTGCCTCGTGCTCTAGCAGGGGCATGATTTTGTCAGCTGTGGATAATTTCTGTGATTGTGTGGCATTTGGAATTTTGAGGACTTTTGAGCTGGTACATAAATGCTGGGGCCCTGCCAGGGGTTGGTTGTTGGTTGGGGATTGTTGTTAGTTGTTGTTGATCATGGTTTGGTAAGTAGTTGAGTGCACAAAAGGAGGAGGAGGAGGAAGGTAAGGAGGAGGAGGAAGAGGAGGAGGAGGAGAAAGAGGAGGAGGAAGAGGAGGAGGAGGAGAAGAAGAAGAAGAAGAAGAAGAAGAAGAAGAAGAAGAAGAAGAAGAAGAAGAAGAAGAAGAAGAAGAAAAGAAGAAATCAGGTATCCTGAAGAAGATCAAACTTGCCCCAAGGAACTTGACTAATGATAACATTATTGTCGTTATATAAGGAACTAGGTCTAGTGATAACAACACCCCCTTACCCATCTATCCTTTTCTCTCCTACCTAGTGTTTCAGGGTTGAAGGGTGGGAAAGGGTAGAAGAAAGAAGAACCCACAAAGTAGCCAAAGAACAACTACAGTTGGCCTCTGGCCCTTCCCATCTACACTCCCTCGCTGCTTACTGGCTGCCCAGAGGTGAGCAGTCTCCAAGGCTGTGAACTTCCACCGGTGAGGTCCTGCCTCACCATCCCTAATAGCAATGGATCCAGCCAAGGACTATAACCATGAGCCAGAGGAAGCCTTTCCTCCCCTGAGGTTTTTGGTCACTTTTGTCAACACAATAAAAACTGGCTTAACACAGACAAAGTCACTGGATTATAGCTCACTCAATCTATGGTCATCTCAGCCCAAACCTCTCAGTTACACCCTTAAAGATTTTCCTAACCGAGTCACATTTGCGGGTTCCCAGGCTAAAAACATGGTGCTATGCCTTAGGGGATCACCCCACCAAACCTCAGATTCCAGCTTCCTGCCACAGTGAATGCTACTGGGGAAAAGAAGTCAAGAGCCTGGGGTTTAGGTGAACAAGGTCTTGTGGGGTTTTTGTTTGTTTGTTTGTTTGTGACAACCCTTTCTTTAAAGTTTGGATTCTCTCCCCTGAGTGTGTGTTAGCTGTTTTCTCAAACCTCAAACCTCACACAATTGCTGTGTGGTGTTTTGTGCATATGTCAATCACCTCTCTGGTTTCTACCTACTGTCCTTCAGCAAGGACTTGTTGTTCAGAGTGTTTATACACACACAAACACTGGGAGAGAGAGAGAGAGAGAGAGAGAGAGAGAGAGAGAGAGAGAGAGAGAGAGAGAGAGAGAGAGAGAGACCCTGATTGGGGTCTTCAAATGCAGGCATCTTCACTTGCATAGCAAACACTGGGGAGTATGTCTCTGCTTTTCTAAACTGACTCTCACCCATTATTCTGTTCTTGATCCTTGTTGATTTATTTTTGGGAAAAAGAGACTTAGAGGCATATATTCATTGCTTTTTAAGTCTCCATTAAAAAAATGTCAACTGCCCAGCCAGGCATGGTGACGCATCCCTGTAAAACCTACCTTTGGAAGGTGGAAGCAGGAAACCCAGAAGTTCAAGGTCATCCTGGCTGCTGGATTCATTACCTTTTCTTTCTGTGTGTATGAGGTGTTTCTACATACTCATGTAGATGGGCACACAGGTGCAGCAGGTATGAGTGTGTGTGCAGGTCAGAGGTCAACCCAGATGGCTTCTCAATTGCTCTTCACATTTGGAGGGGGGCAGGGACAGGGCTTCTAGATGAACCTGGAGCTCACCCAATTTGGCTAAGCTCACCCAATTTGACTAATGAGTTCCAGAAACCCATGTTTTTTCTCCCATATCTTTGGGAGTGTAGAGACAAGAGCCCAGCCATTATGTGGGTACTGGGGATCCAAATTCAGGTCCTGATGCCTGTGCCGTGATCTCCCCAGACCTCTCTCTGAATTATTTTTCACTTCCCTGTAGCAAAAGCGCATTCAACGAGACATAAGTCATAAGAGAGCTGGTGTTTATTTTGGCTTGCCGTTTGAGTTCACCATGGCGGAGAACTTGTAGTAACAGGGGTGTGAGGCAGATGGTCACATTGTGACCACAGTCGGGTGGCAGAGAGAGGAATTCTGGTGCTCAGCTCCCTCCTCTTTCTTATTTAGTCCAGGACTCCACCCCCTCAGGAGTGTCCCCCCCCCCCCAATTCATCACAGGTCTTCTCTCTTCAAGTCAAACCTTTCTGGGAACACTCTCATAGAGACACACCCAGAGCTGTGTTTCCATGGTGATTCTAAACCAAATCAAATTGATAATAGATATTAACAGTGAATTCTTGGCCTGCAGACCTGGAGAACATGGGGTGGGGGTGAGGATGACTGGGAGGGGACTTTCACTATCTACTCCCCAAACCAGTTGGACACCACAGAATGTGGGCCCAGAAAGCTAGAGCTTCTGGCTTCTCAGGAGAAGCTGATCAAGCACAATTTTACACGAACAATTTAATGTAGGAAGCTGATTAAAATTTTTTTTTAACTGCTGTGTAGGGCAAATAAAATATACTCAAGTCAGATTTAGCCTCCGGCCTGCTTTATAGAACCTTCATCCAATGTGTTGTTAGCATTTTAAGTTCCTGGCCAGCCTCCAGCTATGGGCTCACCTCCTCTCCAGTGGCCAAGCATGCCTCCCCTCCCCTTCCTCCCATCCCGGCCCCTCCCCTACCTTTCCGTTCTGTTTTGTCATTTTTCTTTATTCTTGAGCTCCTGCCTCCTGGTGCAGTAACAGTGGTAAGGAAGCAACTAAAAATGAAGCCCAGAACCAGTGGAGGCAGAGGCTACAGCAGTTCCCCCAACTCTCTCTCATGGGGACGGGCAGGCCTGTCCAGCAGGGCCAGAAGGGGGCAGTGGCTGGCTCCTGGCTAAGCGCCTGGCCTGGTTGTTTTGGACACTCATGTCTGCAGACTGTTCTGTTCTCAAACTAATGATGCCATTTTTAGTGACTCATTAGGATATTCATTAAGAGTTGTTAGCACATCAAAACAGTGTTGGTGAGGGCTGGCAGAGGGCGGCTTCCTGGACATTAGCAATTGTCTGAATTTCCTTGGCAGCAGGGAAGGGACAGAATGACAGTGAGCAGATTCCTAAATGCTAACGGTTCAGGGGGCACTGCTTCTTACGCCCACACTTCTTGAGCACCTATGTGCGCATGTGCAGGCAGTTGGTGTCTTCCTCTGGTACGAGGATAAAGTATGAAGTCTCTCTGCCACAGCCACATTGCTATTCCTGCACCCGAGACACAATATCTGGGCCCCTGCCTCAGGACATTTGCACTTGCTGAGTTGGGGTGCTCTTGCCAGACCTCAGCTCCTAAAGTGTGTCCTTTCTGTGCATCTCATTGTCTGCTGCTGACAAGCTCTTGCCCCTCCACAGTGCAAGGTCTGAGGTAGGACAGCACAAGTTGCCCCATCTTTGGCTTGCTGTTTTTCCATTTCTCCCTCAACCAGAATGACAGCTTCCTGAGGTCAAAAGCCTGGTCTATTGGGTCCCCAGCTCCTCGGGGGGGTCCCCAGTAAGAGTCCTGGGTGTAAGACATGTGACTATTTGCTTAATGCAAAGTGGTAAGAAAACCCCATATTCACAGACCAGCGTGACAAATGGCCTGGCATATCTCCCCTGTGCTAAAATCTTCAAGTTATAATGCCCACGGCTTTCCTCAGAAAGTCTGAGATCACTGGAGAAAGGCCACGTGAGACGGTGTTAATTTCTTCAGCTCCAAGTTCTTTTCCACAAAGGACTCTTGTACGGGAGCGCCAGCGACCAGCCGCGCCCACCCCATCTCAGAGCGCCTGGAGTGTGCCTCAGGTGCTGGCGGCAGCAGGCAGGGATCAGGCCGGGCATCCCAGGGCCAGGCTCTGCCAATAGATTACTTCTCTGAGTAATTAAGATGGAATTAAAAATTAATTCTTTCCTTCAGCCTGATTGCATTCCAAGGGATAAACGGGGTGTTACGGCTTCTCTGCGGTTTTTCTACCTAAACTTGACTGGATTGTGAGGTGAAGGCAGAGAGGTGTTGGGTTCATCCCTGGAGAGGGATCTGGGATCTGGCCTCAGGAGAGGATGAACTGGAAGCTACCTTTGCTCTGGCCCTGACGGAGGCTGTGGTAACTTGGCGTGCTTGCTGAGGATGCTGTAGTTTTTTGGTCTGCTGGACACAAGGTGACTCTGACCCTGTGTGCTCCAGGAGGAGGTGGGCTGCAGCAGCCAGCGACGCCCAGCCCCCATGGGCTCTGCACTATACTCCCTTTATCCGGACCCCAGTCCTTGTCTATGAAAGGGATAGGCCACCTACCTCATAGGATGTGCACACACATCCCAGTGCCCCATTGGCAGCCAGAGAGGGAGTGCCAGCTTTTCTTTAAAAAGGTGTTCCCTTGTCCAGTCACCAGGTCACGCAGCCCCACGACTCAAAATCAAAAGCTGAAAAAGCATGCAGGGGTCAGATTTGTTGGCTAATGTCTATAATCTTAGCGCTTGGGAGGCTAAGGCAGGAGAATGGCAAGTTGGAGGCCAGCCTGGAGCTCCATAGTGAGAATCTTTGCTCACAAAATAGCACCAGTAAGAAAAATGTGGGTGAAAGACCTGCTTCTGGCTACGGTTCCCAGGGCACCAGTACAGGCAGCTGGCCTCTGCTGAGTGCATCTTCTAGCTTTGTTCTGTTTGTTTTCCCAGTAACACATTTCTGTGCACAGCATGGCTCCCTAGTCGTTGCCACATCTGGACAGTTATCCGCTGCCTGGGTACGGTTGGCCAGGCCTCTGCAGGCAGACATTCATACTATTTCCAGTATCTCCTTGCTGCAAACAGTTCTGCAACAAACAACCTTAGACATAAGTCATTTCGCTCGCAAATGTCTCTTCCTCTGAGGTGAATTCCTAGAAGTGAGATTGTTGGTCGGAGAATAAACTACATTTGTTAAAAATAAAGAGTAAGCATGGGAGAGGGGATGGATGAAACCAGAGCTGAGCAACATTGGTAGAAGCTGAGTCTGACTGCACATGGGAATTCACTGTATGATTCTTTCTACTCTTAATGCTCATTTAAAATGTCCATGATGTTTGAAAGGTAAACGGTTGATGTCCCCTTCCGTATCTTTCAGTAAGGACATTGGAATTCATCTCTCCACTCTCACAGGAAAAGCACCGAATAAACTCACCATGAGAGAAGTAAGGACCAGACAAAGTTGGGAGACAGAAAGAGGTGGACCAGGCGACCACAGCCCAGGAGAGCAGACCCCCATGACTGACAACTTTCCAGAACCCTCCTCTTCTGACAAGACTCCCTCACACTGGGCAAGTCTGAGACTTAAACACTCTGTAGGCCCAACTTAGAGATGTACCGGTGTTTTTTTATTAGCTTCTTATTAACTTCAATTCTATTAGCTTCTTAAAGAGAGCAGAGAAAAATACCCCAAGGCTCTTGCTGGGGAAAGAGAAAGTAACCATTTTCAAGCCTAGCTGAGCCCTTTGTCCTTAGCTAAAGGAGCCCTCAGGGGAAACACTTCTGCCAGAGTGTGAGGTAAGGGAAGGGGGCTCCTAGACTCTATCCTTCCTCCTTCCTAACCCACCTAAGAGGGAGAGGAGAGATACACTTGAAAACATAGGAAGAGAAAAATAAAGACTGATCTAATACACTTTATTAAATACACTTTATTTAAGCAAGAAGCAGGTTGAACCGGGCAGCATTCCCGACTAAATTTGTTTTAAATGTCTGCCCACACACACTTATCCACCCCTTTACAAGGCCCAATCTCTAGTTATAGCCAACAAAACAGGAAGTGACAGACTGATTTTTTTTCTGAACCCTACAACCCAGCATTTGTGAGCCTGGTTCTCCCCGATCTCCTCGCTGAGGTTAGTTGCTTGGCTACCATGGTTTGTTCCTGGTTACAGCTTGTTTTCCATTGAGCCAGGTTACAGTATGTGGAATCCACTTTGGATCCCATTTTATTCCTCAGATACGGAGACCGACTTGCAACGTATTTCTTTATGTTTAACAGAACCAAGGTGAGGGTCGGGTCTACTGAAAGACTGGACCACAGAACACCCCCAAACCTTGCTACCACCTAAAGGCCTATTTACAGCATCTCCTTTCAAATATTTATCACTCTAAGAACAGAAATTAAAATGTGAGGAAAGAGAGGAAGCATCGAACCAGACTCAAAGGCAGGATATTGGGATGATCAGAGCAGGGATTTAAAATAACTATGATTAATATGCTAAGGGCTCTGATGGAAGAAAGTAGACAAACAAAAACAGATGGATTACCTAAGCAGAGAGAGTCTAAGCAAGAGCCAAAAAGAAACATCAGAAATTGAAAATACTTGGCTCTGGATCACATCTGAGCATGCTAAACTCCTCTAGCTCCAGCTACTTGGGACGGAAAAAACAGAGGAGTCATTTCAACCCAGGAGCTTGGAGTAATCCTGAGCCACAGAGAGAGACCCGTCTGTTTGAGAAAAAAAAATCACATCAAATTTTCTCTGCAAGAAACTCACACGCAAGAAGAGAATGAGGTTAAATATTTAAAATGTTGAAAGAAAAAGAATAACCTAAAATTCTGCATTCAACATAGTTGACCGGTGGAAGTGCAAGGCAAGTGAGTCTTTCAGAGGGGATGGGGAGGTGGCTTAGTGAGTAAACTTCTTGGAGAGAGCCAACTCCTGATGGGAGTCCTCTGACTTCCACACACGAGCACGCATGAGCATGCTTGTGCACACACACACACGTACATGTATGTGCATTCGCACACATACACACAGAGGCACATAAGAACAGAGAGACACAGACACACATACACAGACAGAGACACAGACACAGAAAGACTTACACAGATATAAAAAGACACACACACATACAAAGAGACACAGACACAGACACAAAAAGACACAGACATACAGAGACACATATATACACAATAATAATAATAATAATAATAATAATAATAATAATAATAATAATAAATAAATAAAAGACCTTCTTGGGCGAACAAAAACTGAGAAAATATGTCATTAGGAAACCTTATGAGAAATTTTCAGAGATATTTTTTTAATGAGAAGAAAAATCATATTGGTCTGAGGCTTAGATCAGTGTAAAGACAGGAAGGATATCAGGAGAGGAATAAGTGAAAGTTAAAATGGGTGTTTTTAAATTAGTTAATACCACAGATAAGCGTTTGCTCAGAATAATAATAACAAGAATGTGTTTGATCATTACAGCTCCTGTATGTTATAATGAACAGCAATGAAAGAAAGATGGAGGAGGGACTGTGGGCATTTCATTACTGTGAAGCACCTGCGCTACCCGTAAATCAGGACAGTGGGCCGTGTCTAGCTGCATAATGAAAACGTATAGCTGACATGCCACGGAAGAGAGGGGGATAAAACAGAATAAAATGCTTAGTTAAAAACCACAAAGACATAAAAATCAGAACATGGAAAATGGACAATGGACAGGAAACAGTAAAAGCCCGGCTGATAGTAATCAGCTGGGTCAATAACCATGGCAACACTGGTGTACAGCCGCTCTACCCATAACTGCCTTTCAATAGATGAATGGATAAATAGCCTGTGGTACCTGCAAACAGTGGACTATTATTTCCGCACTAAAAAGAAATGAGCTATCAGGTCATGAAAAGACACGAAGGAAGCTTGACTGCATGGTGCTAAGTGAAAGAAGCCAACCTCGGGGCATAGACTGTGTGATTCCAGCTCTGGGTGTCTCTGAAAAAAAATCAAAGCTTTGAGGCGGTGAGGAGAAGAGTGGTTTCCAGGAGTCAGGGCGACGGGGAGCCGGGAGCAGGCTGAGCAGAGAGGATTTTTAAGGTAGCGAGACTACTCTATTTGACAGCACAGTGGTACAAGGGTGTGGTTATGTTTGTCCAGACCCACAGAATGTACAGCACCAGACTACAGAATATTGGGCTTTGCTGATAAAGATGGTCCTTGTAACACATTTCCCAGCCCGATGGGAGATGGTAAAAATGGGAAAGTGGCGAATGTGCTGGAGAAGAGGTACATGGGACCTCTCTGCAACACCCCAGTTTTGATGTGAACTCAAAACTTCTTCCAGAATTTAAACTTGGGGTGTGGAACAGCTTGTTAGAATGTGATCCCTTAGGCTGCTGGAATTCAGGAACATACAGCTGCTGCTGAGTGGTGTGGCTGAGACCCCAAACTAAAATTAGAACCATCCTGTTGTCATTTTACCCAAAGGTCTGAGAGCAAAGTCTGTCAAAGAAAGTATCTGTACATGCATAGTCACAATAGCCTCTTGTGCCATGACTACCCTCCTGGACAAGCAACTTCCATCTTGGGGAGTTCAGCTGAATCACTCCCCCCAATTGCAAAAGGAGCATCCCACTTGGGCTCATTGACTGGAAGGGTAGAAGGGGTCGTGAGACCCTCACCTGAGTATCTGCTCCTGAACACCCCTTGTACGCTATTCTGCATGAGCCCTGTGGAGGGGCTACAGTATTAACCATTAGTCCCAGGTTTGAGATCTGCAGGGAGCACTAGGCGGGAGGAGCTCCATCTATTTGGGTATTAGAAAGCCTTCATCCCTATTGGGTAAGGTTTTCTAAGGTACAGCTGCTTGAGAGGAAAGGAGCACTCACACACACACACACACACACACACAGAGAGAGAGAGAGAGAGAGAGAGAGAGAGAGAGAGAGAGAAAGAGAGAGAGAGGGAATCCCCTGACCTGCGCTCAGTAAGGAAGCTCAGTAAACTCATTGGCTCCCCAGAGATAATTTTTGGAGGAATTCTTCCTCTGTTTGTTGTTGGGACCTTAGGAGAAGGGGTGGAAGTTGTTTACATGTCCCCAGGAAGGAATTTTAGCAACAGTAAGGGAGTGGAAGGGATCCAGTCTCCACCAATGGACTCAGAATGGGATGGGCACATTCATAAAATATTCGTGGTCTTGAAAAGGAAGAAAATGCAGACATGTGCTAGAGCTCGGATGAGCACTCTGTTAAAGAGACACGGATGTTCGGGTGCTGTAGGGTTCTACTTATGTAACTTACCTGGAACAGTCAAATTTATAGGGAGAGAAAATAGCCCCACGGTTGCTGAGGCTGGGAGAAGGAAGCAGACAGATACTGTTCAGTGTTTTGGAAGATGGAATGAGTTTTAGAGGTAAATGTTGGTCATAGTTTCACCATCCAAAGATGCAAGGAGTCCCAGGCCTGGACCCTGCTGACTGTGAGCTCCCCACCACCCTGTCACTACATTCTGACCAAACTGTGAGGCAGACAAGACAAACCCTTCCTCCCCTAACCATCTCTTATCGGACTGTTGGTTACAGTGACATAAAGTGGCTATTATGAACTCTAACAAAGTATTACTTTGACGAACGTGGGATGTGTGCATGTGTGTGTTTGTGCGTGTGTCTGTGTGTTTGTGTGTCTGTATGTATGTGTATATGCGTGTGTGTATGTATGTATGCCTGTGTGTGTGTTTGTGTGTGTTGTGTGTATGTTTGTGTGTATGTGTGTTTGTGTGCAGGCAACCAAGTAGGAAATGACAACCCTCTTTTATTTCAAGTTTGCTGTGCATCTGAAACTTCTGAGAAAACAGTTTATTAATTTGAAAACAGACCTCACAAAAGAAAAGAAAATCAAGGGGCCCAAAGAGATGGTGGCAGTGGTTAAGAGGAACCTTGCTCTTGTATAACACAGGGTTCAGTTCTCAACATCCAAATGATGGCTTACTATAGCTGCAGCCCGGGAGGACCCAGTGCACTTTTCCAGTGTCCGAGAGTACTGCACTCACACAGTGCACAAACATGCCTGCAGGCATAACACCGTGCACAAAATAAATATAAATAAATTTGGAAGTAAAAAAAAAAAAGAAAATCAGAAGTGAACCACAAGCTAAGCTGTGGACTCTGGCTGACAGTGGTATATCCAGGTTGATCCATGGGACACTGATGGGGGTTGGAGGAGGGGCCGGAGGGGGTGGAGGAGGGGCCGGAAGGGGTTGGAGGAGGGGCCGGAGGGGGTAGAGGAGGGGCTGGAGGGGTGGAGGAGGGGCTGGAGGGAGTGGAGGAGGGGCATGTGAGCACTTGCTCCTTTTTGCTCAATTTTTCTGTGAACCTAAACTCTCTCTAGTGAAATAAAATCTCTCAAATTCCCAAAAATATGTGTGTATTTATAACTTCATACACTGTCAAATCTCTCTAGGGACTGTCCACACCTGTGATGTATGAGCATACCTGTTCACCAAACCAGCAGCGGGCTATCCACCCCTCGGATCTATTTTATATGGGTTCTGAGAATTGATCAGCAGATCATCAGGCTTGGCAGTAAGCCTTTACCCTCTGAGCCATCTCACCAGCCCTTGGTGTGATTTTTTTTTATGAAGACTTTTATTTAAATCTGACATACATGCAATTCGATACATTTCCACAAAGCAAGCACACATCATTAACAGCCCCCGAGATCAAGAGATGGAATATTATCAGTGAGCCCAAAAGCCTGTTCCTCCCCAGGGTAGCATCTGATATTCCCAGGGTAACATTTAACCTGATTTCATTACCATTGATTAGTTTCGCTGGCTTTTGCCTTTTATATAAATAGTCTTGCAGCACCGACCCTTGTAGCAGGCTTACTTCATTACGCATATCTGAGACTCGGTCTTGTGTGTATCTGAAGCTGCTAAGTGACCCCACAGCAGTTCATCCGTTCTATTCACGATGCCCACGTGGTGACAAACAGTGACTCACAAACATGCTCTCTCATATGGAGCCCTCGTGACTGCTGCTGTCAGAATTCCAACAGGTAAGCATAGGGGAATTTGGAGACGTCTCTCTTTTAATGTTCACGGTAGTCATCATGGTGTGTTTTAAATTTGCATATCCTGATAACAAAAGGAAAAACATTGTCAGCTGGGCTTAGTGCATGCCTTTAATCCCAGCACTCGGGAGGCAGAGGCAGGCGGATAGCTGAGTTCCAGGACAGCCTGGTCTACAAAGTTCCAGGACTGCCAGGGCTACACAGAGAAATCCTGTCTTGACAAAACAAAACCAAACAAATAAATAATAAGAAAAGGCAATGCTTTCCACACTAGGGACAGGCATCTTTTAAAGTGTGTGAAATGCCTGCTTAAACATTTGCCCTTTTTTTTTCCATTTTATTTTTTACCTTTGTTACCAACTCATTGGATGTCTTTATATAAGTATAATCTCTTTGTTATGTATAGAAAATATTTTCTTCCTTCCTGGTACATGATTTTTGCTATCTAAATATTTCTTTTGATATTATTTATTTTAATTAATTAATTAAATATAGGGGTGCCCCGTCTGCATGTATTACTACATGTCAGAAGAGAGCATCAGATCCCTTTATGAAAAGATGATCATGAGCCACCATGTGGGTGCTAGGAATTGTACTCTGGACCACTGGAAGAACAGCCAGTGTTTTTAACTGCTGGGCCATCTCTCCAGCCCTAAAAATATTTAATTAAAATATAATCACTTTATTTTCCTCCTTCTCTTTCTTCTCTCCAACCTCTCCCGTGTTCTTCATCTTGCTCCCGCTCAAAACCATTCTCTTCTTCCTCAGTTGCTATTCTTTTCTCCTAAATATATATAAACACAACCTGCTCAGACTCTTTAGTGTACAAGGAATCTCCACCCCTGCCAGCTCAACAACATGGTCAAGATGGCTGCCTAAACAAGACCTGAAGAAGAAACCCACCAGCAGACATGCTAATGTGGAAGGGGGAAATCTCAGGTGTCTGCTGATGAGCTGAATTATTTGTTTCAATGTAATCTGATTTATTAATGTCTTCCAGGGTGTTAGTGCCACAGGTCCTGCCTGTTAGAAAGATGTTTTCTAATATTGCACAGCCTGAGATAAAGGGCTAAGATTAATGTCCATACGCGTATTGCCATTTTAATCTCACTACGACAAAATACTTGGCCAAGTATCTTAAGGGAGAAATGACTGATTTTTGGCTCACCATTTCAGAGTCTGTATGATAGGGGAAGCATGGGGAATAGCAGGAGGAGCATGTGGTGGCCATCACATACTGGAGATCCAGAAAGCCAACAGAAGGGGTGCAGGTGCCATCCACAGTCAGAGTCAGCTTCTGAGTAATTCTCCTTGGAAATGCCCTTGCAGGAATAGCCCAGGGTGTGCCTCCCACTGTCCAATTAATTCTAAGTCCAGTTGTGGTTTGAATGAGACCAATCTCCATAGACTCATATATTTGAATACTTGGCCCTCAGATGGTGGAACTGTTTGGGAAGAATTAGGAGGTGTGACCTTATTGGAGGAGTTATGTTACTGAGGTACGCTCTGAGGTTTCAAGAGCCCATGCGATTCCCAGGTAATTCTCTTGCTTGTGGATCGGCTGCAAGCTCTCAGTTACTGCTCTAGCATCCTGTCTACCTGCTGCCAGGCTCCCTGAGGTGATGGCCATGGACGCTAACCCTCTGGAACATTGGGCTCCAAATTAAATCCTTTCTAAGGTGCCGTGCTCATAGTGGTTTTATTCCCCACAGCAATAGAAAAGTAACCAAGATGCCAGTCAAGTCGACAATAAAGATTAATCTTCTCAGTGCGGACAAACAACTGATTCTCTTCCGTTGCTCGAACAAAGACTGCCTGTTCCCCAGAATAAAACTCAAACTCTTACACTGTGTGGATCTGTTTCTGGACTTTTGTCTTGCTAGTCCATTGTCTGAAACTTTTCTCATGTAGCCTGGGTAACAAAAACTCACCCTGTAATTGAGAATGGCCTTGAACTCTTTCTTGGTCCTCCCAAGGGCTGGGATTACAGGAATGTGGCGCCATGCCTAACGTGGATAGCTTACTTTTCTTTTTTTCTTTCTTCTTTTCTCTTTCTTTGCTTCTTTCTTTTTTTCCTTCCTTCCTTCCTTCTCTTTTTTTTCTTTTCTTCCTTCCTTCCTTCTATGCTTCCTTCCTTCTTTTCTTCCTTTCTTCTTTCCTTTCTTTTTTTCTTCCTTTCTTTTTACCTTCCTTCTCTTCCTTTCTTCCTCTCTCTCTCTCTCTCTCTCTCTCTCTCTCTCTCTCTCTCTCTCTCTCTCTCTCTCTCTCCAGATTTACTGATTTAACACATGTGTGCCAGCATGTCTGTGTAAGCATGTATTCTTAGATCCCTTGTTGCTGTAGTTATGGTTACGTACAGGTGGATGGAAACTGCTTTGCTGCCAGTGCTGTGAACCCACCCCAGGTCTTCTGATAGGGCATTGAGTGCTCTTAACTGTTCCTGGTGCCAACATCCTTTACATTAAGGTGTAGTATCTGACTTTCTTCATCGTAGTTGCCCTGGCCATTTTCATTGCTTTCATTTTTGTACCAAGATTAGAATTAGCCTGTCCATTTCCATAAAAAAAAAAATCTGAGATTCTGCTTATGTTTTGTTTGGTTCCATAGGTCACCTCTGGAGAACTTACGATTTGAAATATTGACTCTTTCACCCCACAGATGCCATTTATGCTAATTCCTTTCCAGTTTCTCTCAACAATGTTTTGTAGAACTCTGCAATGTTTGGTAGAACTCTATACAGCAGCTTTCCTTATCTCCTACCGAAATTATCTCTAGACATTTATTTTTCAATGTCCTTGTGGATGTCACTGTCTTTTACAACTTCGGTTTTAAATTCTTGTTTGTATATAAAAATGCTGACATTGTATCAACTAGCCTTGCTAAGCTGAGCTGTGAGTTCCCACAGTGTCTATGTCTTCACCCCCACAGTCATGCTATCCATGAGAGATGACATGGTCCTTCCCTTCAACCTTTCACCCTCCCTTTGACTGACCTGCCTGGCTGCATTGGGTATGTTCTCAAGTGGTGACAGACAGAAGAGGAAATAATGGTGACTCTTGTCTCCCCTGTGACCTCAGACGGAAAACTAATGTCATCACTGAGAGTCCCACTGTGCGCTCCGCTCAGACTATCTCTTGTCCCATTGATGCCTTAGTTCACCAAGAGCACTGCTTAATTACAAGTGGATGTTGACTTTTATTATGGGGGATAATTATATAATTTTTACCCTTCTGTTTTATTACATCAAAAACTAGCTTTGCATTTCTTGAGTAAATCCGATTTTGTTCTGACATATTACTCTCTGTTTCTGAACTCAGCTTGCTAGTATTTTACTTAGAAAACTATGTCTATGAAAGAGATTGGTAGGCTCACAACAAAGATTTTCTTAGACTTTCCTAATCAGGCTTTGGTACGACAGTTTCACTGCCTCATATAAAATAATTGAGATTGTAGTCTTTTCTTCTTAAATATTTCAGCGAATAATTTAATCCTCTGGTGGACTTTGTAAAGATTGGTGATATCTCTTCTTTATATTTGGAGAATTATTCAATCAAGGCCGGGAGTTTTCTTAGTAGGAAAGGGTTTGGTCATGAATATAATTTATTTAATAGACACAGAGTTTTCATATTTTCTATTTCTTCTGTGGATCTTGGTAAATTCTACTTATCTAGCAATTCTTCCCTTTCTCCTGAAAATATAAATTTACTAGCCTGCAGTCATTCTTTATTCTCTCCTGCCTCTTCGCATCACTGGGGCTGTTACTGCTGCCTTTGTGTCTGGCAATACCTGCCTACACCCATCTTGGGCTCCTTTGAAATGAACCTAGGCATTACTGCTGTTATTAGCTCTTGTAAAAAGAAATAATTAATTTTTCTGGCCCTTCCTATTGCACATTTGCTTTCTATTTTATTAAAATACACTTATTATTTATTTTATTTTAAATTTCTTAAAAGAATAGGTTTGCATGTTCAATCTTATTGTGACATCTGGGAGACATGTCTCCCAGAGGTCTGAGTGCTACAGGTTTGCTCACAATGTGTGACTCTGTTTGGAGGGGGCAGAACCTTTAAGAGGTAGAGCCTCCTGGGGGATCTTCTGGTCATTGGGAACATGGCCTTCAAGGGGATGTTGGGAATCTAACCACTTCTTCATTTTTGATTTTCACATCCTAGCTACAAACTGAATGGCTTCATCATGCACCATCTTGCAAAACAGCCCTAATATGATAGGCTGAAATCTGTGAATTGTGAGCCAATGGTAGCACTTCCTGTTTATGTGCTGGTACTTATTATAGCAACAGTGAATGAGAATGGCCCCCATAAGCTCATACATTTGAAGGTTTGGTTCCTAGTTGGTGGACCATTAAGGAAGGATTAGGGGGTGTGGCCTTGTTGAAGGGGGTGTGGCTTTGTTGGAGAAGGTGTGTGTCACTGGGGGTGGACTTTGTGGTTTCAAAACTTATGCCAGGCCCAAACACACTCTCTCTGTCTTATGCCTGTCAATCAGATGTGAACTCTCAGCAACTGTTCCAACCCTTTCCTGCTGCTATGCCCCCTGCTATGATGCTCATAAACCCACCCTCTAGTGACATTTTGTGTTTGCTTAATCATCTGTTTTTAAATGTGACTTTATTTTAAGCTGAAATTATTCAGAGGAATGCTTTATAGTTTCCAAATATTTTGAGTGTCTTAGCTTTTTTTTTTTTTTAACTTAAAATATATTTATAGCCAGGTGGTGGTAGCACACACCTGTAATCCCAGGACTTGGGAGGCAGAGGCAGGCAGATCTCTATGAGTTTGAGGCCAGCTTGGTCTACAGATTTAGTTCCAGGACAGCCAGGGCTACACAGAAAAAACCTGCCTCAAAACACTCACTCACACACACACACACACACACACACACACACACACACACACCCCAGAGAGATGTCTCAGTAGTTAAGAGCACTGGCTGCTCTTGCAGCCAACAGGGGTTCAGTTCCCAGCACCCACACGGAGGCTCACAATTGTCTGCGACTCCAGTTCCACGGGATCTGATGCCTTTTTCTAAAGTCTGTGGGAAACTGTGGTGCACATACATACATGCAAGCCAAACATTCAGTCACGTAAAATAAACAAATCATTTTTAAAAACACTTTGTTCATTTTGCAGCCTCCTACTGAGCTCAGGCAGCAACTTCACCAGAATTGTTTAATCATTTCTCTTTTTCCACATGTGTGTTCCTGAGATTGAACTCAAGCTGTGCAGGTTTAACAGCAAGCACCTTTACCCTGTGAGCCAGCTTGTCAGCCCATTTCTATTGATTTTTATTTTAACCTAATTTAATATGGCCAGGAAACTCAGTATTATTGCTTTAAGGGCTATAGTTCATTTTGATAAGTGTTCCCCGTGCACATAAAAAGTCATAAACAGTCAGATGCCATCGATGGTGAATGTCAGTGCACGGATGTCACCCATATGACAAACGCAGCATTTGGGAGACCTGCCCATCACACATGACACAGGGGGCGGGCACCACCAACCGTGAGCGGTGGGAGAGAAAGAGAAACTGAATGGTTTGTGGGTGATGAAGAGAGGCTGAACTGGAGACAAGAGGGTGAGGAGGAACAGCCTGACATGAGAGTAGCCTGTGCTGCCACCTGAGGGCCATGTCTGGGTCTGTGACCCTGTGGCAGTGGGGGGGTCTTCATCGATGTCCATAGCCCACGTTACCTTCAAAGGCCATGCAGATGTCCGTGATCTGGGATGCAGCCTGGGGCTGTGCTGATGTCTGAGGGCGGCTGCACAGAGCGGGCCCCGCCCTTCACCAGCTGTGGACTTAGGAGAGCTGGCCTTTCCCAGGTGTCACCGGGACAGTATTGGAGAGCTGGCCTCAGAGGCCTAAGAATGGGAGAGCAAGCCCCAAACCTCCTCTGGACAGCACAGTAGAGCTGGCCCTGGAGGGGCCTTGGGAGAGCCAGCGCCAGGAGCATGAGTTCGGGAAGGCCACAGGCATTTGGTAATAACCGGGAGAGGAAGCTTGCTTTTTAAATGACGTGACCCCCTGGTGCACCCCCAGGGCAAGCCTTGCTCCCAAAGAGTGTGGGCAACACAAACTGGGCCTGACGGGGGTGAGGGGTTGGGGGGGGCTGGAAGGAGAAAACTCAAAGTTGGATGGGCAGAAAGGTGAGGGGATCTGGGAGGACTTGGGGAATGTGAATATGACTGAATTACATTGTCTGAAACTCTATAAAGAATTAATAAAAATATAATAAAAAGGAAAAAATTAAATAAAGCAAGTTGCCTAGCTATTGTAGATTCTTTGTTTGACCATAGAAGTTTTAGAATGAGGTTCAGTTTCTACCCCTAAAATCTGGCACTTAAATAGATACTCATTTAGAAAGAGCTGACTATGAAACACACCATCTCCCTGCTCAGCAACTCAGGGCATCTTACTCATAACCTTTCACTTCCTCCAACTCTGTGTTAGATTCTACACATACAGAGCTTGCAAGTCTTCTGTCAATTTTATCAGCTCTTTATTTATTTGTTTGTTTGTTTGTTTCAGAGTTTCCATTGATTCTCTTTCTTATAATCTGGTTCTCGGCTGAAATTTGTTTCCTAACTTCTTAGATGTATTGATTGCCATAGTTCAGCCCCAAGCTCCCAGCTACCTGCTACACTGTTGCTATCTTCAGACAGACCAGAAGAGGGCATCAGGTCCCATTACAGATGGTTGTGAGCCACCATATGGTTGCTGGGAATTGAACTCAGGACCTCTGGAAGAGCAGTCAGTGCTCTTAACCGTGGAGCATCTATCTAGCCCAGGAACTGGCTTCTAATACACTGTCTTACTCCTAATTTTTTCCCCTGCCTGTATTTCTACATTTTTGATGACTGTCAGATAAAAAAACTGTAGACTGAAAAGTCATTAAGGTTCTGAACACCATCTGCTTCCGGGGAGGAATTTTTCCCCTCTTCTGCTCAGTTAAACATGCTAGCCACCTCAGGTTCAGGTCTGGTCAGGAACTATGATCTGAGGTGATGTGATAGTCCCCCCTTGAAGGCTCTCAGTTCCCACCTCCTCGCTTCCTTCAAGTTTTTCTGTAGAGTCATTTCTTTTTTTTTTTTTTTTTCTTTTTTTTTTTTTTTTTTTAGTTTGTTTGTTTTGTTTTGTTTTGTTTGAGATAGGATCTCACTGTGTATCCCTGGGTGACCTGGCTGGCCTTGAACTCAGAGAAATCCTCCTGCCTCCTGCCTCCTGCCTCCTGCCTCCTGCCTCCTGCCCCACCCCCTGCCCTGCCCCTGCGGGGTTCTCTGCACAGGCCATCCATCTCTCTAGTGCTTGACTTCCAGTCCTTTAGATGAGAATCCCGAAAATGTGGTTCTCACTGAGACCAAGAAAGATAGAAAGACAGACAGACAGACAAAACAGACCCCATTAGGTTCCAGTTTCTGCCTCCACGCTGAATATTTATTGAACTCAGCACAGCCTTGAGAAACCCTGATCACAGTGACAGGAAACTCTATCGGGGAGCTCAGAGCAAGTGAACGTGCTCTTACAACAACGGCCACAGCAACACATGGAGAGCTAAAGTCCCCACGTCCCAGAACGTCACGCTCATGGCCTCTGTTGTCCCTGCCATGTAACATGTTTCCCCCAAATGGACCCACTTGCTCTAATTCAAACACGTGCTTTGTCTGCAACAGGAGCGAGAACAGCATGAGTGGAATCACAGGCCTGCTGGGCTGGAATAGCTCTCTACCTGGATGCGTACAAATGCTGGTAACGGTCTGCGGGGGGGCCCCTGCATGCTCTGCATCCATCATGCGTGGCCCTCAGGCAAGGACTCCTTGCCAGGCAGCAGGAGTACGCCTTTGCCGGTGAGCCGGGAAACTTGGCTCGAGTACCATTCTCGTGTTACCTGTGATTATTGGGGAATTGCCAACAAAGCCACAGGCCCAGCGTCCTTCTGCTTTGTACTGCCTAGATGCTTGCTTGCTCTGATGGCAGGTGGCCCAAACCAGTCCCCAGATAGAAGGCAACTTGCTGCAGCTCCCACCTGAAGTCTCAGGAATGCTACCCTTTCAGAAGGGCCCTCTGTGACACCAAGCCTTTCTTCTTCTGAGGCTAGTTATTGCTTTTAGACCAGAGCTAACAGACTCAGAGCAAGGGAGCCTCAAGTGAATGACTAAGTCTAAAATGGGACACAGTCAAAAGGGACTTCGTGGAAAAGGAACACTTTAAAGTGGCTTCATAAAGTAAGCCACCACGCCAGCACATCACAGTTTCCTAGCTGTGGCAGGTGAATAGATTTCATTCTGATATCTGTCAGGGTCATTGCGACTCACGTATGCAAGCGGCTTGGCAGTTACTCACTCACCCAACATCCCGTCTCTCTGGGTGGCCAGGCTTAACTCTTCAACAAGAATTAACAAATACTGGAAGAACACCAGTTTTCCAGAGAGCATGGGCTGTCAGGATGAGCCCAGCATCCCCGGGGAGCATAGGGGCCAGTACTCAAGCTGGACTCCTCTTAGGAAACTCCACTGTGCCTTTCGGGTGCTTTGAGAGGCAGCTGCACAGGGCCTAGTGTGAACGTTTCCAGAAAGGACTTTCTGTGTACCTCACATGTTCCATGCTGACATTTATACATCAGTCTCCTCGAGAGCACCCTGTCCCGGCTCTTCTTCCCACTCACACCCCATCCATATGCCTGGGACAGTGTGAACATGAGTGTGACGTCACCATGTAGCACTTGCGTGCGTGCATGTGTGTATGTGTGTTTACTTTTAAATACACATTTTTAGTTTATGTGTAGGAGTATGTTGCCCAAATGCATGTATATAAGCACAGTGTACCTGCCTGGTGCTCAAGGAGGCCACGAGGCATCAGATTCCCTAGAACTGAAGTTACAAGTGATTATTAGCCACCCTGAGGGAGCTGGGAACCCAACCTAGGTCCTCTGCAAGAGTAACTTAACTGCTGAACTATCTCTAAGCTAATTTTGCTTTTAAAAAAAGATTTATTTTATTTATGTGAGTACACCATTGCTGTCTTCAGACACACCAGAAGAGGATATTGAATTTTATTACAGATGGTTGTGAGTCACCATGTGGTTGCTGGGATTTGAACTCAGAACCTCTGGAAGAACAGTCAGTGCTCTTAACCATTGAGCCATCTCTCCAGTACCTAATTTTGCTTTTGAGATAAGGTCTTTCTATGTAACTAGGCTGGTCCTTCTGCTTCTACCTCCCCAGTACTGGGACTGTAATGGTTTGTATGTTTGGCCCAGGGAGTGGCTTTATTAGAAGGTGTGGCCTTATTGTAGTGTGTGTGGCTTTGTTGGAGTGGAAGGAGCCTTAGAGCAGGCAAGGCCTTGTTGGAGTAGGTGTGTCAATGTGTAAACTTTAAGACCCTCATTCTAGTTGCCTAGAAACCAGTCTTCCACTAGCAGCCTTCATGTGAAGATGTAGAACTCAACTCTGCCTGCATCATGCCTACCTGGATGCTGCCGTGCTCCCACCTTGATGATAACGGACTGAACCTCTGAACCTGTAAGTCAGCCCCAATTAAATGTTGTTCTTTATAAGACTTGCCTTGGTCACAGTGTCTGGTCACAGCAGTAAAACCCTAAGACAGGGATACAGGTATGTACCACTGTGCCTAACCTTGTATTATCTCTCTTACCGAGTATAGAATTCTAGAGTCAGAAATAAAAGAATTGGCCCCCAAATAACCTTATTTAATTCCTTGCATGGTGGCTGCCTCTTATTTTGGGCTCAGCACTGTGTCCTACCATGAGCGGTTTCACACTTCTGTCACATGTTTCTTACACTGGGGACACAGTCTGAGAAATGCTCTGTTAGAAGGTTTTGTCACAGTGTGGGCACACAAACTGAGCTGGTAACCTGGTCACACCTCTGGCTATATGAGATACGTGTGGTGGAGCCTGTTACTCTGAGGCCCATGATGAAGGAAACATGACCACATTAGACAGGGCACAGAGCAGACAACGCCATCACAGGCACCGTAAATCCTAGATAGATCTGGCCATTGCCCATGGCACATGCATCACAGTGAAGCTTTTGATACACAGTACACGCTAAAATCACAAGAAGCACCACGCTTCAGACACAAACCAACAACATGTGTAGTAGGCTTCTTGGTGCCAGGGTCATCACAAACATATGGGGATGTATTCTGCCACGGCCTGTGAAAGCTACAGTGTCGCTGGGGGACAGGACATTTTCAGCTCCATTATGATCTTCTGCCTGCTGTTGACCGGGGCCGTCCTCATTAGGCCCATGTTTGTGGTTCTTACATGTCCAAGCCTTCTTGCTGCTGTTTCTACAGCCCTTGTTGGGTGGGCCCATTTGTATGGGACCATGATTCCTGCTTGGACATTGTCACTGCCGTCCTGAGCACACTACGGAGCTGACCAGCAGCAATCTGTGACCTTAAGGGATTTAAGATATAACTGAGCTCCACGTGGAAACTCTGCTCTAGGAGAAAGAAAAGAAAGAGGGTGGTTGGGGGAGGGCTAGAGCCAGAACAGAAGCCCCTGCTGCACCCCAGCTCAGCTCCTCCCCTTCCGGTTCCCCAGCTTCAGCCTGGTGCTTAGTGCTGAGCACAGACTCCATGTTAGTCCTCCAGCATCTTCCTCTGAAGGCTTCTGGAACCAGGCTGTGCAGCTTGGCTGCTGAATTGTCAGCAAGTGACTCAGGTTTGCCTCTGAAGGCTGGAGTAGGAAAGACACCCACAGGGCACAGGAGCGATGCAGGGGTGGGCGGGAAGTACATAGGCATGCTGATTAAAACGTCCCTGAGAGTGAGCTCATTCACTCAGAGGTGAGTCAGGGAGGAGATAAGGTCCCTGCAAGGGAAGCCCCAGAGAAGATGCTCTTCTGACCTTGGGTGTGACACTGGCTCTGACCGCGGTCCCTTCCTTGGGGACCTGGCTGAGGCCTGGCAGTGAACTGGCAAAGGGGCTGGTGAAGTGTTCTCCTATGGCTGGGTGCCGCTGGGGTGGATGATGGAGGAGCTGGTCCTGGTTGCAGAGGGTCAGGAGGCAGCTTCGTGGAATTCTTGGGTGGCTGTTATAACATCTGAAAGTCAGGACGGGACAAGCAGGAAGCAGATGAAGCCAACACATGAACTCAGAGTGTCAACCCTCACACACACAAATTCACCACACATACACCACACACATACCATAAATACACACATACACACCATACATACTCACATACAAATCATACATACACATATATAGACACCTATGCACACACATTCACACACACATATATATACACACACACATACCACACACATATACCCCATGCACATACACATACCGCACATACACACCACACACACACATATAACACACACACAATGGCGGAGCAGGAGAAAAGTAGATGGCTCTTGCTGTCATTTTGACCTCTGAGACACCTGGTGAGGAGCTGGAATGCTGGAGACAATCCATGGGAAGCCAGGACGCAGGCCTGGCTCCTGGCTGCAGCTACTATTAGGAGGGACATCTGGGGCTTCACTCCACTGTGGCATCTGGCAGCCTGAGCAACCAGGATACACACAGGCCTGAATTTGGGTCTTGTGACAACTGTGAACAAGATAAAAAATGAGGAATAATTTAAAAAAAAAAAAAAAAAAGGAAGGAAGAAAAAAAAGAAAGGGGGAGGGAGGAAAAGAAACCTTCCTGCCTCACACATTTTCTTCCAGCTGCTCTGCCCACCCAGGCACATACAAGTTGGAGCAAGTCAGCCGGGTTCCCAAGGTTCCCAGCAAGCAGTCCCTACCTTTCTAGCTTTACTGGAGAGGACAAGAAAGCAGGTGACAAAGAGGCTGCTGTCCCTGAATGATGGCCCATTGTATGTGTTCCACAGCCTTCTGTAGTGTGGCCTCACTGGATATCTGAGAGTTAGCTGTCTGCTGCCTGGCTCTC
This sequence comes from Micromys minutus, assembly GCF_963924665.1. Classification (NCBI taxonomy): domain Eukaryota; kingdom Metazoa; phylum Chordata; class Mammalia; order Rodentia; family Muridae; genus Micromys; species Micromys minutus. The sequence continues at coordinate 99,757,758 of NC_137969.1, forward strand.
CCCCTCCCTCCGGCTCCACCTGCTGAGCAGTGACTGGGCCTGAGTGAATGTGCCCCAGGCACAGTGACTGCTGTGCGGAGGGCTGCCTGTCAGAGCCTAGCCACATGCTCAACAGACACTTCCATCTCTTCCTGCTGAAGACAACCCCCAAAAGGACAGGTTTATTGTGTGTAGGAATCCAGAAGGTGGTACCCACAGCCTTGGAGAAGGCCCCTTACATTCCAGACTGAAGCTAGCACTATAGAAACAGATCTGGTTCCAGGGGAGTGGAATGGGAGATAGACACACACACACACACACATACACACATACACACACACATGGGGGGCAGGAGGAGGGAGGGAAGGAGAGACAGAGAGACAGAGACAGAGTCAAGTACTTGGTCATTACTTGCCTTGTTGCCATTACAAAACACACAGCAAAGTGTTACTTAAGGGACGAAGAGTTTATTTTGGCTCAAGGTTTAAAAGCTTAGAGTCAATATGGCCAGAAAGACATTGTGAACCCTTGGCAGCAAAAGCATACAGTTAAGACTCTTCACATCTGGAGAGACCAGAAAACAGAGATCATGAGATGCTCGAGTTCTTTCCCGTTTCACTATGGAATCCAGCCTGTGGGAGCTCCCGCCCACACTCAGAGCATTCCTTCCTCAGGTAAACCTGAAAGCTTTAAAGGCGGCGTCACAGACATGCCAGGAGATATGCCTCCTAGGGGACTCCAAATCCAACCTACTAGACACTGAATGAACCGTGACAGAACTAAAGACCCCACCTGAAGCCTGAATCCAGCTGTTCTGAAGGTCACCATGATGGCTGCCATCACAGATACCATATGCATTTTCTTTCTGAGATAAGTTAGTTTGGGTTGGGTTTTCTCTCACTCGCAACAAAAAATATTGGGCCAATAAATACGAAGGGTTAGAGTAAACGATACAGAACAATGTTCTTAGTCCTCCCAGAGGCTTAGATGAAAGGCAGGAGCAACTGTGTGTGCACACACCTGCACACATGGGCACACACACATGCAAAATATGTTTTATATTAAATTATTTATTTATTTACTTTATGTATGTGGGTACACCGTAGCTGTCTTCAGACACACCAGAAGAGGGCATCAGATGGTTGTGAACCACCATGTGGTTGCTGGGAATCGAACTCAGAACCTCTGGGAGAGAAGCCAGTGCTCTTAACCACTGAGCCATCTCTCCAGCCCTGCAAAATGTCTTTAACCCTGGCCCTACTTAGATATGCCAAAGGATTCCAAGGAGTTTACTGTGTTTTGTTGTTCGTCCAATCATTTTTGTTTGCTTTTTGTATGTGGTGTAGTATCTTGCATATGTGCAGGTCTGTGCTTCACTAGCATGCCTGGTGCCCACAGTGGTCGAAAGAAGATGTTGAATCCTCTGCAACTGTGATGCAGATGGTTGTGAGTCAGTATCTGGGTGCTGGGAACCAAAGCTGAGTCCTGTGCAAGAGCAGCAAGTGCTCTAGGCTGTAGAGCCATCTCTTCCAGCCTCCCCTAGCCCCACCCCCCAGGGAAAGAGATTTTTAACTGCTTGACCCGGAGTTTTGGAACAGAAAGCTGCATCTAGGGAAAACTTGTGTACAAAGAGGCGAGATCTGAAAGCTGTACACTTGCGAAGCCAGGATTGGCTGTCCCAGCTTGCACCTTCACATGGGAGGCTCCCTCAGGGATTTTGCTTTCTATTAATAAGGGACCTGGTTCTTTCCACCAGAATGTAATTCTGTATTTTAAATGCAGCTTGACTCAGCTTTCAAGCCCAGCAGATAACACTATAAATACCTGGTACGGTACAAACCTGCCTTCCCATCCCCTTCCTGATGACACCAGCATCTTAGCCCTGCTAAGCTATCACCCTCTCTCTGGGTCTGCATTTTGTTTTTGCAGGTCCTCATTTAAAGGCCTAGGTTCCCAGGCCTGGCATGGCCAGCCCTAGACAGTGCACACAAACCTCTGAGTGCTGTGGTCCTTTGGTGTCCACAGCTCACGCTGGTATACACACACACACACACACACACACACACACACAGACACACACACACACACACACACAGACACACACACACACACACACTACCCTAGGGCATCCTATCATGGCCTAGCCTTCCATATCTCATTTCTTAGAGACCTTGATCCTAAATTGTTGGGTTTTTTAAAAAATTATATATATGGGGGTTGTCTGTAAGTATGTCTATGTATCACCTGAGTGTAATGTCCACAGAGGCCAGAAGAGAGCATCAGATCCCTTGTAACTGGCATTATAAGTGGTTGAGAGTCACCTTGTGGGTGGCAGCAGGAACCTGGGTCCGCTGGAAGAGTAACAAGTACTCTTAAACAATGAGCCCTATAATTTTTTTTTTTGAGAACTCACGGTAGAGAATATGTTAACAACTTCTCAGTCAGCTCCCTTTATTTCCCAGTCTCAGACTGCTCAGAAGAGGGGCCCTAACTCAATGTGGACACTAGAGGATCTGTTCCTACCAAGTCTATCACTCCCTTGAGCCACACCCTTCTGTGCACGCACAGCTCATTCACAAATCTCCCAGCATGCACTGCAGCCACGGTCTCTGATGCGCATGCGCACGGGACCTCGGCCTGCTCCAAAGCTTCCTTCTCAAAGCGCTACCACGCACTTCTCACCTGGGATTGAATGAAATTTTATTTCCTCTAAACAAGTTATTTGGGCCAGGGAGATGGCTCCGTAGGTAAGGTGCTCACCTGTAGACCTGAGTTCAGTCTCTAGGACCTACATTAAAATCTGTATGAGAACATCATTCAGTTCCAGGGAGAAGCAGGAGGTTGAAGAGGGGAGTGAAGGAAGGTTCCATCTTTACAAAGTCAACTGTCTCCCTTTCTGCTCTCCCAGCTCCTGGCACCAGGGCGGGAAACCCACTGTTCTGTGAGCTTTTGGAGTGTTGCATGGCTATGCTTTTTATGTTGGAAACAGATTGAGGGGCTGGAGAGATGGCTCAGTGGTTAGGAGCACTGTCTGTTCTCCTAGAGGTCATGAGTTCAATTCCCAGCAACCACATGGTGACTAAAACAAAAAAAAAAAAAAAAAACAAACCCAAACAGATTGTTGGTTTATCCTCTATCTCCGAGTATATTTCCTGAGTTTGATTGAACAAATTTATGCAGACGTGTGTGTGTGTGTGTGTGTGTGTGTGTGTGTGTGTGCATGAGTATAGCTGGATCTTCCAACCCAAGTCTCTGCAGATGCCAGGCAAGTACTCTATCACTGAGCTACCCGACCCGACCCCACATGTTCCTGTTTAATTGTTAGGTGTGTGTCCTCATCAAATCTGGCACACAAAGGGCCACTCTGCGGCATTAATGTCATCCTTCACGCTGTCATGGAAGGTTTCTGTCATAGGCGCGCAGCCCATTCTACAGATTAGATTCTGAAGGGTCCAGATTCCCAAGGTCACGTGGCAGTGTGACAGACCTGAAGCCTTGGGTGCATGATTGCAGGCAATCCAGTCCAAAGCTCACCAGCCAAGATGTAACTGAGGAATTTTGTCTACCGAATCTTATTTATTTTTTTAAAGTAATGCAGCTATTTGCTGTTCTCCCCGTTGGTTAGTGTAAAGGATGTGTTGTTCTGGGGCTTTTTCTCCCCAAGACCACAGTGAACCAGACCTTCTTTACCCTTCCATCCCATATTCTGCAGAATTTCGCTACTATAGAAGGTGCCCGGGAAAGGTCAACAGGAAATCAGGTTGTTGTTGTTACTTATTTTTTGGCACTAGCATGTTCTGAATACACTCTTATATAAAGGGTCAGGTGACTACAAGTGAATGAACCACAAGGAACAAGGAGCAGATGACCTTGCTGGTCTCCACAGCTCTTTAGCTGACACCCCCCCCCCCCAAGTTTCAGAATCTCTATGGTGAGCTCAGGAGCCTGCTTCCCACCTCTCCCTTAAATCTGCTTCTCACTGCTCTGTCTTGTTTGCCTGCCCTCAGCCAGGGAAGCCGTCCCTTGGACAGTTGACAGTAAGAAACCATGGGGAGAGTGGGGTAGAGCTAGGAAATGTGTAAGCATCGTGTTGGTGTTTGGTCCCCCAAGAAGACACTGGGAACAGTGTCTTCTGTTCCCGGTTGGTCCCCGCTACCCTGGTCTAATGGCAGCCTGCCCCGAGAGCCTGGGATCCGTAAGGACATTCATTCTCTTCTTAGTCTCGTTCCTAAGCCCACCCTGGCCACCTTGCCTCACCCCCACATCCAATCTGCTCCTAACCTGGCCCTTGTCCACCCTGGACTTGTGAGATACAGCCAAACAATAGAACACAGAATTCACTCACACACGGGGACAAAAAAAAAATGTATGAAAATGAATCGTAAATAAATATGGCTGCTGAGGACCTAGTTCTGATAAGCGGATTTTCAAAATTAGCCATTTGCGCGAGCGCAGATGAAATGCATTTGAAGTGGTGGGTGGGAGGAAGCCGATTAAGATGCGCTAGGAACCCCCCTTTCAGCAGATTCGGGGAGAAGGCACAACAGGCCCCTTCGCAGCGAGTGAACGTTTGTCGGATAAATGCTGAATGCCTTTTAAGAGCACTAATTTGCTGCAGTCGTGCTGGCAAACAGGCCTCCTGGAAAGGGCCGCTTGCTACCTTCTGCACAAAAGGCGGACCAACAGGACAGGGAAAGGATAGCCACGGGGGGAGGGGCGAAATGATGGTGGGTGGCCAGGCCTGCTGCAGAGGGTCCAGTTCCCACTCAAGGGGGTGAGGACTCACTGTCTTCTGGGCTATAGGAAAAGCCCTATGGATAGAAGAACGACCCTGGCTCCCTACACTTTCCCCAGCCACCCTTCGTGACCCTGCCCCTCCAAAATGGGAATGCTGATCCCAGAATACCTTGCGGCTCCCTCCATGGCAACAGAAGGCTTCCCTCCCGCACTGCCTCTGCATCCTTCCTTCCCACTCCTTTCAGCCCACTCCTGTCCCCTGAGCCAAGCCTCTAGAGAGGGCTGGTGGACCCTTCAGGCAAATGGCTGGTCAGTCCAGTCCTGGAGGCGAGGGACACAAAGCCTCCCTCCTGCAGGAAAATGCTAAATGTCTGGGCTCTGTCCATCTCTGGGTCACCTCATCTGAGGACCTTGGAGCTCTGCAAAGCGGAAACAAAGCGTATGTTGTACTGTCACACGGCACCATGTACAGAGATCCCAGAGGTCTCGGGCACATCATGATGCCTGGGTGGTCTGGTTCTGGGGGACCCCCAAGTCTCCATGTGGCTGAAGCATTCTACTCAGTACAGTGGAGCTGTCACAGGTAAGAAATCAAAGAAAGCACTCGCTGGGCATTAACCTGGACCCCGTGATTGCCTCAGCACATCCCCCCCACTTCATTCTTCCAGCTAAGCTGAAATTTCCATTTGCTCAAAATAAACCCCAGAAGCCCTACATTAGCTGCCTGCTGCTGACCTCTCCCCTGTCCTTCCTCCAATGTCCCTGTCCCATCACCCATCTTTTTGTTTCCTCACAAGCTCTGCCTGTACCCCAGGGCCTTTGCACTTGTCGCTCCTTCTGCCTAGGCTGAACCTGCCTCTGTTTACACAGAATGCGGCATTCAACTAACAGCTCAAATACCACCTTGCCAGAGAGGCAGCTCCTCCCCTCCTCCTCCTCCTCCCTGCCACAGCGGCTGTGTTTTCTACCTTTACAGCGGCTGGCTGTCTCCTACCCTGACTTGTTTGTGGTTTTTATTGTCTGTGTCCTGGAAAACAGGATTCTTCCCACCAGGGAGACAGCATTGTCCCGAGACTGAAAATGGATGCACCCAGGGTCCGCACCTGTGTGAAGTGGTCGAGCCCAGCTTGGAGCCTTACGTGCTGGCCTTTTCACCACAGCAGATGCCATTGCCCAGTTCGTAGTGACAGCTGGCAGGGCAGGGCAGGCCTCCTTCTGTGGCCACTCTCATCAAGCCACTCCGTGGATGGGGCTAAGCTAAGATGCTGCTCACTTCCTGGGAAACAAGGTTCAGAAGATACTGCCTGGGAGGTGGGCCTGTGGGACGCCTGCATTAGAGCTACATGGTCTGCAGGGCGGGGAGGTGGCGCTGACGGAGACTCTATCCTCCGAAGCCTGGTGTGCTGGATGTAAGGTGACAGTTCTGTCCTGAAGCAGCACACCTGCTGAACTCATTCTTTCCCAGGCTCAGATTCTTGTGACTCTCACTGGGCAGGAGAAAGTGAGGCCCACAGACTGCATGTCTAAAAAGCACCCACTTGCCTCAGGCCTTTTCGGTGTGATGAGGCATCAGCACAGTGTTCTGGACTGAGTCAGAGAACCCCAGAATTATATTCCCCCCAGTTTCTTTCCTGTCCCTCCGCTTTGAAGTGAGAAGTAATGCATGTCCACATTGGCTGCCATCCTCCAGTGGCACTTGAAAACCCTCTGGGAAGATCCCCGGATGGACTGGAGAGGAAAGGCTGTATGTGTGGTCCACTTCCTTCCTGCCCCTTCATCTGGTCACCTGCTTTGGATGTCAGAAATACAGTGAGCTTCCTTACACAGAACAAGGACTGTCCCCAACACAAGTTGAGCCGGGGGCGGGGAGAAGGAGGCTCTCAAGTGCATTAACTCATTTTCTTGAGGCCCAAGGTCTGTGTGTATGAGGTTGAAGCTTCAGGGCAAGGAAGGCACAGCTCTGTGGGAGGCCCACTGAGGGCCACAGGCAGCGGTGGTGCTGAAGACCATCTGAGGTTCCTGCTGGCCCAAACTGGTTTCTGAAACATTAAATGCCTTCTGTCTCGGGTGAGCATTGACTATCCTTTGGGATCCAGGGTTTCCAGCTCAGTCTCAATCTCGGCTGCTGCACTTGTTTAAGGGCCCCAGCTGGGATCATTCAGACTCGCTCTAACCCTGTGGCTGGCCACAGCCTGATAGCCCATGAGTTGTTAAGGACAATGGCTGTACCCTGAGTCTCTGGTCTCCTCAAGCAACAGAATCCCCTGTCCTATAGACACCATCCCTGGTTTCTCCATCCCACAAGACAGGGTGTTTCCTGCCTCTCAGAGATGTGCTCTGAGGCCTCTGGGCTAACAGGGCCAGCAGCTCTGCCTGTGAAAACTCTCAGAGCCTCCTGGCTGTAAAGACCTATCTTCTACAGGCTGGACCGCAGCCCCAGCTCCACTGAAGCCCTACCTTTCCTGGTGACTGATGTTTTAAAATTAGTCTGTTCTGAAAGAGAGTGAAGCTCATTAAACTTTTCCATCAGGGATGTGTTTTTATGTGTATTTGCAGATCATCAGCCCGGGCCTCTGCAGTTTATTACTGGAGTTCTTTTCTCCCCCCCTTTGTCACTGAAGAGATCATTTTCTGAGTCTGGTGTTCCATGCTGGGGAAAGCCTGGGCCTCCCACATGGTCCTCAGACTGGCCTTCCCTGCTCACACCTGCTCACACATGGGGGAGAAGGGAATTCTGGGCCCAATTCCAGATGGCTTAGCAAACCACATGGGAAGGAGGAGGTGGGTGGGGTGGGGGGAGTACGAGGGGGGAGAGGGGAGAGGAGCCGTTGAATGCTGTTGAATGCTGAGGGAAACAAATCTGAGGCCAATTACCCGTGGCAACCTTGTCGTCCCCGCCTCCCAAGAAGGGGAGATGGCTGGGGAAAAAAAAAAAAAAAAAAAAAAAAAGAAAGAAAATAATATCAAAGCAGCCCCATGCCAGGAGATTGGAGCCCAGCTGGTTGGGAATTTGCTGCTAGGGGTTGGAAGGGAGGGAGAAAGCAGGCCCAGACTGGAAGGTGGGCAGAGGGTCTGTGGTGTTAAGGAGGCACAAAATAGGGGAAGCACACTGCCATAGGACAAAGGAGAGGGAATACCTGCCCACCCCTCACAGGCCACCCCTTAGCCTTACCTGCACAGCCTGCTGGGTAATGAGGCCCAGGTATGCTCTTTCCTGTGAGAACATCTTTTTGTCCTTGAGCAGGTGGTGACAGAGAGAAACAGGCTCTGAGAGGGAAGGAAAGTAGCCCAGGGTCACTGAGAGAATTAATATCATAATTGAGAATAACAACTAGACCTTCTATTTACCAGATAAAATACCATCAGGGGATTGCTGAGAGAGCCGGGAAAACAGAATCTGAAATCGTTTTTCACGTCTCCGCAAATGCCGCCGGTGTGGGACTTCCCCACTTTCCCCTAGAGATGTCATGGCTGGGCTGTCTTTCACCTGTCTGTGCAGATTGCCAAGACCCTGGGTCTCAGTCCTGCCATTCGAGGCAGCATCTTGGAGCAAAGCTCGGGATGGGCTCTGCAGAATCGCCTGAGGAAAGACCAGCTTGGCCACCCAGTTCCCCTGAGGTTCCAAGTAGGACAGGTGTGCACCTGACAGCTGACAGCCACATGACACTCTCTGTCGAGAGCAACAGCTGTGAGCTCGGTGGCAGCTGGAGCTGGAGGCTCAAACCCCAGATGTGCCTATCTTGAACCCTTTGACAAACCACTCTACTCCTGAAGCCTGGGTTTTCATCTCTAAACTGAGGCTACTCTCCTGGGGTTCTCTGGTGCAGAGCCCCTGGAGGTAGAGATTAGGGGTGGGGAGCCGTGTGCCATGAGACACTGATCACACTCAACAGTTACACTGGGAGGGTTTTAGGGCAACTTGTGGGAGAACTTTGAAGAGCTATGAAATTAATTGGAGGGTGTTAACTGCAGAAATGAGGAAACAGAAGAAAATTAACTCCAAAGAATTACAGCAAAGCAATTAGCACAGGAAGGAAATGCTGTCTAGGATGAAGACACATGCAAATGGTCAAGGCACAGAGATGGGGAAGGAGGGACACAGGTATCGATCACCAATCGATGAGGGGCTCAGATGAAGGGTGCTCAGCTGCATGATGCCAGCAGGAGTGTGGTACTCAAGAGTTCTGCCCACTCAGGGAGGTGGGAAATTGAGTCTGGTGACGTATGCAGTCAAGAAGCTCAGTAAGATCAGAATGTCCCATTGGAGGGCAGATGGGGACTAAGTGGCTTTTGGTGATTTGCGTTTCACTGGTTTGGAGGTCATGGGTTTGGCCTGATGCAGATTAATGACAATGAGTCTTTTTCAGGCCCCACACTCAGGGCTCTGAGTGCTCTCTGGGGCATCACTGACAGGGGGAAGGCTGGGGAGAGGTCAGCAGCCGCTTCCCAGGGAGGGTGAGACAGAATTTCAAACAGAGCATGAAGTAGCAGGAGCTCTTGGTGGACAGCAGGCAACTCACCCTTCCTAGGTGTTCTTAGCCACCAGAGGAACACATTCTACTTGCGAAGGCGATGGGGGAAGATGCTGGCAAGTCTGTGGGGCAGGCTCTGCTGCCATTCTGAGATCATGTGCCACTTGCTTCCTTACTAGGGTGGCCTCGCCCTGGACCTCTGCTCTCTTGAGACTTCAATAGAATTGATGCCTCTCCCCACCTCACTGAACCCTTAGACTGAGCCAAGACAAATGGCACTGAGGGGTACAGGGATTTCTCACATCATAACACTGAGTCTCAGAAACCCAGGGTGGACAAAAAAAAAAAAGGCAGCTTATTTTATGATCTTGTAGCATTGGGCACCAAACCAAACAAAATGGAAGATGAGTCGGATGTAAAAGCAGTCATTTACTTTTAAAGTTTGATTTTATTTTTGAGTAATATATGTATGTGTTTGTCTCTGTGCAGATATGTGCATGTGAGTGCAGACCCCACTGAGTCCAGAAGAGGGTGACAGATTCCCCAGGAGCTAAAATCACAGTAGGTTGTGAGACAACGGGTGTGGGTGTTAGGAACTGAACTCAGGTCCTCTTCAAGATTAATTCACACCCACAATTGCCTCGCCATCTCCCCAGCCTGAAACAGTCCTCACAGGCCTGACTTCAGGAACTTCCCTCCTCTTCAGCTTTGACTGGGTGTCGGAGGTACAACTTTCCTATATAGCGCCAAGGTTTTATACCCAAGCACCTACAACGTGTGTGCACTTAGGCAGAATGCTGCCTGTGTTTTTCCATCTTGAGATGAGCTTTTGGGTTGAATGGAGGGAGAAGAGGAGGCCCAAACAAGCAGCTGCTGTTGACTGCCTGCCTCCTGCCTGTAGGGCAGAGAGAGTGAGGTTCCTTCTCTAGTTTCTCCTCCATTCATGCCACACCACTGGTGGGAAGGCAGACACGCCCACTTCCCAGACAAAGACAGTGAAGGCCAATTAGGAGGTAAGATTGCTCTCAGATCTCCTAGCTGGTAACAGACAGGGCTGGAATTCAAGCTCCCTTATGTTAAAGGGCTCCTCTTTTTGTCTATAAAGAACTTCTCTGAATAACTTGATTCTGAAAGTATTGCAGAGGCACAGAAAGTTGGAAAGATCGTATGGAGAGCCCGCACAGCCTCTTTGCTGAGCTTTTGTCTGGGCTACATCTCACAAACCCCATATTCCCTAAGTCATGGACCTACCATCAGGATGGTGTGTGCCTCTGATTCTGTCACATAGAGATTCAGAAAGCCAGAACAGCAATCAAGACCCTGAGCTGGGCTATGCTACATCCAACCCTTTACACGTAAGTTCAGGCCTGCAGCCGCCAATCTACCAAGCTTCTCGAGCTCTGCAGAAGGTGCTTGTAGAATATGTCATTTCTTGGTATTGTGATTTTCCCCCCCTCTACAAAGGCTTTATTTTAAAAGAGACATTTATTGAGTGCCTACTGCCTATCAGACACATTAGTCGCTTTCAAGAATCTTCACGTAAACTCTCTCAGTTGCAAGTCTCAGAAGCTAACCGAGAAAGGTGTCAGACTGCCCTTGGTAATGATACTGTCCAGAGGTGCAGCTGGTTCCAGGCCTGTCTGGACCGAGGAGCTTGTCAGGGCTGTTTTCATGGCCCGTGTCTTGGCATGTTTGCTTCGTGCTTGTTTTTCCTCAGAAGCTAGCTCTCACCACTTGGCAGCCACCAATGGCTCTGGCCTCACAACAGCTCGCTGACAGGCCCAGGGAAAAGAGTGTCCCTTTCCTTGGCAAAGTCCTAACCCCAGTCCTGGCCCTCGCTGGCACAGTTTGGGGCTAGCCTGTCCCTGGATCAGTTACCAGATGGGAAGCAGTGTACAGCATCCTGATTGGTCAAGCCTTGCTCATGAATCCTTCTTGCCAACCCTGCCTAAATCAGGGGAAACCAGGAGGTAACTGAATACTAAAGAAAAAAACCAGGGTGCTATGGCTATAGGGCTAGGGAACAGATTCTGAGCCTGTGGCATACAGACAATCCAACCAGCCTGGTTTATTCTTGAAAATGAACGGAGACAGTCAGAGTCAGAAAGGCTAAGTGGGCATCCCAGAGCTTGGGTCCTCACTGCCAGCCAGGGACACAAACCCCACTTGTGACTCTTGTGCTCGCCTGTCTTCCAAATAGACCATGCCACTACTGTCTTCTAGAAACACCCTCCCTGTCAGGCACAGAATGGATGCTGCAGCATCAAGCAAAGTTCTACTTCTAGTTTCTGCCGGTGTCTCACCATGGCCTCTGGGTTTTCTGATACCCAGAAGAGGGACCTGTGGGTCCTTCAGGGCTGTGGACAGTGTGGGTGTGGGCTGTGGACTGGGAGTGTGTGTAGCTGTGGACTGGGGTAGGTATGGACTATGGATGGGGTAGGTATGGACTATGGATGGGGTAGGTATGGACTATGGATGGGGTAGGTATGAACTATGGATGGGGTAGATAAGGACTATGGATGGGGTAGGTATGGATGGGGTAGGTATGGATGGGGTAGGTATGGATGGGGTAGGTATGGACTATGGATGGGGTAGGTATGGACTATGGATGGGGTAGGTATGGACTATGGATGGGGTAGGTATGGATGGGGTAGGTATGGATGGGGTAGGTATGGACTATGGATGGGGTAGGTATGGACTATGGATGGGGTAGGTATGGACTATGGATGGGGTAGGTATGGACTATGGATGGGGTAGGTATGGACTATGGATGGGGTAGGTATGGATGGGGTAGGTATATGTAAGACTGAGCTGAGGCCTTCCCCGCCCCCAACAGAGCTGTCTGTGTGCAGTCACATCCCCAGGACTGTGCAGACCTGGCACCAGCTCCTTGTGTGGGCTGCCACGTGGCTGCACCAGAGCCAGGGAAGGAACAGCCATCGTCCAACTGTGAGAAATGGCAGATGGAATCTGTGACTCAGCCGGAGGCCAGATGTGGCCAGTTGAGAAGAGTAAACACAAAGACCAGAGAGGCCAAACCCGCCTCAGTGCCCCCAAGCTGCACAGGGATAGTGGGACAGGGCTGTGACAGACAGACAGGGAGGCAAAGACTGGGAGATGGATGGTCTTATCAGGCTCAACCAAGTGGGGGAAGGAGGACAGATGGTCTTGTTGAAGAAACCAGCCACAGGAGGAACAGGGTGAGGCAGCTCAGTGCTGGTGGAAGGCGGATGTGGGCCTAAGGCAGATGTTGGCAGACCTCCTTGTAGTCTGTCCCCAGTATGTTCACTGAGACCACAGGGCAAGGGCAGCCCTTTGGGGCTCTCCAGCATGGCTCTGCAGCAGACACACTGATTTCATATGGCTGGACTTATTGCTCAGTAGTGTAAGCGTGCTGAGCCTTCTGAGTGTGGTGGCACACACCTTTCATCTTGGCATTCGGGAGGTAGAAGCAGGCAGATTTCTATGTATTTGAACCAGTCTTATCGACATTGAAAGTTTTAGATTGGGAGCTGGAGAGATGGCTCAGCAGTTAAGAGCACTGACTGCTCTTCCAGAGGTCCTGAGTTTGATTCCCAGCAACCACATGGTGGCTCACAACCCTCTGTAATGGGATCCAATGCCTTCTCCTGGTGTGTCTGAAGACAGTTTACTCACATATATAAAATAAACAAAAATTAAAAAAAAAGAAAGTTCTAGATTTAAAAAAAAAGTAAAGAATGTTTACACTTAGCCCTGATGATATGAACACTTTAAATGGTTAGGGTGGAGAATTTTATGTTTGGAACGTTTTTGTCCACATTTCTTGTTTGGTTTTGAGATAGGATCTTGTTCTGACCGGAACTTGCTATGTAGCCCAGGCTGGCCTGAGATTTTCAGTGATCTTAGAGGATCAATCCCCAAAACTCTGGCACTGTGTGGCTAGTTCAACACTTTAGTTTTTTAAATATTTATTTATTTTAGGAATGTGAGTACACACTGTCACTCTCTTCTGACACACCAGAAGAGGACATCGGATTCCATTACAGATGGTTGTGAGCTACCATGGGGTTTCTGGGAATTGAACTCAGGTCCTCTGGAAGAGTAGTCAGTGCTCTTAACCACTGAGCCATCCCTCCAGCCCCAGTTCAACACTTTAAAACTATTTTTTTGCACTTATTGTTTGCGTGAGTTGGGCAATGCATGAGAGGGCTGAAGGAAAGCTGAGGGGTTGGCTCTTTCCTCCCACCACGTGAGTTCTGTGATCAGAACACAGGTCGTGGTCACAAGGGCCTTTGCCCGTTGAGCCATCTTGCTGGCTCCCATAACCTTTTTAGTGAGGAAAAAGAGTCTTGAAACATTCTTTAGTGTTCAGCAGCAGCCCTAGGAAACAAACTCATCCAGCCTGTGACTAAACAGACATGAAGACCCATGTTTGGCTCCTGTGTGCATGGACACCAGAAAGGCCCAGTTCCATGTGACCAGATGAATTCAACCTGAATGGCACAGACAAATCACTTCCTATCACATACATCCTGTGACAATTCCCAAGTTCCCATGGGGAAACCGGAATCTCAGAGAGGCAAGGTGACTTGCCCAAGGTCACAGGAACAAACACCGAAGCTGAGCAGAAACTCTTAGTCATGCTGTGGCTTTGAGTGAATCTGGTTGGTGTCTCACAGCCCTGGGCCCATGGGAATCAGATGTCCAAACACTACCTTTCAGCAACTTATAAAAGAGTCTAGAATCGCCTGCCTTCTCTGTTTGTAACCAGGCAATCTCTTCCAGTTAATCATAGATCAGCGAGTCTCATTCTGTCCTGATAACGCCCACAAGTATATCTGAGATTGGCTGGAAAAGTACAGAAAACTGAGCTAGCTCACGTTCTCTGTGCAAAAGCCCCTGAGCGTAGCCAGAGATGGTGGGTGAGTTGCAAAGCAGTACCGGGCCCTGCTGGGCTAGTGCCATATTTGCTATCATTTTTAATTGGCACCAACATATAATGCCAGATTTCTCATCCAAATTAGAAGCCAGGATAGCACTCCACCCTGTGTAGGTCACAGCAGGTTAGGCCCCACCACAATAACACATGCCTGGAAGTCTCAGATTTGCCCCGTTGATACTCACTTCTTGTTCAAACCACATAATGATCACAGGGATCTCTGCTCTGCATGGTCTCTTAGGAGAGTGGTCTCTTGGGATCCTGGCTGCTCTGAGTTGCAGTCTCTTAGGAGAATGGTCTCCTGACTGCTGGAGTGCCACCAACTTATAGTGGCATCCTAGACTTGGACAAATCAGTTGCTGTGTTAGAGAAGAGCAGGATGACTGGAGTGAGTGCACACTGCCAGTCTTAGAGATGGATGGGACTAGTTCCTGCTCGTCTGCCATCAGTGTGGCCCATCCACACTCCAAACAGGGATGAGAACAGACTCGGGTAACCACTAGTCTGTGACCTCTGGAACTGAGCCATCCTCACCCACTGAAGCTCCCCTATGCAGCAGAGTGAGCCTTCCACTGGGGTCCAGCATGGATGAGTGTTCCAGGAACCCCACTTCATATGGAGTTGGTGCTCAGTGCTGTGGTGCAGCTTACAACCCGAGACTGTTCATAGCAGCCCTCTGACCATTGCCGGGTGCTTTAGTTCCCTGGTAGATGTCCCTGCAGCTTCTCAGTCTCTCCTAAGAGTGACTAAGCGGATCCAAATTGCATCTGAATTCCTCATCCACGCAAGCTTCCTAAAGTATACAGTCCAAACTTTTCGGCAAGATGTTCAGAAAGTTTACAAATGGACTCTGGCTTCCTTTTTTGGTAACATTCTCCTCCCCTACCCAATACCCTGAAATTCTCAATCCGTGGTAAGCTGCCATTAGTAATTACCTATGAGTGCTCTGTGAGACAGGTCAGTCTGGGAATGTGAGCACAGTGTTGTCCATGAGCACTCTGTCCAAGGTGCTGATAAACCCAGAGTGGATGGCAGCAGTTTAATCTGGTTTAATCCAGGGTTGGTCGATTCAAGTCCTTTATTGGTAAAGACCCATGACTTCCCGAGAGAGAGCCTGTTCTCTGGCAGCATCCACCCCTGTGTCTGAATCCATATAAACCATGCATTCTCACCCTTGACCATGAAGTCAGCATAACGACTCCTTCCTAATTCTTTGAATGTCCTCTCCCCCTCAGAACTACTATGTGGAGACCCTTGACTGGGACTTCTGCAAGACAGAGATCTGATTCCCTGGGGCCACAGATCATGTCAACTCCTCGGTGTGGCTCACAACAGTCTCCATGACCTCGTCCCTGAAAGGGGGACAGGTTGTGGCTCTGGACTGACATTGTAACTGCTCTGCCCCCCAACCCCCATTCTTTAAGGATGCTTTGGAGCCTCTCAGAAAGACTAAGGATGTAATTCAGGGTTAGTGATTTTCCTTGGGCCAAGGCTTTGGTTTGATTCCCAGCAAAACACACACACACACACACACACACACACACACAGAAACACACATGTACACATGCACACATATTCATACACACATATACACACAGAGATATACACACATATATATTCATATGCACATATATACACATACACACACAGAAACACACAGATACAAACACACACATGTATGTGCTAGATAGTTGTAGTACGTGCTTTTAATCCCAGCATTTGGGAGGCAGAGGCAGGCAGATCTCTGAGTGTGAGGCCAGCCTGGTCTACAGAGAGAGTTCAAGGACAGCCAAGGTTATACAGAGGAACCCTTGTCTCAAAACAAAACAACAAACAAAGGACCAGACTGAGAAGGAGGCAGAAGGTAGTAGGTCAGGGATGTCCAGGAGCCTCTTTATAAGGTGACATGGAGCAAGGACAGAGAAAATGGATGTGTTCGTATTGGAAAGACTCTCCCCTAATCTCATAAGCAGAGGTCTAAGCAAAACTTCTCCTGCTCCACTGTGGCCATAACTAGCAGAGGGAAGAGGACAGGCTCCTTCACGTGACTGGCCCAGGGACCTCTAAGGATAGGGTCTGGTGGCAAGTCCTTAAGCCAATGGACTCCAGTCTTAGGAGGATTAAGGTGGTAACTGCCTACTTGTATCATCATGAGGGCTTCACAGAGCCAGGCTGGTGCTGGAGCTTCATCAGTGAACCACACCGTGGGCTAAACTTTTCTTCATCAAGGAGTTGATCAGAGATGATCATTATATTTTATCATCGCTGAACTTGTGTGCGTCACGGCAGCAAGAGGCTTGTTAGGGAGGAACTTGAGTTGCCAGCACAGTGTGGTTCTTTCCTGCCCTCCTGGCAAACTGGCAGCTGCAGGATCAGGGCAGGTAGGTGACTGAGTCCCACAGGAAGTGAGGAGAGGGCGATGCCCTCCCTGAAAGAGCACGGCTTCCTCTCAGCCCAGGCTGCAGCTCCCACCGTGCCCACTCATCCCCCTCACAGTCTTCAGAGTACCACAACCTCAGGGTGGACCAGGGGTTCCAGGCTTCATCTCTGTCTAGGCTAGGGGCGCTGGTAAACATGCAAAAATCATAAGGGTCCAGCAGAGTTCGCCTGCTGCCCAGACCTGACACAGCCCCCCCCCCAGCCCTGCAGACTAAGACCAGATGTCCTTACAGCCAGGTGGAATGGATGCAGCTCCCCCATCCTCCACCCTCTATAAACACAGAGATGGGTGGAGCAGGTGACACCTTTCACACGGAGTGCTCCGGCCATGCTTGGCACATTCTGCGTGAATGACAAAATATCTCCTGTGACTGTGGCCACAATACAGCCACCCCATTCAGGGAGGAAGCTACCTGGCTCTTGGGGAGGTGTGCTACCACAAGGGGCTTACAAAGAGCTACCATATTCCCTAGCAAAGAAGATGGCAGAGTTTGGCCCTCTGTAACCTTCTCTGCCTCACCTCTGACTGATTCCCTGTTTAGACATTCTAGTCTTCTTAGCCGCCTTTGGGGCTGCTTGTGGGCGGGGACATCTCAGCCTAGAACTGGTAGGTCGGCCCAATGTCACATTGCCCCCAAACACATCTTCCCTTCATCCAGTTGCTTCTGATGTAAAGGCCAGGTGAACCTCAACAGGAAGGATGCTACAGAGCTATGCCACCCCCCCCCCAAGAGTGCAGGAAGGCTCAGGCTGACATAGGACCTATGGCCTCTGGAAGGAGGCCAGTGTATGAGCTGCACGCTCTAAGGTGCCAGAGTTCTGCGCTCCCTTCTACCAGGCATCTGCTGGAAACCACATCAAGCATATCGACTGGGGCTTTGGGCCCCCGAGTCTAAGAATGTCTCTTGCACATGACCTTAAAGAACAATTTTAGGAAAAGATTTTTCCTGCTGCTGAGAAACAGTTAGGCATGAAGGAATGGCAGGGTACTTGCCGCACCCGCCTGCTAGCTTGCTTGTGAGCAGGCGCCGCTAGCAAACGCAGGAGCAGGAACAGATAGATGACCCGCAATTACAGCCCGGATCCCCGCCCCAGCCTCGCCCAGCCTCCCTCCCGCCGCCAGGCTCCAAGCAATTTCAGATTTTTTTTTTTTTTTTTTTTTTTTTTGTACATCTAAAGCAGAGAATGTACACGATTTCTCTCGCCAGCAGAAGCGGCTTTCAGGTGGTGGGGAGGAGGCCGAAGAGTGTTTATTCACGAACAAAGGCAGTTGGAGACAAAAGAGAGCGCAGCCCTCCCCAGTCCCTGCTCCTCGCTCTCCAGAGCTGAGCGGTCCCCGCAGCCTGCAGAGAGGAGGTTTTGATTGTGTGTGCCCAGCCCAGCTTCCACAGGTGCCTGGGCCTCAACAATGGGATTGGCTGCTCCCACCCCTGGCCATGATGGCGGGAAGCGGTTCCCAAGCGGTCGGTGGGTGACTGGATGGGTATAGAAACTGGAAGATGGTCTGCCACCCGCAGCTCCTCAGCTGGGCCCCTGGAGTCTTCTCTTTGTGGAGGGAGGCAGGATCAAGGAGCTTCAGTGCCGCCCCCCCTTTCTCCACCACATGGCTCTGTGAACTTGAAGCGGACAAGGTTGGGCTGAGCAGAGCGGCTCCTGGAGGACCCGCTTACACAGCCAAACTCCCCACTGCTCCCCATTGTTGGCTCCTGCGGGGGAGTTGGGTGGAGGGAGAGGGGCTCTCCCCAGCTCAGGAGATGTTCTGAGACCACACAGAGGGTTGGAAGCAGTCTGCAGCCGCCATTTTCAGGATTTTGGTCACATCTGTGAACACCTCTACATTCATTTACTTTTGTTTGCTCCATTGTGTGTGTGTGTGTGTGTGTGTGTGTGTGTGTGTGTGTGTGTGTGTATTTTTCCCTCCACTAAGTAGTACGATCACGTCCGTCCAAGGGCAAAAGGAGATTAAAAGGTAAAGGGAGAAAACGCTCTTTGCCACCCTGCTGGAGTTATCCACATCCACAAAAGGCAGACTTGTTTGTAAGCTTTTGTCTGCCCTTGCAAAATATCTTTATTGAAGTATACCAAATGTGAAACTCGGTCCAGGCATGACCCAGCTATTATGACGGGACATCAGAGCTACTCTGGTGACCTGCAGGCCTTTGTAAGCTGCATCCTCAGAGGACAGGCGCCATGGGACTCAGCAGAGTCTAGTCACTCCCCCACCCCAGCTGAATGTAGCCCTGTCCCAGCTGCAGGTACTCTCTGGAGTAGGAGTCAGGAGAACTTGGGAGAAAAGCTGGATGGAGTTGACCCCTCCCACTGGGTTGGCTTTTGGCAGGTGGACACCCATTTTGGGGTGGGAGGTTTTTTGTTGGTAATGCTGTTGTTTGGGTCTCATAGTGCGGTAATTCCCCTCCCGCAATCACTCATCAGCAAGCTCAGTAAACCCACCTTTGCACCAAGCTGCACTTGGATGGCGTAATTTCTTTGGTCTCTCACTGATTCTCTCTGTCTTGGGTTAAAGTTCATCAGTTCAGGTCTTCCCAGAGCAAGTGACGCAGCAGCTTGTATGATGACAGAATCCTATTGTCCTTCCTTCTGACAGGAGACCTGGGCCCTGTGTTCTCGCTTGATGTTCACTGCACAGACATACCATATTTCTAAGTTACAACACAAGGGAGAGCGTGTTCAATGACACTGAAACGGTGTTTGTTAGACCAGCAAACTCCCTCCCCAATGACGGCTGCTCATGGTGCCCTAAAGTGACCATCTGGGCCCAACTCTTGCTTACACTGCCTCTGGTCAAGACATTTGCGTGGCTCTGGACACATTGATATGAAAGTGACATGCACATATCAAACATGTACTGGGAATAATTCATTTAAAGGAAGTTATTTGAAATATACATTTTTTAATGATTTTTATAACTTACATTCAGGTGGAAAGCGAATTTGCATAGTAATGATACGGTGTGATTGTTTATTTTTACATGAAGAATTAAATCTTGGCTGGCTATTTGATACGGCAGGACACGGAGCACCTTCAATAGCTTTCAGAGTTCAACAGTGTTTTGGTTTCCCGGTCAATCCCAAAAGCAGATTCACGTAAATATGTAGCATAACATGGCAGAAGTATATTTAGGGCCATTTCGGAAACTGCTAGAAGAGGTACAAGTGGCCAGACAGAAGGATGAGGCTTACTCCCAGAAGAACAATGTTCTCGAAAAGTTCTCCATGTCTTAGGAGGGATAGAGACAACAGCTCTGGGGCTATACATTCAAAAGAGGGCCTGATGGGCCGGAAGACTGGGGGACCAGGAGCTTAGGAGTTCCAAGAGAGCGGAGCAGAGGAAGGAATGTGGCTGAATGTGGGAGAGGTTCAAGTAAAAGGGGAAAGTCAAGACTGGTCTGAGAGCGGGCAAGCATCCCCAGAGAAGGTTGCTGAGCCAGGTTAGGGAGGGAGCTGAGGGAAGGCAGGCTGAGGTTCCCCTCAGACTGAAGAGATGCAACATGGGTCTGCCAATGCCAGGTGCATAGAAGGGGCGTGGGGCTTGCACCCAAACTATGCCAGAGGAATGCCTTTCTGAGCTTGATAAGGAAGGTGCATGTGCCAGCTCAGGTCCAGCAGGGGCAAGCTTGCCACGCTCTCGATATTGCCCCTAAGTCGACAGCAACACCTGGCCCCGATTCAGTAATCTGGCATTAGCACGGAGCTTCCGGTGCACACACACACACACGTGGCTGTTGCAGGACACGGCACACTGAGCCCTTGGCTGTGGCTCCTGGCTGCTCACTTCACTCCTGCTGCCCCTGCCTGAACCTAGCCAATATTCTTGGTAAAATGATGCTTTCGTCACGCTGGGAGGAGGCTGCTTCTCCATCCTCAGCAAGTCACACACCCTGGATTGTGCATCCTCCATTATTCATGACACTCAGATCCCATCGAGAGGTGCTGGACCCTTCACTGTCTCCATCTCTGCTCCTGATTCCTGTGCATTTGATCTTCAGAAAATTTGCCTCTTTGTTCTTAAGACAGAATCATATTGCCAGGGGCTCCCAGTGGCCTCCCTGCCACCACTGTCACAGAATGTTCTTTAAATATGAGAATAGGAGTGTCCCCAGAGCAATCAGCAGGACACCGCCAGGTGAAACTGTCACACCTACCACAAGACAACAGCTCAGAGCAAAGAACAAGAAAGGCCAGTCATTCATGGACTGGTGCCTAGGCAGGGGGCAAGACCCGGCTCCAGCTGTCTCTCTCCCTGTATCCCATATTCTGGAATTTGATGCTTATGGATAATTATACTAAAGAGTTCAAAGAGTCAGGCAACGGATGTGTGGCTGGGGGTTGATTTTGGAGGCTCTTTTGTTTTAGAATATCGCACAGCCTTCACCAAGTCATCACCCCTAATCTGAGAAGCTGGGATCTGAAAGATTTCAGTTTTTGGCACCCTTTGCACATTTAACAATACTAATTGGCTTAGGCCTCAAGGAGTTGGTGATGTCGGGTCCAGCTCTAGCCATTTAGGATGAACAAGGTTCTGAACACATCTCGGGGGCCAGACTGCTTCAATCACCTCTAGACCCGGGGTTCTAAGCACTAGACCTGAGTGTTGGCATCTCAGTTACAGACATGGACATGGGGACCGGGCTTTAATTCCAGCACCAAGAAAGCAAAAAAAAACGTCCATGGAACTCATTCACCCGTGAACGATCCACATGGGTAACGGTGAACCCTGAGGTGTCCCACCATGGTGTTTTGGAGACTTGATTCCTGGCCCAGCTGTTATTGGGAATGATGGTACCATTAGAAGGTGGTACCAAGTGAGCCATTAGGATGTGCCCTTAAAGTGGACATTGGCCTCTTTTTCTGGGCTACCAGGAGGCAGCCAGCTTCCTCTGCCAAGCAATCTCACTATACTATGCTACTGTGTGCCTGACCATGCACAGACAGCCCTGACATCATAAACCAGGGACCATGCACATTAACCCCTGAAATCACTGAACCCAAAGAAGCTCTATTCCTTTAGGTGGATTGCTTCTGAGTTTCTGTCACCACCATGGAAAGCTAACACGGGTGGTATCTGCTCTGCATTTTTATCGGTAGTTTTTAAAGTCTCATCCTTGGACCAGCTCCCTGATGGCTACTTCCAAAACACAAGCCCTTCCGGTCCTTCCACTCCCCGCTCTTCAGAGAGGTTTTGAGAAGGGCTGATCCGAAGGAAGCCCATCCTTCAGCTGCAGGCTCTTGCTCTGTGCACTAGGACATTTGCTGCTTTCTGGGATGACCCTGGCTATTCACCTTGGGTGCTTCTTTGCTTTGAGGCTACCTGTCTCTGATAGAATGTCAACTCTGTGAAAAACAATAACTTTGTCTTGCTTAATGGCTGCTTCCCTGGTGACAGATAGCAGCTTAACAGATAAAGAAGGAAGGAAAAGGTTTTGTTTTTTTTTTTGTTTTGTTTTGTTTTGTTTTGTTTTGTTTTTTTTCTGAGTGCCTTGTGGCTCTGCTGGCCTTGTGTTGGATGCATAGAAGGGCCAGGGCACAGGTGACAAGCTTCCAGGGCCAACAGTGTCATGACAGTCGATATGACGGCAGGAAAGGCACATCAGAACTGTGTCATCCTTCAGGCCATTGGGAAGAAAGGACATCTCTGGGAGCATCTCAAAGTTGCCAGTCTTGGGTCTGGCTGAGTCATATGACTTTCACCAAATCAATCCCTGCAAGTAGGGATACAGTGCCCTCTGGCTGGCCAGGTCCAACACAGGAATCATAAGTCACCGCAGTGACACCGTGTGTGGAGGGAGCTAGTTCTGGAGAAAATTCGTGAGCTGGTACCCAAGAAAGGCACATAGATGGGCGTAAAAGCCATACCATAAGTGCCTCAGGTGTGGCAGGTTCTGTAAGAGGCTATTGTGGTTAAATTATGCTGCCCCTTGGCACACTGTCAGAAATCAGATATGGATGCCCTACCTCCCAACATGGCTTTAGGAGGTTGGACTTGGGGAGAGAGGGGAGTGTTGAGGATGAAACCCTCACGGCAGAGCTAAATACTGATTCAGGGGGGAGAGAGTTGGCCAGCTGCCTTTGGCTGTTTGTGGATACAGTGAGACTCAGCAGGCTGAGGACAAAGGAAGCCCTTCCCAGAACCAGCCTATGATGGTGCCCTGATTCTGACTTGCAGACTTCAGGTGGGTGAGATAAATTTCTGTTGTTTATAAGTCACCCAGTCTATGGTACTTTGTTATAGCAGCCAGAACAGAATAAAGCAAGGCTCTAGAGAGTCCAAGATAAATAACACTTTAATAAACATTTGATGAATGAAGACAACCCAGTCCCTGACCGCTCAGGAAAGCAGGGAGACAGATTCATGTTGCCATAGGATGTGCTCGTGCTGAAGAAAAAGAAGGCAGACAGGGAGTACCTGTGTCTCCCCCACCCCCAGCCTCAACCCCCACCAATCAAGAATGGGGACCAGGAAAGCCGGTTGTTCCAGGCTGAAATGAGCTGAAAGCCAGGGGCCTGTCCTGACCCACTCACTCCATGAATTTTCTAGAAAGGAGAAATAAACTATCCTGTGTGGGAACTGGTTGTTGTCGCATTATTTGTAATAGGGATAAAAGAAAAAGCTGGAAACAGCCCAAATGGTCCCCAGTAGGGGACTGGTTAACTACATTATGGATCATCCACTTGATGAAATATTCTGGAGTCGTTAAAAATGATCGTTAAGGAAACTACAGAGCAACCGGGGAAAAGGCGTCTGCCCTAATGCACAGTGACAGCAGCGCAGAATACAAATCTGTGACTGAACCACACGCTCAGCTGTGTGCTCAGGACAGAGGCTCATGGGACACTGGCCGTGCTGCCAGGAAGCGCCCACTCCTGTGAAGGAAGGGGAGTCAGGAAAACTGGGGATGATGCCTGGGGGTAGGGGGACAGCAGATGCAACAAGAGACAGGTTCTAGATGCACAGATTCTTGGAACAAGAGGAACTGGCGGTAGAAGAGGTGGATTGGGAGAAAGAGAAGGAAGAGGAAGAGAAGGGGAGGAAGAGGAGAAGGAAGGAGGGGACGAGGAGTAAGGGGAGGAGAAAAAGGAAGAAGGGGAGGAGGAAGTGGAGGAAAGGGAGGAGGAAGAGGAAGAAGGAGAGGAGGAAGAGAAAAAGGAGGAGGAAGGGGAGGAGGAAGAGGAGGAAGAGGAGAAAGAAGAGAATGAGAAAGAGGAGTAGGAGGAAGAGAAGAAGAGGAGAAAGAAGAGGAAGAAAAGAAGGAAGAGGAGGAAGAAGAGAAGAGGAGAGGGAAAAAAGAGAAGGAAGAGGAAGAGGAGGAGGTTATTCCTGTAGATCTGTGAGTGATCGTCCTTCTCCCTTTGTGTTGTGTTGTTTTTTGCATAATAAAAGCTAGTTGAAAATTAAGCTCAGCTAGAGGTGAATAATTTTTACCACTAACATTTATGCCTGTAAATCATATATGCATTCATAAGCACTTTATTTCCTTAGTGATGGAGAAATATTACTAGATCATTTTATAAAAAAAAAACAAGGAAAAAACAACCACTTGTATGTTTCCTGGCCCTGACCTCTGCAGTAAAGTGGAAGGCCTTAAACTTAATGGTTGGAGACAGGTGTGGTGGTCAAGGGCATTCCATAGGTATCTGAGAAAGTCCAGCTGAGCTGGAGGAACAAAGATGCCCAGAACACACGGAACACACGGACAACCTACAACGAGCTGAAGTTACGCAGTTGGCCACTGAGAGGGACTCTGCCAGGTGACATGCTTCTCCTCTATGATTCACACTGAAGCCCAGTCCCCACTGTGGTGACACTAACATGTGGCATTTTTGAGAGGTGACTGAGTTACAGGACTGTTCCCATGAATGGTCAGTGTCCTTATACATAGGCCAGGCTTCTTTCCTCTTCCTCCCTCCTGTCCCATTAGGACACATGCTTCTGTACCCGTGTGTGTGTGTGTGTGTGTGTGTGTGTGTGTGTGTGTGTGTGTGTGGTGTGTGTGGTGTGTGTGTGTATGTGTGTATGTGTGTGTGTGTGTGTGTGTGTGTGGTGTGTGTGGTGTGTGTGTATGTGTGTGTGTGTATGTGTGTGTGTGTGTGTGTGTGTGTGGTGTGTGTGGTGTGTGTATGTGTGTGTGTGTATGTGTGTATGTGTGTGTGCGTGTGTGTATGTGTGTGTGTATGTGTGTGTGTGTGTGTGTGTGCGTAGGAACCAGGCCTCACTCTGGAGCTGCCAGCACTTGGACCTTGGTCTTTCCAGCCTCTAAAATCGTGAAAGACACATTTCTGTTCCCTGCAGCTCGTCAAGTGGAAGGCAGGCTTGCCTTGGGATGGGGGACAGCAGAGGAGGTCAAAGGTTCAGGGTCAGAAAGGGCAAGAAAAGCCAGGCTCAAAGAAGCACAAAAAAAGGACAGAATTGTGGAAGGTTTATGAGGATGGCTCCTTTGAGGGAGGTTTCAGATGAAGCTTTAGAAAAACTGCAGAGGCCTGTGAGGTGGTTGGGCAGGGGTGGGGGCTAGAGGTGGGTAAAAACACGTGACATACATACTTGATACCTTGAGTTCCGTCCCTGGGACCCATAGTGAAAAGAAAGAACTAACTCCTGAAGGCTGTCCTCTGACCTTTGACCTCTGACCTGTGCCCAAGTACCATAGCATGTACACTGATTAAAAAAAAAAAAAAAAAAAAAAAAAAAACCTAACAGTAAATGAAAAGGAGCCAGACACTCAGAGGCATAGGCAGGGGGACAGCTGTGTGTTTGAGGACAACCTGATCTATACTGTGAGTTCCAGGCCATCCAGGACTATATAGTGAGACACTGGACAGACAGACAGACAGACAGACACACACACACACACACACACACACACATACATGATATGTGTGTTGGGGGTGGGGGAGCCTTTCAACAAGCAGACTAGATCACTCCCTGTTTCAGCTCTTGGGCCACTGTCCTCCAAACTCTTGACTAAAAAAGACAAGACATAGCTAACCCAGCCTGTGAAAAGAGCTGCAGAAGTCTGGGACAGGGGCAGACAGTGGCCCAGCTCCCATTCCTCATCATCACTGAAGTTGCTAGGGTAGAGCCCCTCCCCAGACAGGAGAGAGTCTTCTCTAGGGAATCTGATCAGTGCCAAAGGCAAGAGGTCTCTGCTCTTACTGGAGAGTCCCCAGACAGCAGCCCATCAAGACGCTGGCCGCTCAAGAGCTGAGGAGCCACAGACCCAGGGAGCCGGTGAACAGCTTCTACGAGTCAGCAGCAGATGTCTGGAGAGATGAGCAACGTGAAGATGAAAGGGTTTTTTTTTTTTTTTTGTTTTGTTTTGTTTTTTGTTGGTTCCGAGTCTTCCAGGTCACTTGGCCTGGTTGCTCCTCAGCCTTTTGCAAGATGGCACAAGGTGGTGGAAAAGTAGAGTGGAGTAAATCTTCTCGCCATATGACCCGGAAATAGAAAAGAGGAACAGGAAGTGACCAGGGGCTCACCATCTTTCTCAAGGACACATCCTTAAGAATGTGAAGATGCAGGCTGGAGAGATGGCTCAGTGGTTAAGAGCACTGACTGCTTTTCCAGAGGTTCTGAGTTCAATTCCAGCAACCACATGGTGGCTCATCTGGCCTACAGTCATACATGCAGGCAGAAATCTATACACATAATAAAATAAAATAGAGTCTCAGAATGACAGACAGGAGTTTGGAATCCAGAGACTCAGAATTCATCATAACAGACGAAAGCAGACAGCAAGTATTTTGTTGTAAAGTCTCCCAAACTTGGGGACAAAGGAAGTGTCTATGGGTTTCCAGAGAAATGCCAGTACTGGAAGGAATGTTCCAAATTCTGAAGAAGAAGCATTCCAAACTTGATTCTGTAGCCAAGTAAAGTATTTACTAAGTGAGGGGCAAAAGGAGAAGACAGTGCTCAAGATGCCCAAATGCTCAGTTCTCTTCTGTGCTCCTCTTCCAGAAACCCGAGGCCTGACCAAGGAAGGCAGGCAGAAAGGTGAGTGACCACGGGTCCTACGGAACACAGGCCTTATGAACCAACCGTAGGCACTGTGGACATCTGTGATATTGCAAAGTTCCCTGCCTACAATCACACATCTCTTCTGAAGGACAAACATGGAGGCAGGCAAAGGAACCACCTTTGCTGCTCGTATGTCCCTGAGTCCAGTGAGGAGGCACCAAAACACGGTCATATGTCATTAAGAACGGCACGACCTGACGAATGCCTCATCGCGTGACTTAACTCCACCAACTATGGGGAATACATGGTAGAAAAATGGAACAGGAAGCGGCCAGGGGTTCGCCATCTCCCTAGAGGACACATTCTGGGTGTCCTAGGTTACTGTCTCAGCACAGACTTCAGTGGACACATAAATGATGCTTGTGCTAACGTCACAGGACACACTGTTTTATGGCAGTGTTTTTAATCAGTAGAAATAGATGTTAAGGCTATGCGACTTTCCATCCTACAATCCCTTGTCCCCTTTTTTTCCTGTTTGGGCCCGGCAGAATGGCTCCCGCAAAGAAGGCTGGCGAGAAGAAGGGCCGTTCTGCCATCAGCGAGGTGGTGACCCGAGAAAACGCCATCAACATTCACAAGCGCATCCATGGAGTGGGCTTCAAGAAGCGTGCCTCCTCGGACACTCAAAGAAATTCAGAAATGTGCCATGAAGGAAATGGGGACTCCAGATGCTCGCATTGACACCAGGCTCAATAAAGCCGTCTGGGCCAAAGGAATAAGGAATGTTCCATATCGCATCTGAGTACGTTTGTCCAGAAAATGTAATGAAGATGAGGATTCACCAAACAAGCTCTACACATTGGTAACGTATGTGCCTGTTACCACATTCAAAAATCTACAGACGGTCAATGTGGATGAGAACTAACCTGCTGAATGTCAAATAAAAATGCAGCATTGCCTCCAAAAGACCGAGAGAGAGAGAGAGAGAGAGAGAGAGAGAGAGAGAGAGAGAGAGAGAGAGAAGAAATAGATGCCAAGACAATGCCAACGCTAAATACATAAACTAGTAATGTTTATACAACGTTAAATACATAAACTCCAGAAGGTTAGGGGAACATGAACAGGTGGTTGCTTTGATCTTATCTACTTGGCATCAGGGTTAATGTTCCGATGTGGCTATCTGCTTTCCACGCCTTTCTGTCTCACTAGAGTCATAGACAAAGGGTTCAGCAGAAAACTACACTTCCCAGCCCCCTTTGCAACTTAGTGTGGTCAATGCAGTAAATTTTGGCCAATGAGACTTAAGCAAATGCATGCTGCCCTTCTAGGCAGCTGCCTTTAAGACCAGGAGCCTCCTTTGTTCTTCTCTGTTTTTCTCCTCCCGTTCTTGCCTGACGACCGGAATCTGAACAGTTAGCTTGGGCACAGGAAGACAATGGAAATGGAGGCTACCTTCTAGGAAGGAGTGGCTGAGATCCAGTGGTCTTGGAGCACCAGGAGAGGAAAGATAAGACCTGTGAGGACTAAGCACCGCCATCTCGGTTCCTAAGACGCTCCGATTGTAACAGACTTCTCACAGCCGACCCTGGGAGTCACAGATTGTTTTGGGGCGTCATCTTGTCTTTCCTTCCCTCTCTTGCACACGGCCCGGAGTCCTGCGCCTTCTGAGCTTCATAGTGTGGGAAGAGGCACATTTGGGGGAAGAACTAGGGAAAGGTCCCACTTCTTTTCCAGAGTAGCAGAGTAAATTAAGTGGTTTTCTAGGCCCAAACTTCAGAATTCCAGCTTTGCCCATGCAGCTCACAGGCTTTGGTTTTCCTATATATAGAATTCTGCATTTGGGAACTCAGGTTTCAGAATTGGTGAGGGTGGGCTGAAGGAGTCAGTGTATTGAAAACAAAAGAAGCTGATCCCACACCAGCCGTGGTAGCTTATACTGGCAGTCTCCGTACTAGGGAGGCTGAGGCAGGAAGGAGTTAAGAGGCCATACTTGGCCCAGGGAGTAGCACTATTAGGAGGTGTGGCTGTCCTGAGATGGATAGTGAATCTCACGCCAGCCTGGGCTACAATATATGAGATCCTCTCTTTAAAATGTCAAAGGGATCTCCCAAACATGGTGGTTCAGGTTGATTCCAGTGCTCAAGAGGAAAAGGCAGTTAGATCTCTATGAGTTCAAGGCCAGACTGGTCTACAACATAAATTCCAGGTTTCTTTTTTTTTTTTTTCTCAAAGATTCATTTATTTATTATATGTAAGTACACTGTCACTGTCTTCAGACACACCAGAAGAGGGCATGTGATCTTATTACAAATGGTTGTGAGCTACCATGTGGTAGCTGGGATTTGAACTCAGGACCTCTGGAAGAGCAGCCAGTGCTCTTAACTACTGAGCCATCTCTCCAGCCCAAGTTCCAAGTTTCTTATTTGTTTGTTTGTAGCCTAGAGCCAGCCAAGCTCCCAAGCCTACCCCTTCCCCAAGACCCTTCCCCAGGACTTGACAACCCATTTTTGCCCCACGGTTCTTCCTAGGCCCAGCTAGGATCAGCCTCTCAATAGAGGCTGCCCACCACCAAAAACTCATCCCAGGCTCCACCCCCTCATCCAGCTCCTCCCACTTATCTCCTCTGATTTTGTTTCCTTCCTACTCATATTCTCTATCCCAAAGAGTTTCCTGATGATTTTTTTAGTGTCAGTTAAACCACAAATCACATCTTCCATTTTGCAGCCTTCCAGATCAACGCAGAATAAACCCCAGATCCCGTCAGGGCACCTCTCTTTCCCCTTTATTCCCTTGCTCCATATATTCTACTTTCCCCAGCCCCACCCCATAATACTCCATCATGGATCCCACCTCAGACCCCTGTACTCCATGTTGTCTGGTTGGCGTATCCTTCCCTGCCCTCGACACCCTCCAGGCTCCTTCCTGATTCTCCTCCTGCATGTGTTGGCACCGACCTGATGTCATCTTGCTAACTTATCTACCCGCTGGTCCCTTTCCTACCCCCACTGAACCCCTGAGGAGGTCCCCTGACCATGTTCTTAGCCACAAGGTTCAGGGGCAATGATGCCTGGCCCCAATGAGGGCTTCATAAATGGATAAATGGACCACATTCATGTTGTCCATCTAGTCCCCGAAGCCAGGTGGTTGTCAGTGGTCCACCCCGGGTTCTTCCTAACCCTGCCTCCAATTCACTGTTGGGCAGGGAACCTGAGCATGACAGCTTCCTTCCCTAAGTGCCTGCCATCCTACTTTCTTCTGCAAGGAGACAGCCACTAATGTTCTCACTCTCCAAAGATTGATCCAGTGTTCAAGCAGGAAAACGGCTCTCCAAGCCGGTGCCTGGTGAGGGTGGCTCAGAGTTTTCTATTTCGAAGACATTTTCCCAGGCCCCTCCTGGTGTTAAATCATTTCTCCAAATTAGCGGGAATGCTCATTACCAAGGCAGCCACCTCCCATTAGGCAGGAAATGTGCCTTCCCTGTGTCAGCCCCTCCCGACCCTGGGCCAGCTCCTGTCATTCCCTGGAGTGGATGGTAGATGTGTGGAGCTGCAGTCTTTCTAGCAGACAGTGCTGACAGAAGAGAGGTTGGTGGATGAGCCGCTCTGACAAGAGAGGGTCATAGCTCTCTCTTCCCTTACCCTTCAATCCTGTTTCTCCCTGAAACATCCTTACTCTGGGATGGCTTTGCAGCTTTGCGGTCCTGCAGCCCTGCTTGTAGGCAGTTAGAACAGGCATTCACTATGCATTGAAAGCCCAGAAGTCTTAGAGAAGTTCTCTGAGGATCTCAATTCTTCTGTCTCTTATGGTTTGGTTGGCCAAGGAATACTCTGTGCTCCCGGTGTGTGGAACTCCCCACTGCCCAGCCTGATGGCCCCCTGAAGCCCCACTGCAGGTGTGTGCTCCTCTGAGCAGCTTTCTACATCGCCTCCTGGGTCTGTCTTCAGGGAACCAAAATGATTAGAAGCAGGCGGAAAATGGCTTGTCCTGTGCAGAGCTTAATAAATATTAGCTAACAACAACAATAATAATAATTTTGCTGACATCTCCCAGGCTGCCAGAGAGAAGTGTCAGAAGTACAATTATAGACTGCTTTTTTTTTTTTTTTTTTTTTAAAGTAACACTTGCCTCACTGCTTTAAACAGTCCTCCTCTGACTCGTTAGAAGGGTGTGTGCCCAAGGGCAGGGAATTCTATCACAGGAGCAGCTGCTTTGTGTGAACTCAGGCAGGGTTCTAGAGCCCTTGCTCTTTAGTTCAACAAGCAGAACAGGGGCCTGTTTAATCTCTAGGTGGGGGTTCCTTCTATTAATTCATCCAGAAAACATTTCCTGAGTTCCTACCACACGCAGGCCTGCTCTCTGAGCTGCAGATGCCTGGAAAGAAAGCGTAGTGAGCTTTGATAGAATCCCCTCCAATGCAGTGGGGACTATCTCAAGCAAAGCAACACCCAGGGGGTGACAGAAAGATACCATGGGGACTTGGTGGGTTAGGCAAAGAAACCACAATCTGAGAGGTGCATCTTCCCTGTCCCAGGAAGTCCTACCTGAATCCTGGACTTCCTAGTGTGTCCAGGCATCTCGTTTGACTCCTCCAGAAGTGCTGGATGCATGCTTCAGCAAGGTCTTAGCTGGGATCCAAATGAAGGAAATGTGTCCTGGATAGAGGAATAGCTCAGAGCCAGCAAGCAGAGCAGTGAGGCCGGGGGTTTGCAGCCCAGGGCAGGGGAGCTGACTAACCCTGATGACAGACAGGGCTTGGAAGCCTTACACCCTGGGTCCTGATCCAGGCACACAGCTCTCATCCAACCTGCCCCTTGGGGGAAACTGGCTGTGGTTTGATGTTCCAGCTCTACCCTGCCTCCTTTCAGGAAAAGAATAG
The DNA here is from genome assembly GCF_963924665.1 of Micromys minutus. Taxonomy (NCBI): domain Eukaryota; kingdom Metazoa; phylum Chordata; class Mammalia; order Rodentia; family Muridae; genus Micromys; species Micromys minutus. Next base: position 99,789,151 of record NC_137969.1, read on the forward strand.
GGACTAAAGGGTACCTATTCCACCCATTGGGCTTTCCAGGTTACTGGTCATGTGTCTCTTACCTGGGATGGTAGAGGACTTATGGGGGAGACTCTTCTGTTCCCAGAACTAGAAATGTAGGTTCTAGGAAGCAACAGGGTTGGCAGGATGCAAAAGGGAGGCTGGGGAGGGGGTCCAGGAAAGTTCATCCATGATGCTGGGGGTGGGTCCTGTGCAGGGACTGCCCCCACCAGGCAGCAGCTCTGAGAACGAGACCTTAAAGAACTTGGAGATATCTGTGCTGTTACTCTCTTTCAATATCTGGGAGATATAGATGCTCAGACCCAACCATTTCTACTCTGCCCACCCAGCTCTGCAGTGCTCGGGCACAGAGTGCTGCAGTGCATCTGCAGTTCATAGGCCAAACTGGTAATGTAGAACCCTAAGGAGAGAGGAGCTCTGGGTAACCCATGGGACATTTCTGCCACAAGTCAGTGCACAGCCCTCTCTGTAGGCACTACGGCAGCGGGTCAGCTCCCATTGCAAAAATCTCAGCATGCCTTGGTTATGTCTACACAGAGGCAGCTTTTATTTGGAAAGGAATGAGACCTCATTTATTCTGGAACCAAATACAAATGCACACAGCCAGGGGCACAGAGTAGGGATGCCCTGAACACTGTGAGCTGACGTGCCACCTGTTGCATGAAGTTATTACAAGTATAAAACCAAGGAAAGTCATAAGTCAAGACATTTCGCACACACGGGTGGCAACTGCAGGCGGGTGGTCTCAGTATGGCTGATAGCATTCTGAGCTTCGGGGTTGGTAGAAGCTAGGGGTCTGTTAAATTAATATATTCCACAGATTTCATGTGACAGTCACGGGACGTGAGACTGGCTATTAAGGAGGCTAAAGAGATTCCAAGATCATTTGACTCAGGATCAGTATTCCAACTCATCAGAATCTCCGTAGTTTCCATTAATCCATCAGCCTTACAGAATCTGTAAGGTGGGTGTGGCTTTCTCTCAGACTCCACTCCCCAGCCAATCAGCTCGTAAGCCAGTGTGTAGCCAACAACAAAGAAGTTTCATCCCAGAGAGATGGACACACCGCACAAGAAGGACTAACAGACTCAAGAACTGGGAGCAATTCCGTGAGTCTGCAAAGTCCTTGAGGTATCAGACTCTGCATTTTCCAAGTGTCTGGAGTGACTCTCTATGCCACACCCCTTCTACGCTCTGTGAGTCTTATACTTAGAGGACAAGACCCCTGCTTCCCCAGGACTAGACACTTAGACAAGGAGTTTTCAGGAAAGGCCCCGGGATACATGATGATGTTTGTGTTGGGGGTTTTTCCGGGCAAAACTCCTTTATTCCTGTTTTCTCATATATGCATTGGTTATTTCTTATAATTGAACTAGAATGCAGTTGTCTAATTTCTCCCCCTCTCCTTCCTCCCTCCTCCCAGGTCCACCCTCCTCCTCCTCATAGTCCTCTCCTTTAGCCTCTGTTGTTACATACACATACATGAATACGAATCAACATACAAATATAACCTGCTGAGTCCATTCAGGGCCTACTCACACTGTGCGTAGGTGTGTATGTGTATGTGTCTCTATGTGTCTCTGTGTGTCTCTGTGTCTGTGTGTGTGTATGTCTATGTGTGTATGTGTGTATGTGTGTCTGTATGTGTGTGTGTCTCTATGTGTCTCTATGTGTCTCTGTGTCTGTGTCTTTGTGTGTATGTCTATGTGTATATGTGTGTATGTGTGTCTCTGTGTCTGTGTGTGTCTCTGTGTTTGTGTCTTTGTGTGTATGTCTGTGTGTGTGTATTTGTCTGTTTGTGTGTATGTGTGTGTGTCTATGTGTCTCAGTGTGTCTCTTTGTCTGTTTGTGTATGTGTGTCTGTGTGTGTCTCTGTGTGTGTGCACGCATATGTCTGTATGTATGTGTGCGTGTACGTGTGTAGAAGTTTCTAGGACAAAGGGATCAGCTTTGGGCTAAGATGTGAATGACTAAAGAAGCCAAGAAATACTGCAAAAAGAACTCTAGGAAGAAAGGTCAGCCAGTGAGAAAACTTAGAGCAACAAGTTCCCTAAACTACACAAGGAGCCAGCTGCTCCCTGCCGACACATGGCATGTGGCACAGCCATTGTCTCTTTTTCCCAGAAAAGGCCTAAGTATTCACCCATGTGAGGTTTCTCCCTCACACCCCATGTAGCTCTAACTGGCCTGAAAGACATTATGTAGGCCTTTGAAGTTGCAGCAATCCTCCTGCTTCAGCCTTCAGAGTGGTGAAATTAAAGGCATGCATCAAAATACCTGGTACAAACATATACTCGTTTTGTCTTGTTGTTTGTCTGGTACTGGGGTTTGAACCCAGGCCTCTTAGATGCTCAACAAGTGCCCTAGCACGCAGCAATAGCTTCAGCCTATATGGAAATTTTCACTAACCAAAACCCAGTCAGAAAAGAGATCCAGCCAGAGAAAATGAGTACAGGGGAGTCATGTGCAGCCTCGCTACCCTTCAGTCTTTCCCACTGGCAACAGACCACACACCGCAGCAATCCGCAATCCCACAAGATGCTGTGGCCTTCTGACCATACAGAAGCCTTAGTTTATGTAATGTATTCTGACGTTCACCCTATGACAAAATACACTTTCAGAATGGATTCCCCCCCCCCCTTTAAGTGACACATTGCTAGAGTTCACTTTGGGAGATGGTGTCCTGTCGGGAAAGGGAACACAGGGAGAGATGTAAAGCCAGGGTTTCTGGAGCCAGATGTGTGTGCCAAACTCCATCCCTCACCAGCCGAGCAACCTGGGCAGTCAGCTCCACAGTCTGGGACTCTGTTACTCAACCCTTGCTTGTTTGAGTGTAATTCCTGAACACAGCATCTACAGTAGGCTGTCCAGGGTTTATCAGACGTGATCTGCACCGAGCAAAGAAAAATGGCCCAAGTTCTGGCCTGGAACAGGTGGTATGTGTGGAGAATCGTGCAGATCAATGTACTGATGGAATCTATAGGCTGTCGCCTCTGTTTGCTCAAATTCCAAGACATTTTCCCCCAGTCAAGGTCCCTTCTGTCCTCTCCTCTTAGTCCTTTGGTGACAAGAACACACTGAGGACCCAGATCTGGCCAACTTGTGCCAACCCCATCTGTCCACTAAGAAGCCTAGAGCCAGAACACAGAGAGAGACGTGGTCTGATGATGTCGTCCAAGGCCCCGGAACCGCTCAGAGGCAATGCCAGCAGCAGGGTCAATGGCCTTTACTATCGTGAGACAGCTGCCTTTGGCTTCTGCCAATTCTAATTGAGTTTCTGTCGCCTGCGACCAGAGTCCTGACAGCTACACCGTTTCGTATGCAATAGCAGAACTCGCATGTCCATGGGGTCTGTGATCAGAGAGAGAAAGACGAGCCACAGCAAGAAAAGATAAGGCAAGTGTTCACGGGCCCTCCTCTCCCTTCCCTGGAGAACTTCAGGTTTCATACAGTTGAGTAGGATGTTATTTCATACTTAGCTAGCCAGGATTTCCCTCCATCCCTTGCACCGTAATAGGTTATTAACCCCAGAACACACAACCCAGTGAGGTTCTATGCTTCTGTTTTCATTCAATTTGGGGACTTTTTTATCCACTGGGCACAAACAGGTGGCTTTAGAATATTCTGACAGCCACCAAATAACTATGAGGGAAAACCTACAGGAGACAGAGCCTGCTCCAGTGTATGCTCAATACACAGAAGGCTGGCTTCATCCTGGAAATATAGATCAAGCCACATGTGAAGGAAGAATACACCCCAAGGGTTTGACTACCTGAGCCAGTGAAAGCCAGTTGGACTCAGGCTTCTGGTTTCACTACCTGTCATATGGAAAGAAGAGTCCTGTGTGCCTCCCACAGCACATAGAAGGAGGCCTGTATGCTCCACGCTCCTACAATTCGTTTTACAGCCTGAAAGAAACGTTTTGGTTTCTCCCCAGCTCTCAGGGCACTCGCATGCAGGGGCTGCTCTGAAGCCTCAGGTCTGAGATTCTTGGAGAGCCAGTTCAGCACATGGGCTGGAGCAAGCTGGAACTCTAAACACCCCCAAAGCAGGCAATAACTCATTCCAGGCCCACCTCTGCCCTTCGCTCGGCCCATCTTGAGCAAGGACAGCCATCAATCCTACTTATCAGACCTCTGATGTCATCCTTTATCCAGCTGACACAAGTGTCACTCAGCACCCTGAACAGAGTTATGAGAGACCGAGTGTCCGGGATCGAGCTAGCTGATGGATTCATGGTGCAAGTCCCTTCATTCATCAGGGACAGCTCTTGTTAAGGTTTGGGGTTGCCAGTGTGGGGCTGGAGGAATGGAGGCTTCTCTGTCAAGAACCAGAATGCCAAAGTCATGGGGAGGACAGGGGTGGCAAGGATAGAGGCGACCCCTGTGTAACAGTGAGGTAGCCATCAGACCACAAGGCAAGGGAGAGGACCAGTTCTGGAAGCTGCGGGTGCAGCTCGGCCTCCAAGTGCTCCAAAGAATTTTTAAATTGTATGTCACACACATCTCTACCCTGCACATTACAGTTACATGAAGCCCCCACTCCTGGTCTAGTTTACAAAGCCCTCTCCCCCTCCCCATGCCTGCAACACCCCGGTGTCCCACCCTTGTCACCCCACCTCTAGCCTCTGCCTAATTCTCACACACTTGAATTCATACCTGTCTCAGGACCGCTATACTCCCTGTTCCTACACACATCTAGGCTCTGAGCAGCTGTGCCCCTTCCCGCTTAGGCTCCGCTCCAAAGGCAAAGACGCTTCCCTACCCCTCACTGCTATTGTCTACCACGTGGCTCCATCTCATTTCCTTCACAGCTATTAACCTTGGCCGAGGATGTCTTACTCTACACCCCCCCCCCTGTACCCCCTTCCACGTTCACTTGAAAAGAAGCCGCCAAGAATTCGACAGCAGGGGGCGGGGCTCTGTCTGTCCTCAATACTAGGGACGTCCCAGCCAGCGCCTGGCGTTTTGCTGAGTATCACAGACACACAGAGATATAGGTTGCCCACATAAACTGCTGCCCAGCTGGGTACCTCACATCCTGGCTCCAAGCCTGAGTGTTTTGGAAGCAAAGGCAGCCTGGACTCTGGGATTCTGTCCAGAGTCCTGAGGCTTAAAGAACCCCATGTCCCACCCAAAAGCGGCTCTTACAGACAGGGAGGGAAGATGCTAGTTCTGAGAGGGACAGCTGTTTTGTGAAACCAGGAGGTTGCCATAGTAACACTTCTTTATGCAACAAAGACCCCCCTTAAAGTTAGAGAAGAGAGGATGCAAGTCAATGGATATTGACCAATAGCTGTGGGGCCCTCAGCAGTGTGCAAGGAGGGACTTTCAAGTCACCCCTGCCTGTCCTTCAGCTTAATCTGGCCACACTGCTTTGTCCCTCACTAGCAGCTTCTACTGTCCTCAGCCTGCTCTCATTTGAGGGGCCAGCAGCTTTCACCTGGGGGGTATGAGGGGGAAGAACAGAAGAAGGTCAAGGGTCATCCCAGGCAGTGGAACCAAGCAAGGAGCTACTCTGGGTGAGGTGTGATCACTCATGAACTAAACACCACACTACTGCAGACTTGTTTGGATGAGTTAGTGGGTTCAGTGCCACCGGGGGCCATGTGCAACTGTCTTTCTATCCCACAAGGCTCAGAGAGGCCATACTGGGCAAGAGATAATGCAGGAGCGTAACCCAGACAGCCCACATGCAGAATTCAAGCTCATAAGCACACCGCCATCTCTGCAATCCTCCATACAAACAGATGTGATCACTGCTGTCTGCTACTCTAGCTCTGGGTCAGCCATGTCGTCACCTAAACACCTTTGCCGTTCTGTACGGGGAAATGAGATAAGGGGTAAAGACCATGACCCAAGCAGAGGAGTTGGAATCTGCATACCTGTCCATAGCCCAAGTTCATGCCCTAACATCATTGGAACCTGGGTACCCACTGCCAAGACAGCCTTTTTACCCGGCCACTCTAGCTGAGGGAACAGAAAACTTCACCCTTGACTGCTGGGGAGTTGCTAAGGCAACAATATAACCAACCACTGTCCTCAGGTGGGCTAGGAGACACCAGGGGCCACCACCTACAGCCTCTGCACAGGGTCAGGAGACCAAGCAGGGTCATATACTGCTGTTGCTTCAGTAGAATGTGAACTAACTCCTCCCCATTCTTCAGGATATCCAAGGACACAGGAGCAAGTGTTACCAGACCTGGTGCACTGGAAAAGGCTTTTCCGTCAGAGAAGCCCCTTCCTCAGGAACAGGGCAGGCAGAACCAAACACATAGCCTGGACTTCGCTGCTGGCATCTCCTAAAGGATTCAATTGTGAAACTTGAAATCTTTAGAAATATGTGCAAAGGTGGCAAAGAGCTGAGAATCTGTACCACAGCCCCAGATACTTTGACAAAACAGCCTCCAGACCCTCTCTCTGCGTTTCTGTGTGTCTCTGTCTCTCACTTCTGGAAATAAGAAGTACTTGGACTTGGGGTAGGATGGGATAAAGAAGAGATGTATTTCATTACTCTTTTAGGTCATGTTCATGCATCATTTCTGACAAACATCTTTTTCCCAGCACCCTGGCAGGAAACATCAGGAAAAGAGGGTATATTTGTTCATTTCCTACTGCCATAAAAAATGCAGAGGTTGTTTGGATCATATTATAAAAAGGAGATTTATTTCACTCATTATTCTGGAAGTTCGAGATCATGTGCCGATATCTGCTTGCCTCTGGTGAGAACCTCATGAAGACCTCACCTAGGAGAAACATGTAAATGGGATTACATGGAAGACCGGAAGCCAGAGAAAGGCAGGGGCAAAGCCAAGTGCTTAATTTTGTTTGGATGTAAGCTGTCACTATACCATGTAGGCTGTGAAAACTTACAAGCTCAGGAGATGCTCCTGCCTCCGCCTCATGTACCACAGGTCCTATGGCATCTGGCTTCAACCTTGGTATTTTTAAACAACTCAGCCATGTTGGAACTAATGTTTTAAGAGAAGTATATTAGCTCCTCCCAGGGCCACACTCCTAGACCCAACCATCTTCCACTAGGGCCCAACCATTAAAGACTCCATTAAGTTGAGGCTGCCAAGCCTCCAGCACATCAATTTTGGGGAACACGCTCAAGCCCCAGCTACAAAAAGCCATGGATATCTTTTCCTTACAGGTGTAGGGGAGCTTCCCAGGGTACATTGTTCACTGTCACACCAAGTTCCAGAGTGCAAAGGTCTTTGTACCTACCTACCTTAGCCAGTTATCACTGCAATAATACAATGTAACAAAGAACCCCAAAGCCTCCAAAACTAAGAAAATTACATGTTTAATCTTGTTTGTTGGGCGAGGGTCAACAGAGGGGGCTCTGTTTGGGGCAACTAGCTGGGTTCAGCTCTGCTGCATGTCTTGTGTCCGTGAACCTACTCTGTTTTCTTCTAAGGGTGGCTGGGAAAATAAGAGGCTATTTCTTTTAATTTTTTTATATTTTATTGATTTTTATTTTATGTGTAAGATGCTCTTCCAGAGGTACTGAGTTCAATTCCCAGCAACCACATGGTGGCTCACAATCATCTGTAATGAGATCTGATACCCTCTTCTGGCATGTCTGATGACAGCTACAGTGTACTCACATACATGAAATAAATAAATCTTTAACCAAAAAAAAAAAAGTCCTGTTTGAACCAAAACAAGTGTAGACCCTTTGCTCCTAACTTCTCTGCCAGCATTGGCCAAAGTGAATCATGTGGCCAAGCATGATACAAGGACCACTTTGGGAGCAGAGGCAGGTAGATCTCTATAAAGAGGACTAGGAGGAGGGGTGGGAGGAAGCAAAAAAGAAAGGAGTGAGGGGGAGTGGAGTGGAGGAAGAGCAGGGGAAGGAGGAGGAAGAGGAGAAGGAGTCCTCTAAGCGCCTTTTGGGAACCAATCTGACCTGAGGAGAACTAGCTAAGTCAATGCAATGGAAACGTAGCAATGCAGAAAACAAGCGCCTGAGATCCAGCCACACCTTTCTCCTCACCTGTGAGCATACACGCCCCTTGCCAGCAGCTTCCATTCTGCCCCCACACCATTCTCAGCCTAAGCTTCTCAGTGATAACGATGGTATCTGAAACATAAGAAAACAATACATTCCCACTGACAAGCACCACACAGGGGGGCCTCAGGGCATCCCTGGGATTTGGTCCTCTCTGCTTGAAGTCTTCAGAACCAGGCAGTGCTGACACCTTCTACTACACCATGGGCTTTCAGTGCCCAAGCAATCACCCTCTCCACCCACAGCGTTCTCTTCAGTGTTCTGCCTGGCCTCGAAGCCCCCAGAGACTGGTTTTGCCACCAACACAGAGGGAAAGCTGATGGTCATTTTCCACTGTGGGTCTTGGGACTCCCTCAATTGAGATTTCTCTTTGCTGTTGTCTCTATCGGCTGCCTGACTCTGTCTTCATTCAGTGAGGTGTAGGATCTGAGAAGGGAGTCTGCCGTGTCCTCACACCCACCTAATAAGTGAAGGTGAGCTTCTGCCTCTCCACACCCATAGAGCCTGGGTATGCCTAACGGAGGGCCAACACAGCTCTTGCTGCTGCTAAAATTGCAAAGTGGCCGATTGTTTTACTTATTTGGAGGCGGCATGAGGGGTGGGCACTTGGTGGTCAGAAGACAACTTACAAGAATCTGTTCTCTCCCCTCCCCTTCACTCTGTGGCTTCCGGGGGATTGGTAGCAATCCCCTTTGCCCACGGAGCCATCTCACTGGCCCATGTTTTTAAGTTTTATATGACGTTGAGTTAAATGGCAAATCTGGACTGAAACACCGAGAAATGTGGTGCTTGTGAAAGGGAAAGGGAGGAGGTGGGTGGGGAGGGGTGGATAGCACACTCTGAAGGCCCATCCTTACTCCTTGATCGATTCGGGCTGCTCCTGAACCTTTTTCCCCCAGCCCTTGGTCTTTCTTCATCCTGACCCTCCCCCTCCCCCACTGCTCCAGGCCCCACCCCTGCTGCTTGTACCCAGCAGCTCCACCCAGCAATCCCTTCAGCTTGACTGGCTCCCTGAAAGCCAAAGGCTGCCAGGGTACAGCCCGGACAGGCAGTGCCCCCCTCAGGCCAACCTCAGACCTGGGCTGTGGCTATGAGTATGACAGAGACAAACGCCCATGGGAGAGATTAGGAGGACATGGTCAAACCTCCACTGGTGACCCCAATTTCAGATTCGAACTCAGGTCTCCAGAGGTGAACGGAAAGAAAATAGCTAAATTAAAATGCTAATTACCGTCTCCAGCAATTCGTTACCAGACAGTCTCTTGTATCTATTATTAACAGCTTCCACACGGCCCGGGCTTGCCCAGAGACACCGATGACTTTAAGATTCAGGTGCAAGAGGAAATAGCATACAGCTGTGTGTGCACTGTGCGCAGCGCTACGCCTGCGTCACTTGGCTCTGCACTGCCTCCTGGAGAGAGGAGCAGCAGAGAGGCCTGCTGAGGAACCCGAGGCTCCTCCAAGCTGTCCCACCGAGGTGCCTCTAAGGGTCTCTCGAACTTGAGTTTTATTAACTCATCTTGGAGATTGGAGAAAGTAGTTGGAGCTGCTGTGACCCTATCCCAAGTAGGAAGAAGTCTGAGTAAAGTTTCGCGAACACACATGCAGACACACACATACACACACATGTACACACAAATGCACACACATACACACATGTACACACATACACACATAATCCAGACATACACATGCACATACACATGTACACACACCTGTGCACACACAATCCAGACACACACATGCATGCAAACACACAGCTCCTAGAATATGAAATTTCAGGAAGTATATTTAAAGGAGGGATTTGCTGCTGACGAAAAGACAATTCCTGTATGAAGTGTGTGTGACACTTAGAGGAACCACAACTCCCACCATCTTTGAGCTGTCTCTCCACACCGACCTCCAGTAATGAAACAGAACTGCTCTCAAGGGATGTCTTGGGGACTTGACAGTTGCAATGAGGACCCTGCCTAGGCTAAGGGCACAGGTGGCCAGGAGGCAGGGATCATGGAAATGCAGGAGACAGAAAGAACGGGCAGAACCACCAGAGGCCTTCAGTGACGGCACAGGTGGACACTGCTCTCCTCTGTGTATTCCCAGGCTAGACACAAGCTGGTAGCCAACAGAGTCCTCTGCCCCTGTCACCCTGGTGAATCCCTGTACCAGCAACAGTGCTCTCATTCCCACCGCAGTGAGTTCTGGGGAGTGGAAGTGAGATCCGCCCAGGGTCCCTGGAGCATAGCTGCACACATAGGGGTTGTTCTGTGGTTTCTTACAGAGTCGAGGGGACGCTGTACACATCCAATGTCATATACAAGGACTGCCCCCTCTAGGTGGGTTTCACCAGCTCCTGGGAACTAGTTCTTAAGGGTTTGTAAACCTGGTCATTCCACAATGAACACTGTGAAGTTGGCCAGGATGCGTGAGGACACCATGCCCCCCACAAACACCCAAGCTGGGCTCTTAACTGCTAGGTCAGCCCGGCTCAGCAGCCACCCTTCTTCAGCCAAAGTTGTATTTTTCTCTTTTAGAAAAGATTTCATTTTGGCTGGGTGTGGTGGTACACACCTGTCATCCCAGCAGTCAGGAGGCTGAGGCAGGTGGATAGACAGAGTTCAAGGACAGCCAGAGAAACACTGCCTTGAAAAACAAGATAAACAAACAAAAACATTTATTTGTATTTTGTGTGTATGATTGTTCACCTACATGTATGTAGGTGAACCATACATGTGCCTAGTTCCAGAAGAAGATAACAAGTTCCCCTAGAGCCAGAGTTAGTTACAGGCAGTGTGAGCTGTCATGTTCTGGGAATTGAACCTGGTCCTCTGCCAAAACAGCCAGTGCTCTGAATTATGGAGCCATCTCTCTGGTCCACAAAGCAATGTTTTTTGATCTCCAGATATTTTGCATTTGCATGTGTGCGTCTGTCTGTCTGTCTACCCATGGTGCACTGGGGTCTGGTTCTCTCCTTCCATTATGTACACTCTGGATAGCAAACTTAGGTCACACTTGGTGGCAAACACCTTTTCCTGCTGAGCCATCTCAGCCTGCTTAAATACAGGGGAAACATGGCCGGGGATGCAGCCCAGTTAGTTGCTTTGCATAAACCAGGCGTGGTTACACGTGGTTACACGCACCTTTAATCCTAGCACTCTGGAGACAGAGGCAGGAGGACTAGAAAACTAAGGTCATCCTTGGCTACGCAAGAAGCTTGAAGCTAGCTTGGGCTACATAAGACCCCCCCAGCTCAAGACAAAACAAGCAGAGCACTGCTTCTGTGGCTTATTCAGTCCTTTGTCTCCATTGGCGACGCCCAGTAGTTCTCGTCTATATCGGAAGGCCAGAATCCCTTCAGGAACAGTGCCGAAGGGGTTAACTCCTATCGTTTCTCATTTTCCTGGGTCTCCTTGTCCCACCTGTTCTGCTGGGGCTTTGGCCTCGGGTGGGGTGTAAACATTCCCAGTGATAAATAGCCCCACAAGTGACCACGGCCTCGTGGAGGCAGGTTCTCTCCACCACCTGCTCCGGTTCAGCCAGAGAAAGGGGAGCGGGTAGTGAGTAGGGTTTTCCGCCACAGCCGGAGTCATCCATCCTACGTAATTAGCTGCCACAGACAACACACACCTGCCAATGGGAACGGAGCTTCCTCGGCCCCACCAGCCTTGCAGACACCCCTGTTCCAGGGCCTGCCTCCTGGGGCTGCTGGGGGATCCAAGGGGGCTGGGAAACCATCTGCCAGGGCACAGGGACTCTTCACAGATCAAAAGCCAAGACAACTCTTTCAAGACTGGCACTGTCAGGCCCTGCCACGCAGTGAGCATCTTCCCTTCAGAGCTCCTGTTCCAGGCCCCTTGGCAATCGTCTCCTTCAAGGGGAAGGACAAACGTGTTTGACAGATACCAGGGGCTACCTGACCCTTATCATTCTTACCTAAACCTCCTCCTGTTACCATTCCTTCTAGGCTCCGCCCAGCAGTTACCTGGCAACAGCCAGGTAGTCCTGGCTTGGCTTACTATAAAATGGGCTGTTTGCCCCCCCCCACCCCCTCCCTCCCTCCCTCCCTCCCTCTCTCTCTCTCTCTCTCTCTCTCTCTCTCTCTCTCTCTCTCTCTCTCTCTCTCTCTCTTGTTCTCTTTCTCTCTGATTCCCCTCTCTCTCTGACCCCTTTCTCCCGATCCCCCCGCCAGCGTGTTCCTGGCTGGACTCTCTTTTCTCCCTCTCCCTCCCTCTCTCTGTTTTTCTCTGTCTCTATTCCCCTCCCTTGCCCTAAATAAATTCTATACTGCACTATAGTCATTGCCCTGTGTCTGGTAACTCAGGGGGAAGGGATGTCTCAGCATGGACCCACCAAGATACCCCTCCCACCTCACCATACCTGACTCCACAAAACATATCCTGGTTCCCCCACCCCCTTTTTTCTTATAAAGCACAACAGTTCACGTTGACAGTTGATGGTTCATGGATGTATTTAGCGGCACATGAAGGGAAATCAGACGTTCCTTTGTTTTTACAGGACACTCCCAAAGAGAGACACTGCTGTGCCTGGGTACTGTGGTATCTGAATGTTAAGAAATCATTGTGACCATAGAGGATAGCCCGGCTGAGGGCAGAGCTGACGTGTCAACAGTACAGAAAAGAGACGGGGGGGGGGGAGCAAGGGAAGAGCTTAGTTAGGGTTTTATGGCTGCGAAGAGACACATGACCGTGGTAACTCTTCTAAAGAAAACATTTGACAGGGACTGGCTTACAGTTCAGAGGTTTAGTCTGTTACTGTCATGGCGGAAAACATGGCAGCAGACATGGAGCTAGAGAAGGAACCGAGAGCTTTATATCTTGATCCGAAGACAGCAGGAAGTGAACTGAAACACACTGACCCCTCAAAGCTCACCCCGCCAGTGACACAGCTTGTCCAAAAAGGCCACACCTCCTAAAAGTGTCCCTCCCTGGTGACCAAACATGATTCAAACTCATGAGTCTATGAGAGCCAATCCGATTCAAACCACCACACCAGGCCTCTGCTTCCCACCCTCGAGGCCCTCCTACCTCCTAGTATGACGTAAGATCATCATCATTTTGAGACGTGCTGATTGTCAAAGGCACCCAAACTCTGTAAAAGCAGAGGCTGCGGGGCCTTACCCAGTAGAATTCTGCCCCTATGCAACATGCTGGTATAGGATGGCCCTGAGATCCAGGCTCCATCATCCACCCGAGTTAGGACTCCATCACTAGAGACCAGAAGTGATAGAAATCAAAGTCCCAAGAACAGCCTTCAACCAGTAGCTGATGAAACTGGTTTAACATCTTGTGCCCTCTGTCACTCGGTATCACTCAGTGAGTGGCTCCAACAACCAGGCACCCAGTATAGGCTGCTTACAGTCAGGAGCCCGGTGGGAAGATGTCCCTTTGCCTCCCCTTCCCAGTGCCTATCTCCCTCCCCTGCTGTTTCCTACAGCAAGTGGGTGGCCCTGAAAACCCTGTGCAGGGGATGACTTCTAAGGGAGCCTAAGCCAAGGCTGCTCTGTTCCCTCCATTGAGTTCCTGATGTGACACAGACACAGGAGACATGGTGGCCCAGCTCCCTGTGCTCAGGGAGCTCAGGAGGGAGGATGAGTGACAAGCCAGAACTTCCTACCTACTGCAGATCATCTTAACAACAGCACTAATGGAGGACTGGAGGGTATTAGCAACAAGTTGGGGTTTGCTTAAGGGGCAAAAAAAAGGAAGGGTCAGTGTTTCATTGAACAGCAGGAGGACTGGTCCAGGCAGAGGGAACAAAGGACATTTGCCCACAGAGGTGACTGACAGGAGTTTAGAAAGCAGTGTAGCAAAAGGAAGGTGAGCCAGGGGAAAGGGAGGGGTAAAGCACCAGAGGCTCAAGGAGGGGCTTCTGCAGCACATGAGAGGTTTGTGAGTTCAAAGGCAATGCACGGTTGTAAAGAGATGGGAGGAGCTTGCTCAAGAGAGGTGCCAATACTTCTACTGTGCAGGGGGTGTGGGTGTCGAGGAGAGGGGGGAAGGAATGGGGGGTTGCTGCAGTGTGGGAGAGGGTGAACTGAAGGCCAGCTAGGGCACTGGAGACAAGCTAGGGCAGTGTCAGCTGTACAAATTGGAGATGTTGGCATCCAGCACTTCTCCAAGACCTCCTTCACCTCCCTGCCTAGGACTAGCCCCTGGCCTAACCTTAGGCTGCTCACTCTGGTGTATGCCTGTTATCCTAGTTACTGAGTGGAGAGGCTGGAGCACCTGAGGCCTCCTACCTGCCCCACTAACAAACATGTAACATTCTAGATCATACACACAAACACATGGGCACACACACACATGCATGCACCTGCCCCACTAACAAACATGTAACATTGATCACTCACACATACAGACACACACACCCACACACACACATTTCAGGCCCTCCCTAGTGCAGGCCCATAAGCATTTGGTAGCACTCTGTGTAGCTGCTTTTTCCAAGTTTCTCAGAGCACATTACCTACGTCTCTTTTCTCTCAGTATATGTTAAGAACCTCTTAAGGAAACTGAAGGACACAGCTTAGCCCTGCTTACAGGTGGGCTGTGCACAGAGAAAAGTCACACACCATTTTTCAGGTGCGCTGAGTAGCAGCCCGTGTTTGCTGAGTCCTAGACCTCATCAATAACAACAGACCCATCCAAGGGAAACTCATAAGTCTCCCATGGCAACAAGGCTTCAGACCTGACGCTGCCTCTGCCAGGCACCACGGGCTCACAGGAATGTCTGTTGGAGACAAAGGGTGTAAGTCTTCTTACCTTTCAGGGTGGTCCAGGTTGTAGCTGATCCCCCAGAGGAAAGAAAAGAGACCTTTTAAAGTCAGAGTAAAGAGGCGGCTAGAGAGATGGCTCACTGGTTAAGAGAACTCGCCGCTCTTGCAAAAGACCTACCTGGGTTCAATTTCTAGAATCCACATGGTGGTTCACAACCGTGCTTAATTCTAGTTCCAGGGGACCTGATTCTTCTCACTTCTGTAGGCAGCAGCACACACGAGGTGCACATACGTGTGTGCAGTAAAACACTCCTACCCATCAACTAAAAAGATACATTTGAAACAAAAAGAAATAAATTCAGGAGATGGGTAGGGCGTGCACATCTAACGTCAGCACATGAGAAGGCGATAAAGAAGAACTGGGAGTTTGGGGCTAGCCTGGACTACACAGCAAAGCAGGCAAGAAAGGAGAACTGAGAGTTTGGGGCTAGCCTGGACCACACAGCAAAGCAAAATAGCAGATAACTGAGTCCAGGATGGCAGTCGTGGACAGAGCCATCAGAAGAGAGAGAGCAGGATGTTGGGTGGACAGTACCCCCTCATCCTTTCTAGGGCAGTTAGTTAGGGTGAAGGCTATTTACCTATTTGAAGATGAAGCCCCTACTCCTAGGGGCTGGACTAGACTTCTGTGCTCTCCGTTCTGTGCCTATTTCCCTTTCCCTCGGGATCTTTAGCTGGCACATAGCTGTTCTAATGCAGCCTCCTTGCTCTTTCCGACCTCCCCACTTCAGGCCACACAGGCTTTTGTTATAGAGCAGGAGATGTCACTCCCCCTCAGGAACTCTGTTCCATCCCTGCTGCCGCAGCCTGCATCCTGTGTTCCTAATGGAGAATTCCCACCAGGGCACAGGTAGAGCGAGTGGTAGCCAAGTTTATTTTTAGCTGGAAAGGAAGAACAAGTGGAAAATACAGCCTCCAAAGTAGAGAGAGGACTGAGCTGAGGGCACCTTGGTGGGCTGCCTCTGGAGTCTGGGCTTCTACACCTCGCTCTACAGGTTCTCCTTTTGCTACACCCAATGGAGGATCTTTCCTGAGCTAGGAAAGGTTCTCCCTCCCTCCCACCCTCTCTCTCTCTCTCTTCCCCATTTTTCATTTTTTATATGCATGGTACATTTTAAATGTATTATTATTTATTTATTAATCTAATATATATATATATATATATATATATATATATATATATATATATATGATGTTGTGCCTTCTGGCATGTCTGTGTACCCTATGCATGTCTGATGCCCATGGTAGCCAGGAGAGAATGTTGCATCCCCTGAGGCTGGAGCTGTAGACAGTTGTATGCTGCCATGTGGGTGCCGGGAACTGACCCTGGGTGCTCTAGAAGACCAGCCAATGCTCTTCTTGTAACTAAGCTGTTTCTCTATCCCCTAAGAGGGAGGTGTTCTTAAAAGTTATCCTTACCCATAATGCAGTTTGTTACAATAGATGAATTAGATGCAGGAAGGGATCAAGTATGTTTGATACAGAATTGTTTTTGTAAAGGAATAACTACCCACAGAGTTCAGAAGTTTCCTAAGAAAAGGGGTTCCTTGTGTGTGCTCTTTGTTGTTTTCCCAGAGACTGGTCCTTCCTTATCAGATTGACTTGGTCCTTCCATAGTCAGCAGAAAGGCTTCTCACATATGCTCTCCAGCATCCTTTTCATCTTCATCTTAACCCTGACATTTGCTTTAACTGGACACTTCAATTATGAACACAATACTGTTCACCATTCTAGGAAGAGGCCTGGAGGGTAGGATGGTCCTTTCTTTGTGTCTTTTTCCTCATAGCAGCTGGACCTGCGCCATTTCTATCAGTCAGGGTTCTCCAAAGAAACAGAGCTAGGGGAGTGAATGTCTGTATGTAGTTGAGCCTCATACTGTATTCCCTGGCTAGCTGGACCATGGCAACTCTTACAAAGGAAAGTATTTAATTGGGGCTGGCTTACAGTTCCAGAGGTTTAGTCCATTGTCGTCCTGGTGGGGAGCATGTAGCACAAAGGCAGATATGGTTCTGGAGAGTAGCTGAGAGTTCTACATTTGGATCAGAAAGCAGCAGGAAGAGAGAGACGCTGGACCTGGCTTGTGCTTTTGAAACCTCAAAGCCCATACCCCCAGTAACACACTTCCTTCAACAAGACCACACCTCCTAATCCTTCCTAAGTAGTGCCACTCCCTGATGACTAAGCATTCAAACACAGGACCCTATTGGGGACCATTCTTCTTCAATTTGTCAGGTCCCAAACAAACATATGGCTGGTTGTGGTGCCTATTAGCATACCAAAGTGTCTGCTTGGCCCCTGGGTCCTCTCAGTACCTGTCAGAGTCCTGGCTCCTCTCCAGCCTGGGAGCTTCGGTTCTCTTCCCTATCTAACTGTGCCATTTAAGATACTTGCTCTCTTGGTCCTCTGCTCCTGGCTCCTAGTCCTCTCCCTAGCCCTCTCTCTTCTCTTCCTCTCTCACCCCCTCCCCACCTTCCTTCTTCCCAGCCCCTCCTGCCCCCCACACCATAGCCTGTTCAGACTGATTATATAGGTCATGATTAAATGTTTGATTACTTGTCTTTCCAGATGCCTCTGGCTGCCCTCTTCTTCCTATTTATAATAAAGCCCTTCCTGCCAATCATACCTAGAAATCATTGTCCTTATTTTTATCCATGAAAATAGCTGATCTTCAGTCTATGCCAGAAGCCTAAAGAAGTCAGTTCCAATACCAGTGAAGGAATGCCTCAGCAGCAGAATAGATGAACTTGCCAGCAAGGATGAGAACAGGCAGGCAAAGAGCAAAGTTTCCTTCTTCTGTGTCCTTCCATCTGGGCCACCACCAGAAGGCACTGCCTACATTTAGGGATGCACAAATAACCTCAGTAAGAATGCCTCTCACTGGGCTGGAGAGGTGACTCAGCAGTTAAGAGCTGCTCTTCCAAAGGTTCTGAGTTCAATTCCCAGCAACCACATGGTGGCTCACCACCGTCTGTAACGGGATTCGATGGTCTTTTCTGGTGTGTCTGAAGACAGCTACAGTGTACTCATATAGGATAAATAAATAAATCTTAAAAAGAGAAAGAAAATAAAAGAATGCCCTCCACAGGAGGAGCATCCTGAGGCTTGGGTTTTAGTTGATTTCAGATGTAGTCAGCTGACAGCCAAGATCAGCCATGAAGAGGTGTCTGGGGAGCACAACCAGGCACACTGATGCTGCGGAGGAAGTCTCTGCTTCTTCCCTGGCTCCCACCTCCAGGGTTCTGATCATTTGAGCAATAAGATCAACCCCTGTTCTCACCTCAATATTGTTTTTCCTCTTTCAAGCAACTCTCCCTAGGTTCAACCCCCCCCCCATCGAAAAACCTGTCTATCTGTCTCAGATGTGTGGTTCCACCCTCTATGTCTCCAAGGAAGGGGACAATAGGTGAAGGCTACTACAGCCCGGTAGGCTGGGGTCAACTGGAAATTGCTGCAGGGACTTAGCAAATTCTGGAAAGGCTAGAGAGTTGGGTTTGGGGACAGGAAGAGCATAACCAACAAAAGGCAGGCATGGGAGAAATGACTAGAGACTTGCTGGTGTCTAGTAAGAAAGCCTGATGGGGTCAGGGAGGGCTCAGGGCTCTGTCTCCAGAGCACTAGACAGCGCCCTCGAACCCCAGCAGGTTAGGAAGACGCCACCCATTCGACAAAGACCAGCATGCATGCCTTCTCAGCACTAAAGGTGTCCGCTGGCCTCCCAGAATCTCAGTCTACAGCTTTATTAAAACACCGCTAACTCCACCCCAGGCTGGTGCTGTCACGTGACCCGGGCATGCCCAATCAGAAGATTTGTATTCCTCCTGGCTCCTTGACTGGTCCTGGCTGGACACAGTGATCCAGTAAGTAATCCATCATCAAGTCTCAAGCAGACTTTTGCTGCCTTTGTTGAGAGGGGGACAGACTTTCTTCCTCCCGTTTGCTATCACACGGCCTCGGGATGGAGCTAAGGTAGAAATGAGCGTTCAGGAGACAGCAAAGCCTGCAGCTCTAGAAAGCTGCAGGCCTGACCCTGCAAGGATCTGAGCGCCTGAATATGAGCACGTGAGGGGAGGCCATTTCTTCTCACGCTATAAAACCTGCTTGCAGCATCACCAAGTAAATTTAAGCTTCCTCTTCTCCAAAGAAGCCTGCAGATCTCACGAACAGAACCCATTACAGGTTGGTACGCCACCTGCACAAGAGGCCCGCGATGGCAAAGCCACTTTGTGTATAAGCCAGCGCCTAACATCCAGTAGGCGCTCACTAAGTGCTGGTGGGATAAATGAAAGACTGCAGAGAAGCAAGCTAATCGTTCATCAAGTTTATGGATGACATGAAATTGGGAGCCGTTTCTAGCCAGAGGTTAAAATCATAAAGCAGATTGGCTTTCGCAAATGAGGCTGTGGCAAGACAGAATCGGAATTGGATGACGTTCATTAAGTAACCAGTTTGAGGAAGTCGTCGCCGGGAGGATTCGAGAGCTGGAGACATGAATGTTTCTGTGCACGTTGCCACACAAGCTGTGGGTGGCAGGCTGGACGTGAAGCGAAAGCTGCTGTTTCTCAAGGGCTGGGCTGGAAACAGGGTCAAGGCCAGTTCCCAAGCTCTGGAGACACCCTTGTCCTAAGACCTGCATCTAGGAAGCCACTTGGAACCGTATCTGGGGAGATATAGACGGCGTGGGGGAAGCAAAGGGCAGATCAGAATTTAGAAGGGAGGTTAAAAACAAAGACTGCTGAATCTGGAAGGTAGAAAAGCCCGGTTTCCAGCAGACTTTAAAGGCAGGAGCCATTCCCAGGCTGGGGAGCATAGCACTTCTAGAAGGATCTCAGAAAAAAAAAAGATAGGCTGGCAGACCAGTGCAGTACTCCCCCCACCCCCTCGTCCTCCCAACCCCCCACCTTCCCAACCCTCCACCCTCCCACCTCCACTGAAGCCTGGGGAACACCCCCCCCCCGCAGCCTCTGAGCTCCCCTCCCCCGCAACTTCGGAAACCCCCCCACCCCCTGCAGCCTCGAGAGGCCCCCCAACAACCTCAGAAGCACCCCTCATGCCTCAGGAGCCCCACCCCCACCCCCACCCCGCAGCCTCAGGAGCTCCGCCACCCTGCTGTTTACACTTTTATCGGTTGCAATGAAAACCATGATGTGTGTGCCGCTGTATTGATTGTGCCTTTTAGATTTTTATGTCATTGTGGAAAGCGGCAATTATAGTCGTCTGCTCTGGAGGGAGCAAATAGCCCCGGGGGAGGACTTAAAAGGCAGCCCAAGGGGTCTCCCTATCTGGAACTGGGGTTATAGAAGGTCCACTGAATCCTGAGAAGGGAAAGGTTCAACACATCCTCTCTCTTGGTTATGGGACATTTATTAGGTGCTTGTGATGTGCCGTGTACTTGGTCGTTGTAGTGTACCCTCCACGCACCCCCACAGAAACCTTCCAGCAGCTTCCTGTCTGCATCTGAAACACATCTACTATGCGCGCCCCATGCGGTCTCACCTCCCACTCTCCCTTCACTGCCTGCCCGTTCCTGACCTGCCCATTTGCCTCTGCGCCAAGGCCTTTCTTTATGGCCGCTGTTCCCACTGCCCATGCTCACACGCAGGTCTCAGCCCAGGTCTCACTTCCTCAAGGCTCCCCATAAAGATACACGTCTCACGTGCCAACTCACGTCACACGTGCCAACAGTCCCCGTCACATCCCCTTCACATCATCGAATCTACATTCAGAAAAACTGTCTCTCTCCCCATCGAAACATAAACGCAAGAATAGGGACCTCACTCTTAGGTTTTGGCGAAGGAATTCTTGGCACACAACCGTGATCAAAATGCCTAGCCCAGTTAATAGTAGAGAGCGAAGCTCAGAAAATGTATCCAAATACCCACAAAAGACCCATCTAGTCTCCCAAGAGTGATTGGCTACAGACTGCTTGCTCCATGGTAACCTCACATGCAGGCTTTCCTCCGGGATCTTCACAGCTTGTCTGTCATGTGGCTGCTTCTTCGGTGATCATTTGACATTTCAAGCAAGAAGGAGAGGGACAAACCCTAAAATCCAAGTCTTTCTAATTAAGTTTGGGCCCTTTTTATAGAACCTTTCCTATCATTCCTGGAGATTCTGAATCTCTGGCTCATTCGCCAGATCAGTACCACCTGCTGCAAGGCAGACTCACAACCAGGCTCTACACAGATGAAAGCTACAATGTGGGTTGGACGTCATTGTTGAGTGAACAACCCCGGTGATGGCTCACAGAGAGGTGAGATTTCTTACTCATGGCCTTGACTATAAACAACAGAAGTGAGACTTGAGCCCTGTCTGTCTGATTCCAGTATGTGGCTGCTCCCATCTGCCACACACAGCTGCTGGCATCCTGGCCCCCAGTTGGAGAGGAAACGTAGTCCATTCAGGTGAGCAAACTAGCAGGGGGCAGAGAGCCTGCATGTTCTGTTGCATCTACGATAGTGTTGCCCGTTCATACCTCTGCCCCTCCCTCCCATGGGCACCTAGCCCAAACTCGGGGCGTGACAGTCCACTCAGGACCCGAACCCACCCATTTGCCCTCCTCTACCCACATGTGGTGTCTCTTCTCTGAGCAGTGTCCCTGCTCACTGGGCACAATTCTGCCCCTCTTCTGAGCATCCTAGAGGCCATGTTCTCTAACTCTCTTTGTCCCAGACTCATGAGATGGGTTCCCAGGAAGATGCGAGGTACCAGATCCTGCTTTTTCAGAGTTCACACTTCTGAGGTGGGGACAGATAATATACAAACAGTGTGGTCAGACCACACACGGAAGGATCAATGCTCTGAAAGCAACAGACCACCTTCAGGCGAACCCCCCAAAGATGTTCACATACTACTCTCAAACTCTAGGTGTAGTACCTGGCCAAGGGAAAGTGAATCTGAACCTGGAATTAAGGGTGTGAGCAGAAGAACCCAGCTGGCCTCGAACTGGGCTCCTTATCTAAAGGCTTATAATCTGCAGGCTGCAGAAACATCTCTGTTGTCTGAGCCAGAATTTCCAACTTTTATGCTATTGAGGTCAGGGCCCAGGCTGGGTGTGTGGGGGAAGATCAACCTTGTGATTGGGGGGTTCAAGGTTTAAGTCAAAAGATGTCAGCCCAATCACCAGAAGGGAAGAGGGGCTAAAGACTGAATGGCCAATGAGCCAGCTAACCCCAGTAAAAAGAAATCCTCATACAAACTCAAGAATGTCTCCTCAACTGGAAACCCTGTACTACCAACTATGTTAGTCCTGGGACAGCAGTGGTTCCTGGCAGCTCCATGTTAGGGACCCTCCCAGGCCTCCCATGAGGCTCTCTTTTCTTGCTTTGCATTTGTAAGTGTAACTCTTGCTGGAGCTCTACAAGTCTTTGTAATAATTATCAAACTTGTGCAGAGGGACAGTTCCTGAATTTGTTGCTTGCCTGTCCAGGATGAGGGTGGTACTGAGACACTAGGACATGTGACAGGCATTCGAAAGTTGGGAGGGCTTAGTCTTTAACCTGTGCAGCCTACCTTGATTCTGGATAGTCATGTCAGAAGATATTGCAGCTTGCTTTCAGTTGACTTTGGGTCAGAGAGGTGCCCCCTGAGTGCTCTGATGCCCCACCATACCCACAAGGCTCTTTCAGAATGAAAGCACCTACACCCAGTTAACAAGAACCCAGCACTAGAGGAAGAGGAGGAGGGGGAAAGGAAAGAGGCTGGGTGAGTTTGTAGGAAGAAGGTAAAAGAGAAAGAAACAGTGAAAAGGATTTGGTCAGGGCTTGCTGGCTTTGAAGATCCACAAGGCTGGAGGCATGCAGCCCTGAGAAGCTAGGAAGGGTCCCAGGCCTCCAAGGGAAACACAGCACTCAACACCTTAATTTTAGGAGCCACACTGAACTCCTGGACAAACCTGTGCTCTCCTAAACTAAGTTTGGGGTGGTTTCAATGTTTTATTTTACACTGACTTAGTGTGTGTGTGCCTATGTCACAGAAGCATCACGCAGGTTGTTGCGGGAGGTTTGTTTGGTTTTCAGTAGGGAATAGATGTAGGGGATTATTTCATCGGGGAAGGGTAGAGGAAGGCCTATGCAAAAGGCAACAGAACAACAGCTGGATCTCTCCCCATGCCTCCCTCAGAAGTCATCTCGTCACAGGTTCTGTCTATTAAGACCCTCAGAAACATAAACTTTAACTAATTTCAGCTAAAACTCACCCGAGATCCAGGAGGGATGTTCGGGGTGATTTTCTTCCAAATACAATGTTTGTTTTATTTGTTTTTCAGCAAGAGTATAAGAGCCTGAGAGGTGGCTCAGAGGTTAAGCATGCCAGGACCCACAAGGCTGCTCCAAAACAGCTTTATTTACACTTCCAGGGATCTGAATCACAGTTCCAGGCTCTCCTCTGGCCCCAGTGAGCACTGCATACTTATGGTGCACAGACACAGCAGGCAAAACATCTGCAATATATAAAAAAAAAAGTAAACTTGTCTTTGTGTGATCCATGTTCTTCGATTAGTTTGTGGGAGTGTGTGTAGCCCACACAGTGGTGACAGAGACTATTGCCAATACCCATGGGCTTCCCCACCCACAGCCTGACACCACTGATTCCTCTCTGGAGCTTTGAGAAGAAAGCCCCACAAATGCACTGACCCCTGCATAGCCTCTGAGCCTGGCTTCTCTCTACACAAGGATGTTGAAATTCACTGGGGCTCTATGAATTAATAGTTTGGTGTTTTTTATTACCGAGTAGCATCATTTGGAAGAATGGATATTTGGGGTGTTCCAGATGTTTGCAATTCTAGTTTTCACAAGAACCTACAATTTCATTTCTTCAGCATTGGGGATGCCTGGTCATGTCGCAGTAAGTGTCTGGTTAACGTTACAGGGAGCATGAGAATTATCTTGAACCCTCACCAGCAATACATAAGCGGCCTAGTTGCCCTGTGTCCTTGCCAGCACTTGGTATTGTCAAAATTTTTGCTTTATTCAGTCTAATGATGTGTGATTATAACGTATCACCCTAGTGTCTGATGGAGTTAAGCATCCTTTCATGTGCTTCTTAGCCACCCCACAGAGCCTCTCTGATAAAGTGTCCACTCAAATCTTTTGCGCAATTTTTAATGGACTGATGAATGGATGGGTTGATTGATTTTCTGAGACCAGATTTTTCTCATTTCTCAGCATCGCCCTGGCTGTCCTGGAACTCACTCTGTAGACCAGGCTGGTTTCAAACTCAGAGATCCTCCTGATTCTGCCTTCTGAGTGATGGGATTAAAAGCATGAGCCACCATACGGTATGAGTCTGTGTCTGTGTGTAGGTATGTGCACATGAGTAGCGTACCTGTGGAGGCCTGGAGCTGGGCAGGAGGTTGTGAGCTGCCATCTTCAGATCTGGGAACCAGATTCTGATCCCTCTACAAGAGTGTGGTCTCCTAACCACTGAGCTGCCTCTCCAGCCTCCAACACCTTTGCTCGGTTTTAATTGGGTTCTTTGTTTTCTTCCTGTGGTGTTTTGAGGGTTCTTTGTAGCTCTAATTATACATCCAGTGGATGTTGGGGAGACACATATTTTCAAGTCTAGAGCTGGTCTTCCACCTCAGGCAGTCGGTTCACTGTGAAGTGCACTAGTCATCCTTGTGCGGATTGTACTTTGAATGTCCTGTAGGAGCTCTGTGCCCACGCTAAGTCACGATTCCAGTAGGTTTTAGCTTATAATCTATTTACAGTTCCTCTTCTTTTTCTTCCTCTTCCTCTTCTTTCTCCTCCTCTTCTTCATCTTCTTCTTTGTAAAGATTTAACTCAACATTCTTTTCTCCTGTTAATGCATTTTTTCATCTCTTTTGGGTTTGTTTATTTTGAGACAGGGTCTTTTGTATTCGAAGCTGGCCTCATACTTAACTATGCAATCCAAGGTGACATCTAATCTCCAGGCTTCTGTCTCCCAAGCTTACATGTGTGCTCAACCACACTTGGTTTATATAGCAGAGCCAGGGACTGAACCACATGCCTAGCTCCCACCTTGGCTGCTCCGTTGTTTGTTTGCTTGTTCGTATCATTCTTTGGATTCTTTGATTTTCTTAGAGACAATAATCTCTTTCTGTTATCTGAGGCTCACTTTGAACTCACAATAATCCCCCGTTTTCCAAATTTCTGGAGCTTGGGGTATGAGCCATCACTCCTGGCTACATTTTTTAAAATATACTTATCTATTGTGTGTGTGTGTGTGTGTGTGTGTGTGTGTGTATGTACAGTGCATGTGTGGAGTTATATATAGAGTCATGTATGGAATCAGAGGACGTCTTGCAGGAGTCCTGTCTCTTTTTGTACTGTGTTGGTTCTTAGGATCAAACTCAGCTCACTAGTCTTAGCTTATACATCTTTACTACAGTTCTTTGACCAGTTTTGGGTTTTTCAATAGACATAGTAACTTTCCTTAGTCTGTTTAAAGTTCTTATCTGCTCATTTCCCTCCCCCCTCCCCTTTACACTATCTGCCACTCAGATACTATTTTTTCATTGAAAAGTCCTTCAGATAATGTTATATTTTCAAGCATCAGATACATAATAACAGGAGAGAAGCAGCCTATGGTGTTTGGCCAGATAACTGACATTTCTGCTGCTTTTTATTCTTCCTGGTTTCAGGTTCCCCCCTGATTAAACCGTATACTTTCAGCCTAAGCAACTCCTTCCAGAGACCCCAGTGCAGGTCTCCCAGTGTTAGGTCCTCATGGCCCTCCAGCTGAAAACCCCTCATTTCCTCC
Source organism: Micromys minutus (assembly GCF_963924665.1). Classification (NCBI taxonomy): domain Eukaryota; kingdom Metazoa; phylum Chordata; class Mammalia; order Rodentia; family Muridae; genus Micromys; species Micromys minutus. The sequence goes on from NC_137969.1 coordinate 99,814,721, forward strand.
CATGAGGTCTGAGTTCACAGTTCTTTTCCTTCTCCACTTTAAGATTTTTTTTTTTTTTTTTTTTTTTTTTTTGCAGTCACCAAACTCAAGCACTATTGCTGATGCCAAAAACTGTTTACTGGCAGGAGCCAGATATGGATGCCCCCAGAGCTCTGCCAGAATCATATAGATACAGTTGAGGATGCTTGCAGTTGACCATCAGACTGAACACGGGGACCTCAATGAAGGAGCTAGAGAAAGGGCTGAAGGAGCTAAAAGGGTCTGCAACCTCATGGGAAGAACAACATTATCAACCAAGCAAACCCTCCAGAGCTCCCAGGGACTAAAACACCAACCAAATGAGCACACGTGGAGAGACCCATGGCTCCAGTTGCATATGCAGCAGAGGATAGTATTGTCTGGCATCAGTGGGAGAAGAGGCACTTTTTCCCAGTGTAGGGGGATGCCAAGGCACTGAGGTGGAGAGGGTGGCTGGGAGAGGGAGCGCCTTTATGGAAGCAAGAGGAGGGAGTGGGGGGAGAAAAGGTAATAACATTTGAAAGGTAAATTCAGAGAACATCCAATAATATTTTTCCAAGCCAGGTGTGGTAATGCATGCCGTTAACCCTAGCACTTGGGAGGCAGAGGTATGTGAATCTCTGTGAGTTCAAGGATAGCCTGGTCTACAAAATGAGTCAAGGACAGCCAGGGCTATTACACAGAGAAACCCTGTCTTGAAAAACCTAATATACATGGTTCCCAGAATCCCCATGGTCCCAGTTCTCCATATTAACTCCAGTTCTGGGGAATCTAGTAACTGAATGCACATAGTATACACACACAGACACACAGACACACAGACACACACACACACACACACACACACACACAAACAACACTCATACACATCAAATACAGTAAGTAAATCTATTTTTAGAAACTTTTTTACAAGACAGAAAGTGGGGTAGGGAAAGAAAATTCAAGGGGAGAGCTGTATGGCTAAAAGGTGACGTGGGGGCAGGGGAGCTGAGGGAGTCCAGGCTAAAGATAGATCGAATTAAAAAGGTAGAGATACACAATCGGATAATGTAGAGCGCTCTCATCTCCCCAAGACCTTGAAAACCAGGCCAGTCCGTATTCTTTGGGAGAGTAGGAAATAAAAAAATAAAATAAAATAAAGCGATATAGGACAAGACGGGACAGGGAAGGTTGGGGCCCCAACTTGACGTTGGGTATTCAATAAAGAATTGATGTAGAGAGTGTAAAGATAAGGTTGCTGCACATGAAAACTGGCCTGGCTGCTTGGATTATGTCTCACATCTCTTGGCGTCCCCCACCCCACTCCCCCAACTCCCCTGCTCCCAGAAGCCTGTCTCACCCCCGGGCATCCCTCTGTGATAGGCGGTGGGCGGTCCTGTTTTCTTCTGTAGGTCTCCCTATGGATGATCAGGTCCAGATCATGCTTTACATGCGGAGTCTGGGCTACTGCTCTCACCTATTTCCCTTCCAGCTTCCAGTTTCCTTCGGCTAGCTGCTGACGAATGTGAGCCCCGCCCCTGGGCTGCTTAGAGTTGTCCGCAGGCTTTGTTTCCCCACAGGGTTTCCAGATGACTGACTACTGGGCAGACTTAGTTCAAAGTTTCTCTCCGGCAGTCCACAGTATTCTCCGTTCCGGCTTCAGCGTCTGGTCCCACGACACTTGCTCTGGGTTTCTCAAAAGGGCTTCACAGAGGATCTCTGACTGCTGAGCCACTGTGCAGCAGTGGTTTTAAAATGGCTTCTCACTTCTGCTCCATTAGGAGCTCCAAGGAGAGTGTTTTATATTCAAGCAGCTGAGATTAAACCTGCCTACCCTTTCTAGCTATGTGCAAAGGGCAAACATCTCAGTGTCCATAACCCCAGCTGTGAAACAGGGACCCTCATAAAAAAGTGGTGGGATGAAGGGTAACTACATCTGTAGAGTTTTTTTGTTTTGTTTTGTTTTGTTTTTTAATCTTGGAATGAAGCACGTGGTTCATGCTTGAGAAGCCATGGCTGCTCTTGATGCTATAGTGGTCAGTTACGCTATTCAGTTGCAGAGTTCTGAGCTGACAGCTACAGAGATCAAATTCAGCTCCCGGTAAGTGAAACGGGAAGATTCTATTTGAGGGCCCTCAGACTCCCAGGCAACTGTAGGATCAGGTAAGAGAACACTGGGGACTGGGGGACAGCATGAGGTACCTACTCAGTTGAGGCTATTACTCCTGCTGATGTAAGGGCTGAGCTACTGTCGGACTTCAGCCTGGTAAGCAGGCTTACCTTGTTAAGACCCCACCTACTTTGGGGGCGGACTCTTTCCTTGTTGAGACCACACCTACTTTGGGGGCGGGTTTTTTCCAGAAGGAGAGGAGCACAGGGAGGAGTGCTGGTGGTGAGGATTCTGCAAGCCTTCCCTCCCTGATGAAAGGTCTTCTTCCTCCATAAGCAGTTAACCCAATCTCTCAACAGCTCAGTCTCTTAACTTTAAATTAAGGTCGTGAGTGGTAGACTGAAGACTCCAGCCAATCATGTAAAAATGAAAAGAAATATAACTTGGATTGGGACACTGAACTAGTGCTCAATTATATATTGCTATTATTATTATTATTATTAATAATAATAATAACACACATGGCAGCTCTTTCAGTCACACACTCACCCCCCTGGTGTTATTGATCTTGCTCTTTAGATAGAGAAATTTACAGGGACTCATTGATTTAGCCAAGGACACATCTGAGATCTCCCATATACTGAAGCAAGGCACTACACCGAGTGGGTCCCTTCACATGTACAGAGTGTGTCTACTCTCAGCACACTAGCACCTTGCTCTGTGATTTGTCTCATGAGAAATGTCAGCTGTTTTATTATTATTATTATTATTATTATTATTATAAGTGCACCGTAGCTGTCTTCAGACACAGCAGAAGAGGTCATCAGATCTTATTACAAATGGTTGTGAGCCACATGGTGGCTGCTGAGATTCGAACTCAGGACCTCTGGAAAAGCAGTCAGTGCTCTTAACCACTGAGCCATCTCTCCTGCCATGTCAGCCGTTTCTTAAGAGACTGAGCAGAGAAGAATTCTGCTGAAACTCCTATCCAGTTATACCTAGGGGCTAAGATAGGTCCCAGGGTCTGGGGTCATGAGGCATAAAGGACAAAACCTGAGCCAACCAGACATTCTGGTTCTATCCAGAGGGCACAGCTGGGAAGGCAGGACCAGGGCTGGGCTGCGGAGGGCAAGATGCCTGGGACCAGAGGTTCAGAGGACAGTGGGGGGGCTACTGATGCTGGGAGGGGGGCATCTAACCAGAGTGGATGGTGGCCACACAGGATCAGGGCAGTTCTCAGGACGTGACAATATTCAGGCAGCACACGGCTTCCCTTGTTTTTTCTTCCTTCCTCTTTTTCCACTTAGGAAAAAAGCTGTAAGGAGACAAACCCATGGAACAGCAAGATGGATTGTGTCACTGTGACTTTTAAGGGAGGAAAGGGGAAAAATCAAATTATTGGACAGGGCCCTTTTAAGGAGTCGCTGCTTTAATTTATTTTCTTATATTTTGTCAATAGCTGTTTTTTGGGTTTTTTTTTTTTTTCTTAAACAAGTGCAGCGCTTAATAAATGGATTTTGCTTGGGCAAAACCAACAGTCATTTCTCACTCTTCCTTCTGAGCTTGCTTGACACACGCTGAGTGGCTGAGCTAGACCACAGCCCTGACCGCCGTGGGCAGGGTCACACGTGCTTTCATCGAGCTCCACAGCCCTGGGAGTCGGGGGCGTGGACTCCAAAATCGGAGGAACATTTCTCGGTTCCTCAGGTATCCGGTCCCCTTTTTGGAATTTGGTTCTGGGCACTGAACTGGGTCCCCAGGCTGGTTTATCACAGTAAGAAAGCAAGCAGGCACCACCCCCAGCTCCTCAGCCCAGCCTCCCTGTAACCCCGGGGTGACCGCCCACCCCTAATTCCCTTCCACTGCCTCCTAAATGCTGGGCCTCTACTTCCTGGGCCTGTCTGGAGTTCAAACTACCCTGAAGACAAAGTCCCATCATCCTGAAAACTATGGGCAATAAATGCGCCTCTTCCTCGGCCCCATACCCACTGGCTCGCCCACCCCAACCCTGCTTCTCTTCTCTGCTTGGCAAGTTTGGTTAAAATCCACTAGTCCCGGAAGGCCACACCCCCTCCCCCGCCCACTCTCATCCTCACCCTGAACCCGGGCGCTCCCTGCTTCTGGTAAGCCTAGCTGGAGCCACCCTTGGCAGGAGGTACCCTGACCAGATGGTCTGTCCCTGGAACCAGCTTGGCGCAGACATCCTCACTAAGACATCCCAGCCTGGGGCTCCAAAGCCAGCAGAATGCCCGAGGGTCCTACAGGACCCCGTGAGCTCACCAGCCTGTGGGGCTGCCAGAGGCTGGCCAAGCCAAATGGGTCTCTCCGGGACACTGTCTTAAAATAATAACTTGCAGGCGAGCTAGGAGGAAGCCGCGTGGGGTGAGAGAGGAAGCTGGATTGCAGAGCAGCCCGCTGCTGTGGGAAATCAGCAGCGGTTCAGCCGAGGGAGAGGCTGCAGGGCAGGGCTAGGCCTGGTACCCGGGCACAAGCTGCCAGGTTTAAAGCATCGAGACAACACTGCCCCCATGGGTCTGAGCCAGGAATCTAGCTGGTCTTGTACATCTATCTCCGGGTAGGGAAGTGAGAGGGTCTGTCTCACTCTGGACCCACACTGGCCTCTACCTGACGGTGAGTTTCCTGGCTCAATCTGTTGGATACTAGGATTACAGGCGCGAACTACCATCTTCAGCTCCTTTCTGATCCTTCGTTCAGTTACATGAAGCCCCGAGGCCCCTTGTTACCTACCTCAGATTCTCTACCATCTGCACTGGCTGGACCTGAGACCGAGGGCACTAGACAGCAAACTGGCCCCTTTAACTGCTCTTGGACATGGACTGAGGAGGAGGGAGAGGAGAGAAGAGGAGAGAAGGGGAGGGAGGGGAGGGAGGGGAGGAAAGAGGAGGGAGAGGGGAGGAGAGAGGAGGGAGGGGAGAGGAGGGGAGGGGAAGAAAGAGGGGAGGGGAGAGGACAGGAGGTGAGGAGAGAGGGGAGGGGAGGAGGTAGGGGAGGGGAGGAAAGAAGAGGGGAGGGAAGAGGAGGGGAGGGAAGAAGAAAGGGGAGGAAAGAGGGGAGGGGAGAAGAGAAGGGAGGGGAGAGAAGGGGAAGGGAGGAGAGAGGGGAGGAGGGGAGGAGAGAGGAGAGGGGAGAAGAGAAGGGAGGGGAGAGAAGGGGCAAAAGGGGAAAGGGAGGGGAGGGGAGAGGAGGAGAGGGGATGAGAGAGGAGGGGAGGGGAGGAGCGAGAGGAGGGGACAGGATGAAAAAGAGGAGAGGAGAGGAGAGGGGAAGAGAGGAGAGGTTTAAAATGCTGCTTGTTTCAGAAGGGGAGGCTGGGAAAAGACCTCAGTCTATTTCTAAGCTTGAGGATCTGAGTTCAACCCCCAGCACTTCCCCCAAAAAATGACTAGGGGAGGGGACTAGAGAGGTGACTCAGTGGTTAAGAGCCCTGACTGCTCTTGCAGAGGACCTGGATTTGGCTCCCAGCACCCACACGGGAGCTCACAACCATCTGTAGCTGTGGTTCTAGACGATCTGACAATCTTGGTTCCACAGGCACCTGGCATGCATGTGGCACACAGGCACACACACGATACACACAAAACAAATATATATAATAAAAATTTAAATTAAGTAATTAATTTGAAAAAAAACTAGGGGTGGTGGTGGACCAGTTGTAATTTCAGGGCTGCCAGAAGCCCTTTGCATAAAACACAAACATACACACATGCACACACACACACACAGAAAGAGAGAGAGAGAGAGAGAGAGAGAGAGAGAGAACAGACAGACAGACTGACTGACTGAGAACAGCCAAGAACACCAAGGCTGATGGCACAGATATGTAATCCCAGCCATTCCGGAAGCTAAAGCAGGAGGTTTGACCAATTAAGGCCCTGCTAGAATTCCAGAAAATGCTCAAGACCAGTCTAAGCAAAATCCTGCCTCAAAATAAAAGTGAAAAGGGGGCTGGGGCGTTGGCTGTGGCTCAGTAAGAGAGCACATGCTTAGTAAGTGTGAGAACAACCCTAGAGAAAAGGTGCTGCTGCTGCCCAGGAAAGCCCTTTGGGAATGCTTTGGGAGAGCACTGGACACATCTTCCCAGAAGATGTAGAAGAGATACAGGTGAAACCTCAGAGAACATTCCAGAAGAAGTAGCCATGGGTGCAAAGGGCCTGAGATGGGCCTTGCTTTAGCTTAAGCATCATAGAGGAGACCCAGAGGGTCCAGCTCACTGCACGGCTACCCCGTGCACAGCAATGCATGCTGGTCAATTCAGTGTCACCGTAACAAAAGACCTGAGGCAATTCGTGTCCAGAGGCAGATGTGGTTCACAATTCTGGAAGTTTCAGCTCAAACCGAATAGCATAACCATGCCATTCCTGCATGGTGGACCCATCTGGGCAGGGGTCCGTGGTGTCAAATCATACTAGGAAGCAAATAGAGGACCATCCAGGGACTCAAGTCTCTTTTGGGAGAAACACTCCCACTGACCTACAGTCTTCCCACGAGTCACTTTCTCTCATAGCTCCCACCTCATCCTGAAGGGGTCACCTTAAGAACCGTACATTAACATGGGGACCTCTCTGGACATTCATTCAAATCACAGCACCAGGACTGGTGATAAAGCTGGTTCTTCACATTCTCTAGATGAGAAACCTTGTCTGATGTGAGAACCAGAGGCCCAGGCACTTGACGTGGACCTTGAGAGCAGATTCTCCACTGGGCCTGCTGCTGTGGTAGAGGAGCTCCCTCCCCTTGGCTTCCCCTTGTCCTGACAGTATTCAGAGCTAGCTGGGGTCCCAGCCTTCCTCAGGCTACGTCTCTGACTACTACGCCTGGCTGGCTTCCTCTCATCTTCTCTTCCCTTCCTCCTCCTTCCTGTCCCAAATGGAGGGGGGGGTCCCACAGCTCAGGAAGAGGATGCCTGTGTTTACCAATAAACCTGCTCTCTCACCAAGCCCCCAACCAGTAAACTACCAGAGGGAAGGACCCTGAGGCTGGAGCCCAGGGAGGGCACATCAGCATCTGCCACAGTACTGTGCGAGGGATGGACAAAAGAGCTTTGATGACCTAGCCTAGGAGGGCTCCAGGCCCTGCTGGAGTCTAGCCAATCACCTGGGTCTAACCCACAGCAACTTTATCTTCCCCTGGCCTGCGTGCTTCTGTATTTTAACCCCCTGCCATCTGCCTGCATCAGAAAGTAAGTTTCGGTCTACACAGCACTCAGCGGATTAGAATCCCTTTATCCTATCTCCTGGCCCCTGGATTCCAGAGAGTATAGGTGGAGTGGCAGATTGGTCATCAATGTTGTCCCCTCACTGCCTTCCCCAGCACATACACCCGGACATCTGGTTCCTGGATGCCATCTCCTTCCTGCCTTGGCAGGCGATGAGAGATCTGCTAACCCATCTGGTTTCTGTAAGGGCCAAGGTAGTTTGGCTGAAGCCTCACCTCAGCAACTACTTAGAGACCCCTGGAGGCCCTCCCTGGGAACTGGGCTGCTCTCTCCAGAGACGCAGGGGCTGGGACGCTCAGCAGGCTGCCTCCCTATCTACCGCCACAGCATGCATAGGATCAGTTCCCACGGGGCCTCATCCCTCCACTAAGGGAGATTCCAGTCAGATCCACAGCTGCACATGAGGGGCTTACCCTCCCCCATCGCAACCATGGAGGTTGGGTCTACAGTGCACACTGATACCCCTCCCCTGCTGTCTTAGTTAGGGCTGCTATTGCTATGGGAAAACACCATGACCATGACAGCAAAGGAAAACATTTCATTGTGGCTGGCTTACAGTTTCAGAGGTTCAGTCCATTAGCATCATGGCAGGACGCATGGAGGCAGACACGGCGCTGGAGAAGGATCCGAGAGTTCTGCTTGGATGGTCCAAGTAGTTCTACTTACATGGTCCTCAATCAGCAGAAGGAGGCAGCCCCACTAGACCTAGTCAGAGTCCTGCCTCCACAAGGACACACTTCCTCCAAGAAGGCCACGCCTCCTAATAGAGCCACTCCCTGTGGGCCAAGCACTCAGACACAGAAGTCCATAGGGAACATTCCTATTCAAACCACCACACCCATCATGTCCCCATAACTTGGGAGAGCTGCCTTTCTCATTCCTGCCAGTTTTAACCCTGTTCCTTAAATCTCTGTGACAAGTTTAGAAGTGACTAGATAGCATCCAAACCTGCCATCGAGGAGGGACGTGGGCTTTGGACATGACCTTGTTGCTTTCTGTGCTTCTCCATTCAGCCTGCACCTCAATCCTCAGCTCTAGTTGCTTTTGGGGGTAGGGGGGATAGAACGGGCCACAGTTGTAGGGTAGAGTCAAAGTGTAAGCCAGCCCCAGGCTGAAGGAAGGGTCTGTAGAGATGAGGGCCTCCTCTGGGCAGGTCCTTGAAGGTATCTCTGAGGGGTGAGAGTACAGAATCAGAGGAAAGAACCTCCCATACCCCCTACCCACACCGCCCACCCCTCCCTCCCCACCTCTCGCCAAGGAATGAAGCACCCATTTAGCAGCATCTACATTGTCAGTCAGGAGTCCCTCACAGGGCTCTCACCTCTGAGCAAGGGCTGGCAGATTCCAGACCCGCCCCACCCCAGCTCCTTATGCCATCACCTGGCCCCTGACAGCCTCAAGCCTCAGATGCCTTGGGAGTAACAGTGACATCGGCGACCATTTTCAATTCCAAGTGACCAAAGCCCCCATGACTGTCTCTTCCCAGAAGAGATATACTGACTCACAGCTGAAGGTCAAGAGGGCACACCTTGGCCATGCAGAGCTTTACAGGAGGCACTGAGTCCTAAGGTTTATCAGGAAGTGGCTGTAAGATAAAGGTGACCCAGGTGAACGGAACAGGCTCACCTCTCCTGGTAAGTTCGCAAGACCCCGAGTTCTGACAATGCTTTGGAACTCTATGTTGGCCACTTACCTCCTGCTCACAATCCCCTCCAAGCACAGTAGTTTAGAAGTGTCTCCACACACCAGTGGATGATATTCTGGTCAGTGCACACACATGCACACAAATACACACACATGCATACACATACACACCTGCATACATACACACATGCATGTACATGTATGCACACACATGCAAATACACACATGCACACACGTACACATATGCGCACACATACAGACATGCACACACATGCATACACTCACATGTACACACACATACAGACATACACACACATATACACATGCATGCACACACATATACACATGCACACACATACACACATGGGCACACCTACAGGCATGCATGCACTCATGCATACACACGTACACATATGCACACACATACAGACATGCACACACATATAAACATGCATGCATTCACATGCACACACACATGCACACATACACGCACAACATCAGTAACTCCACTACTCATCTGCTCTGGAGAAAACTCTGTTCTTGTACCTGCAAGGAGGAAAGGGATGTTCCTTGAATCACATTTGTAGTTGTGGAAAACTGGTAACGACCGAGTGTTCATTGAGGGGACAGGAACCCTGTGTGACAGTTCCAGGAACAGCCTAGAACCGCCCGTGACTACACAGGACTTGAAAATGTGTTGAGTAAAATAAAAGGGGGTTGAATGGCCCAGACAACTCTTTAGAAATGGGTGTTCTAAACAAAAAACAAACGGCCACTTTTAAAGTCTCTGTGAATTATAAAATCAAGAGGGAAAAGTCGGGCTGGAGAGACGGCTCAGTGGTGAAGGGCACTGACTACTCTTCCAGAGGTCCTGAGTTCAATTCCCAGCAGCCACATGGTGACTTACAACCATCTGTAATGGGATCTGATGCCCTCTTCTGGTGTGTCTGAAGACAGCTACAGTGTACTCATATACATGAAATATTTTTTTTTTAAAAAAAGAGGAAAAAGTTGTTGCCCCTGGGTTGGACCAGGACTAGGGCAGATGGACACCAAGAGTTTTGCCTGTAATGTTTAAACTTTTTATTTCTTAAGATTTTATTTATCTTATTTTTATACATAGCTGTCTTCAGACACACCAGAAGAGGGCATCCGGTCCCATTACAGATGGTTGTGAGCCACCATGCAGTTTCTGGGAATTGAACTCAGGACCTCTGGAAGAGCAGTCCGAGCTCTTAACCCCCGAGCCATTATCTCTCCAGCCCCTTGAACTTTTTCAAAAGGAGAATAGCGTGTGTAATTCATCACAACCGAACAAAAGAATTCCAGCTGCTGTCCCAGTCAAGGACCCTCCAGGCTGCCCTGCCCCCCTCATTCCCTGTCACCACTCTCTGGCCCTCCTTCTGGCCTCTGCCTCTCCGTGGCACAGGGCTGTTAGGTCCTCCATTAAAAACTCCTCGAGCTTTGCTGCACCGGGAGTTTCTTGTTCCGTCTCAGACGGAGCTGTCTGTCAGCAGTAATAGTCTCTTTCGATTTCATTTCCTTCAGCTCCTGCCAGCCACCGCCGCCAAGCGCCTCCTTCCCATCCCAGCCTCACCCCTCCTCAGCCCCCAAGTCAAGGGAAAAAAATACATTTTTGCCTTTACTATGATGTATGTGATCCCATAAAATAGTGAAACAGATATGAAAGGTTGAGGGAAAGTAGATAAATGGCTCCTATTATTCTACCAATCAAATGAAATACCTCTCCACATCCTCATTTGAATGATAATAAAACTCCAAGAGGCTGCTGCTCTCTGTTGTCACCACTGCTAGCAGCTCCGTGGCTCACCACAGGCCAAGGTAACCTTGGGGTGTCCTCCGCAGAGGCCAGCATTCAGCTCCATCCGTTCCTCTAGCCTCCCTCTCCCCCAACCAAGGAATTTCCCTCCTCACACACAACCGCCCTGCCCCCTCCCTTTCCTGCCCTAACTAGACGTCGTTGGACCATAATACACCTATTTGCTTAATCCTCAAACCCTCCGAGCTCCACAGGGTAAAATCAAAAGCCAGAGTCACTACAGAAAGCCCTTCTCTCTGCCACAGCCTGTCACTTAAGGTCCCAGCCTTCCCAGTGACTTCCTCAGGAAGCCCCTTGCCTATCTGTCTGTTTAGGCCTGTTCCCCAACCTGGGCAGTGCCACAAGCCCCATCCAAAGATAGATGGGGCTTAAGTGTGGGCTATTCAACTCTAAATTCCCGGCAGACTGGTGCCACGCTGGGTGCCTCATTCATTCCATGTACATTTTGAGAACAAGTGTGTAAGCCCTCCTACCCACAGACAGGAGACCAGAGAAAGAGCTGATACAAAGCTGTCCCTTGGGTCCCGGTGTGAGTGAGTCCACTCCACCTGAGCTTGATATAACCAGGCCTTCTATTGCTTAAGCCTTAGAGACTACAGTGCAGCTTCCCCTGTGTCTCAAGCGCCTGCTGTTTGCTTGCCTGATGTCAACCCCAACCAGGGGACACTTATGGCTTTTGTCATCCAATCACTCCCTCACCTGGTCAGGAAGTAACACCTCAGGACCCCTTTCCCACCGAGGCCACCCTGGCTGATGTCAGTCCTGCTGTCCACCCTGAGGGTACCATCCTGGCCAGGGACCAGGCTGGCCCGTCTTTGCTCTTTCTGATCTGTCCTTAAGAACTTCTCGTCCTGATGACAGCCCTCTGAAGAGAGGCATGTCATGGCAGATGGTCCTTTATTTCAACGGTTTAGGCTAGAGTTTTTCAGTTTTACAATGTTGGAAGTGCCTATCCAGACAACCACCCTGTTTCTCACTTTCAGCGTTATGTTCAATAAATTACCTGTGATGTTCAACACTTTATTTTAAATAGGCCTGTGTTAATGATTTGCCCAACGATGCTAATGAACAGTTCTAAGGACAGCAGACTAGGCTGAGTGAACCATGATGCTCTGCGGGGCTTGGGAAGTTAGTGTGTTTTCCAATTAACAATAGTTTCAACTGACAATCTGTATAAAGGCCTGGATACAACACACACACACACACACACACACACACACACACACAAATTCTGGCCTAACTTTCACACTTTTCTTCCAGGTACTCTGCTTAATTAAAGTGGCCAAGTTTCTGGTGAGAGGCTGACTAAGGTATAGACTAGACCCAAGCTGCCCCCCAAAGCCCTGGGGCATCTGTGTCACCTGCCGAACTGGGACATTCATTGTCTCTCTCCTTTACATTTGCAATAAATCCCTCTTCTCTCCAGTACTGGTGTTAGTGCCTGGCCCACATGTGTGGCAGCCAGTGAAACAGTGGTGGTTGCCATTTTACAGATGAATAAGGTTTGCCCCTAAGAACTAATGGCAAGTCAGAGCTTAGGTACTTACTCTTTCTTCCCCACCTCAGGCTCTTCCTGAGCACAGGCTTCAGGCTCCCACTCTCTTTGTGGAGTTTCCTGAGGCCAAGAAAGAGTCAGGAGGCAGAGGTTGGAGGAAATCTCCACTGGACAAGCTGACACTGAAGACTCCAGTCCATGAGGGAGGGAAATGTTAACCACAGTATGCAGGGTAGCTGACTGCAAGCCACAGAAACTTCTAGATGTATTGGGAGAGTTAACCAACTGCATGCCATAGAAACTTCCGGATGTGTTGAGAGTATGTTGGAGAGCCCACAGAGACTCCAAGCCTGAGGAGACAGCTTCGAGGAGAAGGGTATACACAGACTATTTACAGACTGCTCCAGCCACTTCTGACTCTTTGTATCAGACTTCCACTAGTGCTCATGAACCGCCGCCCCCCCCCCACACACACAGATGTGTCAGTTAGCGGAATTATCCTGTGGCCCTTTAGAGGGTCTTATGAAGCCTTGAGGGACATTTCCACTACAAAAAGCCCACTACAGCTCAATGTAATAATCCAAGGGCAATGCTGTCTCGGATGGTAGACCACTTGTAATCATGAGGATCTGAGTTTAAGTCCTAGCACTCATATGAAAACCTGAAAGTAGCAGTTTGGGGTTGTAACCCCTGTACTGGTGAGCCACAGCCAGGAGGATCTCTGGGTTCCCCTGGCCAGCCTCCTAAGCCAAATCTGCAAGCACCGGGTGAAGCCCCATCTCAAAAACTAAAGTGGACGGCTCCTGAGAATGCCACCTAACCCTGTGGCCTCCATATGTAACCGTGCTCGTATGTGCTTGCACACACCATAGAAATGTGTTGGTGCCTGGCTGACGGCCTCAAGTGTCATCCCAGTTAGCACAGGGCCTGTTCACTTCATGTGTGGCTCTACACATGGTTGTGATGTCCATGTGACAAACACCGCAGAAAATGAACATAAACATATATATCAACAACTGTGTCCTTCGGGGCCACACTCTAAAGCCCCTTTGGATATACGGCTTGAGAATGTGCTTACAGCTTGAGAATGGGGGTGGGCCCGAGTACAGCATCTTCCAGTGGTGGTTGTGCAGATTCATTGGCACAGAAGGCACTGTTCTGAGATGGATTGGGGCCAATGATGACAGCCCAGTTTCCAGAGGCTGTGGATACAGCCTGTTAAAAATGGCGGCACACTTTGCTCCTGGGGCAAAGGCAGTTGTCCATAAGTGAATACTGTAGACTAGAGGATTTATATAGAGAGTTCCCTTAGTCAGTGATGCTAGGGCATCTGTTGGAAAAGGTCCTGTTCCATCATAATGTACTGGAGGCTTCACCCAGCAGGGCACACTTTACTTTGATTAAAATAGCCACTCCACAGATACCCCAACAGCCTCTGACAGGCTAATCCATCCAGAAGGGCAGTCACTGGGCTGGGGAGATGGCTCAGTGTTAAGAGCACTGACTGCTCCTCCAGAGGTCCTGAGTTCAATTCCCAGCAACCACATGTTGGCTTACAACCATCTGTAATAAGATCTGATGCCCTCTTCTGGTGTGTCTGAAGACAGCTACAGTGTACTTATATATAATAAATAAATAAATCTTTTTTTTAAGGATGGCCACCATGTTCCAAAAGTATACTTATATATAATAAATAAAAGTTTTAAAGGGTGGTCACCATGTCCCAATCACTTCTTAAAGGTCCCATTTCTCATCACCACAGCATAGGCAGCCAAACTCTGACACACAAACTTTGACACATTGAGTTTGTGTGTCAATGGTACTAGCGGAGGTACACAGAGAGAACCAAGGTCCTTCCCTTGTCTCTTCAGGACTGACTGTGACAGCAAGCTCAGGACTCTGTGACATCCGACACACCCCTAAAGCCCCAAGCTCCATCTTGTACATCGAACAAGGCTACCTCACCCAGTGGTAAGGATTAAACAAACATTCCACTTACTTATACGAAAAAGCACAGACTAGCAGTAAAACATATGTCCACACAATGGTTTGTACACAAAAGTTAACGGCAGCTTTTTGTAATTGCCCAAACTCAAGTGCTCTACAATGGTGGATAAATAAACAAGCCACCGAGCCATTGCTACCATCCAAGGAACACACTTCTGGGACTCCTGGGAACATCATGCAAACACAGAAGCTTGAAAGTGGTAAGTTCATGAATAGTCATGTCCCACTTTTTTTAATAACTGCCTTTGAAGTTCTGGAGACACAAATTGCAGGTACAAAGGATCCATTACCGCTAGAGAAAATGGGGTTAGGCGGCTGCAGGCTTCTGGCTATGTTTTGTCAATTGGTCAGTATGTAACTTAGAGGTGTGTGTTTTCTGTTGAAAGGCACAGCACTTTCTTGTGTGTGTGTGTTTGTGTGTGTGTGTGTGTACACTAGCGAGCATATGCGAATGAGAAAGAGAAAAAAACAAAGAAACACACACACACACACACACAGAGAGAGAGAGAGAGAGAGAGAGAGAGAGAGAGAGAGAGAGAGAGAGAAATAAAGATACCTGGCATTGAGCTCCTGTTCCAAAGCATCATGGATCACACCTGTTTATATGTTTTATTTTTTTAAGATTTATTTATTTATTTTATATAGATGAGTACACTGTAGCTTCCTTAGACACACCAGAAGAGGGCATCAGATCTCATTACAGATGGTTGTGAGCCACCATGTGCTTGCTGGGAACTGAACTCAGGACCTCTGAAAGAGCAGTCAGTGTTTCTAACCGCTGAGCCATCCCTCCAGTCCCACACCTGTTTATTTAACACACATACTCCTCTGTGAGACATAAAGCAACCTTCTTCTCAGCAGAAAGACTAGCCAGCATTTCTGCCTTATGTGTTAGGCTATTTAAAATAGGGAAATTGCCAAGAAAAAGCACCAAAAAGCTAAAAAGGTAGCGCTAAGTAAATTGTTAAAACAAAGTGTGAGCTTTGTTTGGAGTTATTAAGTATTCGTTTCATTATAAAGCTGCCATTCTGTGTTTTACAGATTGTTTGTATTTATGTATCTAGGGCTGCTTGCCTGAGTTCCTGTGTTCCGTGTGCATGCAAGGTGCCTCAGAGGCCAGAAGATGCCCCCCTTGGACCTGGAGTTACAGGGTATTATGGGCTATTTGATGCAGATGCAGGAAACTAAATCTGGGTTCTCCCAAGAGCTTTAAGTGCTCCTAACCCCTGAGCCATCTCTCCAGCCCATGTTGGTTCAGCCATAGCTGGAAATACACACACACACACACACACACACACACACACACACACACACACACAGAGTCTCTCTCCCTCCCCCCCCTCTCTCTGACAACTGACATCATCATCCACAAATGCCCACAGAGAACCCCCAAAAGCACCCCAGACACTGACTCAGAATTACAAATATGTTGTTGCTGGTGGGCAAATTTGAAAACATGGAATCCCCCAAATTCTGAAGATTAACAGTTTAGTTGACCCCCCAACAAAGGCAGACTGGTTACCATCTCCACCAGGCAGTACACAGGAAGGTGGAGGATGCTCTAGCACACAGCGGTCTGGATTTGCACAGAGCTGACTCACATCCTCCCCCTGAGCTCCTGTCACCTCTGGGTGACTCACAATTCCTGATACAATGTACACATTATGTAAATAGTTAATGTCCATGCTATGTAAATTGTTTCAGAGAATAATGGCCAGGAGAAAAATATGTACACGTTGAGAATAGTACAGCGGTTTAAATGCTTTTGGTGATAGGCCGGCAGATGGAGAGATTCAATGGTATATTTAATCCTAAAGAAAGCAGGATCAACCCATAGTGGCAGATGACATGGAGCCTGATGACATGTGAGGAAGAGCAGAGGTTCTGCTCAGGAGCCATAGGGCACTCTAGGGTGACAGCACGCTCTCCATCCTGATTGTGGAGGAAGGGGGTGGCAAAAGCATTTATAAAATGCACTGAAATATGTACTTAGCATGGGTGCATTTTAGTCCGAGTCTTAGGCATACCTTTGCTCCTCAGGTACAGAGAAGAGGCTGCCAGCTTCAGTTCCACTCGGAAGCTCTGCCTTCTTATGAGAGGATCTGTCCAACCTAGCCCTCGAAGTCTCCTATTTTATCAGCCAAGACCCTCTTTAGCTGTAGCTTTTACACATGTGTCTGTATTTATTGGGTGGGTTGGGGGTGCACCTCAGTGTGTGTAGAGGTCAGAGGACAACATTCAGGAGTTAGTTATCTCCTTCTAACGTATGGATTCTGGGAAACAAACTCAGGTCTTTAGGCTTTGAGCCATCTTCTTGGACCTTAGTCAAAACTCTTGATTGCAGATAGCAGAAGCCAGAAAACAAAATGGGGCAGGAGTGGGGACAAGAGGGACAGCTCTGCCATCAGATATGGCTAGATCTAAGGGCTCAAGTGTGGTCACCAGGCCATGATTTACTGATCTTGTGCTTCTCTGTGTCTCTCTTGCAGAAGACCATGTGCAGGAGAGCAGTTAAGGGCAGATCTGGAGCTTCAAGGAGGAGCATATGTTTCTGAGCAAAGACTGTGCAGCAACAGCCGTGTGTCCACTCTTCATGTCCAGGAAGCTGAAGTCTGCCGTTGCAAGCATGGGTTCTGTGCACCTACCCCTGATAGAACATGGGTGGGATCCACAAAGGAAAACTCAGATAGTGAGAAAGATTTGAGGGCCAGGCAGAAGCAGCAGATGCCTGACACGAGGACCAGGCAGAAGCAGCAGATGCCTGACACTCAGCGACCCATGAGCCACTGGTGCTCTCCCGAGCACATCACAGAAACCCCAAGAATCCAAACCTGGCAGGAAATGGATGAGACAGGAAATTGACTCTATTTTTGAGCCCTGTAGGAAACAGTAGGATGTTCTGAGTCCATATGACTCAGGCAAAAGAGTAGAAAGTCTCAGGAATTCTAATTATTGCAGCTTCTCCTGGCTAGAACAGGCTTTCCAGTTTGTCCCCGGCTCAATGTTCTCCATCTGGAAGCCAGATGTCTTCTTCCCCTCACCACAGAGATTCCACTGACCTGAACATCTCATCTCGTCTGCCTTCGAGACCAACACCAATTCCTTTGGAACCCAAATCTTTCCTGACATCCCATTCCCTTCTGGTCACCCATCATTCCGACCTGCCAAATACATAAACTCTCTCAGGCTCTTGGTCCTAAAGGGTCTCCTTATGCTGTTTAGAATATTCTTTATGGACCCACTGAATTTTTACTCATTTTAATAGGCATTAGTATCTGCTCAGTCGGAAGTGAGAGGAAAGACAGTTCCTGCCCTCGCCTCATTCCTTCTAACCTTCATACTTCTTATTTATTTTCTTGCATTATTGCATTGGCAAGTACCAAGGGAGAGCATCCGTATCTCCCTGTCTCAGTGTTGAGAATAAAGGCTAGACGGGTACAATGGTGCACACCTTTAATCCGCACACGTGAGAGGCAGAGGCAGGTGGATCTCTGTGAGTCTGAGACTAGCCTGGTCTACAGAGTGAGCTGCAGGACAGCCAGAGCGACACAGTGAGAACAAAATAAAAAGAATAAAGTTTTGTTCTAGATGTCTTTCAGTTGCCTTTTACCAGGTTTCTCTTCCATGTGTCTCTTAAATGGCTTTTTATCAGGTTAAAGGTATTGTTTTTGATTTTTGGTTGCTAAGAAACTGTCTCTAAAAGTCATAACTCAGGTGGGAACTGGAAAGATAAGTCAGAGGTTAAGAGCACTGGCTGCCCTTCCAGAGGTCCTAAGTTTAATTCCCAGCAACCGCATGGTGGCTCACAACCATCTGTAATGAGATCTGGTGCCCTCTTTTGGTGTGCAGGCATACATGCAGGCAGGATTCTGTATACATGCTAAATATTTTTAAAAGAAAGAAGAAAAGAAAAAAAATCATAACTCAAACTTTAGCAAATGCTTTTCCTAGATCAAAATCCACTAAGATCTGTAATCCAAAAGTCATAAAGTTAGCCCGGAGTACCCTTTGGGAGTTGGTCCAGGGCCGTAGAGTCATCCCAGAGCATCTTTCAGGAATTGGTCCAGGGCTGTAGAGTTATCACTGAGCATCCTTCAGAAGTTGGCCCATTGTATGGCTTTTCTCATCACTGTGACACACACACACACACACACACACACACACACACACACATATTAAGAAGGAGAAGGATTTTTGCTATTGCTGTTTTGTTTTGGGGGGGGGGTTGAGTGGCTCAGGCTGGCCTCGCATCCCCGATGTAGCCATTTCTGGCCTCAAACTCCTGACCCTCTGCTCCCCTTCCCTGGTGCTCAGGCTGCTGGGTAGAACTCTGTCTCTGTATTCTCCACATCATTTCAGAGAGCGTCAGTCTACGACGACGACGAGAGAGGAGTGGCTGCAGCAGTGGATGACTGGACAGAGAATGCGTACAACTCGCAGATCAGGAGGCAGAATGCTCGCCAGGACCAGAAAGTTCCATTTTCAAGGCCACCCCAGTGACCTATCTGTCAGGCAGATGCTCAGGATCTAAGAGTCCTTCCACTCAGCACAGTCAGCTGGGGGCCAAGTGTCCCCAAACATGAGCACGTGACAGGCATTTCGCATTCAAACTGTAACACCCATAGACATATTAAATCATCTCCAAATTAGTTATTATACTTAACAATAGTTATTATTACACCATATTGTTCAGAGAATAACAAAAGGGAGGAAGTCTGTCCATGCTCAATGCAGACATAATCTTCAAAATGTTTGAGCTGTGGCTGGTTGAGTTAACAGATGCAGAAGCCACTGGTATCAGAGAGCCAACTGGACGGTCGCTTTCTCTAGATGAGGCTATGGAGACATCTAAAGGAGGGTCGGATGCAGTGAGGGACAGGAAGGAACAGTTGAGTAGGATGGTTACAATCTAGTTGTACAAAGTCCCCACGGGTAACACCAGCTGATGGTACTACTTGGAGACTTGGACCAGGAAGGTGGTGATCACATCCATGGATTAATCCACTGGAGGAAGTAGGTCACTGGGCTGTGCCTTCAAAGTGTATGTCTTGTCTCTGGGCCCCTCCTCTCTCTCTCTACTCCTTGGATGTCATAAAATAAGCAGCTTCCTTTGTCACTTGTGCTCACTGGCCAAATACTCCACCTTATCCCAAGCCGGCAACAATAGAACCAGGAGACTTTAATGGAAAAATCTCAAACCATGAGCCAAACAAGCTTTAGGTCAGTACCTTATGATATTCCAGCACAACAACAGAGCTGCAACAAACAAACAGACAAGCAAAAACCAAAAACAAAAACCCTAGAACCTTCCAGAGTAAGCTGGGCATAGTGGCACACACCTATGATTGTAACAAGAGGATCAAAAGTTTCGGGCCAGCCTGGGCTACATAGTAAGACTCTGTCTGGATGAGGGAAGGGAGGGAAGGGGGAAGAGAGAGAGTGGGATGGGGGAGGGAGAGAGGGCAGGGAGGGAAGAATGGGGGAGGGAGGGAGAGAGGGAGGGATAAATGGGAGGAGGGAGGGAGAGAGAGAAGGAGGGGTGGGGAGGGAGGGAAGGAAGGAGGGAAGGGGAGGGACAGACCAGGCATCAGTGGAAATGTAGCATCACGGGCAAATCCTCTTGTTACTCCAGACCATGGAGTGTCAGCATTCTGTGAGAGCAGGAGATGATTTGCTACGATCCTTCCATATGAGGGCTTCTCCCTGGGTTTCCCACACTTGCTCACAATGGGTCTAAGGCATCCTTAGCCCCACAGGAACAGCATACAGCTTGGAAGTTCAGCAGCAAAATCAGTGCATATGGCAAAAATCAAGAGAACAGTCAACATTACTCTTAAAATCACTTAAATTGCCCATAAAAAAACATACGTGGGTTTTATGTCTGAGATCCTGAAAGAATTCTAGAATGTTCCTGCTTGTCTGCCAGGCTGACTGTACCCGGCTCCAATGAGAGGTTTTATTATGCCTCTTTTACACACGTTATAGGCATTCTGGCTGTTGCAAGTGTTGTTTGAGTTGGGCTCACAAGTCATTGAGAGGCTGGTCAAGGCAGGAACCTGTGCTGTGCATACTCACAAGCTGACTTCTTCTATGAGGCATCAGAGAGGGCTCCTGTTTGCCTCTAAAGATGGCTGAGGCTAGCCCTCCAAAGTTAGCTGAGTCTAGCCCAAATGCCCCCCAAGTGTCTCTTTCTCACCACTAATGACACAATAATAGTTGAGGGGTGCTGAGATCCTTGTTGTAGGGGAATAGATGCTGGGGAGGGCACCCAGTCTCCTAAGCCTGACTTCCCTGGAGCTTTCAGGCACAACTGACCCAGATGACATCTTCTGTCTCTGTGATTGGCCAGCGTCACATCAGGAGACCGATGTGACCCCCTTGGGCCTGGCAATTGGCCTGACTGAATTGCTCGTCTAACCTTGAGGCTCCATGCTCTCTGCCTCCCCAGTGCTTTTCCTGAACTGGACTCTCACATCCAGGCTGGCATGGGGCTCAACTCCATGATCACTCTGACCACCTGTAGCTTGTCCCGCTGCAGGGCCAGAGTGATGGCAGGGTGGGCAGAGGCAGCCATGGGCACTTTTGGACCAGTTCAGCATCTCTGTCTTCTGCCTGCCTCCCCACCCTGTGTGGGCCTCCGAGTGATCATCCCTCACAGCGCTTCCCGCCCCATTCATCCCCATTAGCCGATGTCCACACTGGGCCAGAGGGAGATCAATTACCAGGCTGGCCGCTGAACCGTGTTAATGAGGATGTACGCTCCTGGCTGGTGGAGAAGGTGGGAGGGGCGAGGAAGGTCAAGGGAGGCAGAGAGGAGCCCCAGGCTTCCTCATTGAAGGCTTTGGGATAGGATCCCTTCAGCGTACCTTCTCTGAGGCATTGCATTGTAACTCCAGCTATGGGGCAGCAAAGAGGAAACAGCCTGGCAGGGAGTCAAGCAAACGCTGGAAAGGGGACATCCAGGTATCCCCATCTTCCACCCCGAGTGTCTTTGCTCAGGCTCTCCTCTGCTAGCAATAACCCCTAGCTTCTATTCTCAGATACAAGGAACCTCAGCACTCCTAAACCCTCTGCCAGACAGAAACACTACTGCCTTGTTGCCCTGGGGCTTCCCACCACATCACTCTGACTGCACCGAGTTCCACAGATCTGTGTGGAAAAGATGCTCAGCCAACGCTTATGGATGGGAAAGCTATGAGGAAGATAGCTTCCCCCCGCCCCCTCCCATCGCTCTGGCAAAGACAGAAAGGGCAGATAAAGGCCACTAGCAACAGGGTAAGGTGTCACCTTGCATTATCTGTGGGACTGTAGATGACCATGACTTCCTCAGAGGGTAAGGCGGTAATGTTTTACATAAATAAAAAGCACCCATGTGCTGTAATGCAGCAGTCTGCTTTTAAGCATGCATCCTATAAGCACAGGAACCTTAAGGATAATAGCTGCCTGTACTTGCCCTAAGGATGCTACCCGAAGGAAGAGGTAGGCAACCTGGCTGTGTGGACACCTTCCTCACAGGCAGACAGAACTACCTCCCAGTGTTGTTGGGTTGTGCCGAATGCATCAGTTAATATAAATGGAGCTGTGAGGACCGGTTGGCATATACTGTCTTCAGCTGGCTGTTGCTGAAGGGATCAGGAACATCTCCACATTCCGATGGCCAATTATTTCCCAGGGCTGCTGAGCAGTGCAAAATCACCAGGCCAGGTTTGAGTCTGGCTTGCTTTTCCTAAGATTTCCTTTCTAGTAAATACCCTATCTCTGGTGTGTGAGGATCCGCACGGAGCTGGTGACAGTAGCCCCACCCACAAGAAGACTAGAAGACAGCAGGCAGAGGCATGCCTTCCATGCAGCTTTTGGTTTAGGCTACCTGACCATCACTTATTTGAACATGTCAATCTTAAATCGTTCCTAAAGACCAGTGACAAGTCTATGTCCCATTTGACTATGTCCCCAAGGAGAGGGGGACAACCACACCCAAGTTCCAGATCCATCATGAATCCAGTGCATTTCCCTCAGAGGAAGAGAGGTTTGCCAGCATAGGCTACCAAGGGCTGGTCTCACTGTGAGCAACCTTCCTCCAGGTACCATTGACCCTGAACAGCTAATCCACACACAGTACAAGTCCTACAAGCATGATCCGGGTATATAGATGTACCGAAGACTCTGGACACCTAAGGAAGCCTCCAGGGACACTTGGGCTACAGCACTGGTCCCTCTGCATGCAGGGTAGTGATGTCCCTACCTCTATGTATCTACAAAGAAAGCCAGGAGACGTTACTGTGGCCTTCGGGTTAGTTGTGTGACTTTGGTGCATCCTTCAGGACTCAGATCTAACCATGCTGGGCGGGCGTCAGAGAAGCAGTAATAAGACCCTAGCTGGTCTTTGCTGAAATCACCTCTGCCATTAGCAAAGACTTGAGGCTACCTGTCCCTCATCCCCCTACCCAGTGAAGGAGTGGCTGTTCTAGGCCAGGGCCCTAGATGAGGAGGGTCGACCGCAGCTCTCTCCAGACTAGTGAAAGAGGTCCCGGCTGGAAGAGCCCAACACTGTTACTGGCTGACAAAGGCTGCAGACAAACTACCTGCCTCACCCATGTGGAGATGGGGTTGGGGCAGAAAGCAGGTGGCAGTGAGTTGGGGACAGTGTTTTGACATTTATAACATGTGGAAGTAATAGCAAACACACTCTATGGGTGCAGAAAATGAGAGATCTAAAACATGCAAAAGGCCTCGCAGGATCTACAGCTGGCCCTGTGCACTGTGTTTGTAGGTTACATTTAAGGATTCAGCCAATCACAGGACTGTTATCACTCTGCCACTAACACGTGCTCCAAAGTCAGGCCTGTGGTGGCTGCATCTACCCTAAGGCACTTTTCTCCCTCTTAAAATGTTCATTTATTTAGAGGTCAGAGTACAATTTTCAGGAATCAATTTGCCCCTCTCACCATGAGGGCTCCAGGAATCGAACTCAGGACATCAGACTCGATGGCAAGCACCTTATCCAGTGAGCCGTTTGCCCGCCCAGTGCAGACTTTTCCCCTTCTCATTTTGCCTCAAGCAAAGCAGCCATTTGCACAGCATCTGCATCTATGTAATCTAGAGATGGTGATTTACAATATAAGGGAGGGGCTGGAGAGAGAGCTCAGTGGTTCAGAGCACTGGCTGCTTTTGCAGAGGACCCAGGCTTAATACCCAGCACCCTCATGGTGGTGCAAAATTCCAGGAAATCCAACGCCCTCTTCTGGCCTCCATGGGTACAGCTCACATACCTACCTACATATGGGCAAAACACCAATACATATAAAAGAAAGTAAACAAATCTTCTCTAAGAATGAAATTTTGGGGGCTGGAGAGATGGCTCAGCACTGGCTGTTCTTCCAGAGTACCCGGGTTCAATTTCCAGCACACACATGGCTGTTCACGACTGTCTGTAACTCCAGTTCCAGGGGATCTGACACCCTCACACAGACAAACATTCAGGCAAAATACCAATGCACGTGAAATAAAAAAACAAAATCAAATTTAGAGTATTATTGAGCTGCAGGGAGAAAGGAACAAAGCCCTTGTGTTTGCAGCAACATGAGCGAAGCAGCCGGCTGTTGCTATGTTAAGGGAAACAAGCCAGAAGCAGAGACACACGTCTTTAATCCCAGCACTCGGGAGGCGGGGCAGACGGATCTCTTAGTCTGAGGCCAGCCTGATCTATAAGATGAGTCCCAACCAGGGTTGCACAAAGAAACCTGGTCTCAAAAAAAGAAGGGGAAAGGGGAAGGGATGGGGAAAGGAGGGAGGTAGGAAGGAGGAGAGAGAGAGAAGGAAGAAAAGATAGCAAAAGACTGAGCAAACCATAACAATTAAGCAATTTTCAGCAGAATGAAATGACAAACAGTTAAAGAAATAAGCATTCTAATCCTTAATTATTCAGTGTAATGTAGACATGTATCAAAACACTGTGGGGGCCAAGAGATGGTTGAGTGGGCCAAGAGCACTTGTTGGTCTTGCAGAGGACCCAGCACCCACATGGTGGTTCACAACTGTCCATGGCTGCAGTTCCAGGAGCTCCAGGGCTCTCCTCTGACATGGACAAACAGCAAGCACACACACACACACACACACACACACACACACACACACACACATACACACACAGAGGCAAAACGCTCACACATAAAATAAAATTTGGAAATCTAATTTAAAAATCTAAACATTGCATAGTACGCCACCAATGTGTGGGATTTTATGCCTTTATGTATCAGTTAAAATAAACCAAACTAAGCACACTGGCTGCTCTTGTAGGGACCTGGGTTCAGTTCCCAGCACTCATGCGGTGGCTCTTAACTGGCTATAACTCCAGTCCCAGAGGAATCTGACACCCTCTTCTGGCCTCCGTAGGTATTACACACATAGATACACTCAGGCAAAACACACAGACACACTTAAAAAGAAAGACTCAGAGAGGACATCTGTAGGATCTACACAGATTCTGCCATTTTACACGGAGGTTTGAGTGCTGTGGATTCCACATGATCGCCAAGGGATGAACGCACAGCCTCAGGATGTGGGGCTGGAGGAGAACCGGGGACCCAAAGAGACTTTAGTTTCATCTGTTGTTTTGGCTAAAATGAGTGCCCGTTTTACCGGTGCTATCAGAAATGTCTTAAAATGGGGCCTGAAGAGATGGCTCAGCAGTTAAGAGCACTGGCTGTTCTTCCAGAGGTCCTGAGTTCAAATCCCAGCAACCACATGGTGCCTCACAGCCATCTGTAATGAGATCTGATGCCCTCTTCTGGTGTGTCTGAAGACAGATACAGTATATTGTATGTAATAAATAAATCTTTTTTTTAAGTATTAAAATTTAAGAAGTCTTTGCTACACCTTGCCTCCACACTGAGGCCCCCTCTGACCTCTCCGTGTCGTTATTGGTGCTTGGGAGGAAACCCAAAGTTTTGTGCATACCATGCAAGTGCCGAGGCTAGCCCCTGCCCTCCCGCCCACCAGCTGCATCTGTAGTTCCTACCGTTTGGTCCCTGGGGGTGATGCTTTGTCCACATCCTCAGACCAAGGGACAGAAAAATCCCAGCCTGGGAGGCAAATCCAATCTGTAGCCTGTTTTAACCAAGCTCCGGAGCTAAAGATAATTTTCCATTTTAATGGTGAAGAAATCAAAAGCAAGCCAAAGATTCCTGACAGCTGAAACTTAGATCAGATTCCAGTTTCTTCATTGGCAGATCGTGTCCCTGGAACCTGGCCACGGATACTTGTTTACATCCCATCTCGAGCTGCTCTCTACCATGAAGGCAGACTGATCATCTATGTGGCTCGGCGACTCTGGCTCAGGATATTTGGCTCCTTGTGGACAAAGCCAACTGACCTCAGGTCTGGACATCTCCATGAGAATGGAGGATATCTCTTCCCTTTTATATTCCAAGTGCTGAGAACACCACCAGCACACAGTAGGTGCTTAGCAAACCTACCTGAACGAGTGGAGATATGTGTAGGGTCTGTTGCTTCAGCCCACTGAAGAATGTGAAATACAAGCTGGAGACATGGCTCAGAGGTTAAGAGCACTGACTGCTCTCCCAGAGGTCCTGAGTTCAAGTCCCAACAACCACATGGTGGTTCACAGCCATCTGTAATGGGATCTGATGCCCTCTTCTGGTGTGTCTGAAGACAGCAACAGTGTACTCCTTTTTTTTTTTAATTTTTTAAATTAATTTTTATGTATATGAGCACACTGTAGCTATCCTCAGATGCACCAGAAGAGGGCGTCAGATCCCATTACAGATGGTTGTGAGCCACCATGTGGCTGCTGGAAATTGAACTCAAGACCTCTGGAAGAGCAGTCAGTGCTCTTAACACCTGAGTCATCTCTCCAACCCACAGTGTATTAATATAAACACAAATTAACTTGAAATTCTCTCTCTCTCTCTCCTCTCTCTCTCTCTCTCTCTCTCTCTCTCTCTCTCTCTCTCTCTCTCTCTCTCTCTCCTGTCACATTCTCCAGCTCTGTCTGTCAGATATCACTGTACATTCTTGAGCACTGACAGAGACATCCTTGGGGTTTCGGTTACTCCAAGTCCCTGAAGGAGATAATGAAGAGGGTGGTAAAGCCTGAACTTGGCACTAGTAGGGCGAACCTTTCCATCTCTGAAATATCGACTTATACCTGGCTTTTTCAAAGGCATCCCTTGTCACCTGCTCCCGGTTGATGAGCTGCACTGCATTGTTGTACTTTGCTGCCCTCTGGCGGCCATTTGAAGAGACAGCCACCCGGACGAGTTGCCTAAGACACCTTTATTCAACCCTATTCGATTTAAACTTACCAGAAACGCGGGAGTTTATCAGCTTGGGCACGGCCCCTCTCAAGTCCCCACTCACAACCTCCCCGGGGGTAATTGGGAGTCGCAGCAACTTCTCTGGATGGTCTGATGGGGAGATACTAGCTACCTGCCCCAGGTCTCTGCAAGACAGCCAGCTTGGCACACTTCATTTATTTATGTCCTGCTAACAGCAAGAAGGTGGCCTTGCTCCCTGTGGACCAGGGACCTACCTAGAAAATTGCATGGCGCAAACTGTGCCCGTTCCCTTGTGTTTTCTGCGTATCTGGGAAGGCCCCTCTGTGGACGAGAACTGCTCGCTACAGAGGGAGCTGCTCCGTGGACTGTCATGGGAAGCTGGATATCTTATCAACCCCAGAGTAATGGAGAAACGGTTTATGGCTTAGATCTGAACCAGCCGGCCCAAAGGTCCAGCATTCGAAGGCTTTGTTCTTGCAGAGCAGTGTATAGAGGCGAGACTTCTGGAAAATGACAGGCTTCTGGAAAATATGGACTCTGGCCTCATGGATGAATTAACCCACTGACGTGAGGTAAGGAAGGGAGGAACTAGAAGGGTGAATCCTGGGGCTATGCCCCCGTCTCAGGCCCCTCCCCTTATGCTGTCTGGCTGCCACCAAGCAGCTCTGTTCGACCACACCCTCCCTCACAGTGTCCCACCTCACACAGGATGGAGCCAAGCAGCAGTGAACCAGATCCTGCGAAACCGTGAGCCAAAAGAAACCTTTCTTCCCTTGATTTTTCTGAGGCCTCTCATCTGGAGCAAGAAGTTGACGGGGCGATAATCACGTGCTTCTCAGCACACCCTCACAATACTAGCGACTGCTCCCTGCCTGCCTCTGCCTTAGAAACCCCAGTCTCTGGCTCAGGCCTCCGTGTGGGCGGTGGCGTGTTTGTGATAAGCAGCAGGCGGGTGGGGGTTGGGGGGTGCGCGGAAGGCAGATGAGCGGACGGATGACGTGAAGGAGTGGGTGGGAAACTGGAGATCTCGGAGCAGGCTGAGCTTTGGCCCAGGTCCCCACTCCTACGGCAAATCAATATCGTGGCACCTTCACGTCCTTTGCCGGTACTCCCCGATCTTCACCCACTCTCACCCGTGCATCCATCCCGGCTCCCCCACACCAAGCCCACCGCAGCTTTGGAAACCCTACGGAAGCCGATGCCAAATCCTAGATCTCAGTCCCTCAGATGGCGCCCTTCCCAACCCTCCTCCCCGGCTTTCCAGCTGTTACTCAACCTCTCTACAGCACAGATTACCAACAGAACCGCTTGCCTCCTTACCATCTGTCGCCACCATGAGGAGGCAGCACAGGGTGGGAACTTCATCTCTCTCTCTCTCTCCTGTGCCACTGGCACCTAAGGAGATTTGTATCTCACTTTAGAGAATGAGACCCTCCATTGGTTGCTAGTTCAGCATACAGGTTTCACCAGAACCTATCAAGAAGACGTGCGTGGCGCGCCGAACTCCGGCGAGAGCAGGTGGTAGGATCTGTGAGCCTTGTATGCTTTAGGCAGCCTCCCCACCCACCATTCTCTGGATCTGTTTCCTCATCAGAAAAAAGAAACTGTTAACTCACAAGGGTGTTGTGAGCTTTGGGGGAGAAATTAAGCCATTTGTAATGAGAGAAGCCACACTTTCTGATCTGTATCTACTGCAGTGTACAAACCACGGTGGCTGAGCCATCAAGAGCTCTGCCCAGCCTGTGCCAGGGGGCAAGGCTATCAGGTGTCCGGTCAGCCCATCTGGCAGCACCCCCACATAGCTGAGTAGTCAGGGCCACTGTGAGCTGAGGCTGGGCCCTGGGCTCTTCCTGCTGCCTGCAGGTTTGAGTTCAAATCTGGCTGCCTTCCAACAGCCCGCAGACTCCCAGCTTCTCTAAGATTCCTGGTGTCAGCCCTGTGTGTTCCTGCACCACTGCAATCAGCCACAACTGAACAGCAGCCAGGACCTGTCTCAACCCAGTTCCCACCGTGCTCCCCAAACAGGTCATTATCCTCATCCGGATTGCCGATCTCATCACAGAACCCGAGTCTTCTTCTGCCTGGCCTCCAGTACCAGTGGAGGCCAAAGCAAACTAGGTCTCATTACTTCTCTTGTAACTCACTGTGGGAACAGAGCGCACCAGAGCAGCGACCTTTGAACCAGCCTACTCCTCCATTTGCCCAGCGCACATAACACCCCTTTGAGCAGCTAAATTGTCCACGCCTGAGCTGCTTTGCTCCCTTAGACGTTTGCAAGCCATCCTGGTAAGCCCGGAAGGTACTGAGGTGAGGTGGTAAGGAAAGCCAGCAGCAGAGAATGTGATACCTATGTGCCCTCTGGTGGCCATAAGGCAGAACTGCAGGCATGGAGAAGGCTTTTGAACCAACCATTGATCAGTTCGCCCTCACCAATCCCAGGTATTTCCTGAGTGCGACCCTCTGAGAAATCTCTTCCCAGCACTCAACCCATTCTAACACCCACCTCTGGCCCCAGCAAGATGTACCCTCTTAGGGGTGCTCTCCAGAACCCTATTCTTCAGACTTTTATGCCTTTCTTGAGGCTGACACATATGCCAGGAATAACCCACGGAGGTTGGAAAGGTCAGCTATCAGATACCAGCGGTCAGGCACATAGAACAGACCAGGTGAGGTGCCTCTGTGTCCCACTGTGGATGACCCTGACACTCAAAACCTGATGTGGCCACAGCCACTCCCTAGGAGGAGCAGGAAATGTGACCTTTAACAGTAAGGCGCCCACTGGAAAGGCTGTCTCAAGTGCATAGTCTAGCCAGACCTACAAGGTCCTGGTTGGATTGAGGCCAGGGTCCTCCCTGGAGTGCTCCATAGGGGCTGTGCTGCCAACAGAACCTTCGAAGATGGTGAACATAAGCCACGGTTTTTCAAAGTGTTGTTTATTGAGTCGTTTGTAGCCATGTGTGATCCTGAGAGGCAAGCGAGAGAGAGAGAGAGAATTCTTGGACCCATTTCAGAGGCTGTGACACTGAGGCCAAGGCGAGCTCCCGGCAGGCTCGAGGTCATGGTGAGTATGGAGAGGTCTGAGACAGCAGGCTCCTAAGCCACACACAGATACATCCCACAGTGGACCAGGGGACACAGGTCAATACCCTTCCCTCCTGCCTCCATCTCCCTTAGAGCTCTGGAAGGGCCACCACCTCACAGCATCAGGGAGGAGACTCCAAGCGTACTTAGGAGTGTGCGCACACATACACACACACACACACATACACACACATACACACACACACATACACACACACATACACACACACACATACACACACACATACACACACACACATACACACACATACACACACACACACATACACACACACATACACACACACATACACACACACACATACACACACATACACACACACACACACACACACATACACACACAGGCATACACCCCACACACTGAGCTCTGTGGTAAATAGCCCAGTTGAGCCCCAGTGAGTTAGTTCCTCATAGGGTAATGAGCACCCTGCTCACAAGCCTTTGGCTCAGGTCATAACAGACGTCCCACAGGCCTGGCAGTTGTGAGTGAGGCAGAGTGTCCTAGGAGGTCCCCACTAGAGCCCCGTGAGCCAGGCATGTGGCCATCACCCCTGGTAGGCTCACCAGTTGGCCTTCACTGCCTCGATGTCACTCACGAGGTTCTGGGCCAAGCAGATGCCAAATATCTGTAAGAAAGAGAGCAGGTGAGGAAGAGCAGGAGCTTCGGGCAGGAGGAGGGTGGGCGAGCCAAAGCTGTACCTGGAGGAGGGCAATGGCCACCAAAACCCCGGCCACCACAATCAGGTTGTCTTGGAGCCACTTCTCAAACTGGCCCACACAGCCTTTGGTGTAGATGGAGCCCTGCTGCTCAAGCTCCTGAGGAGACACAGGACCAGGCTCAGCCTGGCTGCCTCAGCTCAGATCCCCTAGCCCTCTCCCACCTTGCCAAGCCCATCCCTGCTCCAGTGTCCTTTCCCCAACCATGTCTACTCCTTGGAGTTCTGCCACAGGACCTTTGCACAGACAGCTCCTTCTCTGGGTCTTAGCCTGACTGCTCTGAAGAGGCTTTCCCTGACGCAGACCCTACTTACAAACCCTCTAAGTTCTCAGCTGAGCTGTCTCAGGACTGTCCATTTCACAAAAAAAAAAAAAAAAAAAAAAAAAACACAATTCCATGTTTTTCTCCTTCTACTCTCTGAGTGGAGAATCGATCAATGTATTTACCTCAGGATCAACCGAGGTCTAGAGCGATGCCAACCAGAACAGGTGCTCCACAGAGGTGGAATGAACAACCCAATACTTCAAACCCACCCAGGGCCCGTTCCACCCCATAGAAGCCCTTAGACCTTCCACAGAAACTTATGAGAGGCTCACATGTCACCCCCACCCCGTATTCCAGGCTACCCTTAACCCTGTCCCCACACCTCTCACCAGTTTGAGTCGGATGTCATAGCCACACTGGGTATTGAGGACATCTTCCTGAGGGGAGACGGGCCATTAGCAATACACTAAGGGGATATCCACGGACTCACCTGGGTCCTCAGCCGTAACACCCCCCTTCACAGGAAAGAAAATGGAAGCCTGGGTTTGCCCATGCCTGCTCATCTGCAATGAAACTCCAGGCTTCTCATGAACGCCAGAGCTCATTGGCATGCACCTCCTACTGCTAAGGGATCCTGAGTCCTCCCAGGGCCCCACTCACCGCAGGGTCCCTAACACAGCAGGAAAAGGGCACCCCACAGCGCTCGCGGCTTGGGTTCAAGTCAGTGCAGTTGAAGTAAATATTGAGGTTCCAGTCATTGGGCCCTCGGGCTCCACAGCAAGACCACTAGGGGGAGAGGAGAGTCCAGAGTAAACGGCTGGCAACCAAGGGAGAGGGCTGGCTGGGAGGGAGGGACAATTTCCATGCCCTCCAACAAACAGGCCTGAGCTCAGAGGAACCAGACTGGGCAGGGAGACCCTGAGAGGTGAGTCATGAGCTGCAGGCTGCGGCTTCCTCATGGACTTCCCTGATTTCCTTCCCTGCTCCTTTTCCACCCCAGACTGCCCCACAAATGGCTGCTGGCATCATGCTGGAGCCCCAGTTCCCCTCCCCAGAATATGCTTGCGGTCTTGCCAGATGTGGCCGAGGCAAGCCCAAGTCTTCGGTGCAAGAGGACCAGCCTGTGACAGTGCAGAGCCCTAAGTGAGCTGCACCAGCTGCTGAAAAGCTGGCCACGAGCCTGCAGAAGCCCCAGGATGAGCACGAGACAGGTCTCGTCGCAGACACAGAGCCCTCGAACACAGCCAGGGGCTTGATGCCTGGCCATGTGGCTTGTGTATGCAGGTCTCAGACACAGCTGAGCCAGCACCTGCCCCATCACCTGCTAAGTGCCTGCTGTCCCTGCAGGGGAGCAGTCCTGTTCTTGACACCACCCTCCCCCACTGATTCCTTCCCCTCCTCATAGACACGGAGATGGCAAGGTCACCATTCATTTCGACCCTCCCCCAGCCCTATTTTATATGTTCAGCATCCTCTCCCCAACACACTGCTATCACGAAGGGAACAGGCTGCACATTTTAAAAAGACCGAATCTCCCCGCACCTGGCTTGGGGCCTGGCATATGCCAGGCCTGTCCCAGTTCCATACTGAAAGGAGAAAGGAAGACACAGGAACTGCAGGCTGCAGGATCGCCTCTGCCCTGCACAGCCTCAGGGCACTCACTGCTGAGCCCCAGAGCCAAACTTTGGTGAAGGTGACCAGGCGAGACAGGGTATGGCTCTGGGAGATTATAAGGACTGGAATGTGTGGTTTCCGTGGCTCTAAGTACACTTATAAATGGGGGGCACAATCTGCTTGATGAAAATAGGCTAGGCTGGGGCTGGAGAGGTATCTCAGTGGTTAAGAGCACTGGTGCTCTTCCTGATGACCCAGGTTCAATTTCCAGCACCGACACAGCAGCTCACAACCATCTGTAACTCCAGTTCCAGGGATCTAGTGCCCTCTTCTGGTTTCTGTGGACACTAGGCAAACACTTGGCACACACACACACACACACACACACACACACACACACACACAGAGGCAAAACGCCCATACACATTAAGATGAACAAGGAAATGAAGCAACTGTGTTACTTTTGCTCTGATGTCTGCATAGGGACAAAATCCGGCAATGCATCTCTTGCCTGTGACCAAACCTAAGTGGCAATGCTGAGAGTGAAAGGAGAAGGCTAACAGGTTAAGATTGTACAAAATCGGGGGCACAGTCAAGGGACATCAGAAACACAGCCCCAGCAGATACTCTGGGTGCAGACTGAATAGAAAGAGAGACCTACATCATGTGCTCCGTTTTCTCCTCTGGCCACAGTTTTACAAGCCTGTGTGTCTCTGCAAGGCTAGGCACAAGGAACCCTGGGGAATGAGCAGCTGGCTTCTCCTGGGACAGGGGCTCTCAAAGGTTCCTTCCCTGGCATCTGCTGGCCTGGGTGGGTTAGGAAATGGTCCATGCACACACAGAACTCGCTCCCTCTCTCATGTGCCAATCAGACATCACCTGCATAAGGCCCATGGTGGACACCACACTCACGTATTCCTGAGCAAAGTCGATAAGGTTCTGAAGGTCAATATCATCCCTGTAGGCTTTGACATTGTTGTTGATGAAGAGGTTCAGTTGGTCTCGGATCCAATCCTTGAAGACGAAGGCCAGGATCCCTGCCGCCAGCTCCAGGAAGAAGATGAGGCCGAGGAACACAGAGAACTGGGTTGGGGGCAGCACAGAGATGGTGGGCATTGGAGGGGCATGGCTTCTGTGGACAGGGAAGAGCTCCCACTACCTCCGCCAAGATGCAAGGGAACCACAGTCTCCAGACCTCACCCTTTCTTATTTAAATGCTACCCCCTCTCAGCCCTGCAGTGTGTGCTAGGCAAGTGCTCTCACTGAGCCTTAGTACTATGTTACAGTGATAAAAGACAGCATGGTTTTACCTGCCCCTTGTCTGGTCACCCTGACTAAGCAAAAACTGAATGGGAAGAGGTTAGGAGTCTGGTAGATCTGGGGTAGAGAGAGACTTAGAGACTTACAAACTTGAGCAGGAAGGTGTTTTCTCGGAGGGCCCCAATGCATCCAGCAAAGCCCAGCACTGACATGACGCCCCCAACCACCACAAACAGCCACACGGGGTCAAGACCACCTAGATCTGTCAGCGCAGAGATGTTGGAAAGAACGCCCTGCACCAGGGAGTAGACAAGTGTGAGGGAGTGCCTCCCTTCCCCCTCACCCTGGGCACCCCAAAAGGCTCTCTTACCTTCTCACCCCAGGCCCAGAGGCCGATGGCCAGGAACAGGGCTCCCAGCACCTACAACAGTAGGGAGAGCTCAGGGCTGGGCCCCACACCAGGGCTCTTGACCATCAGGAAGCTGAGAAACAAGCCCCACCCCCATCCCCAAAGCCCTGAGTGGGACTTGGCAGTGTGAGTCTTCCACAGGTTAACTAGAGGAACGGAGGCTACCTCAAGCCTCAGGCTTGACACCAGCCCCTTCCTGGACTCTCTTAACATAGAGCAGAATCCTGAGAGGCCCCATCTGGCCTCAGGCATACTTGTGCCTTTGTTTTGTTTTTGTTTGTTTGTTTGTTTGTTTGTTTGTTTTTTAAGATTCATTTATTTATGTTCACTGTCCCTGTCTTCAGAGACACCAGAAGAGGGCGCATCAGATCTCATTACAGATGGTCGTGAGCCACCATGTGGTTGTTGAGAATTGAACTCAGGACCTTTGGAAGAGCAGCCAGTGCCCTTAACCCCTGAGCCATCTCGGGGCTTTTTGAGACAGGGTATCATAGCAATAGTCGAGTCTGGGCTCCAACTCACTAAGTAGAAAATGATGACTGTGGGATCTTAGCCTTTTCTACATGCTCTACCTGGATTCTCTCCCTCTCAGCCCTCCTTGCCACTCAAACCCCAGCTGCCCACTGCCCTCTCCAGACACTTAGGTGTCCTTTTATCTGCTCGGTATTTCCTCTGTGCAGGGAGAGAGGGAAGAGAGCAGGGCTAGCCTGTCCGCTGGTGTGCTCACAGGGCTAACAACGGCACTCAGGGCACTGACATGTCGAAAACAGAAGGTAAGGGTGGGGTGTGGACATGTGTGTCTGGAGCCAGGGAGCTGTCAGGGTCCTGGCAAGCTTAAATGACTGTTGAGAGGAGGAACTAGGTAAGAGGCTAAGGCTGCAGACCAGGGTGAAGAAGGAGCAGAGGAAGACCGAGCAGGAGGCTGGGACAGTTTAGGGGGGCATTGGGGAAAACAAATCAGATGGGATGAGGCAGGAGACATGATGCTTGGCTGCCCGGCCCCATACCAAAACAGAGAAGGCATTTCGGGGAGAATACGGCGTGGGCAGAACCCAGCACCAGAGAAGGAAAGGGTGGGTGGAGGTGGGTA
This sequence comes from Micromys minutus, assembly GCF_963924665.1. Taxonomy (NCBI): domain Eukaryota; kingdom Metazoa; phylum Chordata; class Mammalia; order Rodentia; family Muridae; genus Micromys; species Micromys minutus. The sequence goes on from NC_137969.1 coordinate 99,849,806, forward strand.
CTGGTAGTCTTTCTCTCTATTCTGATGGTGTGTCTTTCTGAAGACTACATGTCTAGGAGCTGCCAGGGGTCAGAGGTGAGCTGCCAGGGGTCAGAGGTGAGAGGGTGGCTGGCCTTGACCATCAGGGTTCTCCAAGTGAGGAACTGAGGCTAGACAATGAGAAAGATTAAGGGGCTGTCGGGAGCATAGGCTGCCCAGACGACACCTGGCTGGTGTCCAGGTGGCACAGGTAGAGGCAGGCAGAGAGGCCCAGACCTACAATCCTCACACTTGGGAGGTGGGACACCAGGAATTCAAGGTTCCAGATCTCTTCCCATCTCCAGGTCTTGTCAGCTTTCCATATATCTGCGGCCAACTAGATCTGATCCAACTCTGCTCTACACCCCTGACTGCCCCGTGCCACCCAAACAGTGCCACCCAAGCATAGGACCTTAATATTCTGTCTGCCTTCACTCCCCAGTCCAGACCCTGGAACAGTCGGGACTTTCATGCCCCCCCACCAGAGTTACTTTAGCCTGCTGCTCTGCCTTCCCAACACCCACTGATAATCACCAGTTTCTCTAGACAAATGGCTTAACCTCTTGCCGTCTATTCATCCAGTCCCCTATCTATAAAACTACAGATAATAATAAGGTAGTTGGGAGAACGTGCCTCATTGCAACTCATTTACTATTAGACTGGGTGTGATGGTTCACACACCTGTAATCCCAGCACAGACAGGAAAATTGTAGCAAATTCCAAGCCAGGATGGGTTACAGAGCGATACCCTGTCTCAACAACAAAAGCTCTCATGTAATCTAACAGCCCAGAAGGACAAACTCTAATACCAGCCCCTCCCAGGCTGGAAAACTAAGACCCAGAGAGTTAAGTGGCTTGCCCAAAAACCTCTGGACTAGGCCTGCTACACTCAGGCCCTTTGACTTCTAAGCCAGCGCTCCCTGTAGCTGCCCACACCCTTCAGAACAGAAGACTGCTGAAATCCAAGGACACTCACCACAGGGCAAACCCAAAAAGCTCATGGGTGGAGAACAGAGCCACTGAATCTTGCTGAATACAAGTTGGAAAGGCCTGACGTAAGGGAGAGCATGCATAGCCCGCTTTAGCGATAGGATGGGGGAGGGAGAAGAGAAAGATGACTTGGCAGGACCAGGACACAGATGCCACACAGAGGGAAGCCTCTGTTTGTTTGGTCAGCTATGGAATGCTGAATTCTGTTCCCAAGGGACAGCTCCCTGTTCTCAACTGGAGCTCCTCTTCCCGCAGAGGCAGAGAGGCCTTGGCTTTTGTCACTCCTACCCTACTGGCTCATAAGCTTCTGAGCGTCTGTAGGATAGACTCGGGCTAGGACCCAACCTCACTGCACCTCGCTAGGAGATGGAATGGCAAGGAGGCGGGGCACGGCTCTTCCGCAACTACCGCGCCCCTGCAGTCTTCCGACAAACACCGCCCCCCTTTTCACCCAAACTTGGGGCTGCAAAGAGAGACTCCCAACACCACCCTTTCTGGGACTAGGTCCCGCCTCCACCCCCCCCCCCCCCCAGCTAACCCAGTAGCTCCCCAGAGTAGTTGGAGACAGAGCATCGGGGTGAAGGGAGTGGAGGATAGTTCCCGGTCGCAAGCTCCAGAAAAGGGTCTCCCCCACCAGCAACTGAGACTTCCTAACCCACATCCTCAGTGAGAAGCGGACGGGACAGGTGCTCACCCAGAAGACAATGTTGAAGCCGAACAGGAAGTATTTCCCGCAGCAGCCAACCTCAGGGTCCTGGAATTGCTGGTGCTTGCCGGGCATGATGAGCGGCCACCTGCCGTCCCAGGAACCCGAACCAGGGACCAGCACAGCCCTCTGCGGGCGGCCCAGGCCTGAAGCCGCCCCGGGCCTAGCCCGGTGGCTGCGGCTTCATGGCCAGAGCCACACAGCTCACCGGCTGCCCCGCCTGCTATGGCACCGCCTCCGGCTCTCGGACGGCCACGCCCGGAGTGCGATGCCCTCATCTGACCCCTCCCTCCAACAACGCTCCAGCCCCGCCCACAGTGTCAGTTCACACCCCGCCCAAGCTGGGCTGGGTCTTCTTGTAGCTCCGCCCACTCCCCCAGTCCCAGACAGGTTCTGGCCTCACAGAGCCCTGCCCACACCATGACTCCGACCCCAGCCGGACTGAATCCCCCCAGGCTCCGCCCAAGCAGATGTCTCCCCGCAGCCCCGCCCATTCCCCCACACCCCCTCTATGTCCTAGCCAACCTGTTCTCGAGCCCCGCCCTAAACTAGGTTCCGCCTCTGATCCGCCCCAGACCTCGCCTCCAACCCGCCTCAGTCCTCCTGGAGCTCCGCCCTACTCAGCCTCACTTGTGAGCCAAGGTCCGCCTCCTTGAAACCACGCCTCAGACATTTTTTTCAGGTTCAGCAAGCCTTACTCCTCCCCAAGACCCTGCTCTGGGCTAGGCTTTGGCTACACTCCAGCCACTGAACGTCTTTCAACCACCACCTCTGAGGAGTCCCCACCTCTTCTCCACAAAAGCTCCCCAAGTCCTCCAAAGGCTCCAGATGAGCTAACTGACAAAGCTGGTGAGCCAAGTGTGATGAAGACCGTAGATCTCTAGTCTAAGGCTCATCCTCCAGGAATAAGCGGTTGGGGATAGTGGATCCAATGAGCATCCACATACAGTAGAGTTGATACAAACAGGCTAGAGTGCCACGCCTGTTCCGTTTTGCCTATTTCTACAGTAGCCCCCTGTCCCATACCAACTTGGGCTTTCTCTAGTTTCCTTTGGTACCTGGGACTCACCGGAGTTCTTTTGAGGCAAAACAGAATAGGGCAGATCCAGGTTTAGATAAGCCTGATCTTAAAACATTTAGATTCCAAGTTTGTTACAAAGTGTTTATTTAGACCAGATACAAAAAGGGCCTTAAGCATCATTAGCGTCAAGTGGACCCCTTCTAACAAAACCATGGTGAAGCCCAACTCTCTCTGTAATCTCTTCATGGAGTTAAGGTTTATCCATCCCATCATTGCAGCAGGAGGAGAGACACAGAACCCACAGGACTGTTTCCAGACGAAAAGGCCATGAAGGGCATTCTCAGTCCCCAATGCCTACATAGCTTTACACAAATGCCCATGTTTTCCCTCTAACCTACTCCAGTACTTGAGGGGAGGGAGGGGGAGGGAGGAAAAGACCCAATCATAACTGGTCCAGGGAAGGGATAGGTTTAGGATGGCTACCCAAGATCTGATGAGGGCAACCCATAATGCGCCTTTAAGCAGTGCCCACGGAGAACTGAACTCCACCCCTTACTATCAGTGGCCTGGAACCCTTCTCCAAGACAGATGAGCCTGTCTCAGGCCACCTAGGATTCTGCGGTCCTTGTTTGGCAGGGTTAAGCCAGGACTTTGCTTCACCCTGCCTTTAGCCAATGGCCACATGCAGGGCTAGCGATGGAGAGTTTAAAAGTATTAGCCAGGTGCCACAAGGCCTAAGCTGCACCCCCCCCCCAAAAAAAAAAAAAACATGCTGAGGACATTATTATGGACACAGGTACAATGGTGAGCTCCTGCCATCCCAGTTATGGAGGCTGGGGCAGGAGAATGGCTTAAACCCATAAATACAAGGCCAACCTGAGCAAGAGGTAAGCGCTTATCTAAGGAGTGGTGCTTAGATGAGTTCCAAGAAGAGGTAATGAACCAGGCCGTCCATCCCAAGCCCTGCCCCAGCATCCACAGTGCAGTCTTCCCTGTCCACCAAACAGCAGGAGGAGGGTGCCCAGTGAGTCGTGGCTGAAGCCTGCCTCACACCACAAACTTGTTCTTGGCTAAAGAGTTGCTCTTGGCAGCGGTGTCTGCATGGGCCTGGTACCCAATGATGGTCTTCGGAGAGAGGCCCAGGTGCTCTTTGTATATTTGCCTAGTGTAGGAGACAGGGCAAGATGGCGGACATAACCCAGGCCCCGTTCTTTCGTTCAGATTATCTCCCCGGTTCCAGCTCCAGCCTCGCCCGTTTTTTATGTCTTACTTAGAGATAGACCAGTACCCCTAGTAGAATCCCCTAAGCGAAATTGAAGACTTTCATTTAAAAAAAAAAAAGTTTGGGTCTAAAATTATCCAAGTGGATGGAAGGAAGGATTGCCAGTCTGAAGGGTTTGGGGTCCCCCCACGAGGACAGGACCCTCACCCAATGTGCATCACACCAGCTTTGTTCTCCGCTTCGCTTGTCCACAGGGCAATCTTGTCCCCCTTGGAGCGGATGTTGACAACAGCCCCGCACACCTCCTCACTGTATTCCTCAAAATTCTCCCCAAGCAGACACAGCAACTGGGCCCAAAAGAGGAATGACTAAGTGCCCTGGCTTGTATACAGGGTCCACCCCACCAGCTTTGAGACCACCGCCCTCCTAAGGCCCATGCCTGTACCCCTTCCCCTTCTGTTACTCACAGTCTCCAACCACAGCCGGTCCAGTTCAGTGTGGCGCTGTTGTTTGGCAAGACTGAGGAGCCAGCGGCCACCCCTCTTGTTTTTGTTGTCTTCCCACATGGGCTGGATGCCTTCCTGTGGGGAGGGGCAGATAAATTGCCTCCCCTTTGTCTAAAGGGAAGTGTCCAAGCTCCTTCTGCATGGGCCTTAATTAGTCTTGTTTCTCTTACCTACCTCCTCTCTGTGCACAGCAGGTACCACCTCTCCAACCACTGAGCCATCCAACCATACAGGCCCATTCTGAGACCACCCCTCCCCTCCCTTGCCCGCAGCCCACTGAGCCCCGCTGTGGCCACCTTTTGTGACCATCTTTATGTGCTTGTCACCTTTACTGAACAGGATTAAGGTGCCTCTGCGTCTGAATTTCTTTTCTTTTTTTTTTTTTAAAGATTTATTTATTTATTTTATGTGAGTACACTGTTGCTGTCTTCAGACACACCAGAAGAGGGCATCAGATCCCATTACAGATGGTTGTGATCTACCATGTGGTTGCTGGGAATTGAACTCAGGTCCTCTGGAAGAGGAGTCAGTGCTCTTAACCGCTGAGCCATCTTTCCAGCCCTGGGTCAGAATTTCTGTGGGCTAGGGTAGGTGATACCAGCTTGGCTGTGTGTGGTCTGCAAACGTCAGGCAGAAAGAAGACACCTGGAGCGATCTCAAGATGTTGATGGTAGTACTTCCAAGGTTAGACCAAACATAAGGAATGCCCCTCCCCCCCTCAACGCACCCAGCACATGCTAGTTTAAAAGCCAGGCCAAAACCCTGGACTTCATCCTTGAGGCATCCGTAGCTGCCCACGCCCCAGTCATCCGTGTAGGAAAAACCCTGGGATCAGTCCCTGGAGCAGAGTTTACCTTGAACATGGCATAGTCACAGCCAGAGGAGAGCTTACTGGCCAGCTTGATATGGCTGTACATCCTGGAAAGACCCCACCCCCACACAGAGTTTCAAGGCTTTGCAGCACATGGGTCACCTGACCCTGCCTTTCCAGCTTCTCCCTAAACCTGGCTTCCAACTACCCACTTCCTCCCCCCCCCCACACACCCCAGAAGAGCCCTGCCACCTAGAATCCCTTCTCTGGTGACATCTACATCATTAAAGCACTCCAGCTGGGCCTCCTTCCTGGGTGAGTGTGGCCTCTTTCAGCTCTTGGCACACACACTAAGGCAGCAGCCTAATCCTTGCTATAGCTGAGCCAAATTTCTAGAGAGGAAGAAACCTGGTTAGAGCCACAAAGGCACAGAGTAGCAGAGCCCACATCTATTTCTTCCAGACCCTGGGGTTCTCCTTAAGCCCCAAGAAGCTTTCAAGGGGTGGCCATGGCTTGGCAAGACTCTACCAACCCTTAGCTCCCAGCAAATGTTGACAAGGCCCCAAGAAGGTGACAGGCTATGATGCCTTTGACACCACCCCCCACCCCCCCCCCCCCCCCCGCCGCCAACCTCAGAGCTCCTGAAGGCAGACACTCACGCCCAGAAGTCCTCCACAGTGTTAAACTTGGAGACTAGCTGCAGATTTTCCTGCCAGGCCCGGCTTCGGTCATTCCTGAAAAACCACAGAACCCACCTAGGGAACAGGAGATAAAGGGTCAACGCTCTGCAGTGTCCAAGCCTGCAGTGCCCGGGCTGCCAAGTTTGTAAAATAGGAAGTGAGATTAGAAACACACAGTCCCCACAAGGTGGGCGAAGTCAGTTATCCCTATGGGCTGGGTGAACGAGTATTAAACCTTCAGCCTCCACTGGGATAAGTCCACCTAGTGCAAGGCAGAATCCAAGGTCACAGGCAGCCCAGGAGGCACAGAGGCTGGTCTCTCAGCAGGACAGTATTCCTGTGGCCTCCCTACCTATACTGAAGGGGATGTAGCTCATTCAGGACCTCGGGTGGATGTTCTTTGTGGTCCTTCCTTCTCGGAGTCTTAGGGGATCCAGGCAGGTTTCTGGCTTCTCCTCCTTGGATTATCTCCCCTGTTGTTTCTGATGGCTTTTCTTTCACCACCTGCTGCTCCTCAGCTCCTCCATCCTCAGCTTTGTTCGTCTAACCAGAGAAAGAAAGAAGAGTGACCTGTAACCAGACAGTGGCAGCGCACGCCTTTGATCCCAGCACTCAGGAGGCAGAGGCAGGCGGATCTCTGAGTTCCAGACCATCTTGGTCTAGAGAGTAAGTCTCAGGCCAGCCAGGGCTACATAGAGAAACCCTGTCTTGAAAAATCAACAAAAGTAACTTGTAAGCCCTGGTTCTGGCTGACCCCTGGTCCCCCCCCCCCCCCACTGTTTGCACCACTGCTCTGGGAAAAGCAGGTAGGTAGACTCACAACCTCGGAAGTGGCCATGACAAGACTCAAGGCTCCACCAGCAATGTAGAGGCCCACAGCTCCCTGCTTTTAACCGCCAGAGAACCCAGCCCCACCTGGGCAGACAGGTGAGTAGAGGAATTGGTGCAAATGGGGTGGGGTGGGATAGGGAGCTGCCAGTTGGAAGGTGATTGTTCATCACTCTGCACAACTGTGTCAAGAAAAACCTGCCCCCAGGCAAAAGGTGAGACTCAGAAGTAAGGGGTCAACATTTGGGGTCTGCTCTTAGGGTATTTGGGGCCTGTTCTAGAAGCAGACTGTCCTAGGATAACAGAGGTAGCAGCAATTTACACACACAAATACACACACACACACACACACACACACACACACACACACACACACACACACATACTCCAAGCTCTGTTCTGTTTACACTCTCTAAGTTTGTGCTCTCAATATTAACCCGTGGTATTTATCTGGCTCTAGAAGCAGCTGAGTTTGTAAAGTAGCAACTAGTAAACAAGACCATACAGGCCTGTGATCCTTGCCTCTGGGAGGTACGGAATTCAGGGCTAGTACCAAGTACAGAGCGAGATGTAAGAGAACTTATCTTCACAAAACAAAAGGTTAACCATTTGCTAATGTTTAGGGACTGGGAGAGATTTGCATTTAAAGCTCCATTCCTGATTTGTTGAGAATTTAGAGGGTTTGGTACCCCAAGGCTTTCTATCTTGTAGAGCCCCCATCCATTGTGTGGTTGCCCTCTGCACTGGCTGGTTTTGTGTCAACTTGACACAAACTGGAGTTATCACAGAGAAAGGAGCCTCCCTTGAGGAAATACCTCCCAAAAAATTCAGCTGTAAGGTATTTTCTTGATTAGTGATCAAGGGTAGGAGGGCCCATTCCATTGTGGGTGGTGCCATTGCTGGGCTGGTAGACCTGGGTTCTATAAGAAAGCAAGCTGAGCAATCCAGGGGAAGCAAGCCAGTAAGTAACCTTCCTCCATGGCCTCTGCATCAGCTCCTGCTTCCTGACCTGCTTGAGTTCCAGTCCTGACTTACTTTGGTGATGAACAGCAATGTGGAAGTGTAAACAGAATAAACCCTTTTTATTCTCCAACTTGCTTCTTGGTCATGATGTTTTGTGCAGGAATAGAAACCCTGACTAACACCCTCCTTGCCTCTTCCCCCAAAACATTCATCTGAGTGTTCTTCGCCTGGATGTCACTGGTCAGGCACAGTGGCACAGACACTCAGCATGTTAAATCCTTTCCTATGCTGACTCACATTACTGAACCCGCGGAGCCTCATTCCCCTCAGCTCGAATATCAGGAGGTGGATATACGACTCAGAACGTGAGGTCCAGAGATTAAGGCCTGGCTCATTGCTCAATGGGTATCAGGTGAGAGCTCTCCCTGCGCAGGGGGAAAGAACCAACTTGGAACAGAGAGACAAGAGACTAAGCGTTGCAGCCTCTCATGATCTTAAATGTTATTCAACCTCCTCTACAGAGGGGCGCAGTTATCAACCCACATCTCTAACCACACGGTGGTACCTGGGGCATATGGCTAGGTACTGGCATGCAATAAGGAGCACCAGATGTGTGGGTGGAGCTGAGCAACCCTGGGCTCCAGCCCTGGGTTCTACCATTTTTTTAAGCCATACCCTCTGTGCTGGAGTCTGATGGGGACTCGTCTGTAACCTGCACAGAAAAGTCAGCACGTTTCTAGGAGAAATAATGGGAGGAGATCAAGTCTAGGATCTGACTAAGCCTTAGAGTGGAGTGGGTCTTTTACGTATGGATCATAATTGGCTCCAGGGCTTGTAAAATGGGCTGCTGGGGGCTGACACCATGGCTTAGCAGGTAAAGGCACTTGCCACCAATCCTGAGGATCAGAGTTCAGTCCCTGCAACCTACATGGTAGAAGGAAATCAGCTTCCTTAAGTTGCCCTCTGACCTTCCTACGTTTGTGTGTGTGTGTGTGTGTTCTGAAGACTTGTGTTTCTGAATAGTTTATCTGGCTCACACTTCACAAGAATCAGTCTTCTGTGTCTGGGAAGGCACTGCCCGCATTTTCATGGACCAGAAAGCAGAGAAAGGCAAACACACTCAGCTGTCTTCGACCCTTTTCTTCACCTGTGACCCGAGCCTAGCCCACAGAGCGGAGCTTCCCACGTACAGGCAGCCTTTCCCCCCTCAGCCAGTCTTCTCTGGAAATTACTTCACAAACACACCCAAAGGTGTACGTCACTACAGCCCTGGGCACAGATGCTTTTATTCCAACTAAATAATCAAAATTAACCAAAATTAAGCTGGACATGATGGTCCGTGCCTTTAACCCCAGCACTTGGGAGGCAGAAGGAGAATCTCTGTAAGTTCCAGGCCAGGGTAGTCTACAGAGTGTCTACAGACAACCAGGGCTACACAGGGAAACCTTTAGGGGGAAGGGGGCAGGGATTAACAACTGCAGTCAGTTTCTCAGGCTGCTGCAGGAGGCTGTAACCGTGAAAATAATTGAAGACACTCGCCAGGATGTCAGTGTGTGTCAGATGGAAGGAACAGCAAAGAAGATGGACAGGTGTTACGTCTAGAAGTATTGGAAGAGGAGGACAGCAGTCCACTGCCATCTCAGTGACCTGCAACAGTAAGTGTCATTGAGTGTGCTTGCAGATCTGCAGTTTGGGCAGTACCTGTGGGGTCAGCTCATCTTTGCTCCAAAGCAAGCTCAGGGCTGAGGGCATCTGTCACTCACGTGGGGTAGCTAGAGCAGCTGTATGCAGAAGCCTCAGCTCTGTGCGACTGCTCATCTCTCACAGTGTGGTGGCTGACATCCCCAGACACAGGAAATGGTTGCTGCCAGACTCTTAAGGCTCAGGTCTGAAAGTTGGCTCAACCCCAGGCCTGCTATGTTCCCCTCAACTACCAGGAAGGACCCAGATTAAAGGCAGGGACAGAGCCCTTCAATGGAGGAAGCCAGGCAGGCTAATGCTATGGGTCTGTATTTAGTACAGTAAGGGAACAACAGCTCTCTCCAGGACTGGGCATGGTCTCAATTGCATCAGAGCTGTGGCCCTTTTCTGGCACAGGATGGCTTCTAGGCATAACACGACCTTCTACATTGTCCAGCCTGGACTGTGGTGACTAAGGAGAGGCACTAAAAGCCAGTCCCTGGGACTGCTGGGAATCTGGCTCTAAGCCAAGGTCAGCCTGGCCTATCTTCCCAGAGTAGCTCACTGGGGCTGATAAGCTGAGGCTCTTGAATCCCAGTTCTGCTCTGAAATTTCTTTCCTTCTTTTCAAAAACTTTTACTTTGTTTCCGTCTGTGCTTTTGGTCGGTCAGAATCAGACTGTGAGCCTTTTGTTTAGCAAGCCTGAGCCATTTAGTATTCTAGTTCCTCTATGAAAAGCATCCCTCTCAGAGTTTCTTATCCTTTGTCAGTTTGCCTGTGAGTGTCCTAGAACCAAGGGCCTGTATGGCATACACAAGCCAGCAGAAAGAGGCAGGAAAACCTGAACTAAAGTCCTTTGTCTGATGATGACAATGACCCACCATTACAAGGAGAGTCATGGCTAGAGAGATGGCTCAGTGGTTAAGAGCACTGGCTGCTCTTCCAGAGGTTCTGAGTTCAATTCCTAGAAACCACATGGTGGCTCACAACCATTTGTAATGGGATCCAATGCCCTCTTCTGGTGTGTCTGAAGACAGCTGCAATGTACTTATATAAATATAATAAATAAATCTTTTTTTAAAAAGGAGAATCGTGTGCCTTGTTGATGAGAGTCTGTGCGATTGTGAACAGGGAGACATTCGTGAACTAGGGGATGAAAGAATTGGCTCAACGGTTAAACGCACTTGCTTCAACCAAGAGAACCAAGGTTTGATTTCCAGTACACATGTAGCTAACAGCTGTCTTTAACTCTAGTCCAGGGGATCCAAGACCCTTTTCTGGTCCCCACAAGTACCCCTGCATGCATGCAGTGCACATACATATACGCAGGCAAAACACTCTCATACACTTAAGATATAAATAAGTAAGTCTTTGTAGAAAGACATGTCAGGTAGCTGAGTAGCTGGTGGTGGTGCAGACGTTTAATCCCAGCACTCCAGAGGAGAGGCAGATCCCTGAGTTCAGGACCAACCCGCTCTACAGAATGAGTTGCAGGACAGCCAGGGCTACACAAAGAAACTCTGTCTTGAAACACCCCCCAAAAAAGTCAAGGACATTTTTTAGCATACAGTAATGAACTGAACACCTGGCTAGTTGCTTTCATCAAATAGCCAGCATCTTTAGGGAAAAAAAAAATCAAAGTTCTAAATTTTTCAATCTAGTTAAGATTTTTATTTTTTAATTTATTTATGTGTCTGTATCTGTGCACATGTATGTGGGTATCCAAGGAGGCCAGAAGGGAGCATCAGGTCCCTAAGAGTTATAAATAGCAAGTGCTCTTAACTACTGAACCATCTCTCCAGACTCAAGTTGCTTTATTATTATTTATTATTATTATTATTTTAAATTACATTACATTTGTTTTCAAGTTTTTATCATTTATTATTCATTGGTTTTGTGTGTGTGTGTGTGTGTTTTAGTTACTTTTACATTATTATAAAGAGACATCATGACCAAGGCAATTTATATAAAGAAGCATATAATGGAGATGTATTGTTTCAGAGGGTAAGTTCGTGATAACCAGAGCAGAGAGCATGGTAGCAGGTCAGCAGGCATGGTGCCGAAGCAGTAGCTGAGAGTTTACCCCTAATCCACAAGCATGAAGTATGAGAGAGCTAACTGAAATAGGCTACACTTCTGAAACCTCAAAGCCCACCTCAGTGTCACACTTCTTTCAATAAGGCCACACCCTCCCAACAGGCCACACCTCCTAATCCTTCCCAAACAATTCTACCAACTGGGGGGGGGGGGGCAAACATTCAACTGCATGAACCTATGGAGGCCATTTTCATTCAAACCACCAGTGTGTGTGTGTGTGTGTGTGTGAGAGAGAGAGAGAGAGAGAGAGAGAGAGAGAAGAGAGAGAGAGAGAGAGAGAGAGAGAGAGAGAGAGAGAGAGAGAGAGAGAGAGAAAACAACTTGGTGGAGTTAGTTCTATTTTTTTTCTGCCATATGGATTTCAGGGATTGAACTCAAGTTGTCAGGCAAGAAAGCACCTATATCCACTGAAACATCTCACTGGCCATACATTTACTTATTAATTGATGCATTTATAGTGGAGATTAGTGTAAGTGGGTGAACATACCACAGCACACAGGAAGGGGTCGGAGGACAACTTGTGGCAATCAGTTCGCTCTTCCTACCATGTAGGTCCTAGGGATCAGACTCAGTCATCAGGCTCAGCAGCAAGTGTCAGACAGTCACCGGGAAGAGTTTTGTGATGCTCACTAAAAGGATTTCTGTAGTGGCACCGGGACTGGCACTAATGCCGAACTGTGGGACTATTTTCCCCCTCACTTAGAGGAGGGCCTGGTGCTTAGAAAGTTAAGAAAATCTCCAACGGCTGAGACAGAAGGAAAGAGCTCGCAGGCCTTTCACAGTTCCAAAGAGGTGGTGGGGTATGTCCATGATCCTGGCAGCATCACATGCTGTTCCCTGCAGATTCCTCTTCAGGTTCATCAGGAGGGTTACAGAGTGTCTGTGCCTGCTGGTTTTGTGTCAACTTGACCCAAGCTCCAGTTATCACAGAGCAAGAAGCCTCCCTTGAGGAAATGCCTCCATGAGATCCAGCTCTAAGGCATTTTCTCAACTAGTGATCAAGGGGACAGGGGAGGGGGCAACCAATTGTGGGTGGTGCCATCCCTGGGCTGATATTCCTGGGTTCTATAAGAGAGCAGGCTGAGCAAGCCAGGGGAAGCAAGCCAGTAACATCCCTCCATGGCTTCTGCATCAGCTCCTGCTTCCTGACCTGCTTGAGTTCCAGTCCTGACTTCCTTTGGTGATGAACAGCAATGTGGAAGTGTAAGCTGAATAAACCCTTTCCTCCCCAACTTACTTCTTTGTTGTGATGTTTGTGCAGGAATAGAAAGGACACAAGGAGGTCGAAAGGCCTTCTGTTTGGGTGTTGATACCTTTATCATGCTGAAGTAACAAAGAGTCCTGATTTCTCCCACACAGGCTGTGTGGGAGTGTTACTGCAAGAACCCTACTCCCCAACTGCAAGTCCAGCTTGTAGACAGTGGCTAAGCATCTACTTTGGTTGCTCCAGGAAAAGGACAATGTTCATCTTCATCCTTAGTGTTGTTGTGAGTAGTCCTCTCAGGAAGTAGCCTCCTCTGTCCTGAAGCCAGATAATTCTTCTCAGGGGACCAAAAAAAGCAATCTGCTTGGGTCTTTCTCTGTGTTTCTTTCTCTGAAACAGAAGCAACTCCATTTTCCTTATCTCTTGCCTTGTCCTCATCAGAAAAGGGCCAGTAAAGGCTCTGCACCTGGATATTTCTACTATCCATTCCTTTGGGTTTTATTTCTTCTTTCTTTCTGTTTTTACTACTGTTCTAAACAAAAGTACCCCAGTTCTAGGAAATCGTCTTTCTGGAGATGGGTTATCTACCTTATTTTATCCATTCGGACCTCACACAGGAGAAGGTCTTCCGTGAGCCCCACGTCCTGTTCTGAAATGTTTCTGTCTGCTTATTCCTCTCCTTGTGCCGTCCCCACACCAGATAAGCCCCACCAGCTCTGACCACTCTCCTTGCTTTTGATCTTGCCTCCTTATAAACGTTCCTTGTGTGTCTGATATTGATCTGATAGTTTAACTTTTTTGTTTAAGACCTTCCTGGACAACCAGAATGTAAGCCAAAGTTTAGGTTTAAGGCCAGTATGACCCCACCTCATCAGGTCCATGAGTGTGGTCCTCCAGCAGGCCAAATTCATTCTGCCTCATCCTTTGCTTTTGAAGTTACATCTCTCCCCTTCCTTCCCTCCCTCTCCCATACCTCTTTCCCTCCTTTCCTCCCTCCATGTCTCATAGTCCATGCTGGCCACAGGTTCAAACTTGCTAGGTATCTGAGGATGATCTCAAATTTGGATGATCTTTCTGCCTCCACCTGTGTGCTGGGATTGCAGGTGTGTGCCACCACCCCTTATTTATAAGGTACTGGAGATGAACCCCAACACCCCATGTATGCTAAGCCATCCCTCTATCTTCTGAGCTATACTTACAACCCCAAGTGCTGTCCCCTGGCACTCTTCAACCCAGCCCTCCTTTTATATCCTTCTTAGCATTGAGAACTGCTTACTGAACTATCCGTCAGCAAGTAGAACACCCACTTGAGCCGGACAGATAGATCACCAATGGCAGACCAAAGACAACTTCACTGTGTCCAGCTCATGAACTAATGGGTTTATTGGGCTTATCTACAGGAGGATGGGTAGCCCTCCAAACAGCCACATTATGGAAGAGCACACCACACCCGCCACAACATGGGTGAAAACTCCCCAACTAACCTTCCACCTACTATTACTGTCAGGCTCCAGAGACTACAAGAAGACCATGTATAACTGGGAACATGGCAGAGAGAAAATCACTATGTCTGGTGAGCCCATCCCCATCTTCCCTGACACAAGAAAATGTTAATAGGCCCAGGCTTGGGAGGGTCTTGGGAGTACTGTTCTGATTTTGAGGTGGCAATAGCCAGGTTTTGCTGAGAAAGCTATGCCCCACAACACAACATGTCAGCTCTGCTGTGTAGGCTCTCTGCAGAACACAGTTTTCTCTTTGCTCTGGGGAGTCCTTGAGTACTCTTAGTTGGGTTTCACTTCCATGAAGAGACCATGACCAAAGCAACTCTTATAAAGGACAACATTTAATTGGAGCTGGCTTACAGCTTCAGAGGTTCAGTCCATTATCATCAAGGTGAGAGCATGGCAGCATCTGGGTACAACCAAGCAGACATGGTGCTGGAGGAGGACCTGAGAGTTCTGCATCTTGATTAGGAGGTAGCCAGGAGAAGACTGTCTTCCAGGCAACTAGACAGAGGGTCTGAAAGCCCACTCCCACAGTGACATACCTCCTCCAACAAGGTCACACCACCCAATAGTGCCTCTCCCTGGGGGAGCATTCAAACCACCACAGGTTCTTTTTACCTTCTCCACTTTACCTCTTCATACACAGCCTAGGCCTGAGCATCTCTGTCATACAAATGGTGATCCCTCTATCCCTGCGCTAAAACTCGGGAAAGCAAACCCAGACACTGGTGTGAAGAATCCTGAGGTGTCTCCTGGTGACTCGGAATCAGACCTCAGCCACCACCCATGCCCAAGAGCTGTTTTCTCCCCACAACAGCAGCAACTACAAAATGAAAGTGAAGATCAGCCATGGTGGTCCAGACTTGGGATCCCAGCACTCAGGTATAGATGAGCAGGAAGATCACGAGGCTCAGAAAAGCAAGATCCCATCGCAAAGAAGAAGGAGAGAAGAACGGGAAAAACAGAGAAGAGTGAGCCCCCATCTCCTGTGTTCACACACTGCTCCCCGTGTTTCTGGCCCTCCTCTTCTGGGGTGTCCTCTCTGGCTTCATGCTCTTTGCTGTGGACACTCTGACCAGTGGCCGCAAGCTCTCATGGCAGTGCCTGTGCCCACACCACGAGGGGCTGTGCCCTTAAACCAACTTAAACAATAGGAATTTTGACATTTAGTACATCCTTTTAATCCCAGCACCCAGGAGGCAGAGGCAGGTGAATCTCTGTGAGTTTGATCCAATGTGGGCTATAAAGTAAGACCCTTTCTCAAAACAAAACCACAACCCCCTCCCTGCAAATCATCCCATGTCTTCCTGTGTCCTGTTCTGAAGCACAAACAGCTGTTTGTCTCTGTCTCTTCCCTTCTCCCTCTTGACCTACTGTGGTGGTTTAAATATGTTTGGACCAGGGAGTAGTACTGTTTGGAGGTGTGGCCTTGGAGTAGGTGTGTCATTACGGGTGTGGGCTCTAAGACCCTCTTCCTCACTGCCTGGGAGTCTGCTAGCAGCCTTCGGATGAAGATATAGAACTCTCAGCTCCTCCTGTACCATGCCTGCCTGGACACTGCCATGTTCCCACCTTGATGATGATGGACTGAACCTTTGAACCTGTAAGCCTTCCCAAATTAAATATTATTCTTATATAGAGAGTTGCCTTGGTCAAGGAGTCTGTTACCAGCAGTAAAAATCCTAAGACACCTGCTTTCCTGTGTACTTCATCTTACCAGTACCTGCATTCAGAATTCTGTTTGGGGAGCCACAGAAACTCTGACCAGTTCATCTAATCATCTAAGGCATCTACAGCTAAACACCAAGTGGCCCCATCTCTGAGAAGACAGAAAGTTTCACAGAGACTGTGCAGCTTGAAGTGATGCTGAGCCCACTGCCTAGCAGGCCACAAGGGCTTTCCAGACACCAGGGCTGTGGTCAGTTGCTTACTCTGTCAGTGCTGGACACTCCAGGAAGAGTGACATTACTGCCCATGGTCACTAGAGTGGCCAGTGTCAACACCACCACCCCTCCCTCATCAGAACAGACCCCTGCATTCCCTGCTGAGACCAGTCTCCGGCTACATGTGCCAGTCATGTGTCCTTCATGTAAGAAAGCTAGGGTAGCAGATGTTGGCATTGTCTGTTTGTATAGGGGGAAGGGGTAAGCTCGGCCTCAGAAGGTAGTAAGTCCCCAAACACAGGAAGGGGCAGTTTAGATGTCGTGAAGCCACATGTCTCCCAAGCTAGAGAAAATAACCAAGCAACACAAAGAAGAAAGACAGAGAAACAGAACTGTCCATCCTGGTCCAGCCCTTTTCTGCCTACTTCCAGGGCAATTCAGTTAGTGTTGTGTGGCTGTCATTAGAGTTCTGTCTTTCTCTGGTGATGGATTCCTGGGTATCCTCAGACATTGATTCCAGGACCCACAGCAGACACCAAAGTCAGTGGATGCTCAAGACCTTCATATAATGGTGTGACAATGCATAGAGGTTGCACCCCACCTTCTGAAGATCCGAATCATCCTAGAGAACGTCTAAGACCCGACACAGCGCAGTGCTAGGTAACTGCTACTTAAAAGATAACAACAAACAATTGTGTTCAGCATAGCTAGTGTTTATGCAGTTTTCCTTCTTATTTGAATTTTGTTTTAAAATTTCAAAATTATGTATACGTGTATAGGTCTGCTCACATGAGCACACTCCACAGGCATGTGGAGACCAGAAGATTCCCATGGAGCTGAAATTACAATGGGTGGTGAGCAGCCTCATGAGGGTGCTGGGAATTGAACTCTTATCCTCTGGAAGAGCAGGGAATGGGCCATCTCTCCAGCTGGTCTTCTTGATTAGTTGTTGGTTGAGTCTAAAGTTGCAGAACCCTTTGATAGGGAAGGTCAAGTCTATGTGTATATTTGTATGGAACACATCTATATGTAATACAAATAGTTTGTAATAAATACCTATAGTGTGTACATATACACTTACATATTTAATATATACTAATACTTATATATAATAAAAATATTGATATATGTAAAGCTATATTCTTACATATAACTTGTTAAATATATAAGCATGTATACTGGCTGGTTTTGTGTCAACTTGACACAAGCTGGAGTTATCACAGAGAAAGGAGCCTCAGTTGAGAAAATGCCTCCATGAGATCCAGCTATAAGGTATTTTCTCAATTAGTGATCATGGGGGAAGGGCCCAGCCCATTGTGGGTGGTACTGTTCCTGGGCTGGTAGACCTGGGTTCTATAAGAAAGCAGGCTGAGCAAGCCAGGGGGAGCAAGCCAGTAAGCAGCACCCCACCGTGGCCTCTGCTCCTGCTTCCTGACCTTCTTGGGTTCCAGTCCTGACTTACTTTGGTGATGAACAGCAATGTGGAAGTGTAAGCTGAATAAACCCCCTTTTCCCCAACTTGCTTCTTGGTCAAGATGTTTTGTTCAGGAATAGAAACCCTGACTAAGACAGTGTGTAATATAATTTTCTATCAAAATTAGCTTGCTCAACACCTACAATCTTTGCACCTGCTTCTCACTAATGCCATCTCGATTCATTAGTGTGTTGGTACATGGGGGTCTGGCTCATGCCTCCTAATCTCATCACACTGTGCCACTGGGCAAAAATGCTATCAGGAAGTATAAGAGGATGCTTAGAATGTGGTGAGAGTTTTCTACAAGTGACCATCCCTGACCATCAGCATGCACACAGGAGAATAGAGTCACAGGGTGAGTTCCTAGAAGGGGTGCTGCTGATCCAAAAGGAGACACTGCCAAACTGGCCTTCTTATAGCCTGTGCCAACTTACAACTCTGCCACAGCCATGAGCATTTCCCCGCCCAGGTCCTGCTGTCTGCCACTGGTACACCTCACCTCTCAAATGCCCAGTGCCTTCGTCTCTGTTATACCCTTAGCTTAAAGCGCTCTTCTGATCTTGTTCCCTTACCCATTGCAAGCCCCAAATGAAGTGTCACCTCCTTTTTACTTCGTTCCCTGATTCCCTGAGCTGCCAGGGCCCCTTTTATCTGGGATTCTACACCTGCGTGGGCATAATCTTTTCATAGAACTGACTGAGGTCCTGCTGTGCATCTGGAATCCTGGGGTCATAGCCATAGTGTCCTTGTCTGGGTCCTCTTCAGCACCTGTACCTAGGTTGCACCGCCTCCTGACTGCCCCTCCGTGTGGTGGTGCCTCTGAGTCTTTGCACTTGAGGGTACAATTCTGTGGATCTCGCCCTCACCTGTCTAGGCCTACCTTGTTGTTTCTCCCGGATCTCTCCCAGTGGTTTCTTGGAAAAAATCTTCACTGCCTCAAGTCCATTTCTTACACCAGCATTTCTCTGTCTTCCTAACTCCTCTCACAGGCTGAAGCAACCCTGTGCGGTCCCAGTGTAGATATTTATTTTGTTTCCTGCCTCTCATCTCTGCCAGGAGCACATACACGCAGCATCTCCCTTAGATGTGAACCCTGCTTTTCTTTAGTACCGTTTCTATCCTCGAACCTGCACCACCCATCCAAGAACTGCCTAGACAGGCATTGATTCCCTTCTTGGTTCTTCAGAAGAGGAACCTGGCGTTTCAAAAGGCGAGGTAGGCAGTTCAAGATCCCACAGTTACTAACAAGCCCATTCGAATCTATCTGAACTCCCAGCCAACCGCATCATTTCTTCCCCAGTCCTCACTCGCCGCATTGCCCCCTCCCACCCTCCTCAAACACTACACGTCTCCAGCACTAGGGTCCCTGGCTCCACGTCAGAGGCCCCTCCCCTGGAGGCTCGACTGCTCTGGGGAGATGTCACCCTTCCCGCCCCCTGTCAGTCAGGCGGAGGGGGCGGTGCGGCCACCAGAGGGGGGTGCTGAGCTCAGAGCTGCCGCAGCGTCGGAGCGGGAGCGGGAGCGGAGCCGGAGTGCGCGAGTAGCATTCTTGGTAGCAGAGCCTCCAAGGCCGAAGCACTGCTGCACTCCAGCTCGAGGAGGGTGACTCAAGAGCCTGACCACGCCAGGACCCCACTGGCCCCGAGCCCACCCCTGTCCGGCGTAGCCCAGCACCGTGCGTCTGCTCGCAGTAGCCGCCGCCGCTGCCACCACAGCTCCATCCCCCAGCCCGGCCCCGAAACCCAGGTGAGGCTCCGGAAAGGGGACCGAACTGGGAATCAAGAGGAATCCGGGGTAAGGTGTGAAACGGGATGGATGTTGCCCTAGAGAGAAACGTGGGCACAGAGATAGAAAGCTTGAGCAGGCGCGGGCAGGTGTACTGCAGGATGCGTGTGTCTGTTCCCTCTGATGGCTACAGTCTGGGTGGACGTGCGGACGTGCGCCCGTGCCCGTGTGTCGAAGTGTCCACGCGCTTCTGAACGCCCGGTGTTCTGTGTGTGCACGTGAGCATGTCCGTGGTGTGTGTTTGTATGCAGACCGTGTGACTGTTGTGTGTACAGACAGGCCCCGGGGTTCTTTCCGAGCCTAGCTTCCGGTTCTGCGGGCCTGCAGGTTGCAGGTCTCCGGATAACTGAGGTCCTGGCCCCTCCCGCGTCCCGGGGTTTCAAGGACGCTAGGACTCACCGCAGCATAGCTCTGAGGCCTAGAGATGGGGAGTAAAGAGGGTAGAAGGGGGCCTCCGGTCCAGAAGCGCGCCAAGTCTAAAGAAGGGAGGGAGGGGGCACCAGGTCCCCCGGGAGGGCCCGGGTGAGGGTGCAGAGCCTGCGCCCCAGCACTTGTGTGTTCGCCCTCCCTAGGCCGCCAGGATGGACGTGTTCATGAAGGGCCTGTCCATGGCCAAGGAGGGCGTTGTGGCTGCAGCTGAGAAAACCAAGCAGGGGGTCACCGAGGCGGCAGAGAAGACCAAGGAAGGCGTCCTCTACGTCGGTGGGCAAGGGGCTGCAGGGCTGCAGGGCTAGGTGTCTTCTGAGGGTACCAGGAAGGGTCCTCAGAATGATTGAGGGGTCTGGGCATGAGAATATGAGTCAGCAGATGGGCGAGGTCAGTAGGGGTCACTGGGGACACAGCCAGTCCATGGAATTGGGAGGTGGGGACAGGATGGGAGCTAGTGAAGATGGTGTTCAAATGAAAGACCAGGGGCCTCGGTGGTGAGCTCTCCAGAGTTTCCTTTTTCTTATCCCGTCATCACTATTAATAGTGACCTGGTGGGGAACCTTCACTTGAGGCCAAGTGCAGTGAGATGCCGTAGCATCTAACAATCCCGAGCTATCCCACAGATTAGCGACACTGGAGCTCTCTATTAACCACACTGCCCAAGGTCACACACAGCTGCTAAAGCCCAAAGCCCGGGTATGAATCCTGCTGGACAGCCCCACCTTCCCTGGATATTGGCGGGCTCTCTCCAGCTACCAACACCCCCCCCCACACACACACAGCCTGTGGTTTTACCTTGGCAGTCTCTCCAGTTCATCCTCCTGACAGCTGGCAGGGACAAAGGTCAGGAGGTTAATATCTCTCACCCAAAGTGTGAAAGGAGTTTGTAGGGCTATTTGCATAAACAAAAGGGTTGGAGGCGGGAGTTCCATGACTTGTTTCCGAGCTCAGACCATAGGTCAGGCGGGGCTTGCTCTTGTGGAAAAGATATAAAAGAGCTGAACAGTTTGCCCAAGGTCATTTGCAGGCTTGGGTTGTGATCATTAAGAACGTACCGAGCGTTGAGCATCATGTAGATGCTCAGAGGACATGAAGCCATGATCTCCTCATGGCAAGGCGCAGCATTTCAGGGGTAGATCTGACATCGGGCAGCAAGTGTGGGGATCATTTGGAGAAAGAGAGCAAAAAAGGGGGGGGGGGCTGGCAGGCAGTGCGCAGGAGCAGCCCTGAACACTAAGGAGCCTGGAAAGGCAGAGGGGCAGGATGCAAAGACCGCAAAATGGACTGAAAAGCAGAGGGCAGGAGTCCTGCTGGAAGAAGAGCTCAGATGGGCAGTCAACAACCAGTCCATTAGAAGACCTTGTAGGCCAGTGGAAGCATCCTTGTGATTGCTGTTAAAGGTTCCTGACATGATCCGACTAGTTCAGAACAATCCATCCGACCTTCCGGGACAGAGCAACTTGCAGGGAGGCCAGGGGGCATTGCCACCTGAGACTAGAGCAGTAGTAATTAAGTCTAGCAGTAGTGTGCCTGGAGTCTACATCAGCCTAGCCAAGGCCCTGGCCTCTCTTCTTTACCCCTCCCCCTTCCTTTCCCTCCTCAAACCCCTGGGACCACATTCTCATCTCTCTGCTAATAGGTTCTGCCTCTCCCAGCCATGGTCTCTTTCCCCTTGGTAGGTGCTTCCTCCCTTCTTCCTTTGCCCAGGGATCTCTGTGTAGTGTCCTCAGCTCCTATAGCCTGGCATGAGCTACCTGTCATGTCTACTACAGCTTAAGTTCTCGGCATGGTTTTCACCATACATACCTGGTGCCCTGGTTCTCAGGTGGAGTCTTACCTGCCTGCTTTTGGTTCCTCCTCCCCAGTCTCCTATTAGAATACCCATGTGTACCCCATGTCTCAAGCCCCAGGCAGTGTCCCCACCTCTTGCAGTCCCTAGAGTCTAAATATTTTTTCCCTACTGATAAAAGGACAGAGAGTGAGCCGTTGACCCAGGCCTTGCATACAAAATGTGCAAATGGTCTGCTGGTGAATGAATGGTGTGCAGGGAGACTCTGTCTCTTGTGCCTCTAAATTCTTGTTGGCCTTAGCTTTGTGCACACTTCATCCCAACCTAGTCTCACCCTTACCTCTAGCTAGCTTAGCCTCATTCCCTCTGTGGTGGCCTTAGCCTCAGCCTTTGGTTGCTAAGTCTCCCCATGACAGATTCCCCAGACCCTGGAGGATACATACCCTGTAGTCAGAACTTCTTGCCTCTTCCAATGCTACCACACTGCCCCTATAAAGACCCAGCCAGTGGCACTAGTGCCTTCTACAATCTGAATATCACCTTTAGCCTCACCTGCACCTAACGTTCTCCACTTTAGCCAGAGGAGAAGCTGGCCCTTGTTTGGAGGAGACAGACAAGCAGAAATGAAGCAGGGGACAGGTCATGGGGCCATTCCTCCCAGCATCACTGTCTCCCATCTTGGGCTACACAGTAGCTGGGATCAGGAGTCTCAAGTGGACCTAGAATGCTCACCTAGCCACTAACTGCAGGGCCCTTACTGTGTGTGCTCCTGTTTTCTGACTGTGAAGAAAGAACAACACCCCGCCACCATCACAGCCCTAATGGTAAACCAGGAGATGCTAAGAGCTTTGCCCTAGTACTCAGCCAGCCTCCACTGGGAGGGTGTAGGTACTGGAGCAGGGGAGCAGAGACCTAGGGAAGTATGTGTAGGGACTGAGTATAGTTAGCATGGGGGTGAAAGCTGTGGTGTAGGGGTTCAAGGGGGGGTTCAGGGGACTCATTGCTACCTGGGTCTTCTGCTTACTGAATAGCCCCAGTGTTGGGTTGTAATCTCTGTTCCCTGTGTTCAGACTCTTTAACTATACTCCTCTTTCTTCCTATAGGAAGCAAGACCAAAGAGGGAGTGGTACAGGGTGTGGCCTCAGGTACCAGACCAGTCCCCATGCTTTATGGGGGTATGGGGCATGGGGACTCCTGAGGCTTCTGTGTGGGGTTGTCCCTGGAGATGTGGGGGTCTCGTGACACTGAACCCTCTCCAAACCCCTCCCTGCTCCAGTGGCTGAGAAAACCAAGGAGCAGGCATCGCATCTGGGAGGAGCTGTGTTCTCTGGGGCTGGGAACATTGCAGCAGCCACAGGCCTCGTGAAGAAGGAGGAGTTCCCCACAGACCTGAAGGCAAGTGCCCCCCCTCGCGTGTCATACATACTGGGCACGCATGCCTGCCGTCGTCCACTCCACCTCCACTCCTCAGCCTGGGGTATGAGCTTGCTTGCCTCCCTTTCTACAAGTCTATATACGTTCAGCTAAAAGTGAAGCCGTGGGGAGGCGTCTATAGGTGCCATGTGAAGGGACTGAGAAGGGGCTGTCAGTGCATAATCCACTTAGCAACATGACCCCAGTCATTCCTGACCATGTCTGCACACACCGCTGCTTGTTTGTTGACTTGCCCATGTCAGTGAAGATTTGTTCCCGGTGGCTCCACAGTGGGCTCCATGCATGCTACCGAGACAGCGAGAGCACAGGGCAAATCCAGCCAGTGGATATGATGCTGTCAGACAGACATATATGTGTATGCAGTGAAGAAGAGAACACTGTGGTGGGGTTTGTGGGGGACAAATACTGTGACAGGTCTACTTGAGCCCGGAGAGGTTTCCTGGGAAGTGCCATTTGAGGTGACATTTAAAGGATGAAGGAGAGACGGCTCTGAGGTGTCCCAGAACTGTATTCCAAGCAGTTTTGAACAGGAGACACAAAGGTCCTGGGGCAGAAGTAAGAAGATGAAGTACACAGGGGACCTTAGTGCTGCAGTTCCAGAGACCACACCTTGAGAACTCCAGAGATAGAAAGTCTGGCCTGCAAACAGTGGATGCTGCATGATCAGGTCAGCAGTGAACACAGGGCATACCAGGGCTATACAAGCCTCATCTTATGGGAGTGGAGAGATGGCTCAGCAGTTTAAAGCACTTGTTGCTCTTGCAGAGGACCTGAGTAAGGTTCCCATCATTCACATTGTATCTCATAGCCAGCCATCTGGAACTCAAGTTCCAAAGGATACAATGTCCATCTGTAACTTAAGTTCTAAAGAATACAGTGTCCTCTTTCCTCTTTAGGTGCCAGGCATGCATATGGTGCCCAGATATACTTGTGTGCCACATAGACACACATAGATGACAAGCACTTATACGGATAAAATAAAAATACATCTTTTTTAAAAAATAGTATAGAATAGAGTTTATCCAGGGCATGGTGAGGGGAATTGAGAGGCGAAGAGAGAAAGAGTGTGGAGGGGAAGGGAGAAGTAGGGGCGGGCCATGAGCACATTGGAGAGGGAGGGTGAGCAGGAGCAAGAGAAGAGAGCAAGAGCACAAAATAAATCTTTTTAAAACACTGCTTTAACTTCTCCTGCCTCCCCCCCCAAAAGAAGGACACTTTAGAAAGGGATCTCCCAGTAAAACCAACAGCCATTTCAAGACACAATTTCTGCACTAAGCATCTTTGAAGACCCTTATCCTAGCCAGGCCTGCATGAGGCAGTGGAACATGGCTAGTTCACGAAGGGAGTGTCTCCCCAGACGTTTGCATCTTATGTGCTCACTTAGCTTCCTTCTGCGGAGGTCTTGCCTACCCCACCCACATACCCACCCACCCACCCATGGTCCAGGGGTACCTGCTTCCTGACTCCCATCCCCACAAATTGGTTGTGTGCCTTTTAATCTCATGTGCATGTCATCTCGAGGGGAGCACGCTCTTCTACAGTCTGTCTTTCCTACTCTACAGCGTGACATCTAAGACTGCCACTGTCTGAGAATGGAGAAAGGTGACTCTCCATTCCTGTAGGGTGGTGCTCCACTGTGGGAGCTCCATTTCCGCTGGGCCGTGCTCCACATGCTCAGAGCATCCTATTGTCCTGTGTCTATTTCCAAAAAAAGGGGCTCGAGTTGGAGTTTATTTAGGGACGGGGTGCTGCAGATTGAGCCCAAGGGCCTTTAGCATGCCAGACACTCATTCTAGCATGAAATATACCTTCAAGGTCTTCAGCTGGGACTTCAAGCACTGTATCTTTCCTGGGTTCCAATCACAGCTGGGTAATTTGGGACAAAGTGACATTTGTCCTTGCTTTGGTCATCTCCACAAAGAGAGGAATGAGCCACCATCCTCATTTACCGGAGGTCTAAAACTCAGCACCCACAGAAGCAGCAGCAGCCTCAGACAATACTCCAAGGGGCTAAGGCAACTGAAAGTGCCAGCTTCTCAGTACCACAGCTCCAGGGTGCTCCTAGTCATGTGCCTGCCCACATGTGGCCTTCTACAGCCATGCATATACCCCATGTTATCATGTGTTTTCACATATGAGCTGATTTGCAGGTGGCCAGCCATGTGTCTAGCAGACCTCTACATGCATGCTCATTGGTCTGCGCCCATCTGGGCAGCAGATGCAGGGGGGAGGGGAGAGTCTTAGCTCACACATCCAAGCAACACCATGAGCTGTTGCTTCCAGCTTATCTTAAAATAGCTACAGTGAAGAAATCAGGCCAAGCTCAGCCCTGGGGGAGGGAGGGATGGGTGGAAACCGTGGAGGGAACCACACAGAGCCCCTTTCCAGCCCCATACCTGAGCCTCCCGTTCTTTTCTGCCCTGGAGGAGAGCTTCCAGAGATCTCTCCTGGGTCCTATAGTCAGTCTGGCACTTTGCACATAATCGGGGGAGCTGTGTGCTGTCTCTCCATCTATCCAGTCTCAGTGATGAGGTAGAGGCTGTCAGGTGGTGGGCTGAGCAGCACAAAGCACTCTGCTCTTTCTCCACGACAGCTTCCCCTGATAATTGGCTGGGAATTCACCATTCCCAGGTCAATCTCACCTCTCACTTCTAAGACCTCCAGATAACTCACCTAACCGTTCCTGGCACTGCCAAGCCACCCTAGTCTATCCCACTCTTCCGAGCAGCCAGTTGCACACCGTCATGGAATTTTAAGGGCTGTCCGGCTGCCCACAAAGTCCTGCTCTTCTCTGTTCACAGCCAGAGGAGGTGGCCCAAGAAGCCGCGGAGGAGCCCCTGATTGAGCCTATGATGGAGTCTGCAGGGGAAAGCTATGAGGACTCACCCCAGGTGAGGGGGCAGCAGGGCTGGGGGAGGGGCACCCCTGAAGACTGAAGCCACCCCTATCTAGGTGGGTAGTCTCTAGCATAATAAAATCAGGCTGGGGGAGGGGCTTCAATAACTCATGGTCCAGGAGGCAGAAGTAGGGAGCAGAGAAAAGATGGCAGATGATGTCTAACACCAGGCCCCCAGGCACAACTGCCTTGGAATGTCTCAACTGGCCCCAACGCCACGTTTCTCCCTGACCAGGGGGCGGGACAAATATTGTTCCTCTTTGATGATGAAGGCAGGCTGCACTTGACCGCTCATTCTCCAACCCTTTGTGCTCTCTTCTGTTCTACCCCTCCCTCTGATGCAGGAGGAATATCAGGAGTACGAGCCAGAGGCGTAAGGGTCCAGGAGGACCCCCGCACCAGCAGCACAATTCCTTCCCTGTCCCAGCCCCATTCCTCACTCCCTAGAGCCAGGGCTGTCCTTCTACCTTTTTCCCCCCAAACACGAGATCTTCCTTCGGCTCCGAGGCTCTTCCTCAGGGCCTGTGTTAGTGTCTGCCCTGCCCTTCCGTTTGTCCTACCTGCCCGTGTTGATCCCTGAGGCGTGAACTGGAGTCGGGCGGAGAGGTCCGGCTGGGAGCCCCGCCCTACCAGTGTTGCCCTTCACCCTCCATCTGGTCCAGTGTCTGCTAGGATGTAGCATGTTCTATGTATTTTTAAACCAAGATGGGAAAACTATGGCTCCTTCCCCATCCTAACAGAGGTTCTCCAAGGGGCCCCCCGGGCAGCCCCAATTCGACCCCTAAAATGTTTTGTTTTATTTTTTTTAACCCAAACAAGGAGCCAGGTCGTGCCATGACCCCTCCCTCAGCCCGCTGGGTCCGAGCGCGGGCGTCGTATGTTGTGATTGTGGCATGGAGAGTCCCCCCCACCCACCGTGTGAGCGTGTCCCGGGTGGGCGGCCAAGCCGCTCCCCAGTGTGTCCATGAATAAAGCCAATCTGTCTGTAGCTGGCGCCGCCTAAGCAGGACTGGGCTTCTGGGCCCCAGACTGCCCCTTCGCTCCTTGAGCTCTGACTCACTAAACCCAGGTGCATTGCTGGCTACCTGGGATCTCATCTTATCCACCTCCACGCTGGCCCACGACCGGGAGGGTGATTGCCCCCACCGCCACCCACAGTGAGATTGAAGTTGACTGGGAGGCGGGAAGTTAGCATCAGGCGCCACCTCCTGGCAGGCAAGGGGAGTACAGGACCAAAAGAAGCTAGGACCGCACCGGCATGGTGAATGCGCATGCTCACGCGTGAACGTGCGCCAGTCTCTACGCGCGAGCCCGAGTGTCAGCACCAAGGCCAGAGCGCACATGCAGACAAGCGCTCTTTGGCCCAGTTGCAGACGAGCCGCAGAAAGACGTAGTTAACCATTTGGCAGACCCCTGTCCACACACATTTACGCACACCCGCCCAACGCAAACAAAACCGATGGAGGTGTTGGTTCAGGAGAGGGCAGAGCTCCCGGCGGGCGGTACTCTCTCTCACTGAAAGTTCGAGATTTCAGCTGGTGTAGGAGAGGGTCTGCAGAATACTGGGAAGCCCTGACCACACCACGATCAGCACTAGGGGGCCCCCGCCGACTCAGAGTAAGATGGGAACCTCGATAAGGTCCGCAATGCGTGGAGGCTCCGCCTCTGCAAATAGGAAACCGCTTTTTATTGGCACAGACTCCGCCCCAGTCTGTGCGGCGTTTCCAATTGCAGTAGAAACCCGGTCGGGTCTGCGTTCGCTGCGCAAGAGTCATAGCCTGGTTCCTGCAAAGAAACCCCCTCAACATCGTGTTGAATCAGCTTACTCTTTTCAGTCATCCTCTTTCCCGAGTGTCGTTGGAGGGACAATGGCAAATCTGGGAAAGCCATTAACCCTACGGGAGACCAGTGTGTTCTGGTCACCTGGGCCTCCACGTCTGGAAGCAGGAACTAGCTACCAGATGACGGTGTGAAACAAACTGGTGGGCTTGAATGAGTGGGAATGATAGGAGCTGGAAGCCGCTTTCGGCTCAATTACCACACTACCTACGACCCGCTGTCTTCTGAAGACAAGCGGATGGCCCTCCGGCTAAATTTTGGCTTACATACGGTTAATTTATCAACACGATATAATTTTTCTAAGTTTGAATACTCTTGGTTTATGCATACCTTTCCATTTGGTCACCAGTCCTGTCTTTCCTGACTTTATAACACCCAGCGTGTGTGTTTGAGTGTGTGTGTGAGAGAGAGAGAGAGAGAGCTGTTATCTGTAAACCAGCACCTGAACCCCTTATTTATTTATTGGTTCTACTGTTATCTCCAGCTCCTGATGTCCATTTTTAGATGTTAAAACTAGGTTTACCATCTGGCCTATGAAAAGATTTATTTCCTCCTTCCTAAGTGCCAAATCCTACACCTGGCCCCACTGAGCATGATTCTGCTTAGAGACCAACATTCTCACCTGCCAGAGTCACTTTAAATGCATTCCAGGCACACGTCCAGAAGTGTCAGCAGAAGATGCCAGCCGATGTCTAATGACTCGTGTGTGTGTGTGTGTGTGTGTGTGTGTGTGAGAGAGAGAGAGAGAGAGAGAGAGAGAGAGAGAGAGAGAGAGAGAATGTCCTGCTCAGTGTCTGAGCCATTTCCCAAGCACCCTGTGTATCTCAAGCACGTGGTACTTATCTTCACTAATTTCACCTGAAATCAGTCTCTCTGTACTTCATGGCTACAGTGGGAGAACGGGAGTCAGGGGCACACTACCTGGCCAAGCCTGGTTGCTGAGAAATGTCAAAAAGCCACATTGAGCCCCACACCTGACTCCTTTGGAATTTCCAAAGCCCGTTCTCTTGAAAGGAGACAAATGGGAAATTGTGGATGACAGGCAGAGGTGAAAACAGAAATGTGGACACAACAAACTTGTCGATGTCACTGAGACAGTAGTGGCAGTGTGCTGTTGAGCCCCTTGTGATGACTACCTCGGGGGTGTGGATGTGTGTGTGCTATTCTTGCATGTGTGTTCATGGTGTTGTCTAGACGTGTTTTGTCCACTGTGCTCTGATCTTACAATTGAGGGCTTTCAGGAAACTCGGGTATTCTGACAGCTCAAAGCCCAGGGGATCACAAAGTCATTAACAATGCCAGGTGTGGGGTAGAGCCAGGAGGATCGGGAGTTTGAAGCCAACCTGTGCTACACAGCCAGACCCCGACTGTCTCAAAGAGAAAAAAGAAAGGAGGATGAAGATAAATCCAAGCTCTCGGAGGTCGTCTGCAGGCAACAAGCAACATTAGAAGGTAGCCGCCAAGGAATGAGAGCACCACAGGGAAAGGCGCTCACTGCCAAGCCTGGTGACCTGAGTTGGATCCCTGGAACTCACATGATAGGAGAAAACCAACTTCAGAAAACTGTTTTCTGACCTCCACGAAAGTGCCTCCTTACCTGCAAATTAATAATTTTTTTAAAGTCATACAATAAAAAAAAATGAAGTTGCCCGGGTCAAGTGTCTGGGGTGGAGCTGAAACCCAAATGAAGGGTTATGACAGGAGGCTATCTGGAGAGAGTGGATGTCACAGGTAGGGTGAGCAGTCGGGGCTGAGACCTGCCAGGCCTCCCAAGCGCCTCTGAAATACCCAGCCTCGGCCCTGCTGACCCCAGCTTTCACCCTCTTCTCTCTCGATAAACATTTACTCTCAACTCCACTGTGTGGAAATGAAATCCTCTCTCTTCTGAGCTTTCCCATCGCCCTGAGGCCATTCTTACTGTCTCACCCGCCTGTCCACATCAGCACTCTGCAGACTCCCGCTGAGCAGCTAGCTGGAAAACTGCCTCCTTCCCCTAATGAAGGGCTAGGGGCTGTCCCCATGTCCTTGCCATGCCATTTGCCTGTCTCCCCACCCCCAGCCCTAGTGATGTGGCTTCAGGGATTTCTCTGGAACTTTATTTTTGTTTTCTCCCTTCCCTATTTTTAGCTCTCTCCCCTCCGAACCATTTCTGCATCCATCTGGTTGCCTAGAAACAGGCTCCTGGGCTGAGGGTGGGGGAAGGCCAGACACAGCCCAGGCAGGGGAAAGGAAGAGATGTCACCCACTCCGGTTCAGCGCCTCCCCCAGGCTTCCAGAAGCCCACTCTGTTCTCTGCCCAGCACCTATAAATGTTTGTTAAACGGAAAAGCAAAGTGTGAAAAACAGTAGCAGGCCTTTGTGGAGCGCCTCACAGCTTAGAAAGGGCAGGGTGATGATTTCGCTAAAGCCCCGCTGTAGCTTACTTTAACTGAGGCCTGAGGTCATTTTTTTTTCCAATATAAAAACTGAGGTTTCCGGAAACCAAGTCTCCGAGACCAAGTATTTTCCAGGGAAACTCCATGCTCTGGATTTGTCGGTCTTAGAATATTGGTCTTTGACAATGAAAGATTCAAAGGGACAGATAATTCTATAATCCATTAATTGCAAGGAAATTAAAATTTAACAATTTTGCATGTACTGTTCTCCACAAGCCTTGCCTCTCAGTACCCTGGCCCTGGCCCAACTATGCCTCACCATGGTATGCCTTTGATACCTCATCGTGCCTTTCAGTGCCACACCCCACCGCTCTCCCACATCTACATGTTACCTCAAACACCCATCACATTCCCACCAGTTCCTTTGCTCAGCCGCCCAGTGCCTCAGCTGCTCAGCTTACCATCCACAGGCCTGGACTTTTGCCCTGTGTCTGTCATATTACCAACAGCATGGTACTGGCCAGTCATACAAGCTCTGAGAACTTTAGTTACCTATGCTTCAGTGCGAGGGTATTCCTTTCCACCCCCAGATTAAAAGGTGCTTTATAAACTGCAGAGCAAGAGCAGTTAACTGTGAGTGATCAATTAGAATAGTTAAAAGTTGGTGTTATTCTATTAGGGATATGGGAGAGGGGGGAAGGGAACCAAAATGAGTTCTGGGATTAGCCAGTGAGATCCTAGCCCATCTCCAAACAAAAGGAGCCACATTCCTGGATAGGGAGTATGGATGGTTTCCAGAGAAGCCCTTTTACACTATGTCTACTTCTTAATACTCTGTCCCGTACCATCCCCCAACCTCCTCCCTGCTCCACACTACACTAAGGCCCACCCCTGCCTTTCAAATAGACTCTCTGGGCAGAAGTGGGAGGAGCTATCAAGGAGCAGCTGGGCCATGATTCAGCCTGAGTCACCCATCCAAGTCCTGGGCCACCCCAGCCTCCAGCTGCTGGGGGTGGAGAGTTGCAGAAAGGTAGAGAAGGGGTCTGTGTGGCCATCAGATTGTGATCTCTCTCCTTTCAGTAGTGGAGATCAAACCCAGCACCTTGCATATGCTAGCCAAGTATTCTAACCAAGCATTACAACCACGGCTCGGTTTTATGTTTTCTTTAGACAACCAGAATCGTGGTTAGTTGCAAATATCCTAGTCCAGGCTAGCCTCAATCCTCCTCAGTCCCATAGTCCAGGAGCTCTCGACCCTCCTGCCTACTAAATAGCTGGCTGGGATTATGTGCCTGTGCCACCACTCCCAGCTGGGATTATGTGCCTGTGCACTATGTTGTGCTCATGCTAAGGACTCTCATGATTCTTGATGCAGCATAGTGAGGGCCCAGGAGCAATACATGTGAAGGAGTCAGGGGTCTTTTCAGATGTGAGTTATCTGGGCTAAGTTAAGGGGCTACACAAACATGAGGTGTGTACATGTAAAGCCATGCTAAACTCCCAGCTCTGTCCCTTTGCTAACTGTGTGACCCTGGTGAGTTACTTTTCTCATCTGTCTAGTGGGTCCAATAATTCTTCATCTCAGGTGGCTTTCCTTAAGAATCAAATAAGATGAGGCGACAACCATGGAACACTCAGTGAGCACCACCATGCTCATGAGGGTGGGGAGCACAGTGTGCAGCAAGAGAGGCATGGGACCTGAAGTAATCTGCGGTCTGGGTGACTCTTGATTAGCTTGTGGAAATGTGCTCTGTGTGTCTCCCTGAAGTACTGAAGTGTGTGCAAGAACAGCGCCCAAAGATGGGTCTGCCAGCTACTACACACCGTAATCCTAACTTCAACACGTAAGACACACCACATGCACACACATGTGCATACACACATGCACACACAACACACACATGCACATGTAACACCTACACCACACAAATACACACACATACAAATTACACAAATGCACATAAACATACCATATATGCATGCACACACAAACACACACATCATCCCTCAAGGTTTTGATATGCTAAAAGCTGAAGTTCAGCCTAGGTGACAGCCAGTACACAGAAGAAGGGGGACAGGAACTACAGGTGTTACTAACTGCCCACCTCAAAGCTTTTCCAAAGCCTTTAACTTCAAACAAAACTGGAATGGGGTTATCTGGCTAGAGCCCAGGAGGGGGTGGCTTTGGGTGTGAAACATGACTGTGTTTGAAATAGACATGAACACGATATGGCCGTGACAGGAAGGGGGAACATGAGATGCACATTGCACTGCTTGTAAGCATGCAGGCACTCAGGACGGCATTGGGGGCCGGCTGCTGCCTCTGCTCTGATACTGTCTGCTTGTCTCCATGGCGCCGGTTGCCACACACGCTCTCTTCTCAGAAAGTCACTGGGATTGTTTATTCCACCCCCGGCCTGGGCACCCGCCAAGGAGCTGTAGGCACTTGTTTATCTTCTGGTGCATACGAATGTGTATGGCTCCCCAGCGGCAGTCCAACCTGAGGCATAAGCGCGTTGGAGAGTGCACGTACATACCATACAGGCCTGGGGGACCATGTAGGTTTAATACAAGGAGCCCAGGCCCCAGGCCTCAGTAGACCCTCCATAAAGGGCATTAATCACTTTCCAGGAAGCTCCAGGTAAGCGGGTCATCAATCAACACCTAAAATTGTGGAAAACTATGAGAAGTGCTTGTTCTGGGTTGGTCCCTTGCTTTACCCCATTCCAAGAATGAATTACTGGATAGTTGTTGGCCAGATCTGGGTCACTCCCCACTTCATAGATGGGTACAGAGTAGCCCCTGAAGGAAAGTGGGGGTGCCAAATGAAAAAGGACATCCGTGTTAGGCCTGCTATTAACTTATCCTCCACAAGAGCTATGCTATGCTGGGTATCTGCAGACCTCTGAAAACTTAGTGCTACATAAGGTAACCTGAAGTTCAGAGAACTTGAGGTGCCTGGCAACACCAGCACAAAGCCCAGGGGCTGGGAGGGAGGCACTGCCACTACTCTCTTGCCTGTTTTCAGCTCCTCATCTTCTCCAGCAAATGCCGGTTGTCCAGAAATTTCTGTGTTCTTATCAGCATGTCTCTTTGGAACAGAAGCAGTCATAGGACACAGATAGAAAGAAGCCTTGGCCATGACCTCACAGCTGACCTTATTCAGACACGCCCACCAAGAGGACTCTCAACCACCCACCACCTAAGTCCTTATCAAAGAGAAGTACTCATTCTGCCAGAACCATTTTGCCTGACATGCTTGGGAAGAAACCACAACACCACAAAAGAGCACCTGCAAGCAGAGGATTCTGGTGTAGACACTCCATTTTCTAAGATTTCCCCGCAGAACCAAGCTCTGCACAGCCACTGTGGCAGCTGGCTTAGTAGCCTCCCATTGGCTGCATCTCCTTCTCGGGTCACCCTCTCACTCCCCTGCTGGTGTCCTAGCACCTCACAAATGATCCACATGCCCTTCTTATTCATCTCAGGCTCTCAGAGGCATCCCAAGGGTCTGCAGCTCACTTTCTCTCCAGACTCCTGCTCTCCCTGGCTGGCATTCTGTAGCTTCCTTTTGCTCCAGCCCCTCCCATCTCCGTCTCCTCTGCCTCCATGGGAGCTGTCACATTCCTTTCTGTTCTTTCCACCTCCTTTTCCCCCCTTTTATGACAAGGTCTTATGTAGCCCAGGCTGACCCTAACCTCCCCCAAGGGATGGAATTACAGATGTGTACTACCACACCTTCTTTCTTTCTCAGGGTCCAGACTTCTTGGGAAAGATGTCTCTTTTCTCACTGTCCTTCTCTCTCCCCATTTCCACAGCAACCCCGTGGTCTTTGGGTGGTGCTAGGGCCCCCTATGCTTGCCTGTTGCTCTAATACCTCCCTTGCATGTGCTGACTCCCTCCCTACCACCAGTGACCTCCGCCCTCAGTTCTCAGTCGATGGGTTTCCTGGTGTGCCTCCAGCTGCCAAGCATAGAGCTCAACTGTGAACTCACTTATTAGGGTAATTATCCCACAAACACCTCCTTTCCCCAACATTCAATATGAGTCCTCCACCCACAAGGTGGAACCTCAGAGGACCAGCAGGAACCTCTCTCAACATCCAAGACCAAGACCACTTGATCCCCCCCCCCCCAATAAGTAAGAGTCACCTCTGCTCCATCTTATCAGAGGCTTCCGGCTTCATTTATAACCAGCCTTCACCCGAACCCTGCCACAGACTTCACAGTATACTTGGTTCTGCTCCAGAGCCATTCTGCCTCTGGGCAGATTGTAAATCAAAGCTGGTATTTGCCACTTTCTGTATCTCATGAACCTCCTAAGCCTCGGTTGTTTCCTGTATGTCAGAGGGTCAATAATACTCACCTTGAGGGGGCAGCGGGCGAGTGATGAAATGCTGAGTGTGGAACCAGGGTTTGTAAATTCTAAAGCTAACTAAGTACCCTCTTGGGCAGTCCCAAGTACCATCTTCAGCACCAGTAATATAAGAGAGCGACTCGTGCGCTGTCCGCGGTCCTGAAAGAAGGGCCGGCGATCTGTCATAAATTCCATTGTTTTGAGATTTCTGTCTTGCTTTTTTTTTTTTTTTTTTAACTGTATCAGTCTTGTCCAGGCTGATCTAGCACTCACTATGTAGCTCAGGCTGGCCCAGAACTCAGGGTTACAGAACTACTCTAGACCCCTGAGTGCCGGAATTACAGACAGTGTCCCTACTCCTGGCTTTTCCTATGGACTGTAAATGTTAATTTGCCATCTAGATCTTATTATTATTAAGGTAAGGTGATCAGATAAGCAATGGTTCCTAAGACATAAGCCCAAGTGTGGGCATGCAGGAAGTGACCTGTATAAATTTACAACTCCAATTTGACCTACTAAGGAACGGTGTGACCGCAAATAAGAAACGTACCCATATTTTTTAAATGTGCATAGAATATTCACTTGACCTGGTTGGATATGGAAGCCACTGACACCTATAAATCAAATTTTAGCTCTGTGTCCCTGCCTAAGACTTTCATTTGCCTTAGGAATCTAGCAGGTGGCTTCACAGTTCAGGCACGAGGATCTTTTATCGCTTCCAAGATATCACGGGGTGTTCTCATCTGAGAAGTCCAAGGGGAGGATCCCACTCTTTTGCTCAAATGTAGAGAGAAATGGGCAGCGAGTCCTCACGCCTTCAGCAGTTCACTCAAGTGGACATCTGCTTCAAGCACCTTCTTTTTAAAGGCGATTTAATACTAGTTACAGACCTAAAACCTGAGTCTCAAAGAGGTAAGATGACTTGTTGGAGAGCATCCAGAAGGAGGAGGACCGGGCATACCCTGATCAGAGGGTGGGCGGACTCCCCGTCGGGGAGGCTGCTGCAGGGAGGACACAGAGCGCCTCCCAGCCCAGGGCCGCCACTCGCCGGAGCGTGGGCAGCAGCGAGACAAAGGGCTGGGGGCGGGGCGGAGGGGGCAGAGGCCGGAAGTGCGACCGAGAGGGACGCGGGAAATTTCCTCGCCGAGGCAGCGGGCAGATCGGGACGACCTGAGTTCCTGTGCGACCGCCGCCCGTGCGCCCGCGGTGCTCCCAGCGGAGCACCAGGCGGGCGCGCGCCCCCCGGAGCCGGGCGGCGTCTGCCGGCCCTCGCGCGCCCCCGCGGCGCCCCCTCCCGGCTCCCGAGTGCGCCCAGCGCGCATGCCCGGGGCGGGGCGCCCAAGCGACCAGGGACGGCGCGGAGTCGGGTCCGCCCGCCAGCGGGGCCGGGAGCACCGGGGTGGTCTGCGCGGCGCG
Organism: Micromys minutus; assembly: GCF_963924665.1. Taxonomy (NCBI): domain Eukaryota; kingdom Metazoa; phylum Chordata; class Mammalia; order Rodentia; family Muridae; genus Micromys; species Micromys minutus. The sequence continues at coordinate 99,885,713 of NC_137969.1, forward strand.
AGCCGGAGCTTCGAGGAGCCGGCGCGGGTAAGCGGCGGGCGCGAGTGGGGCCGCAGGGAGCGTGCGGGCCGGGGACGCTGTCCAGGGTCTTGAGCAGCGCGGGGCTCGGGCTGCGGGGCGGGGGCGGCGGGGCGGGGCGCGGTGGGGCGGGGCCCCGGTGAATGGCCCCGGCCTGTGGTGAGGACAGGCCGCCCCGCGTCCAGCCCCGTTGCCCGCCGCTTTGTTCCGCACCGCGGTGCGGGAGGGGGCGATTCCCGCCACCCGGAGGAAGGGCCGCTCTCATTGATTCATCCCACCCGTCACACACCCAGTGTGGCACACAGTCCTGGACGTGGTCACACACCGCGTTCATGCCTGGGAAGCTTATTTTTGGACAAGGCCACAGGTATATACACACACACACACAACCGTGGGTTTTGGTCATTCCATCCGGCCACCTGTGCAACCCACCTAGTGCACCCAGTTGGGGCTACGCACTCATAGACAGCATCAATCCTGGATCCAAGTCAGCAATACTCTAAACGGCATCCAGCCACCCTGCTTTGGCTCATGCTTCTGCCCCTCCTGTACCCTTACACCCTGGAGCAGGCTGTGACCCTGTGCACACCCTTGCTTTGTCTCTTAGCTTGCTGATCTTCTTCAACCCACACTAGCGCAAGTCTGCACACCCTTGAATATCCATCCTTGCCCTTCTGTGCATTGGTGGATGGACAGATGGTCTGGGGAATGTTTCTCAAGGAAGGCTCCTTGAGACTCCTTCACCTGCAGCAGCTGCCAGGGGGGTTGTTGCTGGGGGGGGCACTAGGAGATGAGGGGACAACTGGCAGAAGACTGGGATTTTTTTTTTCAGTCACACTCACAGGCATACACAAGCCTTTGTCAGTCTTGTTACCATAGCAGGAGATGTTTGCAGGTGCCTGGCAGCTCTGGCCCTGGCTGGGGGTGTAGAGATGACTCCAGACTGGGAAGAAATCCTAGAGGGAAAGGAAAAGCCAGGCTAGCCTTGTGTCGCTACATTCACAGGATTGCTCTGCATGTGAGCCAAAGACAAGGACCTATGCACACAGGCTACCTCCCCCAAGGTGAGACTGTAAGGCATATGATGACAGATGCACACAGGGTCCCAGTGACCCCTACATGGCACATACCCATGCACAGGTCATTCTATACAAAAGCACACCAAGGTCTGTTTGCTTAGGACACAGGAGCCAGGTCCTGGGCCCAGACTGGCCTCAGCCGGTATCTTCCACAACAGTCCACTTATTCATTTGCATACCAGGTGAGCTGCTGGCCCATTCACCTACATGGTTATTTCAGCCTGCTACCTAGACTGGATCACACACTGTGAGAAGGGAAAGGGGAGAATCCTTAGGAACTGAAGGGCCAGCTAGCCAGCTGAACAAGACCTTGGGAGACGAGGGCTGACACCTGAGGTTGTGTCTGCGGACTTCCATCCACGTGTGCACGAGAATGCCCACATTCACACATTCACACAAAGATTAAGGAAAAGAGGCCAGCGTTAGAGAGTAGATGTTGATTCATAAACTGGGAAGAATCCAGGCTTTGGGCACAGACTCAATTAAATGTTGAACCCCAGTCTTCCTCCCTTTGGATTCATGCCTTTGGTGGTCTTTCTCCCTGACTTCTCAAGGGGCCCCATTGTGAAATTGCTGTGCATAGATGATAAAATGAGACCAAGAGTACTGGATCCAGGGCCGAGCATGCAGGGCAAAGGGAGCTGTGTTCTGGAGGGAGTGTGGAAAGGGATGGTGTGGGGCTCCTGGCCTGGGCTGCACAAGGACCTATGCACACAGGCTAGCTCCAAACCAGGGAAGATCCGGCAGACCTGTGAGCAGTAGACCCTTTAGAATTTGTCTCTGGGCTATTGGAATTGGGAGAGACAAAGGCTCCCAGAGTGGAAAACCCACACAAAGTCACAGAACAGGTTAGTGACTAAATTGGGACTTTACCCACATCTAGCCGTTCCCTATACTGAACCCAACCCCATCTCAGAAGCCGAGAACTTGGAATGGGAACTGGGAAACCAACCTCTTCTGGGGACGTTTTGCAAAAGGAGCATGCTAACATCTGCCCATGCCTGCCTGTCAAACTTTCTGCTTCCTTCTTGGGAAATGGGAGCATGTCACCTGCCTGGCAGGCGTATGGGCTCTGTACGTAGTAAGCACTTGGGCAAAGTCACTTATTGCTTTTATTGGCATGTGAGAAAAGTGTCAAAAGGAAAAAAAATCCAGTCTCAGAGATGGGTGGCAGTGTGCAGTCAGGCTTAGTGTCCAGGACACCAGAGGGCGGGTGGGGATTGTGGCTGCTGCTCTGCAGGAAGCACGCTCAGCTTGCCAAATCTTAGTTTGCCAGAATGACCTGGCCATCAGATTTCCACATGAACTCTGTCAGTGTTCAGATGTTGACGAGTTTGCTTCTTTACTTAAAATTGACTTAAAAGGGCCAAAGAGAGGTAATGCCCTCCACCCACATTAAAAACAAACAAACAAACAAACAAAGACCACTCTGTGGAGAGCCAGAGACTGGAAGGTCCCTGAGCCTCACTGGCCAGCCAGCCTGATGTGTGAGTCCCAGGTCCCAGTGAGAGATCCTGTCTCAAAAACAAGGTGGACAGCAACTGAGGAGCCCAAGGTTGACCTTTACTTTGTGCAAACATACATGCACACACACACACACACACACACACACACACACACACCTGATTTTAAAAATAATTTGTTAGCATCTTAGGCCAAACAGCCATGTCCTAAAGGCAGATTTTGCTGAATTTTGTCTCTGCTGCAACCATTTCAGACTCAGCCCCCCCCCACCCCCACCTCCTCCTGGGAGCACAGCTGGGCTCTGACAGGCTGAGTAGATAAAAACAGGCTTTTCATGTACACAGCCTGGCCCTAACATGAGCAGAACCATGCACACCCCTCATTGTGTCTAATTCTCACAACAAGCCTGGGAGGAAGGAGGTGTTGAGTTGGGGATGAGGGTTAGGGAAAAGGGCCCTGCCTTAAGCCTCAGAGTTCCTAAACAATGAACTGTTTGCACTCTGCTACACACAAGAAGCAGGAGCTGGTGTAGGGAGACACCTAGGGCTGGCTGGGTCACCAGTGTGAAAGGAGGAGTAGCGACCCAAGGCACCCCTCTTTTAGCCTCTTCTGACCCTCCCGCTGTACTTCCTTCCCTGAGGAATTGCTGGGCAGTCGTCAAGTCCCAGAGGAAGAAACAAGGGAACATGGCAAACAGACCTTGGTCTTCACTGGAATCGGACACTTTCTCTTGCCCATCTGCCCAGTCAGTCTGGCTCACAGCATCCTTTTCCACAGTCCCAAGGACAAGATAGGTCACAAAATCGACCTGTGCAATTGTTTTGTTTGGACTTCATTGTATGCAATAAAAAAAAAAAAAGAGCCAATACTTAAAATGTATTTTAAGAAACCCATATTTGTGGCTTTACTCGGTGAATTAAGGGACCTGGCCACGGAGCAGTCACACACACTTCCTGCCTAAGACACAGCAGTGTTTACTCAGTACCTTAGGATGAGTCCCCACTGCTCCCTCAAGGCCTTGCATGGTTGACTGCTATTGCTTCTTCTCATGTCCTCCTTCTCTAACTCCAGCCCTACTCCAGCCTCTCTGGCCTTCTCATGGTGGCTCAGAAGTTAGGGGACTTCCGTGACCACACATCCAGACCAGCTGCCCAGTCCTTCATCCTACAGCATGTCATATCAGAAACGACATAATTTCTTCACTGCTAGCTTATTACCCTCTCCTTGTTCTTCTCTACATCTGGAGGTCAGGGACCACCCATTCTACATGGCTTACCCCCAACATGTGCTGCTTGCATGAGTGTCCAGCAAATGCTGTGTTAGTAAGTGCATCCTACTATACCACAGCAACTCCTTCCAGTCTCCTGCACTTGCGGGTATTGGGGGGGTCTCTCTTGCTTCTGGGTCTTTAATCTCTCCTTTGCTGTATTCCAAAAATACCATCAATGGGCGAAAGAAATCTGGCTGGGGGTGGGTAGGAAGAGGGCATGGAACCTTAGAGGAAGCTGGTAGGCACAGGAAGGAACATTTAAGCTGAGAACTAAAACTTTAATAAGATGCCAACAGCAGAGGGTGTGTGGGGGCCAAGACGGGAGGGAACTCCGAGCCATGGTTGTGCACAAAGCAGTCTTGTGGTATGTGCAAGTGTGTGCATACTTGTGTGTGTGTGTGTGTGTGTGTGTGTGTGTGTGTGTCACAAAGGGGCACTGAAAGAAAAGGCTCCTCCACACTCAGACCCCTGGTCTTACTTTTTTTCTTAATTAATTTACTCATTTTATGTATCTGAGTACGCTGTAGCTGTCTTCAGACACACCAGAAGAGGGCATCAGATCCCATTACAGATGGTTGTGAGCCACCATGTGGTTGTTGGGAATTGAACTCAGGACCTCTGGAAGATTAGACAGTGATCTTAACCACTGAGCCATCTCTCCAGCTCCTTCATGAGATTTTTATGTTGGAATTATCTGGCTATAAACAAGCCCATGAACTCATGCATCGTTTTCCTTGGCCACTCGCTTAGAATCCTGGGTTATGCCAGCCTATGTGTCTTTGCTCGCTCTCTTGATTGTGGGCATCTCTCCTCATCACTATACATGTTCTAGTGTCTGTGGCGGTCCATGTGAGTGTCTCACACCCTCACCTCTTCCTGATTTTCTCACCACCAGGTGCTCTCATGTACCTTGTGCACCATCAGTGTGTGTGAGGAGCAGCCCTGGGAGGGGACTTGCTGGCTAAAACACTGCCTTGTGAATCTGTGTGGAGAAGGACAAATACCCTCTCTTAAAGATCACAGCCGATTGAATCTCCCAACAAGAGTAAGAAGGGTCTGGGTGGAGCAGTAACATCTCTAGGTGTCAGAAGGGTCGTTCTGTCCTTCACAGAGCTGATGTGGATCTGGAATAGACTTTGCATGTGTGTTCCAGTCGTCCTTGTCCCTGATGTGTTGATGAGAACAAAGTCCCCATCGCTTAGAAGTGTGTGTGTGTGTGTGTGTGTGTGTGTGTGTGTGTGTGTGTGTGTGTGCATCTCTGCGTGTCTGTGTTAGTGTGTCTGTGAGTCTCTCTGTGTGTGACTGTGTGTGTTTGTATATCTGTGTGTGTGTCTATGTGTATGTTTATATGTATATCTGTGTGTCTGTGTCAGTGTGTATGTGTCTATGTGCTTGTGTCTCTCTCTCTGTGTATGTCTGTGTGAGTCTATGTGTGTGTTTATGTGTATCTCTGTGTGTGTCTGTGTGTCAGTGTGTCTCTGTGTGTATCTCTTTGTGTGTGTGTCTGTGTACATCTATGTGTCTGTGTGTGTGTGTGTTATTTATGATTTGTTTTGAGGCCAGGTCCTGATACAGAGCCCAGGCTGGCCTCACACTCAAGCTCCTGCTTTTGTTGCTAAACACTAGGATTACAGGTGTGCTATGAATTCAATGAACAACATATCTATGACGTATCAGGCAGAGGCAAGCATTCTAGGTTTTAAATTCAGCAAACTAAAGCTGGGTGTGGTGTCCTTAATCCCAGCACTGAGGAAGGAGAGGCAGGCTGATCTCTGAGAATTTGAAGCCAGCTTGGTCTACATAATAAGTTCTAAGCCAAGCACACAGTCTACACAGTGAGGTACTGTCTCAAAACAACACCACCACCCAAGGTGGATGGAGAGAGACAGTCAGAATTGGAGATGGTTATTTTATACAGAATGGGCCAGGAAAGACCTACGAGAGTAGACCATGCAGATCCCTGCAGGGAAAGGGTCAAGGAACCCATGAGGTAGCCCACTGAGCTAAAATAGCATACAAAGAAGGGAGGATAGGAGGAGGAAGTTCAAAGGAGGCAAGAGAACCAGCAAATGAGGGGTCTTATAGCCACGTTCGAGATATGTTTTGAAGGCAGATTCATTTTCTTTTGCTGATGGGTGGCTCACTGTGTACGAAAGCCAAGAGCAGTAGTTCTCAGCCTTTCTAATGCTCTGACCTTTTAACACAGTTCCTCACGCTGGGGTGACCCCCCCCCAACCAAGAAATTATTTTCTAAATATTCATTTGTTTGTTTATCATATGTATGAGTACACTGTCGCTGTCTTCAGACACACCAGAAGAGGGCATCGGATCCCATTACAGGTGGTTGTGAGTCACCATGTGGTTGCTGGGAATTGAACTCAGGACCTCTGGAAGAGCAGCCAGTACTCTTAACCACCAAGCCATCTCTCCAGCCCCATGAAATTATTTTCACTGCTACCTCATAATTTTGTAATTTGTCTACCATGTTGAATCGCAGTGTAAATATCTGGTATTCAGGATACCTGATGTGTATCATTAAGGGAGTTACCACCGCAGATTGAACACCGCTGCTCTGGGGATTCCGGCACGGGTGAGACGGTCTGGACACGGGTAAGGGCCAATCACCAGCTCTGCTCATCCAGGCCGCTGCATGAATCATGACAAATTTTCCTAGATCCAGCTGTCTTCAGGACCCTCTTCCCAAATGCTCCCCAGGTATCACAAATTCAGTTCCCTCTCTCCCCAGATCCCCAGAGCTCCCCTCACGTACTAGTGCCCAGCAATCCCCACCTACCGGGCATTCTGCAGATCACTTCCTGCCGTTACCTGCTACAGCCTTCCACCTGTTTTTTTTAGTTCTCATTTTTGCCTTCAGGGTGGTCTCCTGCCTAGATCACTCAGGGAGCTGCCCAGGGCCCCATTGTATAGAAGGGGCTCTGGGAAGGAGTGAGGCATCACTCAATGAGATCTGACTGGCCTCCTGCTGGGTCTTAGCCAGCTTCTCCCTCCTTTCAGCCCAGTTGCCACAAGCACACAACTATGTCCCGTCCCCCCCCCCAGACCATTCACAGCTCCCCAGGGCCTACACAGACATAAACTGGTGGCCTACAGGACGTGTTTTCTCCGGCTCACACAGTGTTTGGGGTTTTTATTTAAGTCTTGAATTAGTTAGCATATTTTACATCAAAGTCCAGCTTTCTCACTCTTCCTGAGATGCTAGAGACACTCCCACGTTTCCCACACTTCTTTTCTCTAGGGCAGCACTGGGGCCCCTCTTGGAAAAGCTATGTCCTGTACCATTTGCCATGGTTACACTACTCTCTCTGGTTCCCTCACTCAAATGACCCATCTGGCCCAGTGACATTAAAAGTTTGTAGCCACTGGGTGTGATGACATCACCTTTGGAAACATGGGCTGAGGCTGACAGAATAGGAAAATGACAATGAAGTTAAAAAGTCAGACCATAGCCACATTGTGAAGGGTCAGTTTGTCTGTCTGTCTATCTGCTTGTTAAGGTTTGGTCTTACTGTATTCAGTAAGGCCCAGCTTGGCCTTAAACTAGAAAATTCCCCTGCCTCAGTATTCCAAGTGATGGGAATATTGGCTTCTTAGATAACCACTAGGTGTGATGAAGCAGGGGAGTGATAGGATTGGGTTTATGTTTTTAGCTGAGACCTTCTTGACAAGGGGGCCAGATGGAGACAAAGAATCCAATGGGGAGCCTGGACAGACTGAGTTGTTCCCCTGGAGTGTCTCCTAAGCCTGAGTGTGTTCTCTCTGTTTCAGAACCATACAGCTGTCTTGACCTCAAATATGGCTTCAAGGGTAGATGGTCAGTCCTAAAGACCCAGTCTGACTCCACCTGCTTCGAAAGGACTCCAGCCTCCCAAGATCCCTCTGCTCCCCACAGGATGGGAGCCTTGGCACTGGAGGCCCGGTCATGAGGGACTGCTGCTCCTCTCCAAAGGCCACCCCTACGCCCCCAAGGCATACCCTTGACCAAAGTCTAGGCATGGACTCCAGACACAGCGGTTCTAGTGGGGCTGGGGAAGGGGCCTCCTGTTCTGAGAAGCCTGCTGGGAGCCTAGCCTGCCAATCCCCTACCTGCAGTCCTCTCCCAGAGACAGTACGGGCACATGGAGCCTTGACCTCAGAAGCCTCAGAAACGACTTTGTTTGGGAAACCAGAACCTATGTCCTCAGCGGAAGCTGCTCCCTCAGTCGCAGAGCTCAGGAACCCTGTGTTCTCAGAGAAGATGGATTCCAACTCCTTGAAGCAGGCAGATTCTGCTTCCATGGGAAAGGAAGAGGCTGGGCCCTTAAGGAAGGAAGAATCCATGTTGATGGGAAAGGCAGAGCCTATGATCTGTGGAAAGGGAGAACCTGGGATCGTGGGAAGGATGGACTGCCCAGCTCGAAAGAAGGAGGATATTGGGTCCTTGGGAAGAGTAGACACAGCATGTTCCAGCAAAGTGTCCCCAGGAGGGGAAAATGCTGGGTCTTTAAGAAAGGTAGAGACTATATCCTCAGGCAAAATGGATCCAAGAAAGGAGGACCTCATGTATTCCAGAAGAGAGCACCCTGGAACCACAGGGGAGGGAGACCTTGTGTCTCTGAGGGAAAATGATATGAAACCCCCAGAAAAGGCAGATGCTGCATCCACAAAAAAACCAGATCTTGGGTTCTCTGGAAAGCCAACTCCAGGATCATTAGGCAAGACAGAGCTATCCTCAGTAGCTGTGGCTCCTGTGACCTCCGAAAATGTGAACCCTGTGTGCTCGGGGACAGCAGATCCTGCAGCTTCGAGGAGTATAGAAACGTTGTCCTCAGCTAAAGAGGACCCTCGGTTTCTCGGGAAGAAAGAGCCTGTCTCCTCGGGAGAGAGTGGGCCTGTGTCTGGGAGAATGGCAGAAACAGTGTCTGCTAGGCAGCCCGAAGGTGTGTTTCCAACAAAGACAGATCCTAGGTCTGCTAACAGTACAGGCAGAGTGGACCCTGTTTCCTTAAGAAATTCGGAACTTGTGTCCCCAGTGAAACCAGAACACTTGTCTTCTGGGCAGGCGGAACGTGTGTCCTTGGTAAAATCAGAAACCTTATCCTCAGGAAAAGAAGATCCAAGGTCTTCTAGAAGGGTGGAAACAGCTGTCACAGGAAACATAAAAACATCTCAAAAGGGGAATCCCGAGTCTTCAGGAAAGACGGACCTTGTGTCTTCAAGTTCAGGAGATGCTCGGTCTCTGGGGACTTGGGGGTCCCTGTCTGCTGCAAAAGCAGAAGCAGTGACTGAGGGGAAAGGAGACCCACAGTCCTTGGAGAAGGCAAGTCCCACAGCCTCAGAGAAGGCTGATCCCCTGGCTTTAAGCAAGGCAGGCTCTGCAAGCCAGGGAAAGGCGGACACTGTTCCCTCTGGAGAAGTAGGCTCCGAGACTTTAGGGAAAACGGTCTCAACGAGTTTAGGAAAAACAGCTTTGGTGTCCTCAGGAAAGGTGGATCTCATGGCCTCAGAAAGAGCAGAAGGCATTCCAGAGCTCAAAGCTCCAGAGAAAGGGAACCCTGGGAACTCCACACGGGTGGACACCAAAGCCTTAGAGAATGCTGAGCCCAAATCTGAGGTCAAAGTGGTAACCCAGCTTCCAGATGCCACATCCCCGGGAAAGGTGGAAGCTCCATCTTTGCAAAAAGAGCAGCAACAACTGTCTGAGAAGACGGATCCCTCCGGAAAAGTCGACCCCACAGCATCTGTGGAGCCTGTGTCCCTTGAGAAGGCTGACTCTGCATCTCCCTCCCCTAGAAAAGCAGAGTCTCAGGCTTCGGCAAAGACTGCTTTTCAGGTTCCAGACAAGGCCACGTCCTCTTTCAGGCAATCAGAGGGTATACCCTACAGCTCAGCCCAGCCCCGGAGAGATACCAGGAGCACCATAGCTCTGCCAGAGCCGGGGCCCTCTGCCAGCACCAGCCAGAAAGACCTAGCGGCAGCGGCGGCTCAGAAGAGCCCCAGCGCTGAGGGTCCAGCACCCCCGCCAGGGCCACGGACTCGCGACAACTTCACCAAGGCGCCGTCGTGGGACGCCGGAGCGCCACCGCCGCGCGAGGACGCGGGCACGCAGGCTGGCGCGCAGGCTTGCGTCTCGGTGGCGGTGAGCCCCATGTCTCCGCAGGACGGCGCGGGCGCCCCGGCTTTTAGCTTCCAGGCGGCGCCGCGCGCACCCAGCCCCGCGCCCAGGCCACCGTCGCGCCGGGACGCGGGCCTGCAAGTGTCGCTGGGAGCCGCCGAGACGCGATCGGTGGCCACAGGCCCCATGACTCCCCAAGCCGCAGCGCCGCCTGCCGCGCCGCCGGTCTTCCCCGAGGTGCGGGTGCGGCCAGGCTCGGTGTTGGCCGCCGCCTTAGCACCCCAGGAAGCGGCGGAGCCGGTGCGCGACGTGAGCTGGGACGAGAAGGGTATGACATGGGAAGTGTACGGTGCCTCCATGGAGGTGGAGGTGCTGGGCATGGCCATCCAGAAGCATTTGGAGCGTCAGATCGAGGAGCACGGCCGCCAAGGGGCGCCGGCGCCGCCGCCCGCCGTCCGCGCGGGCCCAGGCCGTGCAGGCTCGGTGCGCACCGCGCCAGCGGAGGGCGCCGCCAAGCGCCCGCCCGGCCTCTTCCGCGCGCTGCTGCAGAGTGTGCGCCGGCCGCGGTGCTGCTCGCGGGCGGGACCCACGGCCGAGTGATCTGTCCCTGATTTGTAGGTCCGGGTTTCCAACCTTCTCAGGCTCCCTTCTTGACGTCTGGCCCCTGAAAGCTATGTCCCACCCCCAAAGTGCGTCCCGCCTTCGAGGAGTGAGGCAGCCTTCGGGGCTTCTTTCCAGTTCATCCTTTCCTAAACACTGACAAAACCCCCTCATCCAGTCCCTTTGTGGTCATGAGCCCACACACCCAGCCCTGACAACTCCACCCTGTTGCCCTCACAGCCCTATGCTCCACTCCCGCGGAAACTACTGGGAGAGCACAGGAACCTGCGTCCCTCCATTCTTCCACCCTAGAGTTGAGGCAGGCTCCTGAGATGGTCAGACTGGTGCTTTGAAGCTTCCAGTGGGCCAGGTCCCCAGAACGGGGAAAGACTGCATGCAGATCTCTAAGTGTTCTTTCACGTGTGCCAAGAATGGTGTAAGGCCACCAGAAAGGCAGACTCTGAATACAAGTCCGGGGGGAGGGGGGCAGTGAGTCTCTGAGCAGTGAGGGGTCTCCACATGGTGCTGGCCCCACAGCCAGGGCATCTGTTGCATGCTGTTGGTAGTCCTACCCCCATCCCCGTCTCTCCCCACCTAGCCCAGTGCCCTAGCCCTGTTTCCTCCCCTACCCAGTCACTATGCACAGTTCCCATAGAGGCCAAAGGCTAGGAGTGCCCTGGGGCTCAACAGAGAAGAGTCGTGAAAAAAACAGAGGGTCTTAGACAGGACTGAAGGTCATTGTAAGGCTCCTAGAAGGTCTCAGGCCGTCGGTCACCTGGGCGACAGCTGGTCTTGGGTATTGGGAACAAGATGGAGGGCCCATTTGACATTCACAGCCATCTTTTCAAGGTCCCTCTCATCCCTCCCCCCCCCACACACACAATGCTGTGAGCCCCTTGTAACCACTGAGTACCCTGGTCCCTAACCCTCTAGCCTCAGTTTTTGGCTACTAACTGTCACAGTATACATTGGTAATAAAACCTTTCCCCAACTCTTGTCTATGATTGAAAGCAAGGAGCAAAGCAAAGTGATAGATTATATTTAGAGGAGGGCAGACAATACGGTCTAAGCTTGAAGAATAAAGGTCTCCATCACAGATCTGTGGTGTCGAGGCCAGGGTTGGTGAAGGACAATTTGCTCTGCTGCTGTCCCTTTGTGCCTGCCGACCTTTCTGAGAGCACTGCTGTCAGGGGCTCTGGGTCAGGCACAGGAGAGTTGTGTGCATGATCCTTCCTCTGCAAAGACAAGGAGAAAAGGGTAAAGATGGGGCTCTCACCCCAGACCCCAGGACAGCTGATGGGGTTTCTCTGAGGTTCACTCAGTTAGGACCTCTCTATATCCCAGAGGCAGCAGTGGCCAAGGGTGGTACAGGTGGGGTGGCCCTAGCGGGTCATCTGTGGCCCTGGCTTAACCCCAGCAAAACTGTTCTGGCATTCTGCCCAGCCATAGGATAAACAGCAACATGGTCACAGTTCCTGCCACTGGTACCCTAGAGCAGGCTACATATTGGGCAAGGTCCCTCAATTCCCTAACATCGCTGTGGAATTCCTGCTGAGAGAGGTGGAAACTGCTCAAACATTCCTGTGGATGACCACGGTTCAGCACAGATCCTGCTTGAATTTGGCATTGCCCATCAGTTCTAGAAATGTCACTCAGGATTATACCCGATCACAGCACTCACGCATCTCTGTTGCCCTCCCTCTTGCCTTCCCTTGTGACATTAGACACACAGCCCACTGGGAGAGAGCCCAGGCCCTGAACTAAGTTAGTCCATGGCAGTGACTGCCCCCTTCTCCACTGGGCCAGAGCCCCAAGCTACCCCTACTGTTCCCCAGATACTGTAAGGGCTTCTTCCACCCTGGGGATGTTACTATCCCTGGTAAACAGTGGAACATCCAAGAGCCGAGTGGGGTTGGTACAGGCCCTGAGCCCAAAGCTACTGGTATAGAGCTAGATAAAGTAACCTTGTAGCCAAGCCCAGGGACCTGACTCTGCTTTTGCCCTGCAGGCTGCCTCAAGCCTTAAGCCAGACAGCAGCCTCTGAGCATCTGTATTCATGCTACTTGCTTGGTGAGGGGCCTTGGGTGGTCTCCTGGTTGCTCTCAATGTTAACAGAACCCTTATAGGTCCTGGCACTCAGGGATTGCCAGAAAAGCCTCTCTCTGTCCCCACCCAGTCCATCACATCCTCTCTCTACACTCCTCTCTCAGAAGCCCTGTTCTTTCTGGGCCCACAGGGCAATCAGGAACCTCTAGCTCTACTCTTGGGGGGCGGGCCCACATTGCCCTTTTCTGGGCCCTGAAATTTTTGCCTCAGTTGTGTCAAAGAAGTTCACTAGAGTGTTGGGGATTTGATTTTTTTGTTTGGTTGGTTGGGGGGGGGTGTTGTTTGCTTGTTTCTAGTTGTTGTTGAAGGTTTTTTTTTTTTTTGTTTGTTTGTTTTTGCTGGTCTTTTCCCCCCCTCTAACCAACTTCACACAGAGATGAGCCACACACAGGGGCTGACTGGCTTGCTATACATGAGCCCCATTCCTGGGAGCCAATCTAGAGATCTCTATGTCAGTCTTGGTATCATGATACATCTGGGCCCTGTACAAGTCCAAGGGTAGCTTTGATTAGCCTGATCCATCCAAGAGATGAGTCCTCTAGCAGGGGGTAGTGATGAACACCTTTAATCCCAGTACTTGGGAAGAAAAGGCAGGATCTCTGAGTTCCAGGCCAGCCTGGTCTACAGAGAGAATTACAGGACAGCCAGGACCACACAAAGAAACTCTGTATCAAAAAAAAAAATTTTAAAGAAAGAAGGAAGAAAGGAGAGGAAAAAAGAAAGAAAGAAAGAGGAGAGTCTTCAAGAAAAATAAGGATGGTGTTGTGAGGGTTGGTGGGTCCTGCGGGGGAAGGGCCCAAAGAACAGGGCACAGTGACAGTGCCAACACCTCTCTTAACAAAAGGAATTATGGGGTTGGGGATTTAGCTCAGTGGTAGAGCGCTTGCCTAGCAAGCGCGAGGCCCTGGGTTCGGTCCTCAGCTCTGAAAAAAAAAAAAAAAAAAAAAAAAGACAAAATAACAAAAGGAATTATTGCAGCTGATGGAGCCCAAAGCCATCTGCTCCTGTGAGAGGAGGGCGAGTGCTCCAGAGAGACCCTCCGACATCAGTGAGCAGCCCCAGTGAGTCTCCATCCCACCTAAACACTGAGGTTGCCTGGAGAGTCAGGTCTGGCAACACACCAGTAAGCCACCCACCCTCCCACCCCCACCCTCACCCCAACCCCCCCAGTCCCAAAGCAGAACCCAAAACTAATCAAAAGCCCAGTCAAGAAGCTTCGGTCCCCTGGAGAGCTTTGACAGCGTGTCCTTGCCAGTTCCACCCCAGGCCATCAAAATCTGGGTCTCTGTGAGCTGAGCCTTTGTTCTTATACAACTCCTCAGGTATTTCTAACAAGGGCTCAAGCTGTGCACTTGTGACACATCTACCAACCAGCTAACCTAGTTAACAAATTGTGGGGATGGCGGTTGATTATTTATTGAGCTTCCTTTCTCTCCTTGGCTACCTTTGCTTGTGTCCAAACTTCTTCCTCACCTACTCACCAGCATTTGTAGAGAAGTCAAAACCAGGCAGGACCAGTTCCTGGCTACATGCTTTGGGCCAGGACTCTTTCTTCTCTTGTTGGTTTGTTTTGTTAGTGGTGCTGGCTGCCTAACCCCAAAGCCTCAGCAAGTCCTCCACCATTGCTCTACATGCTTGCTCTGGCTTAATCCCCATAACAGTCTTGCAGAGCCTGTGTTTTGATTACCATTTATTGATAAAAAGAACCGAGAGCCAAAAGCAAGAAGCAGCCACCAAGGGTCACATTAGGGAGGGAAAGTGCTGGGCCTCACTCATCCTGAACTCCACCCCTCCTGAGAAAAGTCTCAAGTCAGAAGCCCCAACCACATCTTGCCTTGAATTCCTTACTGTCCATGTCCAAGTCCACAGAGTTCTCGTCTAGGGAATTGAGGCTGTAGAAGGAATGATTTACTCTAGATTGTTAGCAGGCCAACCCAGCCTTCCCAGTATACCGCCTTACCACCACCACCACCATCACCACCAACAACAACATCAGCAGCAGCAGCAGCAGCATCACTACCAACAACAAACACAACATTATCACCAGCATCACCACCACCACCAACAAAAACGTTATCACCATCATCAACATCACCACCAATATCACCACCAACAACACCATTATCACCATCATCAGAATCACCATCATCAGCATCACCACCACCACTATCACTACCACCAACATTATCACCACCATCAGCATCACCACATTTACCACCAACAACAACAAATTATCACCATCAGCAGCATCACCACCACCACTATCACTACCACCAACATTATCACCACCATCTACATCACCACATTCACTACCACCAACAACAAATTATTACCATCAGCAGCATCACCACCACCAACAACAACAACATTATCACCATCAGCATCACCACCACTATCACTACCACCAGCATTATCACCATCATCAGCATTACCACCTTTACCACCACCAACAACAAATTATCACCATCACCATCAGCAGCATCACCACCACCAACAACAACAGTAACAATAACAACATTATCATCATAATCAGCATCACCACCACCAACATTATCACCATATTCAGTATCACCACCACTACTACCATCACCACCACCAGCAACAACACTATCACTATTAGCAGCATCACCACCAATATTATCACCATCATCAGCATCACTACCTACACCACAGCCATCACCGCCACTCTCACCATCATCAGCACCAACACCACCAGCATCCCCATCTTTGTCATCACCACCATCACCACCACCATTATCCTCATCACCACCTCTGTCCCCTCCACAAATAACCAGTCTGGTAGTGAGAGATACTATTCACCTGTGATAGTCCAAGTCACTGGAAGAGTGGCACTCGAAATTCAGATCCTTAGTGGGGAGGTCCAGCACGGGGTTGGCCCTGGAGAAACAGCCTTGTCAAGCAGCCATGGCCCTCAGCCATCTTACAAGGTCTCTTGCTCCCCTTTGACCCCTGCTTACCGGTCAGTGTTGTACATGTTAGTCCCTGGGATAGCAGCACTTGGAGTTGTTGTCTCCATTGGTGTCTTCCGGGCCTCCTTACCAGCCTTCATAGCTCGAAGCTTCCGGTGGTAGCTGTTGAACCAGGAGGAAGTCACATTTGCAATGTACTGGCCCAGTGCCTAGTGGCTTCACAAGGATCCTGGCTGGTGATCATTTTAGCTGCATGTTGTAGGGAGTGGAAACCGGCAGCCAAGGGGATCTGTTGTCAAAAACCACCTGGGCACCCAGAAGTCATAGCCAGAGTAAAACTCAGGGGAAGCTACTGACTGTGTTCTGGCAAGAAGAAATGGCAACGGTTTTGGGGTTCTCAGCATTTCTACACCAAATCCATGGAGATATCTAGCCCATTCTGCAGGTGAGAAGATGGGGCTTGACCCCAAGTTCTTTCTACCCACCTTTCCCACACCGGGCATCGGAGCCAGGAGAGAGCTAGGGACATGGGAAGAAATGCAAACCGTACCTCTTCCGCAAACACACAAGGGCCGTGGTCATGATCACAAGGACCAGCACCAAAGACACCACCAGTCCTATGATGACACTGGTGAGCACTTTCGGCTGATCAGACTCCTGGCTCTCCTGGTAGCTCTGGAGAAGCAGGAGGGTGAGGAGGCTGTGGGAGCCATAACCCTCCCCCACCTGCGACCTCTCGGCCCCCCACACTCACCACCACCACCAGCCCCAGTTGCAGCAGCTGCCTCAATGCATCCTGGTCTCTCCGGATCATCCTGCCACAGAGCCCTGCTTAGACCCAAAGGTCACTGACCTCCCCCAGAGGCTTCTTTTTCTGATTTCCCCTGCCCATCCTCCCAGACGGCCCCACTCACACATTCAGGTCAGTCAGTGTCAGGGCTGTTCCATTGGAGAAGACAAAGTAGGCATCCATGTAGGAGTTGACTCGGGCCCTGGAATAGATAAATACAGCCCAGGAACACCACAAACCTCTTGTTGTTTCCCTCAGCCCAGCATGGGCTGGGGATACTCACCGAGTCATAGAGTCTATGTTCTGGATCGTCACAACGTACACAGAGGTCTTGGTTGCCTGGATAAGAGCCCTAGAGAGAATGCAGGTATCACAGATACTTGGAGTGGGGATCTTAGACCAGGATTGTGGCCAGGGTTGTGCACTGCAATCAGGAGTTGTGTGGATGGAAAGGGTGTGCTCGCTAACCTCTGTACAAATCGGAAATGGCAATTCTTTCTCCTGGGCCCCTGGCTTGGGGTACAGGAATAGGATCAACGGTGGGGACAAGGTCAAGTATGAGTCAAGGACAGGGTAGAGAGGTATTGGATCTAGTTCTTTGAGACCAGCCCCTTAGGCCCCGTCCTTCCAACAGCCCTGTTTGTACTTCCCAGACCTACGCCTTGATCTCCTCTATATTGGCACCAACTTCCTCCTTGTTGGTGGAGAACTGCAGCCTCACGCGGTAGCTCTGATCCACAGTGAAGAGCTAGCGTAGAAGGGGACGGCAGAGGAAACATCAGACATCTGGGGCAACCCGAGATCATAAATAGCACATGCTTCTCAGGACACACAGACACTGGTACAGTACCGTGTTCACCTGGAACCTAGATTCAGTCACCACAAAGGGACACAGAAAGAAAAGGCTCCTCCACACTCAGACCCCTGGTCTTACTTTAAAGAGGCCATCACAATGAAAGTGCCATGAGATTTTTATGTTGGAATTATCGGGCTATAAACAAGCCCATGAACTCATGCATCGTTTTCCTTGGCCACTCGCTTAGAATCCTGGGTTATGCCAGCCTATGTGTCTTTGCTCGCTCTCTTGATTGTGGGCATCTCTCCTCATCACTATACATGTTCTAGTGTCTGTGGCGGTCCATGTGAGTGTCTCACACCCTCACCTCTTCCTGATTTTCTCACCACCAGGTGCTCTCATGTACCTTGTGCACCATCAGTGTGTGTGAGGAACAGCCCTGGGAGGGGACTTGCTGGCTAAAACACTGCCTTGTGAATCTGTGTGGAGAAGGACAAATACCCTCTCTTAAAGATCACAGCCAATTGAATCTCCCAACAAGAGTAAGAAGGGTCTGGGTGGAGCAGTAACATCTCTAGGTGTCAGAAGGGTCGTTCTGTCCTTCACAGAGCTGATGTGGATCTGGAATAGACTTTGCATGTGTGTTCCGGTCGTCCTTGTCCCTGATGTGCGGATGAGAACAAAGTCCCCATCGCTTAGGTGTGTGTGTGTGTGTGTGCATCTCTGCATGTCTGTGTTAGTGTGTCTGTGAGTCTCTCTGTGTGTGACTGTGTGTGTTTGTGTATCTCTGTGTGTGTGTCTATGTGTGTGTATTTGTGTATCTATCTGTGTGTTTGTGGTGGAGTGTCTCTGTGTGTGTGTGTCTATGTGTGTGTTTATATGTATATCTGTGTGTCTGTGTCAGTGTGTGTGTCTATGTGTTTGTATATCTCTCTGTGTATGTCTGTGTGTCTATCTATTGTGTGTGTGTCTGTCTATGTGTGTGTACCTATGTGTGTCTCTGTTTCCCTTTCCCTGTGTGTCTGTCTCTGTATATCTCTGTGTGTCTGTGTGTGGTTTATGATTTGTGTTAAGGACAGATCTTGCTATAGACCCTGGCTGGCCTCAAATTCAAGCTCCTCCTGCTTTTGTCCCCAAACAACAGGGTTACAGGCCTATCTGACTATGATAAATATTCTGAATAAAGATTTAGTAAAGCACCACTTTAATCCCAGCACTTGGTAAACAGGGACAGGTGGATTTCCATGTGTTCGAGGCCAGCCTTGTTAGTTTACATAGGGGCTGCAGGCCAGCCAGAACTATGTAGGGAGAACCTGTCTTAAAACAAAAAATATAAAAACAAACTAACAAGAAACATGGGCTAGCCTAGAACAGCAGGGGCTGGAGGCAGAGAACAGTACTCACATCCAGAGTGGTCTGTGTTTGCAGAGCAGGACCCACAGTAGGCTGGTCCTGGGCCTGGACTGTCACCTGATATGTGCCTTGGAGTGTGGAATCCAGGTTGGTCACCAGCCTGTGAGAGAAGTAAAGACATCTTAATTCTGTAAGCTAATCTGGGTCCTTGCAATCCTACAGAAAAACCACCTATACCTTCCAGGATAGAGACCCACCCCACCCCACCCCACCCACCCACCCACCCGAACACCCATCGCCACATTACTCGATGCTGCCAGTGAACAGGCCAGCGTCCACTGATTGGGTAATCCGAAAGAGCTGGACAGGGTTGGTAGCCCCATCCTTGGTGACAAAATCTGCTTTCAGGATGGAAAACTTGATGACCCCGTTGTCTTCTGAGTCTTCATCTCTGGCCTGGAGCAAGAATGGATGTCTGGAGAGAGGCCAGAAAAGGCCTCTCATCCCCACCACAATCAGAAGCTACAGAGGCCATGACAAATATACCTTCTTATAGATCTCACTATATAGCCCTGGCTGGCCTGAAATTCACCATTAGGCCAGAATGGTCTAGAACTTACTGTGATCCTCCTGCCTCTGCCTCAGAAGACTACAGAAATGTACATCACACCGGGCTCAGGCTTTTTTATAGACATCCACATTTGCCTAAGTCTTTTCCTCATGTACCCCAATATAACAGATCAACACCCAAAGCCCTCCTCTAACGAAACCTGCCCCACCCTCTACTCAGTTGCCGACCACATACACACTCACTGCCAATCACAGCCATGCTCAGCTCAAGAGCACCTACAGCGTGCACCCTCTCCTTACGGCCCTCACTGTAGGGCTGACTAATGTGAGCCTACATTCCGTAGCAGAGCAGAAATGGACAAGAAGGAGGACGAACACTTGGATTCACTCCAGTGTCTTCCAACAGAATGCAGCAACCGGTACACAGGGCTCCAAGCTCAGGGTGAACGGCTGGGCTTCCGGTTGCAAAAAGGAATTAAAAAAAAAAAAAGCACTTGGGATGCTGAGGCAGGTAGATCTCTGTGAGTTCAAGGACAGCCTGCTCTACAGAGTTAGTTTCTGAGCTGTTACCCAGAGACACCCTGCCTCAAAGAAACAAAACTAAGCAAAGCAAACAAACAAAAAACACCAGTTTGGCAAAGATGAGTGCTCAGCGGTTAGTAAGTGCTTAGCTTGCAGGCACAAGGCTGTGACCTGCGTTTGGCTTCCAGAGCCCACATAAAAACACCAGATACAGGTGGGATATGTTTATAATCCCAGCAGTGGGGAGATGGGGACAGGTGTATCCCCGGGCCTGTCAGCCTAATAGGCAAGTTCCTGGCTACCAAGAGATCCTGTCTCCATTTAAAAGGGGAGCAGGAGACAGTGCCCAGCACTCCCTATAAATCTGAGTCTATTCTACAAAGCCATGCACGAATATGCAAATATACACACATACGCTCAATCACATACATGCATATACACACACAGGAGCTTGTGAACCCACCTACACATGTGTTCCAAAGAAAACAACTCAAAGCCATGACTAAATTGGGACATTGGCAGACAGTTGGCTGAGGATTGAAAAGTGACTGGCTTAAATCTTGAAAGAATCTAGAAGGGGAAAATTGATATCCCCCAGGAGAATTCCTAAGGACACCCCCAACTCTATATGGGGACAGCCAACCTAGTGCAAGAGCCACCAGCCTCTTGTCAAAGAGGCAGACTGAGTGGGGCACAGTGACCCATGTCTTTAATCTCAGCATCGTAGTAGCAGAGGCAAGTGGATTTCAGGCAAAACTGTTCTGCACAGCGAGTTCCAAAATAGCCAAAACTACAATAGTCAGAACCTGTCTCAAATGCACACAAAACGGAAGAGAAACTTAATCCCAGAGAAGTGTGGCAGCTCCAGCCTCAGGGCTCACCCTCCATGGCCTGGCCACCTTCTAGGCAGACACTCCCATCTATCACTAAAACAAATCGAAAACATTGCTCTAATTGTGCCCAGAAAGCTATTTAAGTAGAAGAAAGCCTTTTAATTTACAATTGGCTATGGGTTCTTGATCACACTCAAGAATTCTGGCATCACCAGGAAAATGTAACCTACAAGTCATGAAATTTTTATGAATGCTGCATTGAGCAATTAGCAGAACAGGAACTCATCGATTGAGCAAGTGCAGCTACAGCCCGGGCTTTGTGTGAACCCGAGCTTTGTGTAAACCTGAGCTGAGCCTGTCAAACCTAGGGTTAAGACATTTTTAGGGCAGTTGAAAGGCATGAAGCCCTTAGTTCTGTCCCCTGGGGTTACTGTGACAGATAACAGTTGAGGACTCACCTGGACAGAAGCCACCTGCTGGTTGGGCAACACAAGCTCTGGGATGATCACTACGAATGTGAGCAGGAAGAGGTCAGTAGAGCTGGGGACAGTTCCCAGCACTCCCTATAATCTGAGTCCACTCCACAAACCCATCCCCAATCCCTCTGCAAAAGTGACCCCATCTCAGCTATCAGCTGATCCAGAGCTGGAATGAAAACTCAGATGTCCCTTTGAGCTACACCTGGGACAGAGATAGGCTGGATCCTTCTGTGGCCTAGAGAGGCTTTACAGGGTGGGAGATGGGGGGCGGGGGGGGGGCGGCAGTGTCTGAGGGTAATCCCTTGTCACAAGGTGTATGTGGATACGAGATGAAGACAGGTTGCCACACTCACTCACCAAAGGTCTGGTTGTCGGGCAGAAAATAGGGGGGGTTGTCATTCATGTCCTTGATGCTGATGAGGAGGCTTCCTGGGTAAAGAAGGTGCAGTGGGTCAAAGCTCTGAGCAAAGTTCTGCTGCTGTCTGCTCCCCGCTCTGCCTGTCCTGTCCCCCTTCTCCTCACCGTCTCCTCTAGATGTTCTGGCTGTTAGTATTGTTGGCAAACAGTTAGTCAGAGCCACACAAGAGAAGCAATCCAAGAGTGGGCCTGGCTCTGCCCCAGCTGACCGGGATGGGTATCATTCGGTGGCAGCACATTTGGTTGGCACAAGCAAGATCCAGGACTCCATTCTTCACACACCTAAAAGTGTGTGAGTGTGTGTGTGTGTGTTTGCACGTGTAAGTATGTATGCATATAAATAAATATTATGTATGTCTGACTATATTAATATATAAGTGTGATGTGTATATTTTATGTCAGGTGGTCATTTGAATACTCACTCTGAGTCACACACTCTGACATACAACTATAAATTTCAGCACATGGGAGGCTGAGGCAGGAGGATTATAAATTTGAGGCTAGCCTGTCTCAATCAAACAAAATGAAAAACTCGTACCCAGTCTGTGCCTTGGCTTCCTCGTCTTCAAGTTGGATGGGTACTTAAAGTTATGCAGGAATAAAATGAGCAAACGCTTTAAGGTGCCTGGCATGGTTCTGTGCTGTGCTCGCTGTGAATGTGGCCCTGGTGCCTGTGTGGAGTGGGAGGAAGATGCGAATAGCTCCTCACAAAATGGCAGCCTTCGGTGGGGGCTTCCAGGCTATCCACTAAACGCTAATGCTCGTAGGCTTTCACACTCTCCACAGCCCGCCCCCTGGCCAACTCCCACTGCATAGATGGAAAACAGAAGCCTCAAGAGGACATGGCTAGAGACACATGGTTGACAAGGGTTGATGTGGGTCCCCAGACCCTGAGCCGCAGCCCTGCAGGTCTTCTTACCATTGCTGCTGTAAGCGTCAAAGCCGGGATCCGTGGTGAGGTCATGTGCCCGCACAACCAACGTGACCAGGTGACAAGCCTCGTAGTCGATGGCCTCGCTCTGGTTGATGTACACAGAGCCATTGGCATCCACGGAGAACCAGTCGTGGCACACACTGCCCACGTCAACGCCAGCCTTGGTGCAGATGATGTTTACTAGTTCAATCCTTAGTGAGGCTTTAGTATCTTCATCCTTGGCTATCACCTGAGCCACCTGGCCATGCTGGGAGCCGTTCTCAGCCACAGAGATGCCCTGCAGTGAGGCTGCATCCAGGGTAGGCGGCTCGTCATTCACATCCACCACAACCACGGTGACACTTGCTGTGGAATAGAGGCCCTGAGGGCCTGGGTTCTCAGCACTCGCCGTTAGGTTGAAGAACTTCTGTGTTTCATAATCCAGGCTCACGTCAGGGAGCAGGTAGATGAGACCCTCAGCCCACCCTTCTTCCAGCACTTTTCCTTGGAGTATAAAGTTGTTGGCGCCGGTCCCAGACAGGCTGAAGCTGATGCGGTTGTTGGCTGCTGTCTGGTCAGCATCCCAGGCTTTCACCGTGCCCACCAATTCTCCTGTGGACAATGGAGAGAGCTGGGAGGGGCACCTATGCAGGCCTCGGGCACTCCATGCTGGTCCTATAATGAAGCCCTTAGCATGGGCCTCATTGTTTGGTATCAGAGATGGGATGTAAACATGCCCTTCCTCCAGGGTACCCATTCCCTTAAGTTCTGCCTCATCAAAGGACAACACCTGCAGGAGCAGCCACGTTGCTAGGATACATATTCCCCTCCCATCTGCACAGCTAGCTCAGGTATGGGCCCCAAACAGTCAAGAGGGCACATACCTGAAACTCTCTCCATCACAAAGAATTCATAAGAAGACTGGTTGAATACAGGCAAGTTGTCATTGATGTCCTAAAGGAAAAGGCAGGTCTGAGTCCTAGAGACCCTAGCAACTCCAGGTTCACCCTCCCCAGAGCCCTCTAAGAACCCAGAAATATCTCTGCAGATAGAGCCATAGACTCTGTCCCTCAGACAGCACTGCCCAGTTTCCAGATGTGCATAGACAACCCTCCAAAGAAAGCAAGGAAGTAGTCCTTCTCTTTGTCTGACCTTGGTCTAGAACCACTCTAGTTCCACGTTCCAGAACTGTTCTGGGTCCCTATCTATGTCCCTATCTGGCTTGGCCTGGGGTCCCATCTCTCAGACCTGTGACACCAGCTCTGTGCTCGGTCTGAGCTGGACTCTGTTGCTTTCTGCCCTTGCTCACATGCACAGCTGTCTTTCATCTCTCCTCACTATGGTCATGTGCCTGGGGGATGCTCCCAATAACCTAGCCCTTCCTTATCCCTGAGCACACATTTGTGCTTTGGTGGTAGGTTTTGTCTACATAACCTGGAAACAGAATTCTAGCCCTTCAGTGGGTGTGCCTTCCCTCCTCTTCCTTCCTTCCTTCCCTCCTTCCTTTCTCTTTGTCTTTCTTGTCTCTCCCCACTCTCTCCTCCTTTGTCTTTTTCCGAGAATAGAGGTCACATTGTGTAACTCATCTCCTGAGCACCTGACGATGACTTCTTGCACTGGATCCCTGCACAAGGCTGCTGAATTCTCATAGTCATCCTGCCTCGAACCACAGTGTCTAAGACACCTGCTCTGCCTCTCCCATGGCTCTGGTTTCTTTGGGCTTCAGTGTCCTTATTTTAAAAAACGGGGTCTGGAGCGATGGCTCAGCAGTTAAGAACACTGACTGCTCTTCCAGAGGTCCAGAGTTCAAATCCCAGCAACCACATGGTGGCTCACAACCATCTGTAACGGCATCTGATTCGATCTTCTGGTGTGTCTGAAGATCTGATTTATTTATTCATATAAATAAATCTTTTTTAAAAAAAAATAGGGTAATTTTACAGCCAGAGTGTGAAACTTACAGGACAAAGAGATCCCTAATAAGTAATTCTCCCTTTTTCCTTTATTATTCTACTTGTTCCCAGGAAGCTGACAAATCCTAAATCTGCTTCAATGTCTCGATCATCCCCCAAGGTCACACGGTCTGCTACATAGCCCAGGATGGACTAAAACTCTCAATCACCTTGCCTCAGTCTCCCAACTACTGAGATTACAGCTGTGCACCAGCATGCTTGGCCCCCGATTTCCACCTCTTGCATGCAGGAAACACAGTTGGAGCCAGGTTCACCTGACTCTGGCCTTTGCTTGCTAGCAGTCAAGATGATTCCAGACAAGACTCCAGGCATGACAATCAGAGCTAAGGCACTGAGAGCCCTCCCCTGGTGACCCCCTCTTCGGAACATCTCCATTCATTTGTGCTGATTTTGCTCTCAGTCTTTCTGACTTGTGGACAAGGATTGCCAAAGGCAATCTTATCTACCATGCTGTACAAAGCAGGAAGTATAGTTTGTGCCAGAACCAGGGAGCTAGGCTGTGTGAGAGTACCCTGCTTACCTCCACAGTGATGGTGACATTGACCTCAGTGCTTAGGGAAGGCTCGCCACAGTCAGCCACAAGCACAGTTAGCACGATGTGGCCCTCCAGAGCAGGGTCAATGGCCTCTCGGTCCAGGGGCTCAAGATTCCTGAGGAGCCCAGTTCTGGGGTCTATGGAGAAGTTCTGGCTGTAGGGCCCAGGAAGCAGGCTGAAGACCAGGAGGCTGTTGTTAGTGTTTGGCTGGTCATCATCGTAGGCCTGTGGACATAGTTGGCCTACAGTCAGATATAGAAGCCTCAGGCCTAACTCCTCCCTCCAGCACTGGTCTAAGTGGCCATCAGCTGAAGCTGGAGAACATAGGTCATGGCTTCTGCTGAGATGCAGGGCACAGCTGTCAAAAGCTCTCAGTCTCAACCTTGAGCTTCTCCATCTCCCAAATGAGTGCTGAATGGACCATGCAAACCTGGGCCTGAGGTAGATCTTCAGAAGAGACCTGAAGTGGGGATTCCCATAATGCTGATGCAGAGATGGGAGTGAGAGAGTCTATACAGAGACTCAACAGGGATGTGTGTGTGTGTGTGTGTGTGTGTGCGCGCGTGAGAGAGAGAGAGAGAGAGAGAGAGAGAGAGAGAGAGAGAGAGAGAGAGATTGAGAGAGAGAGTGAGAAATCCAGGGCTGGAAAGATGGTTCAATGGTTAAGAACACTGACTGCTCTTCTAGAGGTCCTGAGTTCAAATCCCAGCAACCACATGGTATCTCACAACCATCTGTAATGGGATCCAATGCCCTCTTCTGGTGTGTCTGAAGATAGCTACAGTGTACTCATACATTAAATAAATAAATAAATATTTAAGAAGTGTGAAATTTAAAGAAAAATTCTGATTTTACCACAGTTGCTGCAGCCAGCATGTTCTTTCTGTTTTTCTGTCTGTCTGTCTCTGTTACCACATAGACACACACACACACATACAGACACACAGACACACACACAGAGAGACACACACACGCACACACACACACACGGGAGGGTATTTATTTGTTTGTTTATTTATTTATTTTGAGACACAGTCTTATGGAGCCCAAACTGACCTCAAACTCACTACATAATCAAGGATGACTTTAAACATCTGATCCTCCTGCCTCCACCTCCAGAGGGCTAAGATCCCAGGCATGCACAGACACACCCTGTTTATGTGGTGCTGGGAACAGAACCCAGTGATTTTTACACATGCTAGGCAAACCTCTATTAACCAAATTACACCTCTATCCCAGTACCATACTTTTTCATATTTAAAATTTAAAAGATTTTTTTTATTTTATACATTTGAGTTTTTTGCCCGCATGAATGTAAGCATTCCCTGTGTGCGCAGTGCCCACGGAAGCCAAAAGAGGGCATCAGATCCCCTGGAACTGGAGTTACAGATAGTTGTGAAGCACTAGGCAGGGGTGGGAATCAAATCTGGGTCCTCTACAAGAGCAAACAGTGCTCTAAACTGCTGAGCCATCCCTCCAGCTCCCCACCCAATGTATTCTGAGGCAGAGTCTCACTATTCAGACTGGCCTGTAATTCACAGAGATCTACCTACCTCTGCCTTTCAAAGGTGAAATCAAAGGTATGCACCAAGGCTGAAGAGATGGCTCAGCAGTTAAGAGCACAGATTGCTCTTTTATAGGTCCTAAGTTCAAATCCCAGCAACCGCATGGTGGCTCACAACCATCTGTAATGAGACCTCATGCCCTCTTCTGGTGTGTCTGAAGAGTATGACAGTGTCCATTTTTATTACATCTAATAAATAAATAAATCTTTTCTAAAAAAGGTATGCACCTCCATATCTGGCTATAGTGCTGTACTTTTAAAACAGCCCGTTCTTCATACACAGGGTGTGTGCGTGTGTAAACAAATACGTTCTTGTCTTGTCAGGGCCCAAACATGCTGGATTGTACTGGAGCAAGCCAGCACAAAGAATACAAGTTCTTCCATTCCCCAGCCTCAGCCTGGGCCCTTCCGCCTGCCTCCCAGCCACGCTGTTATCCCTGCAGCTCCCTGCTACCTTTGATATCACAGATGACACCCTCGGTAAAGGAGACAGGAGTCAGAGTGGCCTCACCTCTGAGCACCGGGCTTCAGCAGCAGACATGGTGGGAAGCCAGTGCCCAGCCAGGTGTTGAGATGGAAACTATTCTTTTTGCTTCCTCCATGCTCACCCCACCACCATTGCCTCCTTTTCAGCTCATTTGGGTCTCGCTCGGGAAATGCGCCCTTCATAAGCAACCAGAGAGGGCTCTTCCAAAGGCAAGACCAATCCACTCCCACAAGGGCGCTCTGTACTTGGCCAACTAAGTCACTAAGCACTTCTCTGGATCTGTAAGGGTGCCATAGATCTTTCTTTCATGAAGCTTGGGGTCTGGAGAGATGGCTCAGAGGTTAAGAGCCCCAGCTGCTTTGCCAGGGGACCTGGGTTCAATTCCCAGTTCCTGTATTACAGCTCACAACTGTCTATAACTCTAGTTCCAGAGGATCTGGCACCCTCAGACAAATGCACGCAAAACACCAATGTGCACTCGTGCGCGCACACGCACATGCACACACACACACACACACACACACACACACACAAGCATACAAACAGTACCAGGGCCAGAAGAAACAAGTCCACTGAGATCTGAACCACAGACCTCCACTGGCAGAAAAGCCTTGGAACATCCACAGGGAGCCTGGGCCCCTGAGGGATAGTGTGACAGCCTGTGAGGACCTGCAAGTCCCTTCTCACAAGATGTCCATCTGGATCAGCCTAAAGGAGATTCCCAGCCTCTTTCTCTGTGTCCTTTGCATTCTGGATTTTAATGCTACCATTGCCCCTTTAATAATGCCACCCTTTTATTTGTTCTCTGTTTGGGTCTTGGTTTTTTGTTTGTTTGCTTGTTTGTTTTTCTCAAAACTGGCTTTCTCTGCATAGCTTAGGCAGTCTTGGAACTAGCTCTGTAGACCAGGCTGGCCTTAAACTCAGAGATCATTCTGGCTGTGGCTCCCGGAAAGCTGGGATTAAAGGTGTGCACCGCCATGTCTTGTTTGGATCTTACTTTTTACGTAAGCCACATCAAATCTTCTTGGGATGAGTTGGGAATATGTATATTAAAAGAATGACTTGTTTGTGAAGGCCTGTTCCACACCAGACCTGTGCAGGATACAGTCTCTCCTTATCGCATTACACCCTGCTGACCATGTCAACCAAGGACCACAACTCTTGGTTTTCTAAGAGAAAATAGATGCCCAGAGAAACTGAGCAACTTCCTCAGAGCCACACTGTAGAGCTGAGACTTCATGCAGGGGCAGCATGGTCCCCTCCCAAACCTCCCTTACCAGGTTCAGTGTGGCTCTCACCTGGATGGTCACAGAGACATTGCCATCCCCCTCTGGCACAAAGATGTTGTAAGTGCCTCGAACCACAGGTGCGTTGTCATTGATATCCAACAGAGTGATCTTCAGTGTGGTGGTGGTCGACAGGTTTCCACCGTCAGTGGCCTGCATCGTGAGGTGATACACAGCCTGCTTCTCCCGGTCCAGCAGTGTGCCGTTTTTCACCGTCAGATTCCCTGAGTCTGGATCCACCTCAAACAGGTCTGCTCTGTTCAGGGTGGCCAGATTTAGCCAATAAAACGACAGGGTGTGTGCACTTACATTTGAATTTAGGCAAATGATAACACAGACATACATGAACCTTGTGCGGAATTTCCAACATGCTTATGATGGTGGAGTGGTCGAGCTGTGAGTGCCCTCAAGCCTCCAAGTGTTGGTCCGCAGTGTGTGATGTTGTCAGGAGTTGCAGGGGCCTCTGAGAGGTGGGACCTTTTGCGAAGTTGTCCCTCACCCCTTCCCTTCCTCTGGTTTCCTATCTTGTCATGTGATCTTTCTGGCTCATACACAACCGCAGCATGTGATTCAATATACTATCAAGTCCTCACAGGGCAGAGTGGATGGCACCCCATGCCTCTGAGCTTCCAGAACTAAATAAACCTTTCTCTCTATAGAATACCCTGCCCCAGGTATTTTTTGTTATAGTCACAGAAAACGAATAGGTTTGTTTTTGTATGTTTTTTTTTAGGTTGTTTTTCTGGAATGGATACACAACTGAGCACTTTGTATTTTTGCAGGGTACTCTGCTGTTTCCCCTAGCTACAAGGCAAAGTAGAAAAGTTCCTTCTCCGCACCCCCACCCCGCCCACCTTACGATCTTACCCATTTCCTGGAAGCAGACTGTAGGTGATAGGACCCCATTCATCCCCATCTAGGTCTGTAGCCTATAAGGCAAAGATGGCAGAACACTAGAAACAGGGCCAACTGTGTCACCATGTGACTCATCCAACACAGCTGTTGTGCACCCAAACTTCAAAGTTCACCACATCTTCATTCACACCTGGACACCCCATGTCCACATATACATTTGTATCCACACTCACAGAGACCTGGTGACACTGAAAGAAACAAAGTCTGGGACAGTCTGAGATCGATCGGACCAGCTCAGCAGCTTTCTCCCAGGGTGATCCAGCCAACATCACTCACCCGGATGCTGTCGGAGACCAGAAAACCTGTTGGACTGTTCTCTGGCACAGTGAGTTCATACAAGCTCTTCGAGAACACGGGCCTGTGGTCATTGATGTTTCTAAGGTGGATGGTCACCGTGGCAACAGAGTAGTTGTTGCTGACTAAGTCCTCGGCCACTACCTGGGGACAAAAGAGCGCGCAGCGGTGCAGGGGTCCGGTTGCCCATGGCGTCTGACTCCCTTAGCACCGTATCCCTCAGCATCTGGGCACACCATACCTGCACAACCATCACCCTCTTCTTCTCATAGTCCACCATCTCTGAGTTTCTCACCACTACCTGCACACTGACAGACCCTGCCGCTCGCTCTGGGGAAACACTGAAGGCAGCAGCATCCTGGCCCTCCAGGGACAGCAGGAAGGTACCGTTGTCACCCTGTAAAGGAAAGTGAAGTTGTAGGAATTGACCCACTGCAACCACCTCCCTGTGTCTTTCCCTCTACCTCCAACATCAGGCCTTCTCTGCAGAAGCCCTGCCCAGAGATGTACAGAGGGAGTCAGAAAAGACTGAGACAATAGTCTGGGCTTAGGAAGTTGGGCTGGCTGCTCAGTTCTACCAATGCAGCCTCATCGGCTAAGGACTGCCTTCAGCCCTGTGGGTCTCCAGGTCTGGAGGGATAAAGCCACACTCACCTCACTCCCATACCACACATTCCCATTAGCCACCACTCAGCGCTCACACCGTCCCGCCCTGTTCCATCAAAGCTGCCCCTCGCCACAGCCAGCTTAGAACACCCGCCGGCCTACGGTCACCACCGAGCAGCTTCAACTCAACCCCACACCACCTCAATAAACTGTGGCCTTACCCACTGCTTACTACCACCCTCCATGACGGTTCCTTCCCTGTCATCCTTCCCAGTGGATTCAGATCACTTTACACATAACACCGGCCATCTTTCTCTGAGGCTTTTCACTTCCCCAAACCACAGGCTACCCAGAGCCAACAGCGTCAGAATCACAACCACTCACTGTTTCCTAGCACCTAATGTCAACCCACGGGGGCCTCTGCTCAGAACCACCCAATATTCCCCTCGAACCTCACCAGACGGCATTCGATGACCCCCGCTATGCTGATTGGTCATTACCATCACATCACACACCCCATGGACCTGCCATGTGCTCTGTAATCCACTGCCACCGTCCACCTCAACCTTCCCCTCCCCCAGCCCTCCTCCATCAGTACCCCTCCCTCTCTCCCCTGCACCTACCTGATCTGGGTCGTAGGCCACCATGGTCAGATCGTCGATGGAGATACGGGCGGAGGCATGCTCATCCACGGAGCCTGAGAAGTTGTCTTGGGCCTCCTGGGGGCTAAAGGAGCACCCTGGGAGGCTGCAGTTGTAAAATTCCGGCTTGTGGTCGTTGACATCGGTCACCCTTATTGTGACCCACGTGCTCACCTTGGCCTTTTGCCCGTGGATGTTATTTTTCGTCTCAGTGGCCTGAGGTACAAAGCAGAAGCCAGAGGGAAGAAAGCAGTGCTCAGAGAGAGTAAGAGCTCAGGTCAAGGGTTAGAGAAAGGGAGCCACACTCACCGTGACCTCTATCTTCACTTCTTCATTATCCAAAAGCAGCTGCTCTCTGTCCAGGGGGGCACTGACAGTGATGACGCCACCTTGCTCAATGCTGAACCACCCAGGCCTCGTGGAGTCTGAGAGAGAAGCACTTACAGCAGCTGTTTCCTGGGGCTCTGACCACCCCGTCCCACCCAGCCTTACCCGAGCCCTCTCCAGGGGACAACCAAGTTCTCACTGGAGATACTGTAGGTCACATTGTCATTGACGCCTTTGTCACCGTCCACGGCTTCCACCGTCAGCACGGATGTCCCCTGGGAGGAGGCTCCGTGAGTGTGTCTGACCTTCTTCTCCGGCAGACATCACTACCCAGCGCCCTCACAGCCCCAGCACATACCACGGTGGCATCCTCAGCCACAGAGGCTGAGTAAAACTCCCTGACAAACTGAGGGTCCAGGTCTGGTTCATCAATCACTGAGATGGATACGAAGACCGGCTGAGAGCATAGGGTGACGTTGCTGTCATTCCAAATTCCACCTGAGTCCTGTGGGGAGAGAAGGCCTTGTGTGAGCCAGTGACACAATGCTGAGCCCCCTAGCTCTGCTTACACCCCCACTCACACAGGCCACCAGCTCCAACTGATAGAAAGCACTCTTGTTGTTGTAGCTGAGTTTGTCATTCAGCACAATGGAGCCGTTTGCCAGGATGCTGAAGAGATTATTGCTGTTGTCGGTGCTGGGGATGACCTGGGACAGAGGACACTTGGGTGAGATCCCAGTGACACCACTGCTCCTCCTGCTCTGAGAGACAAAGGGTCAAATTCTGGCTCTACCATTATGCAAATATCTCCAAGCAATGTAAGCTCTCAGAACTACCCTTTCTCCCCTTGGCTGGAATAAATGCCTCGGTGGGTTGAAAGTAAGTGTTTTAGTTGGTTCAAAAAAGTTCAAAACACACACACACACACACACACACACACACACACACACACACACACACGCCTAGGTTGTCTGGGTGAGCTTGGGCAAGAACCAGGTCCTCTCTGAGCCTTGAGCTCTCCTGCAAGCTGTTTCAGCTTACAGGAGGCCTTGACGGTGCTGGTGAAGGGGGTGGGAGCAAGGATTGGATCCTCCTTCAGCAACTGGGCAAAGTGGGACTTCTCCGTGTTGGGGGCTGGTGGGGATGGGGTGATCGGAGAAAGGCTGGGGAACCAGGGTTGTGGTTGTCTGTGGAGATGCTGCCCCCTGGTGGACATAAGACAAAGTGAGGCCGCTCCCACCTCAAGAACTCTTCACGCTTACCTTCTTTATGAAATACTGCACTACACCGGCTAACCCCGTGTCCTTGTCCTTAGCCAGCACAGAGAACACCACGGAGCCGACTGGCAGGGTCTGTAAGAAGGGACTTTTCACCTGTGTGTTCCTCCCACCCCAACACTGGGCTGGGCCATCAGGGGAGGCATCAGAGGATTAAGGAAAGAATGCCCAGCAGGACAGGACGCCCTGCCCCCAATGAGCCAGCTCTGGAAACGCCTTTCCCTATATAGCTTATACCCCGAGGTGTACAGTCAAGACCACAAGTGACAGAGCATTCTAGAACCCAGCCTGGACTTGCCTATCCCCTTTTCAGATATTCCTGAAGGCTCCCTGTAGCCACAGTCGGATTCCCTTACTCTTGGCTTCTGAAAGTGTCCCATTATTCCCAGAACATGGTCCAAACTATTTTGGTGGCCCTCAGAAGTCAGGCCTGTCCCTACCCTTCCTCACACTCTACCTCTCTAGCCTCTGAGGCCAGCCTCATTAGTGCCTGAGGACCCTGTACACATAGTCCCCCAATCTGGAACATCCCTTCCCTGGAGATCCTCCGGCAGGCCCCTTGCTATTCAGGTCTCTTTGGATGTCACCTACTCAGAGAAGACAGAAGCAGCCCATTCCTAGGGACAATCTTCCACTCTTCTCTATCTTGTCATCTTTATAGCATTTCACATCTCTGAAACATCCCTCACAACATCTTTTTCTGGGTACCACTTGTGCTCTGGACTGTGAGACCTAAAGCGACATACCCAGGGGAGGCTTGGTCACCAGATGGTGTGAGGAACCAGGAGAGTGCCCAGAACATGGGTGCTGGGTGGGGCCTGTCAGATGGATTTTATGCCTGGACCACCTACTTCAAAGGTGTTCACATGGTCTGGAGATTTGGGGACAATGTTCTTCTATTTGCTACTGAGGCACAGCACCGGAGAGTCTCTTCCTACTCAGTTAAAGCAGTTACAGTCCAGGTGCCATCCAGCTGAGGAAAGGGCCATGGCCCAGACCAGCCACCCCAGACCTCTGAATCATCTCTAAGCAGGACACATGGGTCAAGGTGACTGAATGGAAGTGAGGCCTGCGTGTGCTGAAACCACAGAGAAATGGAAATCTTTCTTCTGAAGCTGCAGGGGCAGTGAGACAGCTCACAGCCAGCACCCCTGGGCTCCACACCCCAGGATGGAGGCACCCAGTGACTGAGAGATGGCAGTGACAGAGGTGACAGTCACGCAGAGATGACAAGTACAGGGTAACATTGTCATCAACGACTCTGTCTAAATCGGCCATCTCCACATAGCAGAGACATGAGATAGTCACCTTTCTCTGCATACATTTCCTACAACTGAGAGATCTCTAAAAATCTTGTAAAAGTGGCCCTGTCATTATGGCCCCGAACTTCCCAGACCAAAGAGTCCTGGTCACACCTGTTGAGTGGTGCTCTCAGATACCCTCCCCATGCCCTGCACCACAAAACCCCTGGCATACCTCACTAATGCTGGTGGAGAGGTCAGTGGTCAGGAAAACAGGTGCGTTATCATTTCTGTCCTTCACAATCACCTGCATTTGCATCGTCCTCTGCAGATGTTAAAGCCCAGGTGAGGTCAGAAAATGTGACTTAAGATGCCAGAAGAGGGCTGGAGAGACGGCTCAGCAGTTAAGAGCACTGACTGCTGTTCCTAGAGGTCCTGAGTTCAATTCCCAGAAACCACATGGTGGCTCACAACCATCTGTAATAGGATCTGATGCCCTCTTCTGCTGTGTCTGAAGTCAATAACAGCATACTCAGATATATATATAATAAATATTTTTTTAAAAAAGATGCCAGAAGCGTTTCAGGGACACTACACAAAATACAGCTACCTTTCTTCCAGATGTGTGCCCCTTCCCCTCCTCCATTCTTTCTCTCTATCCTTCATGAATATGCATATATGTGCATTAGAGTGTGTGTTTGTGTGTCTGTGTGTCTCTGTGTATGTGGTTGTCTCTGTGTGTCTGTGTCTCTGTGTGTGTCTGTCTGTGTGTGTGCATATTGTATATTAGGTGAATGCAAAGTTAAGCATTCAGTTTTTAAAATCTAACATCTCTTTGCTCCATAAGAGGGGCACAGTTTAGCACTTTTTCCCCCATAGCATCATCTGTGATCAACATGAGTACCCGATAAAGGGGTTCAACTGAAGTACTCAGAAGGGTTCCCATGCCGCGAAACAGACATTGGTGAACGGAGGTCCCTGTCCTATGCTTGTGGTCTTCTTCCAGGCAACCTTGTGACTGTCAGCAGGAAGTCCTTCACCAGATGCAGCCCCTTGGCACTGACCCAGAACTGTGAGCCATAATAAATCTGCTCTTCTAACTGCCTTTATTTATTTAGACAGAACCTCGCCTATCCTAGGCTGGCCTGAAACACACGGTGCAGCCAAAGGTGAACTTAAACTATGAATCCTCCTGCCTTCAGCTCCCAACCACTGAGATTACAGGCATCTGCCATTGTACTACCATGGCTTTAACAAGAGGCCTAAAGAGGAGGACTTAGGGAGCCCTCCTCAGTGAAAGAAAAAAAAGGGGGGTGTACACAGAGACTTGGAAACGTGAGTCATTGAATAGACACAGTAACTTTGAGACAACAAACATAGTTAAGACCACTCTGTTGCTCTTCTAAAGGACAAAGAGTTAGTTCCTACGGTGACTGATTGATTTGGCTTCAGGTCCAGAGGACTCAACGCCCTCTTCTGGCCTCTGTAGGCATCAGGCATGCACAGGATGCACGGGGATACATGCAGGCAAAGCATTTGCACACACAAGATAAAAAGTAGATCATTTTTAAACATCAGCATTTATATTAGTACAAATCAACACTGTCATCTTATCAACCAAGTACTTAGTAGCTGATAAATATTGCTCATATTGTATGACAAGGCAAATACATAATTTTAAAAATAATCAACACAGAAGTACTATCAACTTGGGGTACTCTCTGCTCGCCTGGAATAGACATGTGACCAGAGGCACCCTGTTTGTTCCACTACTGATCACCCTCCCCTCTCCTCTTTCACTCACTTGGATTTGACCGTCAGATACGGAGATGGTGACCGTGAAAAAAGGGGCAGTCTGTAGCAGCAGAGAGAAGAAGTCTGTTCAGAGTGGGATCCCAACCATGCTCCCAGAACTCTGGCTCCAAGAGCCACCCCTGCCTGCTCCCTCTTTCCAGGCTTTCCCTGACCCATCATCCTTTACCTCATAGTCCAAAAGTCTGGCCAGCTTTACTTCCCCAGTGTTTGAGTTGACAGAGAAGTAGGTGGCATCTGGGCCACTAATTCCATAGGTCAATTGGTCGTTATCACTGTCTGTAGCCACCAACCAGAAGGCCACGGCACCTACAGATAGACAGGGTTGACCCAGGTCCATGGCCACCTCTTTTAGGGTGGTCTGATCCAGCTGCCCACAGGGCAGAGATGCAGATGTGACTTGAGAGCTGGGATTCTCACCCCCCCCAAACCCAGCCTTTCTTCTCACCCCCTCCAAACCCAGCCTTTCTTCTCACCCCCCCCAAACCCAGCCTTTCTTCTCACCCCCCCCAAACCCAGCCTTTCTTCTCACCCCCCCCAAACCCAGCCTTTCTTCTCACCCCCCCAAACCCAGCCTTTCTTCTCACCCCCCCAAACCCAGCCTTTCTTCTCACCCCCCCAAACCCAGCCTTTCTTCTCACCCCCCCAAACCCAGCCTTTCTTCTCACCCCCCCAAACCCAGCCTTTCTTCTCACCCCCCCAAACCCAGCCTTTCTTCTCACCCTCCCCAAACCCAGCCTTTCTTCTCACCCCCCCCAAACCCAGCCTTTCTTCTCACCCCCCCAAACCCAGCCTTTCTTCTCACCCCCTCAAACCCAGCCTTTCTTCTCACCCCCCCCAAACCCAGCCTTTCTTCTCACCCCCCCCAAACCCAGCCTTTCTTCTCACCCCCCCAAACCCAGCCTTTCTTCTCACCCCCCCCAAACCCAGCCTTTCTTCTCACCCCCCCAAACCCAGCCTTTCTTCTCACCCCCCCCAAACCCAGCCTTTCTTCTCACCCCCCCCAAACCCAGACTTTCTTCTCACCCCCCCAAACCCAGCCTTTCTTCTCACCCCCCCCCCCAAACCCAGCCTTTCTTCCTGCCTCTGGGCAGTATGCTTCAGTAAAACTAGAAATGGCTGTACAGTGTTCTGTGGAAGAAACACTCTTGGCTGGAAGTTACACTGGCCATTTAATGGCTGTTTTTAAATTTTTATTTCTTTCTGTCGTTAAAAAAAAAAAAAAGAACTGTTTAAATGACCGTATCATGATAAGAGAGACCCCTTCTGATTTGAAGATGCTAAGATGCAGGAAGACAGGATTCCAGTGCCTACAGAAACATGGGAAAGAAAGCTGGTGAGTGGGATCTTATCTGAGGTGGGCCATCCTCAAGCTGAGGCCCTCTGTCCTACACAACCTCAGAATCAACCAGTCTCAAATGGATTAGCAAAAGGATTTGATACTCAGAAAGGCTGGTTCCAGGAAACTCATGAAATGCTGAAATCAAGACTCTCGTGGAAAGTGATGAAGCTTTCATGTAGAACCCAAGCCTCTCTTCCCTGATTTCAAATCCCCTTCTGGGGGCTGGAGAGATGGCTCAGTGGTTAAGGGCTCTGACTGCTCTTCCAGAGGTCCTGAGTTCAAATCCCAGCAACCACATGGTGGCTCACAACCATCTGTAATGAGATCTGATGCCCTCTTCTGGTGTGTCTGAAGACAATGACAGTGTACAGTGTTCTTACATAAAACAGATAAGTGAATTTTCAAATCCACTCTAGATGACTGTTGACACAGAATATGGTGGAAATAGTTGGTTTATGAAGTAAAGACAAAAATAAAAGTTGCCACAACCCCCCACACAAGTATTTTAGCCCCGGGAGGCTGAACCTGAGACGTAAAACCAACATGCAGAGGGCTGACTGCACACATGATCATTGAGGGGTTATTCCTCAGACATGGGCAGAGAGTATGTGAGGATCTCAGGATACACGCTGGGCTCCATCACAGCATAAGAATCATTACTCACCCACTGATAAGTCCTCTGGCAGGGACACTACTGACATATTGCTCCAAAACACTGGTGGCGAGTTGGCTGTCACTGCAGGGAAACACAGCAGAGGAGGTCTGTACACCCTGCACCTCAACTAGCTGATGCTTTGGATGACTTCCCCTTACAGCCAGCCTTCAGCCCAGACCACCCAACCAGACCAGATTCTTCTATAGTCCTCACAGGGCCTACCCAGGGCAGGTCATTCAATCTGGGCATTTGCTAGTGAGGCCCAAGTCCCACATTGTCATGCTGGGGCGGGGGGTCTCTCGTTTAATACTGCTCTTTTAGAGGACGGAGGCACTCACCAGATGGCATGGAGGCAGGAAGCAGTGCACAGAGCAGCCACAGCCAGGCCATCTTGAAGGGACCTAAAAGAAAAGGTGTCATGGAAAAGCACTTGGCACAGCCCTCCCTCCTGACAAAGCCCGCTTGCCTAGGTCTGGCCCCAAGCTATCAGTGTTTTTTACTCTAGAGCTTTACCAGGGTCTCTACTACACTCTGTCTATCTTCCACAGGGAAGTCAGAGGGTAGGAAAGATGCTTGAATCTATACTTAACCCCAGAAGCTCTAAGTGCCTTGGGTGTGTGACAGAGCAGCTGTTAAGTTCTGGGCTGAGTCAGTGGTATGCCTGAGGCCACACACACTTAAAAAAAAAAAAAAAAAAAAAAAAAAAAAAGGTCACAGGGTTGGCTTTGAAAGCAGGTCTTTTGACTCCAGCATTCACACCCTCAGCCTCCACACCATCTCCCCCTGTCCCACAAACAACTTCTGCAAGGTCAGAATCAAGGAGTCAGAGGGCCAGGTGGATGGGGAGAGGGGGAGATTGGGAATAGAAGCTTTATGGCTGTGAAGCTTCATGCTCCCTGCCACACCCTCAGAGGCTCACCGCTCACATCTCTGCTCTAGAAGTGTCACATCCAATTTGTTCCCCTCTAGAAGTGTTGCATCCAATTCATCCCCCCTCCGTTCCACTCCACTGTGCCCTATCAGCCACCTTCCCCATGCCCCATGCTTAATATCATTGGTCACTTCCAGAACTCTTTCCAACTCAAGCTCACTCCCTGCTCTCAAGAAATCTTATCATAACTCCTTGTCTCCTGCTTAAAGCCCTGTGACGGCTCCTAAACATAACTTCCCAAGACCACCAGTGACCTCCCCAGCCTCGTCGCTAACATCCCACATGCCACTCCGCCCTACTGTCCCTTTCTAGCAAGATCTCTATCACCCCTGCTTTCTCAGCTGACCTCCAGGGCCACTTTCTGTCCACATACCTCAGTGCTTCCCCAAAGGAACCGACTCCTCCTTTCCCATCCTTACGAGCAAATGATACCAGGAAGCCCAAGCTGCCTGAGGCTAGCGTGGGACACCTTAGAGACTCAGCAGGGTGGTCTGTGCTGCCCAGAGCCTGTGGACAACCCCTCTGAATCTGACTCCTCTGTGAGGAAGGCACACTGGCCTCTACACTGCAGCACCAGCTCCCAGTGATCATAGAACAAAAGTTAATGAAATTACTACCATAGAAAGGAATTCATCTCTTGCCCCTTTGCTACTGGTATCCCCACTCCTGGTCTTCCTTGTCCCCAAACTTTGCCAAGGATGGCTCCCTTGCACTCAACATCCCTTCAGCAGTCAAATCTGGTCCCCACCCCTTTGTCATCCACCAGCTCTGAGGCCCCAGAACAACCCTCCTGTTTTGAAACAAACCAGACTGATCTTGCCTCAGTGCTTCGGTGTGAGTAAGAATGGGCTCAGATACTTGAATGCTTAATTACAGGGGAGCGGAACTATTTGAAAGGATTAGAAGGATTAGGAGGTGTGGCCTTGTGGAAGGAAGTGTGTCATTGGGAATGGGCTTTGTGGTTTCAAAAGCCCAAGCTAGGCCCAGTGTCTTCAGCTGACTTTGGGTTAGAATGTAGAGAACTCTCAGCTACCTCTCCAGCAGCACCTTGTCCCACTATGTGCCACCATGCTCCCCACCATAATGATAATGAACTAAGCCTCTTAAACTGTAAGCCAGCCCCAATTAAATGTTTTCCTTTATAAGGTTTGCATCGGTCATGGTCTCTTCAGATACAGAACACTGACTAAGACACTCAGTTTTCCCCAACTTGATTGAAGACACTGAGGTGTCAGGAGTTGGGGGAACGGTCATTTTAAATGTCTGCTGACATGTCCTGAGTGCCTGCTACATGTTGAGGGGCCTGACTTATGCCCTTAATAGATATTGGCTGCTATCTACCATCTGCCAGACCTATTCCAGCCCTGGCAATACACAGTGAGCACACAAGCAACAGATTGACCTTGCTCAGCTAATGGCTGCCCAAACATCCATCGTGAAGAAAGAGAAAGCGTGTGTATATGTGTGTGTGTGTGTGTGTGTGTGTGTGTGTGTGTGTGTGTGTGTGTGTGAGAATCAAGAACATAAGGAGAGAAAATATCTTAGGTGTTATGGCAGACAAATACTTTCATGGTTTGACATTTCCCTCTGCAATAAATGCAGATATATTTGCTTCCCTATTGCTCTAGCTGGCCTGGAATTTGGCCTGTAGAACAGTCTGGCTGTGAACTTGTAGCAATCCTCCTGCCTCTGCCTCCTGAGTGCTGGCTAAACCAGGCATGCTCACTTCGGTTTTTTAGTTCATGTATTTTATGATGCTCTGTTTTGGGTGTGGCTGGCTGGAGCGTTATGGAGCTAATTCCAGAGACAGCAAACAAAGCCTCCAGACACGCCTCTCTTGTACAAATTGAACAGTTCAGAGCCAGGGCGTCAACTACCCCTCAGTGTCTCTCACTCCAAATCCCGGCACAAATATTTAACAGCTGGGTGATTACCACTGCCGCCCATAGCACCCAGAGATTATCTACATGTCCAGTTCTGACTGGTTATGCTCTGGCTTCCTGTCCACCTTTCTTCCCATGAAAATACAAGAAAGTCCCTGTCTTGGCTTCTCCCCTTCCCTCTGTTTTCTGGCCCACCTGGGCTTCCTTAGGCCACAGGCTCCTTCCTCTTGAAGCACCTGCTTCCAGTGCTCCTAATATCTGTGTCACCACTCAGTCCCCTCTTGACTGAGCCAGTAACATCCCATACTGCATAGTTTTATGTCAACCTGACTCAGGCTAAAGCCATCTGAGAGGAGGGAGCCTCAACTGAGAAAATGCTTCTGTAAGACTGGGCTGTGGGTAAATTTAAAAGGCGTTTTCTTAATTAGTGATTGATGGGGAAGGGCCCAGCCCTTGTGGGTGGTGCCACTTCTGGGCTGGTGGCCCTGGGTTCTATAAGAAAATTGGCTGAGTGGGCCATGGGGAGCAAGCCAGTAAGCAGCACCCCTCTAGGTTCTTGCCCTATTTGAGGTCCTGTCCCAACTTCCTTCAGTGATGAACAGTGATATGAAAGTATCAGCCTAATAAACCCTTTCCTCCCCAATCTGATTTTGGTCATAGTGTTTCATCACAGCAACAGCAACCCTGACTGGGACACATCCCATAAGAACAATGAGAGCATCAGACAGGAGTGGTCATCCGAACATGACACCAGAGATGCCCTCTACCAAGGCTATACAAGACTTCTTGTCCTTTGAGTCAGGAACTCAGGGCTGTGTTGGAAGGAAGTCTGAGCTGCCCTTGAATGGGTTGTCATATATGGGAGCAAGCCTTTGTGGAGTTCCTGTGGAGCAGAGGGACTGGCCGGCCACCCAGGAGCTCCTGTTTGATACTAGCAGCCACAGGCGTGAGGAAAACATATTGGATCAAAACCTATGCCTGGAGATTCACATCCACCCAGAGCCCCGCCCAGACTCGGGCTCTCTAGACAAGATGGTTTTGTAGTTTGTGTATTTGTCTCTAGCTCTGGGTGGCTATGTAGAGCAGGCTAGCCTCAAATTTAGATCTACTTTCTGTTGACCAAGTGCTTGATGGAATTGAAGGTTGTTTGGGGCTGTTTGTTATTTTGGTTGTTGCTGTTTCACACAAGGGCTCTCTGCATAGTTCTGGCTGTTCTGGGACTCTCTATGGAGTCCAGGGTGGTCTCAAGCTCACAGAAATCCATCTACCTATACCTGCCAAGTTCTGGGATTAAAGGTGTGTGCCATGATGCCTAGCTGGTGTGTGTGTGTGTGTGTGTGTGTGTGTGTGTGTGTTTAATGTGAGTCTCACAATACTCCTAAGCTTTGATTCTCCAGCCTTCCAAGTGCTGGGACTAGAGGCATATAGTAGTATGTGGCCTTATTGCTATTGTTCTTGGCCAGTAACCTTTGTGGTGATAAGTCTTGCAGCCTGTGGATAACAAGAACAGGAGGAGAGATATCCAAGAAGGTGAAGATCTGAGGGGGAAGAGGAGGCCTCTGTAAGGAGCAGAAGAGCTTCGTGGGGTGCCCTGCTATTCCACTGCCCCCCCTCTGAAATCCCAACAGAATGGCAATAAGAATAGTGGAAA
Organism: Micromys minutus; assembly: GCF_963924665.1. Classification (NCBI taxonomy): domain Eukaryota; kingdom Metazoa; phylum Chordata; class Mammalia; order Rodentia; family Muridae; genus Micromys; species Micromys minutus. Next base: position 99,927,385 of record NC_137969.1, read on the forward strand.
CAGGGCTGGAGAGATGGCTCAATGGTTAAGAGCACTGACTGATCTTCCAGGGGTCCTGAGTTCAAATCCCAGCAACCACATGGTGGCTCACAACCATCTGTAATGAATCTGATGCCCTCTTCTGGTGTGTCTGAAGACAGCTACAGTGAACTTATATATAATAAATAAGTACATCTTAAAGATTTTTTTTTTAATTAAAAAAAAAGAATACTGGAAACTAGTGAGCTGTTGTCTTGGTGTCTGTCACCTTATCAAGCTGATGACACTTGAAACAGAGTAGAGGTGTCAGGGGAGTGCACCCCAGGAAGAAGACCTAAATCCCAGCAAGGCTGAAAATTCTAGAATTCCCTGAAAGCAGAGGCACGGGGTGGGCTGAAGGAAGAGAAACTTCTGAGCAAAGCAATTGGACTTCCAGACTCCATTGCCCAAACCGCATGGTCAAGTACTGCCCCACCTTCTTTCTGCCCCGGGGAATGTGAGTCCACTTCCAGAGAGTCTGGATCACACGCAGCTGAATCTGGGGACCCCACAGAGGAGAAAGATCCATAGTAAAGTGGGGTGATGTGAAAGGCTGCACCCTTGACAATGACGAAACAACAACCAGGAATGGACTGCTGAGAACACGGGGAAGTGGAGGGAGCATGCGCCTGCTCCGTAACAGAGTGTTCGCCTAGCTCATGTGAGGTGCTGGGTTTCATCTCCAGCATAGCAAACAAAATAATAACACAAAAATCCAAATGGCCCGCCTAAAGGGGGAAATAAATACTAGATTCTGAAATGTGTGTGGGAGGGTCTCCATAGGGTCACCTTGTAGTGTGGCCTCCTGGTGACCATTGCTAACACAGCCCGGGGGCCATCAGTCAGAGTTAGCTAGACATAGCCATGGGAGGGAAGTGAGCACTCAGAATAAAGCAGAGCATTCAAACTCCAGCTGACCAACTCGGAAACATAAAACGCAAGAGACCCAGATACATTATAATCATGGATACCCTCAGAACAGGACAAAAAGCTTCTGTGAACACCAACATTCAAGTGCAGAAATGGCTCAAAATGTGGGGGTTGCTCTCGGCATTTGGTGTGTACAGGTCTGCTCCCACAGAGGTTCATCAGTGCTGGGGGAGGGGGACGCTGAGCCCCTGTGGCTGCCTAACTGTGAGATGCCAGCTCAGTCCACTACTAAATCCTAGCTGAAGCCTAATACCATGAACAGAGCTGAGCAATTCTTGCTATGCCTAATCTAAATTCCTACAGAATCGTGAACATTAATCACAGATTGCTGATTAAGCCACTGGGCCCTGGAATGTTTTAGGATGCGGCAGGCAGTGAGTGACCAGGACACTTTTCTGCAAAATGCTGAGAACAATGTATTTCCAGCCTAGGTTTCTGTCCATACCCACTAAAGCTATGGTCATACACAGTCTTAGACAGACCGAGCATACGTTGTTACCTCTTAAGAATCTTTCCTCAGGAAGCCAGGAAAGGAGTAAACCCAGGCAAGATAGGAGGCAGTACAGAGGACAGGAGGTGGAGGACCCTGAGGCCCAGGGGCTCCCACATCCTGTGGGAGGTTTGCATTTCTATCAGAGCAAAAGGATAGACTTGTGATAATATGCAGAAAATTGAGCAAAGAAAACCAGTGACGGCGGATGTGGAAGTCAGTCTTGGTGGTGAACTCTCAGTGAGTCTGTCCTGCCCTGCCCTGCTCTGTGGATGGTGTGATGTGGGCCCATGTGCCTGTTGCTCTCAAGGGCTCCACAGACTGGAACCCCGCCCTTTTGTGCCGGAGCTTGCGATTTCACCTTGTCTGTGCCATCTCACTAGAGTCACCACCGCAGAGCCTGCTCTTTGCTGGGACTCTGTCCCTCATGCTCTGAGATTGAATGTAGAGGTCATAGTATATCAACCAGGGAGGGGCAAGGCTTGCCACAAATGAGGGCAAAGTGTGTGTTTGGGGAAACGGTTCGGGATGGAAATGGTGGTGAGTGGATGAGACTGGGGTCTAGGTGGAGCCGGTGGGGCGGGGTTGGCAGGGTGAGAGTCAGGGAAGAGAGTGCTGACGTCTGTGCCATGTCCTGGGGCTTCCTTGCTGGCTGGGCTTGCACGTGAACACCTGACATCTCAGCTCCAGCTTGGAGCCTAACTCCTTTATCTCTTCGATCGTCTTCCTTCTATTGGGTGTAAAGCAACAGCCACAGGCTGATCAGCTGCTGATGTGTGCACAATTCATCCCGTCACAAAGGTCACCTCAGCCCATCTCCCAGGAAGGAAGTTTCTCCATCCAGTTCACCATGGGGAAGGGGTTAGTGGAGAAGGACAGTGCCAGGTTGGCCCTTTGCACCTTTTCTTACGTTGTTAGCAAAGATGCTTGGCAGGAACCCACTGCAGCCAGTAACAGGACTCCAACCCAAAGGCAGGCAGTTGGGTGTGGTGGTGTGTGCCTGTAATCCCAGCTATTTGGAAAGGCAGACAGTAAGGCTGGGAGTTCAAAGCTAGCCTGGGAACTTGGAAAGATTGTATCTCAAAATTTTAAATTTTTTTTCTTTTTTTTAAAGATGAGGTTTCTCTGTGTAGCTCTGGCTGTCCTGGAACTCACTCTATAAACCAGCCTGGCCTTGAACACAGAGATCAAGCCATCTGCCTCTGGCTCCCAAGGAATAGTATTTAAGATGTGTACCACCGGTGCCCAGCTAAAACCAAACCTTTAGAGGCTTAGGGATATATATCAGAAGACTGGCCTGGCAGGCTCAGGGCCCTGGGTTCCATCCCCAGCACTGGACAAACCCTGTTCTCCCATTTCAAGGCCTTCTCTCTTTTTCCTCCTCTTCCTTGTTCTTCCTTTTCCCCCTCCTTCCCCCCCCTCTTCCTTTCCCTGCAGCTGAGGGGGAAAAAAACCTGGGACCTTCATTCCTCATGGCCCTTGAGGTCTCCACTCAAGTTCCTTTCTCTGTCCCCTCCCACTTTCTCTCCTGTCCTCCTGGTGTGACTCAGATGATAGTGCCCCCCACCTGCACTCTCACATGACACGCCTGTGAGTCACTACCTACTGGAAGGGAGAGATGACTTAAATACTCCTTTTTGCCTATGGGGACAATTAAGTCTCCAGGAAGCAGGCCTCCCGTCCAGCAGTCACCAGGTCATGCCAGACTCATACCTAGAACTCCTTTGTGTCCTCCTTCCTATAATGTACGGGTTGGCCCTAAGGTTCACAGTCTTGTGTCCTTTGTCACTGTGACTTTTCACAAACATGCCCATTGGTCATAATGAGGCCAAAGTTCTGCACTTAACAGCAGCATCTCCCAGACTCCATCACTTAAGAAAAATGTGCTGTGAGGTAGGAAAGTACCAGGTGACCTGCCTCACCTCAAGGGACACCGGTACTCTCAAGGCCTGGCCTGTGCAAGGCTCACACTGGCTGTGGAACACACTTCCCACCCTCGGCAAGCCAAATCCTTAGGGGACCTGGGTCTCACCTTCCAAGAGTAGCTCCCTTTCCCTGTTGTAGTATCCTGTCCAGTTCACAAACACACACACACACACCCTGCATGCTCTTTACCCTAGATTTGCATGTGTCTCTTCTGCCCCAAAGGCCCTCTTGTGTCCCCTGCCCATGTGCAAATTCTCTCTGTCCTTCAAGGCTCAGGTCACAGCTAGAGCCTCTGAGCTCCAGTCAAAGAACATATGCTACAGGACATACAGGAGAAGGGAAGGGATGTGCCCAGGCTGGAGTTGGGGAAACTTCCCCTAGCTACCCTTTTCTCCTAGGAAGGACCACAAGTCAAACGTAGGCTCACATGAGACACCATTGATGTCAGCCCCCGACCACTCTGTGCCTGATATGGTTTGCTTCTTTAAGAGATGGGAAGCTGGGCCTGGAGCACAGCCAGTATCCCAGTACTCAGGAGTGAGGCTCTCTAGTTCTATACTAATCTGAGCTGTACTGAAAGCCCTGTAGGGGCTGGAGAGATGGCTCAGCGGGTAAGAGCACTGACTGCTCTTCCAGAGGGCCTGAGTTCAATTCCCCGCAACCGCATGGTGGCTCACAACCATCTGTAATGGGATCTGACACCCTCTTCTGGTGTGTCTGAAGACAACTATAGTGTACTCATATAAATAAAATAAAATCTTAAAAAAGAAGGAAAGAGGGCTGGATAGATGCTCAGCGGTTAAGAGCACCGATTGCTGTTCCCAAGGTCCTGAGTTCAAATCCCAGCAACCACATGGTGGCTCACGACCATCTGTAATGAGATCTGATGCCCTCTTCTGGTGTGTCTGAGAGACAGCTACAGTGTACTTATGTATAATAAATAATAAATAATAATAATAAAAGAAGGAAAGAAAGATCTATAAAAAGAGAGAGAAGCGGGGAGGGGGAGAAGAAGATGGGGACGGTGGAGAAAGAGAAAGAAAGAACAGATCTAGAGCCTAAAAACCCCAGGTCCTTGCTCCCAAGTTCCCGCCCCACTTGTTTGTGGCTGAGCAGGTGGCTGTGAAGGACAAGCCATGGACTGTGGAGATGCTCTGCTGTGCGCTAACAATATGTTCAATTACTTTGTGTCAGTTATAAAAATACACAGCTACTCACTCTATGAAGTGTCTGAGGAAAAGTCCGGAGCATTAGGGGCTCCAGATCACTCTACACACCCCCAGACACAGAGCATCAGGCCTGACACAACAAGGGGGCTCCTCCCTCAGAGGGAGGCCACATGTGGGCCACAGCTCACAAGACCCCAGGAAGCCAAAGAGTCTACAATTCAATCCACTGGATGTGAGGACCCAGGGCATCTTAGAAGGCCACAGAGGAAGGAAGTCTTCCTCTGCTAATGGCCCAGCCTCGGGCTTCCTCACCCCATAGCCACCCCACCCTGCCTCAACCTCCACAGCTCCCTGAGCCCTTCCTTTTACTTCCGCTTGCTTTTACTCCTTCCCACGGCTGTTCTCAGGAAGTAGTGAGCGGGACAGCCAACAACGAGGGTTAATCACCAGCCGGGCACTACTCTGTTGAACCTACAGAGGTCTATCCTGGATCACAGCTGCCAAGATAGGGACCCAGCGACCTCTAAGCTTCCGTGCCCCAGGGATACCAGGCTTCCTGTAGCCAGAGACGGTGCCCGCCCTCCTGGCTGCCGCCTTCCTGGCTGCTTCTTTGGGGAGACAGGTATGGATTTTAGCATTTCACATACTGGTTTTCCAGCACTGGGCAAGCCTCCCTTCCCCTCAGCTTCAGTTTTCCTCTGAGGAATAAGTGAGTGCAGGCTGTAGCCTATACTGATCGGGAGAATGTCATTGTTCTCTGAAGTCCTGCCTGAGGCCAACCAGCAAGTAAGTCCTGTGTGAAGATGAACTTTCCTGGCTGGTTCCTTACCCTGGGACCAAGACAAGGATTAAGTTAGGGTTAGGACCAGCACCCTTAGTCCTCCCTGAGGTGACCTAGCATTTGATCTCTGAGTCTGAGGGACAGCCTTCATACCCTGCCAGGTCTGCTTCATGAGCCCTCCAGAAGCCACTAGTATCATGCCCACTCCATAGATAAAAAGACCAAGGCGCAAAAGCAGCCAGCAAGCTCACTCAAAGTCTGCATGGAGCTCAGTGAAGATCTGAGCCTGGCGGAGTGGAGCCAGACTTTCTCCCTCCGGCCCAGGTGAGGTAGTCAATTCATTTCTTAGGGGGACCCTTCCCCTCAGTCTTGAAACATCCCAGGGACTTAGGAAGGCAAAGCAGGAGGTGGCCACTGCCTGGAGAGGAGGTCTTAGCCCTGCATTCTAGAAGAAACAGGCTTCACAGGAAGTCTCACCAATTCAAGCCTGGCTCTGCCCATCCCAGTGGCCAGTATCTAATACCACAGCTATGCTCTTTTCCCAGTGTCCCCTCCACACTCCAGACGCCAGGAAACGAGTCTGAAAGACCTCAAAGTTTGCCTCAATCCCAAGGACTCCCGGCTTACCTCTGGGCTAAGAGCCCCCGAAGCAGCTGAGCTGGACAGCCCCTGGAAGGGGCCCAGAGGCAGTGATGTGCAACAGTCACAGGTGGGCACCGTCTGGGGCTGACAGAACACAGCCACAGACTTTGGCACCATCTCCACCTCCTCTGAGCAATCATTAACCATGTAGAGACCACACCTCCTCAGAAGGCACGGGCTGCAGCTAGGGAGGGCAAGGCCCTAAGGCTGCAGTACTGGAAGAATAGGCAGACCCACTGCCAGAGAAGGGGCTAGGCAGATGCCCAGCCCAGGGTTCCGCTGCAAGCCGGAGATGGTGACAGTCGGAGGACATGTCAGGACTGTCTCTCCTCTCCTGGCTCATCTTCAGTAGCAGGGACCTGTGGAGAACGTGGGATGGGGAGATCTGTTGGGATGAGGAGCCTTGACAGGTATCGAGCACTGAGCCTTCAGGTCAAGCGCTGGGACTGGCATGAAGTGACACCCTGCAGCTCCAACAAGGCCTTTTCAGTCTCATCTTTGTCCTCTCTAAGCAGGACATCAAAGAGCAGGGTCAATGCAGGACATAGTGGCATATGCCCTTAATCCCAACACTCAGAAGACAGAGGCAGGTGGATCCTTGTAAGTTCCAGGCCTGGCTGGTCTACATAACAAGTTTTAGACCAGATATAGTGAGATGTTGTCTTAAAGAAACAAAAACAAGCTGGGTAGTGGTGCCTTTGATTCTGGGACTTGGGAAGCAGAGGCAGGCAGATCTCTGAGTTTGAGACCAGCGGGTTCCAGGGCAACCGGAGTTATGCAGCGAAACCCTGTCTCAAAAACCAAACAGAAACAAAAACAAACAAAATAAATCAAAGGGCGGGTTCACACACTGCCACAGGGCCTCCACACACTCACAAGGGCAGGATCATATACTCCCAGTGGTAGCCTCCCATGGGGGAACAGGTCCCCAAGTTCATTTCATCCTACCTCATAGTAGGAAAGAGGCCCATACTGCAGATCAGCTCTTCCTGGCTGAGTGGCCTGGGGAAGCCACTGCTCCTTCTGGAAACCGAGGCATCCCTCTGAGATTCTGATGTGCCGCTGCAAGTTCTCAGGGAGCACCAAATCTACCAAAAGAGCTCATGGTTCTTCAAGGTCCTGGTGAAGGCTGGCTGTTGCAGTAAATATTAAATGGATTGCTTAACCTTTGACCAGTTCCCAAGGTCTCACTTCAAGAGTGCCACTCTAGTGTGGAGCCGGGCACAGGGACTCTGTCACGCCGTCAATCCACAAGCCACATTCTCCACAGGGTTCCCCTCCCAGGAGGTTCACTCCGACTGCCCTGATGCTTCTGTCTCAGGTGGATACGACTGCCCCATGTTTCCTTCCTCCGCCTCCCAGCACAAACATGACTCCAAAGCCTGGTAGCTTGTCATGGTAGGTTTATATATTAAATTCTCAATCTGCAAACCCTCTACACAATAAAATTAAATCCAATGGACAAAGATACAAACTGCCTTTCTATAAGAGATAAAAAGACCTATAGAATCCCTTAAGAATATTCATATTGACCTATCGCCAATTACAACCACCTGGAGCTAGGTCATCCTTCTCGAGCTCCATCTTGATTCCCCTAATCTCTTTCTGCCTCCTGTCTCCACTTCTCCTCCTTGACCTTTTCTCTGCCTACCTCTCTAATGTTCAATCATGTATCACCTTAACATAAATCTACAGCTGGCCTCGTGTCTCTGGGAGGATCTAGAATCTGTATTTATTGAGCACCTAGTGTAGGCATGTATTTTTCACAGCCTACTTTAATAAGGGTTCAACCTCCTCTCTAGCCCACCACCCACCAGAGGTAGTAGAAGAGAAAGGCTATTAGGATACTGGGGAAGTGGACCTGTTTAGAAATAGTTCTTTGGGATCTTCCAATCTTCTTAGTTCAATCCACAAGCAAACACCAAACACAAATCAAGAGCTGCAGTTCAGTCTAATCAACAGACACCACACATGAATCAGAAGAAACTGTGAGTCTCACCAACTGGCTGGAGTCTGTGGAAGCTGCAAGAAGCCGCAGGAACCTCTTGAGTTCTTTGGCGAGTTTCTCTCTACCACAAGCAAAGCTCAGCAAAGCAATGTAAGACCAACTGATATATGAAGGTCATTGGTGAAGGCTAGTGAGCAAAGTGGAGAGAATCAAGCCAATCAATGCTCGAGCTCCTACTGTCTGTGGAATCATACTTATATTCTTTCTAAACATCACACATCCTTTCACGTGTCTGCTTTAGCAAAACATCCTTTCACCTGTGTGCCCCCATCAAAACATCATTTGACATGTCTCACTTTCCAAAGAAACTAGAAGTTTCCACTCCGACCTACTGTGTGCTGTACATTGTGTCTCACCAATCCTGGATACCACCAGAATTAAGAACTATATTTGTGGGATTTACCCCGCTCCAGGAATGGAGCCTAAATTCATGCTTGCCTCCCTTGACTGCTAGTGACTGAGAGGAGCCCACTCTCAGACAGAAAATACTGCCTGTCCCTCCTCATTGCTCCCCCTGGGGGTATCTCTATGCTTCTCCCTGCCCACAAAGCACTCCCCAACCTTGACCCTCATCATGGGTACCAATGTTCAAATAGCCCAGGAGCCCTTATCCAGGGAATGGTCCTCTAGTTTTTTTCTAGGAAGCCCAGAATCATGACTCTTCCACCCCATGTGAGGCATGTGGCTGAGGCCTAGTCAGTCAGACTTAAGGCCACAGCAAATGGATAGGTTTGGTCATAAGAATGAGAAGCCAGCCATGTTGGCCTGTACTTAGAATCCTAGCAGGAAGGCAGGAGAATGATGAGTTCAAGGTCAGCCTAGGCTACACACACACACACACACACACACACACAGAGAGAGAGAGAGAGAGAGAGAGAGAGAGAGAGGGAGAGAGAGAGAGAGAGAGAGACAGAGACAGAGACAGAGAGAGGCAGACAGACAGACAGAGACAGAGACCAGAAAGACAGAGACAGAGAGACAGAGACAGAGACACACGGAGAGATGGAGAGAGAGGAAGAGGGAGGAGAGGGAGGGAAAAAGGAAGAAGAAAACAAAGAAACAAAGACAAGCAAATTTGATAATTAGTCTTGAATAAAGGGCTTCATTTGGAATGGTTGAAAGCATAGATTTATTCCTCCCTGTGTGGAGTCTAAACTGTAAAAAAATTTAGGGCATCACACAGCTGTTTTACTGTCATGAGGGCAAATAAGCAAGACACGCCAAGGCCAAGTGAAACAGAGCTAAGAAAGGGAAGCACGGAGCGGGGGATGGACAGGGGCCTTTAATCCATTGCTCTGGAGGCAGACCCCGCCTTAAAAACAGACAAAAAGAAAATACAAACTCTATCTTCTTAGTGACTTTCCTTTCATGTTTGAAGTCATCTACTATAGAATTCTTCACCTAAACCAAGACATTGCCTTTTTTCTTTGATTTTTGTCTGTTTCGTTTCTGCTTTGACTACATTCCCTTAGAGGTTAGAGTCTTCTGTCCTTCAAGATGCCAGATTCAAGGGCAGGGCTAAGAGGCCAGAACTTGACTGTGGCTCCACCACCTCCCAGCTGCTAAGCTTCTGTCCGGGAGACCTACTGCTCCTGAGCCCCTTAGCCTACATGGAACTGGAAGAAAGGTCATCCCGCTTATTCCTTTTATTGTTTGTTTCCTTTTCTTCGTGTAGTCCTGGTGGTCCTGGAACTAGCTCTGTAGACCAGGCTGGCATCGAACTCACAGAGATCTGCCTGCCTCCCGAGTGCTGGGACTAAATTCATGCACACCACTGCCCAGCTTTATAAGATTCTTATGAAGACTGGAGAAACACAGCCAGGGAGATGCCTCAGCAGGTAAAGGAGTCTGCCACGAAGCCTGACAACCTGAATCAACCCCTAGGACCTACTTGGAGAAAGAGAGGCCACATATGAGCTGTGGCACATGCGTGCCCCACATCAGATGTAAATAAAAATGTTTAAAAGACCAAAGAACTAGGACATCACTGCTGGAGTGCAGCCTGAAGGACAGCAGAGACCCCCGCACAATGCTGCCACTCACTTGGGCTTCCCAAGACTAAGCTGAGCCTTCCTCAGACGCATACTCTGTCTTGTTACTACTATTAGGCTGTCTGCTAGTCCTGAGCAGAGTCATATCTGGTTCACACTCAGATGTCGTGTGTTCGATATGGATGGACATTTTGTCAGAACAGTTTGATACCCATCTCATGTTTAAAACAAATGATTAATATATATGTAGCTGGTTATGCTAGCACACAACCTTGAATGCCAGGCTCTGGAAGAGCCAAGTGGATCTCTGAGCTCATGGTCTACATAGTAAGTTCCAGGATAGCCAGGTTAACACAAACCCATTCTTGAAAAACAAAGAAAACACGTATAATTACAGCTAGGTAGACAGATGAGGGAAGGAGAATCTATTATTGAATCGTATCTACAATTTATGTCCTGGTGTTCTGGGTGAAGGAAGCAGTCCATGAAAAATGTCTCTAAGAGTCCTGGTAGTCAAGACACAAAAGAGAAACAGGATCCATCTTTTTAAACACATACATAAAGCCAGGCATGATAGCATATGTCTTTAATCCCAGCAGTGAGGGAGGGGAGCAGAGGTAAGTGGATCTCTAGAATTCCAGGTCAGCCTGGTCTACATAAGGAGCTCTAAGACAGCCAAGACTACACAGTGAGGCCATCTCACAAACAGTAGTGATGCAGTCGGACTCAGGAGACAGAGACAGGAGGATTGAGAGTTCAAGGCTTTCCCTAACTACATACAGTCTGGTCTAAACAGTGGGGATTTACAGAGGAGCTCTGGAACTACACTGCGATTCTAAGGTTCAGTACCCAGGAGTCTACCCAAATACACTGTGCAGAACTGCACATCTTCAATCCTGACAGGATTGCTCCATGTAACAGTCTAGACATCGGACTCAAGCACCAGGCTTCAGGGGTCCATTGGGTGGGGAAAGCTAAATAATTTGGTCCAAACTGTGATAACATATGACGTATGCCTAGGCAGGCGGCAATGGTGTCGTATCAGGGTCAAGGTCTCAGTGAACACTACTGGCTTTTGTTGTGGTGTACAGCTGGTTGTTGTGATGTTGTTACAAATGTAATTTCTTCCCCCACAACTCTAGAATAACCCTTTTATTACAGATGAAAAAAACTGAGATCCGAGGCTACATTATCAGCCAAAGGTCACCCATGCTTGGTAACTTATCTGGGCAACTATTGTTGCCTGATTCTCTGGCCACCTCAGTGATTCTGCTCTGGGAATGAGAGAGAAACCAATCATAGTCTGTGGCTTGGGTGGTAGGAAGAGAGGGAGGTGACCTCATTAGAGGCTTCAGCTGTGCCTTAGACCTTGGGTCCAAGTACACCAACCTAGTCCCTGTGCCCAACCCGGCAAAGCGGGTTAAACCCAGGACTTCTTTCTTGCTCTATAGCAAGATCAGCAACTCTGAGTCACTACTCTGGCTTCCAGAAAGCAAACAAAGACTAAACCGTTGCACATCTGCGACAAACTGATAAAGCTGGCAGATCTGCCCGCAGCATCCTGCCCATTGGCTACCAAGGCAGCCTGGGAATTTCACTAGGCTCTGGGCTGTGACTATCCAGGTCTGGATGACATTCATGTACAATGTCAGTTTCAGGGGATGGAAATTAGAAAGTGGGGTTAAGAGCTAAAGATGACCAGGGTCCTAAGGCTTGCCCACAACCTACCGCCTTAGGTTCTCAGGTTACCTCAAGCCCACGTCTGGAAACTGCACATGAGGTCAGGCTCCAACTTAATAGAAAGGTTACGATCTTGTAATGTTTGAGAGCACTAGGCATGGCAAGCCACAGAGCAAAGTTCACACGAGTAACAATATGAGTATTCATCAAAGTCCTTTATAGTTCTTGCGTTAGTGCGTGCTTTAAAAAAGAAAGTCTTTGGGCATCGTGGTGCTCGCCTTTAATCCCAGCACTAGGAAGGCAGAGGCAGATTGGTTATCGGTGAGTTCTTGGCCAACCTGGTCTACACAGCAAGTTCTGGGACAGACAAGGTTATAGAGAGACCCTGTCTTAAAACAAACAAAACAAAACCAGAGAAGCTTCCTGTTCTTGACTATTCTGTACACCCTCTGTGCCCAGAAACTAGAGGTGAAATCTAGTGGTAGCTTGTCTCTGACCAAGTGTATGACACTGCCTTGGGGGGTGGGGGGTTGCAACGTAGAGCCAAGGCTGAAGGTGGCTCCTTGGTGGAGTGTGATGTGCCTTCATTCCCCATGATCCAAGATCCGTCGCACTTGGCAGGTACAAAGTCTCTTCGGTGCCTGTATAATGAGGGTACCAGCCCGGGAACCGGTCATCCTCCCTTAGAAACAACTTTGCAACCCACACCTGGCCTCAGACCCTAGGCCCCTTCCAGGGAACACATTCCCTTTAAAGCGCTCTTTTCTGGAAAAAGCCAACAAAAGGAGGCCTTAAAGGCCCAATTAACGCTGAGGACAAGGAACCACAGAGGAGCCAATCAAGTTTTGGAGCCTTTCGGGGCAACCCCCAGTGCATGGTCTGCAGAAACTACAACTTCCGGCATGCTCAGCTGCACGGCTCGCTGGGAGTTGTAGTCTTCACCGACCCGCTTCCCGCGCGGTTAAGGAACGGCCGAAGCCGAATCTATCCCCTCCTCCTCTCGTATCTGGGGGTCTATGTCCTCTGAAGTGTCCTTGAAAAGCCACAGAGTCGTATTTAACAGAAAAAATACAGCCCGTTCTCATGCCGGGTCGCCAAGCACTGAGAGCGCGACTGTTCCTACGCGTTTCGCCCGCGCCTCTCGGGTCGCGCCAAGGGAAAGTGTCCGGACGCCCCGTCCCACCCTCCCAGGGTCTGCGATGGTGCGGCCCGATAGGCCTATTGTGAGCCGCAGGGGTAGACGACGTTCAGCTCCTGGGTTTCACCAGCGATGAGGGGGCGTGTCCAGGTTCCCCGTTCCCGGCTTCCCCCGTTCCTCGTTGGTGAGGCCTGACCCGGCCATTGTGCACACCAAGCGGGGAGTTCACTGAGGGGGCGTGTCCGGACACCCCGCCCAAGTCCTTCCCCCCGACAGCGATGGTACGGCCCGACCAGCCCATTGCAAGCAGTGAGGCGGGGCGTAGCCTTCAGCTCAGGCGCGTCGTCCTTGCTGTTCCCCGAAAGAAGTGTCTTCAGACGCTCCGCCCCCTACCCCCCTCCACGATGGTGCGGCCCGACAAGTCCATCGCGCGCACTGGGGATGGGGGAGGCGAGGAGCAGGGTCGTCGCCACTGGGAGGTTCCACTGTAGGCGCAGGGGGAGGGCCGCGGCCGGCGGCTTGCGAGCCGCAGCCGGAGCCGGACCGGGCTGCCCCGGGAGCAACGCGCCGCTGCCTACTTGGGGTGGAGCCCAGCCGTGGCCCCAGGTAACGCCCGGGCGCGGGCCTCTGTAGACGCGGCGGGAGGTGCGGGAGCTTCGGTGAGGCCTTGCCGGCCCTAGTCGTCGCTTCGGCCGGTCCGCTTGGTCCAAGTACTAGGGCGCCGAGCTGGACGAGTTCCTCCTGCGAGCTCTGCGCTCCGATAGTGGGACTGCAGCGAGGATCCCGTTCCCGTGGCCCTGTGAGGGTCCTTAACATTTCACCCTTTGGCAGCCAGAGTGACTGGAGGTCCAGGGAACACAACTGCACTGACACAGGGCCATCACTGCATTCGCTATGTCCGAACCCCGAGGGGGTTGGATAGGTTTGCATCTTGCCCATTCGCAAAGCTTTTGCTGTTTGTGCCTCAGCTTGAGTGGAGCCTGTGCTGGGGACCAGGGAAGAAAAGAATTGGGGGGTGATACGTAAAATACAAGGAAGTGGGGTTCGGGGCCTTACAGGCACTGCACTCTTGTAGCCCCCAGTTTTCTTCTCAGTGGTGTAGTGCTCTCCTATCCGACTGCAGACTGAGCGATCCCAGTGGTGAGGTGCATGCAGTGTAGGGGCGAATGAGAACCCCCACCCCCCCCACCCCCGCATACACACAAGGTTCGTTCATACATCCCACTGCAGACACAGAGCCAGGGAATTGCACTGGTACACCGCGACCTAAGGATGTAGGTACAGGTACTCTCATCCAGTGTTACCCCTGGACAAACAGCTTCTAGGTTAGGGAAGACTTCAAGGTCACAGAGACCCTGAGAGCCAAAGCAGCCTACATGTAACCATTAGTGTAGTCCTGTCTTAGTAACATTCAGCAGGTGAATGGTGCCTCAGTTATTAGTGCTGTCATTGACCCCATTTTACAGATGAGAGCTTGAGATGGAGAGAAGATAACCTACCCAGTGTCAAAGCTGAACCCAGATTGGTGCTCTCATGAGCACAAGACCCAGAACATATCTGCACATCCCCACACTATCTGCTCCCTGCCCATCTGCACAAATGGTCGAGTTATTTGGAGAGGCAAAGCTTGGGGTTCATCTTTGTCCAAAGAAGAGAAGGTGTAGAACAGGGCCTGGTAACACTCTCCTGGTGTCTGAGGTTCTGGGCTTCAGTCTGATACTTGGTAGTATTTTGAGAGGCCTGAGTCCCAAGGTATGTGCTGTGTGTCTCATCTCTATGGAGGAAGATTTGAGGGGGCCAAGGAAGAAGGAACTGAATACTTCCTCACCCAAAGAAGAGGAGGCAGCCAGTTTTCAGGCTCTGATGGAAGGTGGGAACCCTGGCTGGGCAGGGCCCAACTAGGAAAACAGTACTGGCACCTTCTTCCTGCCTTGGCTTGCCAGAGTCCTGCTCATGTGCAGACGAAGCCTGGAGGAGGAGGCTGGAATGCCACAGCAAGTGCTTAGCACCTGCTGAGCCCTCCAGCTCTCTCTGGTCTGTGTGATCCCAAGCCACTCGCTTGGTCCCACACTTTGGTCTTCTTTTCCCTAGAGACATTTTGCACAGTTTCAGAGATATAGTTGGGTCATGTCACATCAGTCTCTTCTGTGGAGCGGGGCAAACCCTAATTCCTAGCTCCTAGCCTGCTGAGGACCTGAGGACGGTCTACAAGACCTCTCGGTACAGAACAGAGGCAGCAACCCCATCTGTGCTTTCTGCAATTGGGTTCTGTGGTGAGGGCAGTCACTTCCTCTCTGACAGTAAACAGTACCTGCTAACCAGGGGATGGGCTGTCTCAAGAGGCACACAGTAGGTATAAGGGCCAAACCTCACAGGGAATGGGCTGTGATGAGGAGGAGGCACACTGGGATTCCAAAGCACAGGACTTTAAAGAGTAAGTCTAGATTTCTGGTTCTGTTGAAAACTTAGGAAACTTAGTAAAATTTTTCCTTCTGCCCATTAAATTTTGCATGTGGCCAGGATCTTCAGATTTGGAGGAGGTGGTTTTGGCATCTGTTCTTGGGGAGAGGTTGACTGAGGGCTTCCAAGGCCAGGCCCAGGGAGATGAACAAGAGGGGCCTAAAGGAGAAAAGATGAAGGGATTGCCTAGTCAGGTAGGGACAACCTAGAGTTTCTTTGGGCATTTGTGGCCCAGTGGGAGCCAGGCCCCAGATGAGTCTGGACCCTGCTAGGAACTGCAAGAGGACCACATGGAGATAGCCCCACCTGTTGAGACGCAGCATGGTCATGGCTCTTTGGGTCTGGGAAGCCAAAGCAAACCTGTCAGGCCAGGAAAGGTACAAAGGAAACATCTGGCTTAGTCTAGAGCTTAACCAAGAATCTGCCAGAAAACTATACATGGGCTAGGCATAAGCTTAAAAGCCCATAACTGGACTGTGAACAGAGGGTGAGTTTGTGTGTTTTGTGAGTGCACTTGTGTGCTGATACGTGGAGGCAGGAGGTCAAGCCTGGGTGTCATTCCTTAGTGTCCATCCTTTTTAAAGATGGGTGTGGAACTAACCAATTAGTCTATGCTGGCTGGCCAGCCAGCAAGGGATCCACCTGTCTCCCCATTTATTCTTATGTGTTTTGTGGGGGTTGAACCCAGGTCCTCAAGCTTGCTTGGCAAGTACTATCCCCTGATTGTCCAGAGGGTAGTTTTCTGGAAATTAGTAATCTGTGCTTGGGCAAGTCACTTCACTTGTGCAGTCCTTCTATCTTTACTCATACACCGGGTTAGCCACAGTTCTAGTGAAGGCTGATTTCAGTGCACTTAGAATGCCTTCATTCAGGAGATTATTGAGTGAGACAGTG
Organism: Micromys minutus; assembly: GCF_963924665.1. Taxonomy (NCBI): domain Eukaryota; kingdom Metazoa; phylum Chordata; class Mammalia; order Rodentia; family Muridae; genus Micromys; species Micromys minutus. The sequence goes on from NC_137969.1 coordinate 99,943,512, forward strand.
ACTGGCAGGGTTTTCTGTGATTTGTTCACACAAAGGGAAGGTCAGGGTCCCAGCAGCCCTTGTAACAACGGTGGAACCCTGAAGGAAGGAGTAATTGATTTGTAGACTAGGAAAGGTTCCACCACCAGAGCCAGTGCGCACTCAGTGGCAGTGAGGAGCCCCTGCAGGCTCCTCCTGTAGAAGCAGCAGGCAGGGAGATTTTGGTGTCTTTGAACACAGGCAGGATTTCTAGGTGCTTGTAATTGGTGGAGATGAGGTTGAAGGAGACGGTTGAGTTGCTAAGGAGCCAACAAAGTACATCATTGTGCATGTCTGTATCAGTTCAGATACATTCGTGGGAAATAGATTGCCATTCCAAGTATCGTCTGTGCCACTCTAAGTCCTGTTGCCCAGAGAGCTGCAATTACCTCAGGTACTACCTTGCCACCATCATGTTGTTGGCTGTATATCCACAGTGCAGTTAGTTGGCTAAAAGAGTATTCTGAGCCAATGGTTGGACTCCCAGTTTTCTTCTAGATTCTTTATTTTGGTTATTTTTCCCTGAGGAGAGATTTTCATTATAAGAGAAAGTTTTTATGCCTTAAAATTGGGCTTAAAGGACTGGAGAGGTAGTTCAGCAGTTAGGAGCACTTGGTACTTTTCCAGAGGACCAGGGTTCAGTTCCTAGCACCACTGGAAGGAATTTTAAAAATCAAATACACAGTAACAAAATTTAAAAATCTAAACCAGGAGTAGTGGTATATTCCAGTAATCTCAGCACTTGTAAAAATTAAGAGTTTGAGGCTGCCTGAGATACAGGAGACTATGTTTATAAACAAAACCAATAGTAAACAAATACAAAGAAAATAAAAATCTGCCCTCCTGAACAGGTGCACCCTAATGACAATTCCTGTATCATTTCAGAAATAGTGGATGCAGATACATTATCCAGTTGAAATTGATAATACTGTTACATCTTGTTAGCAAACTGGTTTAATTTTTTTTTTTGATATTTGAGATTATGGGATACATCCACAGAGTGTTGCCCATCTGTAGCCACAGAGGTTTAACATATGTTGCCATTTTGTGCTGACACCTTGTTCTGGGTTGGTGGGCGCTGGCCATCCTAGTAGACACGAGTGCGTTAGGTAATGCGGATGTTCTGCTTATATAATCGGTGCAGACACCATATCCCACTTTGTATGTTTGCCTGGAGGACCGACATCTGTTCCCTTTCTCGCCTCAGCTGCGTTACCTGTGTGTAAGATACTTTTGTTTGTCTTTTGAAGGCATGCTCTCTGTGGCTATGTAGACTAGGCTGTTCTCGAACACACATTGACCCACCGGTCCTGAGGGAGTGACTCTCCTCTCAGGTACAGTAGACTGCTTGTCATAATCCCTAGGCTCACAGGTGTTGGGAGGCATAGAGAACTAAAGTGCAGAAAAAGTGCAGAAATGTCCTGGGTACAGGAGATTCCACCTCTTCCCACTTCTGCTCAACTAGAGCCTCTCCACCCCTTTTCTCGGGCCGCGCCGGGGGCGGGGTGGCGAAATGTTTCTGTGACGTCAGCATACGCAGGACCAATCCCCCTGCCCGAGAGACGATAAATCATTTGCATGGGTCCTCAGTCATTGGTCTCTTCAGCCATCTGGGTTGTCCCAGCTTTTTAAAGGCGCCGCGAAACGGAACGGAAAGCAAGAGTCGAGAGGCGAGGTGAGCTATGAGGTCATCGCAGGCCTTCAGGGCTTGGGAGTGACGTCATCTCCGGGAAGTGTGCTTGCCGGGCTGAGAGCGGTCCTCTCTTCTCGGATGCGTGAGAGGCTGCGCGCCCCACAAAGGCCGCGGCACTAAAAAGGTAACCGTGACATGTTAGTGCGCGCCGCAGACCCCGCATCTGGGGTCGAACCGCTCTTCACCGGCGAGCTGGCGTTAGGGGCTTTGAAGTTATGAGGTGGGGGCGAAGAGGCTTTTTTAACCAGCCTTTCAAGATGGCGGCCCGCTAGTCACGTGCCGCCCGCAGGACTCGATTGGTCGACGCGCGGCGTGGGGCGGGGCGGGGCGGGTGCCGGCTCCTGCCCCTACTGTTTGCTTGAGCGTCCTGGCGCGCTCCTGCGAGCCGCCTCCCGCGCTGCGCGTCCCCGCCGCTCTGAATGTTGTGAATCAAAACGTGGGGCTGGTTCCATCCGGCCGCCGCGGACACTTCTTAAAGGGCCAGCCCGCCGGAGCGCACAGCTGCGTCCTGCGCCGCCCTTCTCTCGGGCCCGGGCTGGGGAGGCGGAAGACAGCAGGCTCGTGAAGCAGCGGGCGCTTCACCGTCCGCACCCCGCATCGCGAACAAAGGAGCCCGCGTGTGGTCGGACGGCTGCCGGTGAGTCGGGCCAGGCCTATAACTTCGGACCCGCACCCCGGAACTACGGCTCCCTCGGGGACGCGGTGTTGTTTGCCGGCCTCGTAGGAGTCGATCCTGAGCTGCGGGAGTGGTGGGAGACGGCGGCGGGGCCCCTGGGCCAGGTGCTGCCTGCGGCTACCTAGTCCCTGCCCGGCCGCTCCTCTGCCTTGCGGAGCGCTGCGGTGGAGAGGAAGGAGCCACCCCCTCCCCCTGCAGCCGCCACTTCCTTTGTTGTTGCTTTTGTCTCACGCCGAGCACATGGTCCGGGATCCTCGGCTCTTAAAGTCACAGCGCTCTAGCCCCAGCGCTACTGCCTGGCCTCTTCCTTCAGTGTTCCTCCGAGTGCGGCATTACGGAGTAAGGGGGGAACAACGGAGGCCCCTCCTGGGACAGGTGTGCGAGCTTTGGTCCAGTCCCTAGGGAGGGTTAGCTTTGGACGACTGCTGGAGCCCCACTGCCCGCGTCTGGCCTGCTTTTGGGAGGAATCTTATCCTCCGGGACTTTGGTTTCCTCCCCCATAATGTGAACACCTGGTTTCTTGTCTCTGGCTTTTTAGGGGCGCCCTGGGGAAATTTCAGTCCCTGCTTTAATTTATTGTAAATAAGGCTTAGCAGAAACTAAAGGAATTCTTTAACCAAGGTCACCCAGGGAGTCTAAGCTGGCTAAGGTGTGGTGGTTCTACCCTAAATCGCCTTCTCGGCCTTTGTGGAAGTTGAGAAGCTCCTGTTTAGAGGGAGGTATGGCGAGCAAGTAGGGAATGGGAGCTGGAATTCCCGCCTAAGCCTGATCTCTTGCTAGAGGGAGCGTATCTTTCTGCAAGACGTCCCTACAGATCAGAATACGTGCTGGGGACACTGTGCTTGGCTGAAAGGGTTGTGGACCCATGGGAAGTTTACACCGACTTCGTAGAGAGTGCAGTGAAAGAGTGGTGTGGGAAAGCGGTGTTGCTAGTTGACCTTGAGTGTGTTGGTTAGTCCAGCTCAGTCACTCTCCTGGATGGCTAATCAAACTTAAAGATACTCCATCTCCCACGTGGCTCCTGAAGTGTTCTGTGGTTTTTCCTCCTAACACTGTCTGAGAGGAATGAGGCTTTTGGGAGTCTGGGCCTAGGGAACTAGCCAGGAGGAACAGTTGTATTCCCCGTGGACTAAAACAAGTCCTTGGGGTTTCAGTAACTGAAATGGGTGTGTCTCCTCTTTTACCTCTTTAGGTTCGGGCAGCACCACCTTTCCTTTATGGGTTACATAGCTAGGGCAGCATGCTTCTCCCTCCTTCAGCACTTAGGGACTTTTATCTGCCTAGGGTTGGGGTGCAGGACAGGACAACTGTCTTTTCTAGTAGTGATAATTCACACTACAGCTGATATTCACTTAAGGTTGCCTCTTTTACCTTTTGAGTGGCCTTTGATGATTCCCTAAGAATAGCCTAAGAGGTTGCTATTTTTACAAAGGAGGAATTTGAGGTTCAGGGAGAGGAAACGATGGCCCTAAAACCTTGGCAAGCAGTTGGAGGTGTTTTTTAGGAGTGATGCTGTTACCTTTGGCCCCATTGCTCCCCACTAAAGGCCCTTCTATCGGCTAGGCATCTTGATTCAGGTATTCAAGTCTTCCTTGACCCTTATTTTTGCCCGTTTGGAATCCCAAAAGTGAAGAGCTGCATGTACAAGTATCTTGAAGAGAAGGCCCATTTTCTGACTGAGAAGGGCAAGTGAAGTTGAGGTGTGTGACCGTGTGTGTCCCTGTGTCCTCATCTCTGTATTGCTTTAGCCTCATTTCAGAGACTAGGATTTGAGGGAAGCGATTAATTTATAATCTCCCAGTGTTTGCTCTGACAACACCCTATCGTTGATGCTAGACTGTGCTTTTACACAGTGTTGGGCTGTCTTAAGGGACTCCTACCCCTGCGGAGTGCCTGAAGCCATCAGCAGCAGTGAATCCAGCTGCTGTGCCCCAGGCTGTGGCCTTGGCCAGGCACTATTGAGCGCTGTGGAGAAAGTGTCTCCGGTGCAGACTTGGAGAATGGGAGCCACAACCTGGGTAGAGGAAATGGTTCTTGTGATGTTTTGGGAACTACTGAGGGCTTAACTGGCACAACACTCCCTGTGGCAACAGGTGGCAGCATTTGGAACTGGACATCAGATAGCCATAGGTCCTGTTGGCTGAGAAAGAGTGGACAGACCACCTTGTGGCAGTGATGGCAGATGGCTGGCTGGTCCAGTGTGATACTCTTTGTGTCCCAGGGTCTGATTTCCAGCATGTTCCTTGCCAGGGCTTCATAAAGCCTGAGGTTGGAGATCCTGACCTGAGACCCACTCTAGGTTCTGCCTGTGGTTACAAGACATGGACATATATTAGGCCTGGTGTGCTGTTAGCAGCAAGCTTCTTTCCTAGTCCCTGTGAAGCCTTGAGGTGACCTTCCCTATGAGCAGCAGTGTGTAGAGACAGGCTTGAAGTGGCCCATTTTCTAGCTTTGACGTGTGGAAGCTAGGACAGTGAGTCTCTTCTGCCAAGCCTGCTAAGTTTTCCTTAGTGGAGTCAAACTTGCCAGTGCACTAGAGGGAAGGGCTCAGCATCTGGCCTTAACCAAGTTCCAAGAGTAGGAAGTAGGTCAGACTATCTTACAGAGCACTTGAGGGAAGTTGAGTCCCAGGTCTCTTTGGAGTTCCTTTTCAGCCAGCCACATGAAAGGGGAACCAGAAGCTCCCCCAGAAGTCCCAGCTGCCCAGGGCTCAAGATTTAGCCCGTCATGAGGCAGAGGAGCTTCCTCTAGCCTGAGTCTCACTCAAACCAGCTGGCCCTGAATTATACTGGTCTGGTCTAAGGAGACTTGATCCCATTTCACAGAGCAGGAAACTAAGACTAGCTTGTCCATGTTGGACCCCAAGCTTCAGAGGAGAACCTGTACTGTCCGGGTTTTATCAGTTTCCAAGTTCTGAATTATACAAGCAACTGGATTTTTTTTCTATCCCTCTACATCTTTCTCTAATTGCCTCCTAGGGTTGTGAACCCCGGTCCAGCCCCTCCACCTCCCTGCTCTCCTGATGAGACCATGGGCTCTGGCAGTGACTAAGTGGCCACCCTCTGCCCCTGTGGGTTACTGTCGAGTCTCAAGACCTAGCAGCAGTGCAGGCCAGCTCTGGGGAAGGTAGGAAAGTCTCCATCTCTGATTCAAGGGCAGCCAGGTTGGCCTGGGTTCAAAGGCAGAGGGGTGGGACCCAGGGCCCTGAGCAACTTGGCTTCCTAGTGTGGGTTATAACCCTGGCTTCCCTCCATGAATTATAAATGAGTGGTGCCCCTCTATCCTGTCGGGGCTCCTCTGTGTGGTACAGCTTTGCCCACGAGGGGTCCCTGGCCAGCCCGCCTGCCCAGGATGAGCACTTACCCTCTCAGCAGCTGCTGCCCCGACCCTCACACCTCTCTGTAGAGGAGCACCGAGCCTCAGCTCCTGCCGGCAGGAGCCCCCGAATGCTGCACCCAGCCACCCAGCAGAGCCCGTTCATGGTTGATCTCCACGACCAGGTATGTAGACCAACTCCTACCCTGACCCCAGCTTATTTCTACCAGACTGGACTAAGGAGTAGAGGCAGCAAAGATGGTTCTATCTTGTTGTACTTGGCATATGTTATCCCATGACGTGGCTAGAGAAGTTGGGTTCCAGAAAGGGGAAGGGTCTTCCTCCCCAGGTTTTCTCTATAGTTTTCTGGTGCTCTCTCCACAGGTGCACCAGGGACCTGTCCCTCTGTCCTACACAGTCACCACAGTGACGACCCAAGGCTTTCCTTTGCCTACAAGCCAGCACATCCCTGGCTGCAGTGCCCAGCAGCTCCCAGCATGCTCCGTGATGTTCAGTGGGCAGCACTACCCCCTCTGCTGCCTCCCACCTCCGGTGAGTAAATGCTTTTTTATGCCCAGGGACATGGCACACCACACTGTGCATGTCACAGGCACCCTCAGGAACTGAGCTGTGTGCCTGTGCAGTCTAATAACTTGGCCTTTTGGCTCTTTCTAGATCTGTGTGTGTGTGCACGCGCGTGCGTGTGCCCCCACACAGATTTAAGACAGGAGTTAAGAGGCTGTTCTGTGGCATGCAGCCCTGGGTGCTCTAGAGCAAGGGTAGTAGGACTGAGAGCCCCTCGGTCTGCGCATACATAAGAATTTAGCTGGGTGGTGTTCCCTGGCCTTCCTGGCAAGCATAGCCCCAGCTTCTCTACCTCTCTCAGCAGCTGATCCAGGCGTGCACCATGCAGCAGCTCCCTGTGCCCTACCACACCTACCCCCACCTCATCTCCAGTGACCACTACATCCTTCACCCCCCACCGCCGGCCCCACCACCCCAACCTACCCACATGGCACCACTTGGGCAGTTTGTATCCCTGCAGACCCAGCACCCACGTATGGTAAGTTTGGGGACTAGAGGGGGAGTGCAGAGTGGGGAAGACTTTTTTAAGACCAGCTGGCTGACCCAACCCTTCCTCCCTCAGCCCCTGCAGCGCCTGGATAATGATATGGACCTTCGAGGAGACCAGCACCCCCTGGGTAGCTTTACTTACTCCACCTCTGCCACTGGCCCAGCCTTGTCGCCCTCAGTGCCCCTTCACTACCTACCCCACGATCCACTGCACCAGGAGCTGTCCTTTGGTGTGGTAAGTGGCCACCCCGTTCCCCAGGCCAGATTGGGCAGTGAGCAGATAGGCCTAGTAGTTGACCCTCACTTGGTTTCCTGTTTGCAGCCATATTCCCACATGATGCCACGAAGACTGAGCACACAAAGATACCGCCTGCAGCAGCCGCTGCCGCCACCCCCACCGCCACCTCCACCATCTTATTACCCAAGCTTCCTACCCTACTTCCTGTAAGTGCCAGCATTGCAGCCCTAACAGCCCCAGGCCCTTGGCCATCTAGTGTCTTCTCCATAGTGTACGCACACAGTCACCCTTACCTCTGCTGGTGCCCTGAACAAATCCCAGGATCCTGAGTTTGAGCTGTGCAGTCTGCACTGCGCACACAGAGGGGTGAGGGTTATTTATACTGCCTCTGCTGACCTGCACTCTGGGACTCCCTCCCTGTCTAGTTCAATGCTGCCAATGTCACCGACCACCGTGGGCCCCACCATCAGCCTGGATCTGGATGTGGATGATGTGGAGATGGAGAACTATGAGGTCTGTAGAGCCTGAGCCAGGGGTAGAGTTGGGGAGACCTCTAGCCTTGGGTACTGCTGACCCCTCCCTTGCCTGGTTCTAGGCTCTCCTGAACTTGGCTGAGAGGCTGGGAGATGCCAAGCCCCGGGGCCTCACCAAAGCTGACATAGAACAGCTGCCGTCCTACCGCTTTAACCCTGACAGCCATCAGTCTGAGCAGACTCTGTGAGTAACACTGAGACCCCTGGGAGGGAGGGTACATGACTCTCACTGTAGGGTAACACTATGCTCCTCTTCAGGTGTGTGGTCTGCTTCAGTGATTTTGAGGTGCGGCAGCTGCTCCGAGTCCTCCCCTGCAACCACGAGTTCCATGCCAAGTGTGTTGACAAGTGGTTGAAGGTAAGGTAGCCTGAGCCAGTTCCTGGGTGTCTCCAGTGGGCAAGTATGTAGGGGAGGGGAGGTCACATAAGAATGGTCTGTGATGTGTGGCTGTTCCTCTCAGGCCAACCGGACCTGTCCCATTTGCCGGGCGGATGCCTCCGAGGTGCCCAGGGAGGCTGAGTGAGGCTCCACAGCCACCCACAAGAACCCTGCCCAAAGCTCCGGAAACGGGTGGGGGGGAAGCAGGGAGTGGCCCAGGGAGAACTGTAAGGGAGGGGCCAGGCCTGTCAGCATTCCCACCTGCAACTCCAGAGCTGGTGCCAGGGTCAGCCCTGGAGAAGCCCCTGCAATAAGCCCCTGCATTTGCCAAGCTCCAAAGACTCCTTCCCCGATCTGCCTGCCTGCCTGCCTGCCCGCCATGGAGCTGCCTGAGTGTCCCCAACTCAGTCTGCCTCTTATCTGCCCTGGGTCCTTCCTGCTGGCTCTGGGAGGCAGGAGTCCATTCCCTAAGTGGTGGCTGGTGTGATTCCCCAGGCCCCAAAATGGGCAAAGGAATGGCCACCGTGGGTCAGCTGGTCTCTTGTACTGAAGTGAAGTGTTCCTTCCCTGCCCTAGTGGCACTGCCAGGTGTGTGGGCAGATAGTAGCCAGAGACCATTTCCTCCTCAGTTCTCCTGTTTGATTCCAGTCAGACTAGGCAGTTAGCTCTGCTTGAGCTGCTGTGTGGTGTGGGTCTGACTCCCCAGGACCCTTGCCCCAGGCACAGCATTCCAGCCCACCCCCAGGCTGGAGAGTATCCCAGCCAGGCTCCATGAGCAAATGGGACGGGCTCCACGCTGGATACATTGTGTTCTGCAGTAGCCGATCTGGGCATGTCCTTGTGTTCCTGGTGGCTGCCCCTCCACCAGTGACAATATCAGACCCATGCTCGATCCCCCCCGCCCCTGTCGTTTTGCATGAATGTGAGGAACAGCAGTTTTTGTTTATTCATTTGGCCCAAAATTGCGTGTAGGGGGTGTGGATATTTAAGAGGTGTTTGGTTTTTTTATTATCTTATTCTCCCTTTGGTTTAATAGGAGTGGGGGCATAGGGACCAACCAGGACCAAATGCCCAGGGGGCAGAGTAGGGTCAGGTTGTGCCACACCAGGCCTCCACATGAGTGTGCGGCTGGGACTGCGCTGGGTGACTGGAAGTCACAGGGCAGAGTTGGGGGGGGCCTGTGCTCAGCTGATAACTGCCATGCACTGTACTGCACATGTCCCTAGAGCCTACCGGGACCGGCTGCTTTTCAGGGCATCTTCTCTCCAGCCAGGGCCTGTGTCCACCTGCCTGGGTGAGTCTCCTCCTAGCAATCCCATGAGGACAGGGATCAGGGAGGGCGTTGAACCTCCACCTCAGGGGGCCCCTCCCAGCCTGATTCCTGCCCTCTAAGGTCTGGAGGAGGCTGTGTTCCTTACCCTCCTTTCAGGTCCCTTTCCTTTCCTTTCTTACCGCCAACCAACTGGGGTTGCTGCCCGGAGTGAACGAACCGCGTGTGGGGCCGGCACATCCTAGCAGGCAGCCATTGGCGCCTGCTGCCTCAGGGATGCTCCAACCACCCTCGTTCTCACAGCAGCCCTGGCTCCCTGCCTCCCACCCTAGCCTGCCAGGGCCCCATTGGCCTGGTCCCACCCCACAAGAACCCAAAGTCTTACTGTATATAACTCCAGGTGATGTTTCTATATTTATAGCAGTGTTGAAATCCACGTGTTTTACACAGAGAACCACCTTCTCCAACCCCCATCCCTTCCTCACCCCAAAAAAGGTTTTCAAACCCATGTGGTTCCTGGGGCAGTGGAATTGGCTCATGGATTATGTTGGCTGCAGTGATGATCCAACAAGCAGCTACTGGGGGGAAATACACCTTTTTTTTTTTTTTTTTTTTTAATCATTTAAAAAAGATTTATGAAACAATTACTTAGGATGTTTGTGATTTGCCGACCTTGCTGTAGATGCCATGTTACCAATGATTTCCTGTGGTGGGGGCTTGGCATTGTTTACTCTTTATTTACCAACTTCTGGCCTAGGCATGACAGTGGGCACCTTCCCCCAGCACTGCTGGGCCCAGCGCCTGTGTTCTGTGTTAGAAAGGTTTTATATATATATATAACTAAACACACACATATATATATAAACACGTGATTTGGGGGCCCTGTTCCTTGCACATCTTACAGTTACCTCATTTTTCCCATGTATGTATTTGAGAAAATGCTAATATATAGAGACAAATGGTTCTTAAAGCTTAAATGTGTGGTTTTTTCCATCCCATTGGACTCACATTGGTTTGTAGCATTTAACATAACTAGTATGTTGTATTATATATGTGTATACTGATTGAAATTTTTAACAGATTTGTACTTTTTTTAAAATGAAAGTTGCTAGTTCTGCTTGACCAAGTAGTGCAATCATTATTTTTTTTAATATTGTTGCTGATTTCAGAGGGATATTCACTAATAAATGTATGATGTACACAAGTGCTGCCCAACTGCCTCCAGCTGCTCGTGCTTTCTGTAAAAGGAAATGGGGAATACCTAGAGGCTGGGGAGCTGCTCAGTGGAGTAGTGGAGCCATGAACTGACCCACACTGACCAGGAACAGCTACCTCGCATGGTATTGGATTTTACTGGCAGGTTTCATGACTCCATCTAACTAGTGTGAAAAGGGACATTGTTCACTCATCATAACTTTTAAATTCTTGGCATCTTGAGTTGATCTCATGTACCCGGGATGGCCTCAGGTTCAAGGTTATAGTTGAGGATGAACTTGAATCTCCAGAAACTTCTGCTTCTGTCTCCCAAGTGCTGGAATTCTAAGCCTGTCCCCCTCACACAAGCCCTGACACTGAAGTTCTGAGGGAGTAGGCTACATGCAGCTCAGTGGTAGTGTGTGGGACCTAGCATGTGCCATGCCCTGGACCTCATCCCCAACATAATGGAAAAACAGAACCCTGAGGTAGATTAAGACTGGATCAGGGTGGAGTCCAGTTCTGCATTTCTCCAAAAGGGAAAACCTCAGGAACGTAGGACAACTGGATGCAGACTGACCAATAGCACAATTAGCCAGACCTATGTACTCCTTGCCTCTGTCCTCTGCCCCAGAGGGGCTTCATTTATCTCCATAGTGACATTGGATACAAGGCTTCAGGAGTGAGCATGACAAACAGCAGTAACTTGTGTGATACTAACCAGAGCTGTGGCCAGGTGCTTCTTATAGTTTGAATCATTTGGGGGCGGGGGTAGGGACGGGACAGGATCAGCTGAAGTGTTTCCACAGTGAAGTCCATTAGGAAGTATCACTGTTCAAACAGGAATAAGGGCTCTGCTAGTCTAACTGGGCCTTGCGCTGACCTGTGCTTTAAGTCTTCAGAGTTGATTCTTAAGGCTGTGTGTGCTTTGACTGCAGGTGCTTGCCCTCGAAGCATGCCAGGATATGACAGATTATGTATTGGCAGCAGCTGAGTTCCCAGGCTCTAGAGCAATAAAATCCAAAGTGAGGGGGAAATGGGTTTTTAGAGACTAGCAATAAATACATGGGGAAAAAAAAAAGCTGAGACACTGCATGTGTCCTAAGCCAGCCTCCAACTTGATAGCAGAGGTTGATCTTTCTGCCTTCTTTCACCTCCCAAGTGCTCGGGTTATAGGCCTGGTCTGCAGTGCTTCCATATTGCTGGGCACTTGACTGACATTCTAACATTAACCTAAACACACGAAAATAACATTTAAAAGCAATATTTCTAGGGATTGGAGAGACAATGGCTCAGCGGTTAAGAGCACTGACTGCTCTTCCAAAGGTCCTGTGTTCAATTCCCAGCATACACATGGTGGCTCACAACCATCTGTGATGGGATCAGATGCCCCCTTCTGTCATGCAGGTGTATATGCAAGTAAAATGAGCTCACATATAAACAATGCTATTTCTAACCAGTCAGTAAGAATTTGGGCCTTTAAAGATGGCTGAGCAGATGAAAGAGTAGTCCTCTTCCAGAAGATTGGGGTTTGGTTCCTAGCTCCAAAGCAGGTGGCTGTAAACCTAGTTTCAGAGGCTCCCATGCCTCTGGCCTCTACAGGCACCCACACATGGCATACACTCACAGACACACGTAAAATTTTAATCCTAAAGGAAAATCCAGGATATGCTGGACACTAAAAACTAGAGCACAGACTAAATTTAGCTGTGCACAAAATAAACTCCATCCAAAGGAATGAATGGTGTCCTGGGGACTGGAGAGATGGCTCAGTGGCACTGGCTTGCTCCTCCAGAGGACCTGAGTTCAATTCCCACATGGTGGCTCAATCATCCATCTATGGTGGGATCCAATACCCTCTTCTGGTGTGTCTAAATAGACAGTTACAGTGTACTAATAAATCTTTTTTAAAAGGTGTCTTGGAATCAACTTACCCAAATTTGAAGAAAGTTTTTAGCCTTTTCTGAAATTGATAGAAAAATATCAGAACCATGTAATTGGCTCACCAAGTGACACTTGGTGACCTGTGCTTGCTCCTTAGGGCTCGGTGGGAGAAGAGAACTTTCTGTGAGTTGTCATCTGACCTCCACATTGTGCCATGGTGCATACTACGTGTGTACACACACCCACACAAATGTAAAAAGCCAACGTGATAGACTATTATAGAACAAAAAGAATCCAAAAGGTAGGGCTGGAGAGATGGCTGGGTCTTTTAAGAGTACCTGCTGCTCTTACAGAGGACCCAGGTTTGATTCCCAGCACCCACATGACTCAAATGGAACTCCAGTATGGAGGGAAGGGGGATATAAAAGGTGTGTGTGTATGTATGTGTATATATAGTGCACAGACATGCCCAGTCAAAACCACATTTTGTTTCTAGTCTCACTGTATAGTCCTAGCTGTCCTCAAACTCGGTGTGTAGAACAGGCTGTAGATCTGCTTTGTTTCTGCCTCTGGAGTGCTGGGATTAAAGGTGTGAGCCACTTTGCTCAGCTTGAAAAATTGTTTTTAAAAGCCCAGAAAGCCAGTGTACACAAATTGGCTTTACTTACACTGACATTGCACAGTTTATGCAATAGTTAACAGAGTGGATAAAAGATTTACTGGTCGGGCTGGAGAGATGGCTCAGTGGTTAAGAGCAATGACTGCTCTTCCAGAGGTCCTGAGTTCAAATCCCAGCAACCATGTGGTGGCTCACAACCATCTGTAAAGAGATCTGATGCCTTCTGGTGTGTCTAAAGACAGCTACACAATGTACTTACACATTATAAATAAAAAAAAAAAAAAAAGATTTACTGGTCAACATAAAACTCAAAAACTTTTAGGAAGATAGGTAGAAATTGCCCTATCTAGGGCTAAGCAAAGTAGTTTTGGCTACTATGTCAACTCAACTCATAATATAAACTAGTAATTTGATATCAAACCACATACCTGACAAAGGGTTCCTCTCTCAGATACATAAAAACAAAAATTCAATATACAATTTACCAAAGACCATTTTGTTGCTTATGAAAAAAATGTTCAAGTCCATCAGCCATTACAGAAATCCAAAAGAAACAATACAACATTTACAAAGCCAGTGGAAACTAAAGGGTCCTGACACAGGCCAGCTTGAACTCCAGTAGCGGCTGCAGCAGGGAAACTTGAGCTGTTAGAAATGTGTTTGCAGCCTTCAGGCCCACTGCTCACAAACCTACTCTGGAAACCCGAAAGACCTGTAACATCTCGACAGTTCAGCTTACTTCCTCGTGCTGCCCAGAGTTCAAATCTGGTCGGAGTTGTCACTAGCTTGTATGGGCCAGTTTTTCCTGCTCATCCTGTTTAAGGTCAGTCACCCCCATGTTGTTAAAAGCATCCTGCTTGTCTGCCAGCTTTTCTTGGAGAGGGCAAAACAAGAACCTGGGTGGAAAAAAAAGGAGCCTGGTTTCTACAGACTGCTGCAGCCAATCTGAAGGATTACACTTGATTCTGCTTATCTAATGCCACCAGAATGAGAGCATTGGGGAAACTGCAAACTAAGCAGGAGGAACGTGGGGTTAGAAATTGGAAGCAAGGGGCTGGAGAGTTGGTTCAGTGACTAAGCATTTGTTCTTACAAAGGATGTGGGTTCAATCTTCAGGACCTACATGGAGGCTCACTGCTTCCTGAGGTATCTATCAGACATGCATATGGTGAACAGACAGACATACATACAAAATAAAAGACATCTTAAAAAAAACCAGACCATTTTTATTTAAAAATGAAAAGGCTGAGAGAGCAGCAGGAGGAAGTCCTTTGGGATGGCAGAGTGAACTATATTCCATCAAGTGGATCTGCATATGACAGGGAGGAATCACACAAACACGTGCATGGGGGGGGGGCGTTCATGTAAAAACTTTTGAAAGCTACAGATTGTACCAATGTCGGGTTTCCAGCATAGGTTTGGTTTTGGTTTTTCATGCTAGGGCTCAAGCAAGAGGCTTCTTGCATTGCACACTCTCCGGACCAACAGGCTGCTGAGAAGGAACCCTAGTCTCTCTGCCTACCAGCTTCCATCAAAGAGGAAACAGGTACACACACGGAGGATCCTGTTGAAACATTTTTGCACTATAACTCTAAATTTGAAATACAAAAGTTTAGGAAAGCTGGATCCCACCCACTTGGAAAGGTTAGAAAGGTGGGAGGCCCTTGGTGGGTTTGAGACTGGGCTGGGCAGCCTAATGAGTTTGGTCTCGAAACCAAATAGCCTATGGAAAGGCCCACCCCAACAGAACAAACTGGATTAAGGTCCCCTTGTCTTTGAGCTGTGTTTACCACTTTAAGGTATGACATGGGGCAGGATCAGAAGGCTCTCAGTGGTTCCCTTTCAGAAACTCTGCCTCTGTGCTAGCAGCTCCAATTGTGGAGGACCCATGCTAAGCATTCTGTGCCCTGGATGTTCAGCTTGTACCTTGGCAGGAGGAACATTCGGAGTTCTTGGGCTACAAAGATCATGTGAAAAGCCTAGGTATTTTACAAAGGAAATTTGATTACCCTGACTCCTATGTGAAGCTGAGTTCTTGGCATATCATTTGTGTCAAATAAATGTATTCAATAAAATTAGCTGACCTCTGCTTCAAGCCAATTCAGAAGTGGCTGTTAAAATAACACAGCTGGTTCAAATGATCAGGAGGACCTCAAAGGAGAGGCACCGGAGGGATGAGGGAGGCACTACAGGGCCAGGGGCTGTTTCTTCCGTTCCTCCCGGAGGGGTCTTACTTCCACCCGGAGAAACTGGGCACTAAACAGTTGGGTCCTAGGACTGACCAGGAGTGAGGTGCGCCCTGGGCCGCAGGCTTGAGTGAACAGAGACCCTGCTTTGGTCTGCCTCTTCTCAAACAACTCTTGCTGTCAGCCACTCTCCACGCAGGAAGTAGAAAGCCTCGGCCCTTTGGGCAGCCTGGGGTGAGTCAGTCTTTTCTTGAATGAGGAGACAATGATTTCAACTCATTCCAGAGGAAGGCAGAGAGGAGGTATCATGGTGTGGGTCCCTGGCACCTATCCTGGCAGTGACTCTGCATGGGTGCAGGTTGTAGATGAACAGCACCACAACCCCCCTGTTCCTTTCTCGGTTCCCAGCTCTCCCCTCTGTCCACCCAACTCCCAAATCCTTCTGATGTCCCCTGGCAGTGTGTGCTGTGCTGAGGACTTCGCACACCTGAGAAAGCCCATGACACCGCCAAGCACACCTATCATGGGACCTTCTTCTGTTTGTCCTTCTGTTTGTCCTGGCTGGCTTGAATTCTGAGCTGCCAGGCTGGCCTCCAGAGTACTGGAATTAGATATATGCCTCCAAGTCCATCCCTTCTCTTCCCCACGGTAAGCAAGCCGTCCTATTTCCTGGCCCGGGAAAGGAGTTAACTGTGCATAAGGTCACAGCCAACAGGAAGAGGGATTCCGCCCCAGGTCTTTCACGTGCAAATTTACCACACGGATGTGCGCACATGCCTCTCCCAAGTCCAGCTTCAGCGGCCTTTTCCCTCCAGTTACGTCTCCTGAATTTCCCATCACACCTTGCGGAGGGCCCTCCAGTCTACAGCTCCTGCTGAAGCCAGTTAGACTAGAGCTACAGTGTGCGCCATCATCCCAGACCCCTGGCAAAAAGGAAAGGACAGTGTAGATACTTTCAGAATACGTGGGGACTAACTAAACAAGCATTTTAAATGAGCGACCTGCTCGTAGAGAAAGCATTCGAGGAACTGACCCAGCCCCCGAGGCCCCAGTGCCTTTAACACAGACCCTGCCCTCCTTGGTGACTCGGATGAAAGGATCAGTTATTAACCCACAAACAATTATTACTGTTTTTTTGAAGTATGAGATTGTGGCAAGACGGGATAACTCTCTGGTCTCTGATGTTACTATCCTCTGATAGAAAAGTGCATTCTGGAAAAGACCCTCAAACAAGACAGACAGCTCATTCCTGGCCAGTGCTCAGCTCCATGACAGCACCCACATACACCTTGGCTTCAGGCTACCTACATCTGCTGAGCAAAACCACATTTACTTTTGCGAATGCATAAACACTTTCTGTGATATTTAGAAATATCCAGGAAAAAAAAAAGCTAAGAGCTAGGCAGGGATGCTTACCTTGCATGCATAGAGTCCTGGGTTCAATTCACATATAATTTTTTTTAAAGATTTACTTATTTATTTATTATAAGTACACTGTTGATGTTCTTCAGACATACCAGAAGAGGGCATCTGCTCTCATTACAGATGGTTGTGAGCCACCATGTGGTCGCTGGAGTTTGAACTCAGGACCTCTGGAAGAGCAGTCAGTGCTCTTAACCACTGAGCCATCTCTCTCCAGCCCTCGGGTTCTCTCAATAAGGTACTGTGACCTGGAAGCCTAAACTGAAATTAACCTTTCCCTCCCTAAGTTGCCCCTTTTAAAAAAAAAAAAAAAAGAGGGTTTCTTTGTCCTGGAATTTGCTCTGTAGAGCTGGCTGGCCTTGAACCCACATACCTGCCTGCTTCTGTCTCCCTAACCCTGAGAACTAGGATCAAAGGTGTGCACCACCATGCTGAACATTCCTACATTACAACAGAAATGAAACTGGAACAAATGGGAGGGATGGACTAGAGTTCAGGAATGCTGGTGGCAGACGGGAAGTTAGGAGCACACTCTTATGGTGCTGTGAAAACACAACTCTCTCTCTCTCTCTCTCTTTCAAAAAAACACACACACACAAATACATAAAGTTAATGTGGGGTTTGAGCTCAGTGCTAGAGAGCACTTACAGAGGATCCATGTTCAATTCCCCCCATTTATATGCTGAATGCTTTTATTTGCTTGCTTGCTTGCTTGCTTGCTTGCTTGCTTGCTTGTTTCTCAAAACAGTTTCTCTGTATAGCCCTGGCTGTCCTGAAACTAGAAATACACACATACTATGTATGTATGTATGTATGTATGTATGTATGTATGTATGTATATGTATATATATATATACACACATATATATATATTTTTAAGTTCTGGTTTTATGTGTGTGTGTTGAGTAGTTGGAATGAAACCCAGGACCTTCTACACAGCACTACCCAAGGATTCTATCAATAAGCTATAGCTTCAGCCTGGAAGGAAAAAAAAGCTTTTATGAGCTGTAAACAATTCCCACAAATTATCCCCGACACTGGCTCCAGCCTCCCCATATACAAGGTAAATAAAGTGTAATAAAATTAAATAGAATATTAACAATAGGTATCTCTGGTCAGCATTGTAATTTTTGAGACAGGTTCTATGTAGCCAAGACTAGCCTCAAACTTGAGTTCTTCCTGCCTCAGTCTCCCTAGTAGTGTATTTACACACGTGTGCCATTATGCCTGACTTCCCTGTTTTTATGTACTCCTGAATTTTCTCACCATAAAAAAAGAACTAAACCATAATCAGAAAAACAATCTCTTCCCCCACCCCTACCCCAAGGCAGATGTTAACATAATTTCTGTTGAAGACTCATGGTGTAGTTCAATGGCAGAAGTCAGATGGGGACAAAGTAGTCCAAGTGGGTGAACTTCAGGGTCACCCATCAGAGTGACAGAGATCCTGCTACCTGGTGACACATCACAGAAAACCAAGTAGCTTTTACTGACTTTTTCTTGTAGGCCATGTGGCCTTAACTAAACCTTCCTGCCTCAGCCCTGAAAGGACTGGTACTGAGATCACCACGCCCTGCTTTCAAACTAACAGGATGTATCTTACAGGGAAAGCAAGTCTCAATTCAAAGGAGAAACCTGGGAGTTTCAGGGTGTCATCCTGAGAGTTAGCAATAGGAAGTACCAGGGTGTGAAGGGTAGCTGAGGTATGGGGAGAGGGCTCTAGCAGGGGTATAGCACAGGAGGGTCAGGGGCTTGGCTCAGCAGGTAGAGGTCCTAGCTGCCAACCTGGACAACCAGAGTTCAAACCCTGGGATGCACGTGATGGAGAGAACTGACTCCTTCATATCTTTTGGTCCTCTTATTCTCAAAGTAGATGGATAGGTAACTTTTTTTTTTTTAACTAAACACACAGGAGATCCAAAAGTACTGTAAGTGAGGTACGTAAGAGGCCAGACAATAGCTGCCAATAAGCAAAGCCCACACTTTACCCGAACCCTTTATTCATACCGGAATAAGTTTTATTGTTTTGACAATTCTGGGGAGAGAACTAAGACTCACCCACAACACTGGGCTAGTCTTCTGCAGCTTAACTCTGGCCACTCAGGCAAATGTCCACTGAGCAAGCAACACATTTTTGCAAACATGATCGAGGGTATTTAGCAAACCCCTGCGTTCGCAGCGCCCAGCATTCAGTCACACTAAAACGCTACACACAGGCCAGGCAAGGTGGCAAATGCCTTTAATACCAGCACTTAGTGATCTAAGTTTAAGGACAGCCTGGTCTACATGTCAAGTTCCAGACCAACCAGAGCTACACTGAGATAGACCTATCTGCTGAAACCCTGGCCTAGAGAATAGAGATCACTTGGCCAGAACCACAGCCAAGACTTGGGTCTAGCGTCGTATGTTTAAGTTGTCCTTGTCTCTGTTATTGCCACAGTTTTTATAAATAAATGTTCAATAAACTGTCAAATACCCGTTTTTATACTTTTGACCTCAGGTGAATAGTCTTGCAGACAGTCTGGGCAGACATCATTAGTAATAATCCTCATGTACTTTCAAGATGGAGCTGTGCACACACCTGAGGCAGATGTGAATGCAGGCAAAACACCCACATACATAAAATGAAGGTTAAGGCAAGTGGACCTCCCTCCTCCCACCCGTGGAGATGCAGCAGACTGGGCTGAGGGTGACAAGGAGCCACAGAATTCTCTGAATGAGTTCTCTGTACCAGGAAGGGGCAGGGAAGACAGGCTGAGACTCCCATGAGGATTCTCCTTTGCTAGTTCTTTGCATGAGCTCAGCTCTGCTTTACAGGGACAGACAGCTACTCTTCCATGACAATGCTCTTACCAAGTACACACCTATGGGACAGGGCGCAAACATGCAGTGTATCTGCTGGTTGTTCCAAACTCAAGTTCATTTAATTTTCCACTTCTAAAAGGCAAAGTTAGCTTCATTTACAATTGGGGCAACTAGAACTGGCTGAGTCACAAAGCCAATAAGCGACAGGGAAAACTCAGTTCCACAGCAGGCCCCTCTTCCTATACCAGCTAGCTGCTTCTCACAGGGATACAGTACGTCTGTGGAAGGTATGTGGAAATCACTCAACAGACGCTTCTGGATTCTTCCTCACTGGCCCTCACCCTTCTCTCCACATGGGAAAGCTTCCAGACAGAAAGACCCACAGCTGGTTTTATAATTTTTTGTTATAAAATGTTTAATGTTAACCTACAATAATACAATGTAAACCTTTATGAAAAAATTTGAAGTACACTAGACTTCTTCAGGAAATTATTAACTACTCAGGAGCAGTACAGGTGGGGCACTGCATCTCTTGAGGATGCATTTTTTGTTGTTGTGTTCTTCACAAGTCAAAACTTCCCCCCAGACAAACAGAAAAGCCAATCAGCTGTAAGTTGGAGGTCCCTGTTCAGTGACGGATGACACCCTCTGATTATGTGCTCTGGGCTACTGCTCCTTCTCAGTCACCTTCTGACATCTGTTTGTTGGCCTTGGCACCATTAATAAGATTCTTAACTGATCACTTGGAAATTCAATTTTTTTTGTAATGTTTAAAGAAATAGGAATTTTCTTGCCTTCTCTGCATCTCATAGTGGAAGCAAGCAAGGAGAAAAACACAAACAAGAACAAAACCTATCTGCCAAAGACACATCTACAGAGGAAGAAAAGACCAGCCCGAGGCTGCAAAAATTCAGCATACTCAGGCACTGTTGCTTGGTCGTCCCCAATGGTCATTCAGCTGAGGCCACTTGAGAGGGGATCGAGGGGCAGGACTGCAAACAAATGCTTCCACTGTCCATGACTTGACTTTGGAATAACTGGTGGGATATTCTGGAAGCAATTTAAACAATAGCAAATAGTTGTGGGTCTCTTCCAGCTCACAGCTCTTGTGAGTCACAGATCCAACTGGCTCGAGGGACAAAATGTGAAGTCCACAGCTCACCCAGGGAGAGAACTGGCGCACAGACAGCAGAACCAGGGACAGCAAGAAAACTCAAGCGTTTCACAGCTACCGCAGAGCCTCGTGTGGTGGTGCACACCCACACTTGCACCACAGGAGTGGGGAGCAGGAGGGGAGCTCAAGGCCAGCCTTGGGTATGTAGAGTCTGAGGCCACTTTGGGCCATCAGAACCTATCTCAAAAAACTGAGAGGAAAGCTAAGGGAGTTGGGTAGGTACTTCAGCACAAGCCTCCAGGACATGAACAGGCTGCCCTCAGAGTTGTGGCAACAGGGGACCCTTTATGTAATTAGTCTGGCATCTAGTATCTTTTTGCAGTTATGAGAAGACAAAAGGCATAAAATTAAAACATACACATTACAGAATGAGATTAAGAGGGAAAATCAGAACTTCCCCAGCAGCCGTGAACAAGAGACTTCCACACGCCCATGTGCCAGGCAGAGAGACAGGGGCTACAATCTGGGAGGGAGGCTCCCAGTGGGAAAGTCCCTCTGCATCACTGTGGGCAGACAGACTTCACCTGACGGTCCTCTCAGCCTGTCACTGTAAGAGCCAGCAGGCCTAGCAGCGCTAACACTTCCCCAGGTAGAATCAGAGCCCTGTGCTAAGGCCTCAGGGATCTTCTCAGGTTTTCTGAATGACTCCAGCCGTCCTCACCATGCACCCTCTGACAGTGGAGAGCTGCAGAGATCAGAAGCACAGGGCTATCAGAGCAGTGGCTACAGTAACTTCAGGGAGCTGCAGTGTGTCAAGCCTGTACCAGCCTAGCTAGTCCACACTGGAATACTTGTCAGTACACAGGCATGTCTTAATCCATGGCTCAACCACACACCCACTACCAAAAATTCAATCACAGAGGAGACATTTAGAGGGGGAAAAGCTCCTGCTGCTTCACCAAGCCAAGAGGAAGGCTGCAAACTATCCCTAGTGCCATGAAATGTGCTTTCCAACAACATACATAGGCTGGGAGTCCAACTTCTCTTTCAAAGTTTCTGGTTCAAAACCTTTGAGACAGGATCTCTCTGTAGACTAGGCTGGCCTGGAATTCAGAGACCTGCTGCCTCTGCCTTCCAGTGCACCACCATGCCTACAATGGGTCTATCCTTAAGCATCATTATCATACTTGCACTGAAACAAGACGAGCTTCCACGGGTGGAATGGTGGGCCCAGGGCCGGTCCCACTAGTCCTCTGGAAAGGCACCAGCTTGGCAAGTGAGGAAAGGTAGGAAGAGCAGCATGTGCAGTCAGAGGGAACCAGGAGCTGCTATCCTTTGGCTCAGACCCCTTCACCACCACCTGGTACAGACGCCAAGGAAAAGTAGTACCTGTGTGTGAAGGTGAGCACACACCTTACACACAGACCTTCGTGGGTCATAATCCCACACTTCCTCTCATTGCTGTAAATGGGATACACGAGTGGCAGAACTGCACCAAACCAAGAGGAACAGTGGCAGAAGGAAGCGCAAACAAGCCCAGGGCACCTTTATTACACTGCCTTGGACCTGGAGCCCGGGGCATTGGCTCTTTATCAAATCTAAGGAAAAAATACACCTAAGTCAGCCTCATTCCTTTGGTCATTATCATTACAAAGCAAACAGAAACAAAGTTATTCATAAACTGTGGGCAGTCTCATTCCGTTCACTCCCCTCTTCCTCCAGAAGTGGGAGGAGCAGGTCCTCAGGAGCAGCTGGCGGGTTTCATTTGTATTTTCTACAAAAGCAAGAATGGCTGAGAAATAGTGGGAATGTCTCCTCCCTACATGGCCGAGGGACGGGTGGAGGTGAAGTCTCTTCACTGGAAGGTGGAGAGGAGGCTGTGGGGAGGTGAGTCTGCCGAGCAGGTTTGCTCACTGCTGACCTTGCACACGGACACAGGTTGTGACTCTTGCAGGCAGCATGGTTTCTGATCCTTCCACAGGATGCAGCAGTTTTTAAAAAAAATATTGTATTATAATAATAATAATATGAATTTATCTCTTGTTCTCTGTTTTTGTTTTTCCATTTCTTTTAGGGATTGGGGTGGGAGAAAGGAGGCAGAGAAGTGTCATTCATCTGTCAGGTCCTGAACAAAGAGAACTTCTGTGTGGCTTAGTCCAGCCTCCTGCAGTGTGGGGGGGTTGGGCCATTCCTCTGAAGGAACACAGGGAAGAACTCGTCTTGGAAAATTGGCTTCAATTTGAAACTTTTCAGGGCTTTCCTTCAAGGAGAATAAGAAGTCATGGATGACCTGTGGGTACCACAAAGAAAAAGCAAAGTGAGGAGAGACCCACTGTGAAGTTACATGTCCCAACCTTCCCCAGGAAGACCCAAGAAGACAGTAGTGATATCTCAATGGAATTCTATCTTTTTAAAAAAGAATTTACCAGGCGGCCCATGCCTTTAAAAAAACAAAACAAAATAAGCTTCAGAGTACATGCCTATGAACATCCCCAGTTAGAGAAAACCTACAGTGGGAAACCAGAACCACGTCACTAGTGTGCACCATAAATAAATGTCCACAGTATTGTCAGCTCACTAGTAAGAACCTTAAACCACGTAAAGGAGACAGAAGACCACATGAGCTCAGCACTTTTGGAGGCTCGATCAGGTGAGTTCAAGGCCAGTCTAGTCTACATACTGAGTTCTAGGACAGCCAGGGCTGTGTCTTAGAAAAAAAGAATTCACATAAGCTAGTCATCTGAATTATGTTCTCCCCCCTTAGAGAATCTGTCCTTAGGTAAAGCTAAACAATATCAAATTTTTATTTACTGATTAGAGGGGTCTCACAATGTAGTTCACAGTGGTCTTGAACTCCGAGACCCATCTGTCCTCTTCTGCCTCTCCCAGTGCTGAGATCAAAGGCAAGTACCAGCTCTGAGAAATTACAACCATCAAAGCTGAACAATACTTACTCAGAAATAACCATAGTTTCAGAAAATATGTAAAGTGTAGTGTGCAGAATATTTCCCTTCCAGTAATTTTATAAGTGGTCTGTCAACCTAGTATCCCATTACCCCAGAAGACTTTAAATAACCTCAAAATCAGAAAATTTAAAAGATATATTACAAAATTTAATACACCCATCCCTTCAATACCATGGAGGTTTCAGGATTCCTCCCCCAAGCCAAAATCCTCAGACATTTGGCTATAACTCATGTATTCTCCTGCCTTCCTTAAAATGGTTTCAAGTACTCCATCACTAGTGAGCTGACAATACTGTGCACATTTAATTTTGGTGCACACGGATGATGTAGTTCAGGTGGGACCAGGTTTTCTCCAACTGGGGGTGTTTGTAGGGATGTACTCTGAAATTATGAGGGTATGAGTTTTCTCAGTCTTTTAAAGATTTATTTATATATGTGAGTACATTGTCACTGTCCTCAGACACACCAGAAGAGGGCTTCAGATCCCATTACAGATGGTTGTGAGCCACCATGTGGTTTCTGGGTTAACTCAGAACCTGTAGGAAGAGCAGACAGTACTCTTAACCACTGAACCATCTCATCTCTCCAGCCTCTGCCTCTTCTTTTTTTAATAATGGAGGTTCTACACTTCCTGGTTAGCCAAAAGCTGTATATATATTATGTCAACAGTTTTAATGTTCAGGCTCTCTTAGATAGAGCTGCGTTTGGATGGATGGCTTCCGTGTCTCATGCACATGGCCCCATCCCTCTGAACAACGCCTTGCTTTCTGACAAGCTGTTCTAGGTTTCTAGCCTAATGTTTTCTTTCTCCTGGTTCAACCTCACAAACAACCATTTCAATAATAGCTGTTTATTTAAAGTTTTTTGATTTTAATTCTTTGAGACAGTTTCTGTAGCTCTGGCTGTCCAGGAACTCAGCCTGCCCTGTCTCTGTGCCCTGAAGCTGAGGTGGATGGAAGGCAGTTCACCACATTCAATGGTCCATTCCTTTCCTTCTTTGCACTGTAGCCATCAGGGCTGGCCATCACTGAAGATGTGCCACTCCTAAGATTGTATGTGAGGGTGGAGTTTACAGGGCAGCACCGGGTTTTCAAGAACAATAAATTATTTGGTACATGTTACTATCAGGGAATGTTTAATTCCAGACCAGCATGAAATTTAACTGTGTGTCTCCTTTAAATGTCATCCTCCTCTCCAAGTCCCTTTTCCAACTAAGCATTTCTTTTAAGTTTTTATTTATAAGGCCACACAGGTGCTTAGCAGTAAAAGGGCCCTTGCTGCTCTCAGAGGACCAAAATTCAGCTTTCAGCACTGTTGGGTAATTCACAACTGTCAGTAAGACACATACACACACACATTAAAAGCCTAAGGGTTCTTGTTAGGTTTCACACATAGAAACTTTTCCTCTGAATATTAAACTTCAGGGAATTCCACAACCACAGAGGAAAAGGTGAGTGAAGCTGTAAGTTGAGATTTGTATGCAGGGCGGGGACATGGTGGCACAGCCTTTAATCCCAGCTCAAGAGGCAGAGACAGGCAGATCTCTCTGAGTTACAGGACATCCAGGACTACACAGAGAAGCCCATCTTGAACCCACTCCTGCCCTCTCAAAGACCTACATGTACCTGTAGTTAAGAAAGAAGAATCAACATGTGGTGACCACATACTACATAGCAGGTACTCTGGGGGGCACAGTTATGTTACCCAACAAAAAATTCCAGGGCCAGAGATGGATAACTAATTAAAAAAATTGGCTGCTCTTCCTAAGGTCTTGAGTTCGGTAGTCTCATGTAACTCTCATGGAATCTGATGCCCTCCTCTGGTATGTAGATGGACATGCAGACAAAACATACATCCATAAAATATTTAAAAAAAAAAAAAAATATATATATATAAATACATTTAAAAATCTAAGGCTAGAGATACTGATTAATGGGAGACCCTGAATTCCATCCCAAGCACTGGAAATTAAAACCCCAAAAAGCAAGTGTGAGTAGTGCTCTCAAAACACGGAGCACTTCCTTCCCACGCCACGCCTCCTTTGCAGTCTGTGCTAGGTCTTTGCATCTTACCTTGTGTGCTGACTCACACGTTGTAGTTCAGAACAGTTAGAGGGGTGGGCAGGAACCCTTCAAAAGGGCTCAGCACATAAAGGTTCTGTCAAGCCTGAAGGTTCCATTCCTGGGACCCACACAGAGGAAGACCAACCAGAGGTCCCATGGTTTGCCCTCTGCCCTCCCTCCACATGCACACATCTACAGCACAAATCTACAACACCATGTGGATTAGGTGATCCTTACTGTTAGAGACTGGGAAAAATGAAATCGTCTCTCTACTCTGGAATCATTGGGTAACTTGAAAATGATCTTGACACTTTCAGGGTCATCAGGGGAGGGCTCTGG
Organism: Micromys minutus; assembly: GCF_963924665.1. Lineage (NCBI taxonomy): Eukaryota > Metazoa > Chordata > Mammalia > Rodentia > Muridae > Micromys > Micromys minutus. Next base: position 99,969,300 of record NC_137969.1, read on the forward strand.
GGGCAGGCATTCCAGCTTCCTCTCCTTTTCCTCCTGTAAGTTCTAGAGAGACACAAAGCAAAGGTGGTCAAACAGGGATAGAAGAAACCCAAAATATAATGGCCATGAATGTTTACTGAAAGTTTATGAGCAACTACTGAAAAGAAATCCTCCTGAGGGCCAGCAGGATAGCTCAGCAGGTAACAGTGTGTGGGCCCTGAAGGTACAAGCCTAAAGACAGACTGAGCTCCATCCTCAGAAACCATGGTAAGAGTGGAAGGAGTTGTCTTCTGACCTTCACTTCACAGAAGCACTGTGGCATGGGTGTGACAATGCTCTCAAGTCACATACATATATAATGGATACATAAATTTTCCTTTATTGACTGGATGAGGCAGGGTCTCATTATAGAGCCCTGGCTGTTATAATAGATCAGGCTGCCCTTAAACTGACAAACTGGCCTCAATCCTGCCTCTGCCTTCTGAGTGACAGGATTAAAGGCCTGCACCACTACATTTGGCTGGACAAAAATGCAAAAGCAACCCTTCAAAAAAAAAAAAAAAAACCCTCTTGGTAAAAAACAAGGAACAAGCCTACTGTACTGCATGCACCGCTGACATATGAGGCACTGAGTGTTGGGGAAAGGGTGTGTCCTGGCCAAGCAGCAATGCAAAAGACAAGGAACAGAAGTGTGGCTCACCTGCCGCCTTCGCTCCTCGGCCAGCTTCTGTTGCTGTACCTCCTCCTCCTTCCGGCGTTTCCGCTCTTTTTCCTCCCTCTTCTTCCTCTCTTTTTCCTGGTCTGCCCTGAGAGAAGCCAGGTAGGCCTCATCCTGTTGTTGTCTCAGCACCTGGGTTTGGTTCCTTTCTTCCCTGTGGACAGATGAAATTTGAAATTTGTTCAAAACACTAATTTCACAAAATTGTTTTCCTAACCTGTCTTCCTCCTCATGTTCATTCCTACATCCCTAGGATGAAACCCAGGGCCATCTGCATGCTGGGCAAGAACATTCATTTCTTCACTGTGTTTCTCCCACTTCCCTTCTCTTGAAGGTCAGCCTCTAGCTTGAGATCCTCCTGCTTCAGCCTTTCAAGTACTGAGATTAGAGAAACATCCACCATGCCCACCCCCTGGCTTCTATTATTAAACAATCTATTTCTTAATGAGACAGTGTCATGGTTGTTGCTATTTACTTGTAAATTTGACACAAGTGGACCCAACTAGTTACCTAAGAAGAGAGCCACAACTAAGATAATCCCTGGCCAATGGGGAAACCTATGGGGTGCTTTCTTAATTAGTGATTCATGTGGGAGGACCCAGTCCGCTGTGGGCAGTGCTTACTCCCTACGCAGGTGGTATGGGATGGTATTAAAACACAGGCTGAGCAAGGCATGAGTAACAACCTGGTTTGTAGCAAACAGCCTCTGCTTCATTTAGTTTATGTCCTGACTTCTCTCAGGACTATCCTGACTAGTTTTTATGTCAATTTGACACAAGGTAGAGTCTTTTGACAGGAAGAACCCTAATAAAAAAATGCCTCCTTAAGATCAAGCTGTAAGCAAGCCTGTAGAGCATTTTCTTAATTAGTAATTGATATGGGAGGGCTCAGCTCATTGTGGGTGGGGGCACCCCTGGCCTGGTGGTCTTTGGCTCTATACGTGTCTGAAGACAGCTACAGTGTGCTCATATACAATAAATAAATATTTTAAAAAAGAAAGAAAAAATGTAGGCTGAGCAATCTGGTAGGCAGCACTCCTCCATGGTCTCTTCCTCAGCTCCTGCCTTCAGGTTCCTGTCCTATTTTGAGTTCCTGCCCTGACTGCCTTGGATGACGAACTGTGATACAGAACTGTAAATAAAATAAACCCTTTCCTCTCCAACTTGCTTTTGTTCATGGTGTCTTATCACAGCAATAGAAACCATGACTAGGACACAGGTTCTTAAGTATCTCAAGGTGGTCTCAAAACTCACTATGCATTAAAGAATGACCTTGAATTTCTGATCACTACCCAAAGTGTTAGGAACTCAAGTGCATTCCCCGTCTATTTTCTCTTCTACTGAAGATTAGGGAGCAGGGTAAAAATGCTGATCCATGAAGAAATTTCTAAAGCAGAGCACAGCAAACTCATGTGGAGTTTGAAATCAAAATCTGGGCATCACTTTGTAGCAAGTGCTGCTACCCACTGAGCTATTCTCATGGCTCTCCACTTACTCTCTGACAATCTCATGCATTTAGATAATCAACCCCAATCCCCTCTCATCCCCCCCCTTTTGTATTGGAACCTTCTCAACAAATCCTTCTGATTGTCCTTCTAGATGTGGCCATTGAGTAGTTTCCCAGACAGAGGGTAGTTTCGAATTATTTACAGAAACATGGAGACTACTCCCCACAGTAACCACTGAATGCTAACAGTCCCTCAGGGAGGGGCGGGCCAACGAGTGGTTCTTCTTGTCACGCTCCATGCTCTCTGCTTTAACTCTCACTCTGCTCTGAGTTCAAATCCCAGCAACCACATGGTGGCTCACAGCCATCTGTAATGGGATCCGATGCCCTCTTCTGGTGTGTCTGAAGACAGCCACAGTACACTTATATTATATATATGTATATATGTGTGTGTGTGTGTAAAATATATATATATATATTAAATAAATCTTAAAGAAAGAAAGAAAAGAAGTATAATTTTGCTGGCCCTCAATCTTTAAAAAAATATTATTTCAAAAATTGTGTGTGTGTGTGTGTGTGTGTGAAAGAGAGGGAGGGAGGGAGGGAGGGAGAGATAGAGAGAGAGAGAGAGAGAGAGAGAGAGAGAGAGAGAATATATACATGAAGGAGTTGGATATCCCGGAGTTGGAATTGGGAACTGAACTGGGGTTCTTTGGATCTTAAACGCTGAACCATCTCTCCAGTCCCTCCACTTCATTTTTGATGACAAGATTACTCAATGAACCTGAAGCTTGCTCACTGGCTAGACTGACTGACCTGCAAAGCTTGAGGATTTTCCTGTTTCCGCTCTGCTCAGTGTTGAGCCTACAGCTGAACGCAGCTGGTCCTAGCTTTGCATGTGGGTGCTGTGGATGTAAGCTTGAGTCTAGCTTGCAAAGAAAGCACCGTATGGACAGCCATTTCATTACCTAAGTGCTGCTTATGTGTGCACCATGCTCATGAAGTCATGTGTGGACTAGACCTCAGATGGTCAGGACTGGAACAGCTTCCCGAGAGTTGAAACAAGTGAAGCTAAGTGCTTCCCCAAGTTTGCTAAATTGCTTGAGTTCATTAATCAAAGTACAAGCTGTAGGGACCTTCCTTGATCTTTGGTTCTAAAAATACACACAAAACAATGCAGGGGTTGCAATGGGCATTTACTGTGAGAAAGGTGAAAGGTGAGGCTTGAACTTGAGCTCTCACCCAGTGGAATCTGATGCCACCTCAGGGCAGGGGTCGGAAGAGAACATAAAGCAGATGCTGAGCTGTCCTCCACTGCACCGAAATGACCAAAGTGTTGAGTATGACCAGGTAAATGGGCCTTTCGTTTGTTTTCTATTATTATCTTCAGAGTAAGCAGAGAGAGGTGTGCACAAGTGTATACAAAACTAGAGGCACCCTATAATTATAAATGCTTTTTAAATTTCTTTGACTTTCCCATAACTACTGTACATAATTCATGTAATGGGGCAAGTTATAATCAGTCCACTTTTTCACATTAAGTTCTGTCTCTGATGTTCAGCATTCTAAACTATCTTCAATATGAAGCAAAGACTTTTAAAGTGCTCAAGACAAGGGACAGAAAGAAGTTTGTGGAGCCCCAAGTCAGTTGTCCAAACACACCATCTGTCTCTTTTCAGAAAAGAACCCCCTAGTACCTTTCTAGGCGTTCTGACACCAGGTAAGTCTGGTTTGCATCCATAATGAATGTCAGCTGGTTGATGAGGTCATCAGGTTGAATGAGGCCTTCTAGCCTTCCTACCACAGTCATTCGCCGATCCTTCAACATAATCATAGCCAGGAATGGATAGGTGTTCTCTCGTAAAGCCTGGGAGACTGACACAAAGACCCAAAAGATCAAGCGTAAGATTTGGGATGAAACAGATCAATCCTCAGCCTTTGCATACTGACAGAACCCTTTACTCTTGGCTGGGAAAAAAGTAAGGTGTCATATTTTTTTTTCTATTGCTTTCTTCCTTTTTAAATAAGTAACCGATGAAAATACACTCATGGATTTATCTGTCTTCTGTGTGTCGGACTTGGCTCCATGTGCACCTGTGCATCACAAGCATGCATGCCTGTGAAGGCATCAGATCCCATGGAAATGGAGTTACAGATAGTTGTAAGCTGCCATGTGGGTGCTGGGAATTGAACCTAGGTCTTCTGGAAAAGCAGTCCATGCTCTTAACCACTGAGTCATCTCTTCAGCCTCTCCACTGTTTTCGTTTTCCTCTACAGGTGTGTGCAGAGACTAGAAAATAGCTTTCTGCAGTTAGTTCTCTCCTTCCATCAAGTTGGATAACCAAACTTAGATTCCCATCTCATCAGCCCTACCTGGTCTCTTCATTTTTTCTGTCACGTTTGTATTCCTAAACTGAGGAAAGTGCTTAGAATAAGAAGAGGCTTTTTCCTAGGGTGTTGTTATCACACTAAGAAAGGCCTCAAGGTTCTAAGAAAATGTTACTGAAAGGAAGGAGAAGGTTCTACAGAGAACCATGTTACTGCTTAAGTATAATTTCTCCAAATGTGAAAAATCAAAGCCACCAGGAGACAAGACTGCAATTCTCAGCTGCATGCTGGTGGCCGTGGTTTTTGCACCACATATGCTCCCTGTCTTTCCTTTTCATTTAATTCCTGCCTTACCTCAATTTTCTATTCTTTATTCTTCCCTTAACACGGCTAGTTTTTCTGTTCCAAGTAAGAAAGTTGGTCTGTAAATAACCAAAATTTTACTATGATGCAATTGCATCAATGTTCTTATGTTATGAAAAAAGAAACTTTGTAACTTTTTACAGAAAGTATCCTTTGTGCTATCTATCTGCTAGCCCACAGAGCCATATTAGAATGGCAAGACACAGGCTGCAGGAACATACAAATCAATTAGGAGTAAAGATCAAGAACTAAGACACAGGAGAAACAGCTACCGTCTATTTGGTTCTAACACCAGGCACCTATGCCTAGGTATTAGCATATATAGAGGCTGCTGGACAAAAGACTGAATGTCTGTATTTTTGCCACTGTCTGATGGTTTCTGAAAGCACTGATTTCTCTAAGTGCTGCTGCCAGAAACAATGCCCTCCCTGCATCCACTGTCAGCACTCCAGCACTCAACAGCAGATTCATCACCCCAAGTTCTGCTGAAAGCCTAGGCAGAAGATGAATGCCTAGCAAAAGCCTGTTAAGTGAGAACCGAGTGTTGGGTAGAATTGACTTAAAATGAGTCTCTGGCAATGGTTAGCTGTAAAGAATGGGCCTTAAACTCTGTCTGCCCCAATCAGACTCCAACTGTATTCTAACCTTATGCTCTTGCATCTGTCTTAAGGTCTCTGGATTGTTTCATTAATCTCAAAGACAAAATAACACAACCTTCATCTTTCAGATTGCTGACAAAATTAAATGATATAAATAAAAACTGCAACTAGCCTTATGTCTATCACAGAGCCACCACCTGAGAAATGGCATAGCATGTTTTTCCAGACTTCCCCAAAGATATTCTGACCTTCTCAATGAGGCAGAGGAATACAACTTACCCCTGTACCCCTCAGGTTTGTTTGTAGAACAAGCCCAAAAAAGCATCCTGCTGTTTATCAGCGAGATGACCTCAGGTGCGCAGAGAGCATTGCTGTGGAACAGGATAAAACAGCATGAGAGCAATTTGCCAACTATAAACCATCACCAAAATAGTCAAAGAACAAAGAAAATAACTCGCCTACTTACCGGCAGAACTCATCAGAGTCCTGGTGGTCATCTCCATGAAGATAAACCAAAAGAAATCGAAGTTCCCGCTTGGCATCATTAAGTGCCTTAGAGAGACAAAAGATCACAACTTATTATTAAGATCTGAAGTACTGTTTAGGCTAAGGGCCTAGATGGATGTACCTATTAATCAACATTAGCAACTAGAAAGGGGGAGGGAGTGGGGTTGAAAGGGAAGCAAGAAACTATGTACTTCCCAGGCTTCTATCTTCCAATCCACCCTGTCATCCTTCTCCTTATAAAGCCTAAGCCAACAGCTTCACTGAAAGGCCTCTCATGCTGTTAGAATGTTTGCTGTATCAGAAGAAGTGACACAAATAACTGTCACAGGTGTCAGCTGTTCTCATGGCTTAAAGGTAAAACAGGACACTGTGACTACGTAAAAGCAATTTTGCAGCTACAAATTCTTGCCAATAAAAAATTGGCTACAAAGGATCCAACAAGAACACAAGCAAGCAGGAAGGACCAGGGCACCCAAAGGTATTCCCAAAGAGCACAGAGTTCATAAGGTCTACTGAGACAATGCAAGTGTCCACAAATCTTGTCACTTACAAATGGCATACTCCTAACTAACTGCCTGCAATTTCCTGCATGGCTAATGTAGTCTACCCTCAAGACCATCCACAGAACTGTCGTGTCCCTCATCCCTGCTATCTGCAGGTACCTGGTTATGTACAGCAGGTATGTAATGTTTGGTGAGTGGGAAGCAGCAGCCAGCAGGAAGATCAACTGTGAGAAAATGCAGACATGGGGAAAAGCAGAAGCAAGAGTGAGCTGCCCCCCCCCCCCAGATAAGAATCAGGAATTCCAGACACTCCATAACAGAGTCACCTTTTAACACATCTGCTGTTCTTTATTGTTCTCTGACAAACTATGTATGCCTAAAATCCAGTTATCTTCCCTAAAAGGAGAATATGAAAATTCTTTGTGGCTTAGCTTGAATCAAATGAGCTACACTGAACCTATGGTCTAAATCCTATTCAGTTCTGTAAGGGATCAAAACAAATTCAGCTTTTGTCTCGAAGGTGTGTAGAGTCTGATAACACAGCAAAGACGTGAACACAAATCATGTATGGAGGGGTGTCAAATTGCTATAAATTTAAAAACAGAGGGATGGAAAACAAAAAGGAAGGTCAGTACTTTTGAAAGCAAGGTAGGGAGAGATAGAGAAGGAAAGGACAGCATGAGCTGGTGTGAAGGCCAGGTAAGGCACCCATTAGCCAAAAGGTTAAAGACATTCCTGGTGGGAGCAACAGCAACAGCAAGGCACTGAGGTGGAGAAGTTTGGCGAGGGTGCAGTGGAGCCTAGGGAATGAGGAAACGCTCTGCAGAGAGGACATCACAAGAATGGGGACTAGATCAGGAGGCTAGAGAAAAGGCTTGGTCCTGCCTCTCTAACCAATGAAGAACTATTTAGTCTTTTTTGAGTGTAGAAACAACATGATCAAAGCTAAGCTACACTTTCCTTTGAGGACAGAATTATACTGATAAGTTGGCATCTATTTGGTTTGTGGCACTGACCTGGCTGTACGTTCCCTGGTAGAAGACAGGGTGTGCCCTCCCATATTTCTCTTCAAAAGAGTGCATAAATGAAACAATGTCCCCAACAGGGTCAGTGACCCGGCTGCGAGGGTCAGGCCGTATAAAACGAAGAGCAAACCTGGGGAGGAAGGAATAAATATCACATGAATTGGCTTAGTGTAGCACATATGGAGCGGGCCAGTTTGTACAGACTTTTCTAACAGAGCCAGAGGGTGGTGGCAAAGAAGTGAGTGGTCAGTGAGTGGCCATTAAACCTCAAGATAGAGCCTGGCTCAAAAGCCACAGAGCTGCCAAGTGTCCACTCTCTGTTCAAGAAGACTGCACACCACTAGGACAACAACATTCCAGTGCTGGCCTGACTATCCCCAGTGCTCTTTGTAGAAAAACAGGACTAGAAGGCTGGGGTAAGGAAACTAAAATCCCAGACACTGTCTAACATGGCAGCCAATAACTATTTATGGCTGTTTTAAATGCATTAAGTTAAATACAATTACAATTCAGTGCCTCAGTCACACCTACCATGTCTCAAGTGCTCAACAGACATATGTGGTCAGGGATTTACACACTAAGTAATGCAGACAAAGAGTGTGTCTTAATCAAATAAGAAAGAAAAAGTGCAATGGACAAGCACTCTCTGGACAGACCTCCTTCTGAACAGATCCTATACTTGCAGCGTCCCCTCCTTCATGTTCGGATTCTGAGCTCGTGTTTCAAGTTATCAAGTTATCAACAGGGGTTCAAACCTGAGCTTAGTCAGTTTATCTGTTCTTCAAGTGGGCATGTAAATTTATGTGATGTGCTTACACTGACGGCATCCATGGAAGGAGTCATAAAACTGACCCAGATGTGAAATACTGGTTGGTGGCTACTTTAGATCTAAGGACGCAGTGTCTCTGGACCCATACGTGTATCCCTAAAGAGTCTGCTGCCATACTACATCACACCCTTTCTTATACTCTGGGCTTCCATACAAGGTTATGGAGTGAAAGATGATGTGCTTACGTTTCACAGTAAGTTGCTGGATGACACTACTGCATTAAAATTAGTAAAACATGCCATGCACATTTTCCCAAGGAAAGCAAACAATATTTACTTGAATTTTTAGTGTAGAAAAAGGTGAGTAAACACTGATAACTTTCTTTACCAGTTCTTAAGCCTATTCTTTTCTTCCCCCTTCCTTTTTTAGTTTTTTGAGATAGGGTTTCTCCTTGTAACAGCCCTAGTAGTCCTAGAATTCTCTCTGTAGACTAGGCTGGCCTCAAACTCACAGAGATCGGCCTGCCTCTGCCTCCGTAGTGTTGGGATTAAAGGTGTGTGCCATGATGCCTGTTAATTTGAGGCCAGTCTGGTCCACAGAGCAAACTGTAGTTACAGCAAAAGCTACACAAAAGACACTGTGTCTCAAGAAACTGAGCCAAACAAACAAATTTCTCATGAGTATTTTCCGGAGTCATCAAACCAAATTCATCAGTATGAAGAATCCAAGAAAATTAGAGGCATAAAGTATGACTTGCTCTGTAGATAGGGAAGCAGTTAGAAGTGCTTCTGAAGGCAATACTTCAACTCTCTGAGACCTTTAATGGCTATCTCTCTAAGTATCCAAATTCTAGCAGGGGACAAAGGTTTCAAGTTCACTGCTTCTCAACAACGATACAATGTATCTCAACAGCCAACATAGTCTAAGCCATACGTGTCAACTCAGTTTTCATTGTGATTTTTCAAAAATTTTATGGTTCCACACGCCCATTCCTGAGTAAAACAGAAATGGAGAAACTACAAAACAGGTAGTCATTAAGACGTTTGCAACAGGGCTGGAGAGATGGCTCAGTAGTTAACAGCAATTACTGCTCTTCTAGAGGTCCTGAATTCAATTCCCAGCAACCACATGGTGGCTCACAACCATCTATAATAGAATCTGATGTCCTCTTCTGGTGTGTCTGAAGACCGCGACAGTGTACTCATACATAAAATAAATAAACACATCTTTTAAAAAAAAAGTTTGCAATGGTCAATGGTCACATGGTGGTATTGCATGCCTGGAGAGGCAAGGCAGGTGGAAATCTGAGTTTGAGGCCAGTATAGTCTACAGAGTGAGTTCCAGGACAGTCAAAGATACACAGAGAAAAAAATAAACCAAAACAACAAAAACCCCTGTCAACCAAACAAATAAACCAAACTCAAACCAAAACAACAATTTTGCTATAGCAAGGATGCCACTGAGCAGGAACAATGAAGTAGAAACTATTATCCAGCCCGAGCTGGTTCCTTCCTCCAGCATCTGAATCTGGAAGGGGCACTTTGTGCACACAGTACGTCTAGCTCACCGTTGCCCTGGACATCGCGTTCATCATTCACACTCTCCCCACCCTATCAGGCTCAAACTCATCTTGCCTCATTCTCAAGTGGATTGCAGACTGATGCTACCACACCCACCTCCAACAGACATTTCAGCTTTTACAAAGCCTGGGCGGGCATAGCTCTAGATCATATTCTGTGCTAAGCCTGATCTGCCAGCAAGTCAGGTTATACTCAACATTTCCTGGCTCTGGACACTGTAGCTTGCAGAGGTAAGTTATTTGAATGGTACACAAAGAAAGCTAGATGGTGAAGGTAGGAAACATGTGAGTGTATATACAAAAGGGTTCCCGTGTCAGTAACCTAAGCATTGTCAGGGCAAAAAGAAATGTACAAAATACTGCCTAGAAAGATGCTAACAGTCTATGGCTAAGAGGGTAGATAGTCTTGGAGCAACAACATCTACTGGGATCAAGAATAGTCAGAAGTGGTTTGGGGCAAAAATTCCTGGAGTATGAAATCTGGAGACAGATAAGGTGGTTAGAAAGAAAAGGACGTGGGGATTTCCTTGGGAATGTAGCAATGACAAACATGGTGTGTGTGTGGGAAACACCAATAAATAAACATAGGCAGATCCATTTGGTTCTTACACACAACAGCCAGGACCAATGGGAAGCCAATTATAACACCCTCCACTAGGCAACTATTTACATTTTTTACTATAGTAAAAGAAAGTGCAGGAAGAGTATTTAGTCTGACAAGTAGGCTAAAAATGATTGATCGTCGAGCTTACTCTAACCTAAGTTTCAGCCTCAAAGCCTACCTTGTTGTTAGGAGCATATAAACACAGAGGTACATACCTAAATATATCAAGTATCGTGTAATAGGTAAACCGGAATGGAAGCATTATCAAGTAATAACCCCATCCAAGCAGGCCCTGGAATTCCAAAAACAAAGTTAGAGACCCCATTCTCTCAATGTTCAATACTTGCAGGAAATGGCTCGTTGGTATTCCCACGCCCCCACCCCACAATGGTGATCTCTCTCTACTTACAGTGCTCTTCCTGGCAGTCTTGTCCTTAAATGCCACTGCTGTGGTACCTATCATTTCATCTAAGACTACTGTTTTTTACAGAATGTTTGCTTTAAATCTTCATAACATTCTCCAGCAACTACTCAGATTCACTGTCAATGATTTCCCCACATAACAAATATTCATTCTTTCCAACTTATATTAGACTCAACATATGGCACATAAAAGAGCAAGAGAGATAATTACTATTGCTGTGGACACTTGCATACAACAATAAGCTACCACCACAAGGACATCCTCATCTACCTACTAATCTCACTTAGAACACTAATCGACCTATCTTATTGCTCTTATAGACAGAGCTTAATATCAGACTGTGTCAACATGTCCTGTCCTGTCTGATCATCAGTGTGAGCTCTAAAGCTAAAGGGGGATCAGGGTCTCGAGCACAAAGCGAGGTCCAGTTCAAGCTGAAGACACATGGGGACATAGGAAATTACTCCCTGAGTTATGTACTACTCGAGGAATCTGGTTTATTGTTTGTTTGTTTTTGAGACAGGGTCTCTCTCTAGTCCTGGCTGCTCCAGAACTCTCTGTAGCGTAGGCTGCCTGCTTCTGGCAGCTAACGTGAGAAGCTCACACAGGTATCTTACGTGGCCAATCTGCACTCCTCTACTTTCATCTTCCTTCCCTTTGTTTATGGCTTTGTTTTCTGTAGTTTCAATTACACTCAGTCAACTGGGGTCTGAAATATTAATTGGAAAATTCAAACCCTAAACAATTGCTAAGTGTTAAACTGCAAACTGGGTAGTGTGAAAGTGACCACGCTGCTCAGTCCCACTCAGAGCGACTCTTCATCAGCCTTCTACAAGGGACAGCTGCCTATCAGTCTCTTAGGAGTCATCCTGGTTAGCAGATGTCTCAAGGTATTGTTTGTGTTCAAGTAATCCTTATTGAACTTAAAAAACAGACCCTGCCAGATACGATGAAGCACAGTTTAAATGCCTGTAGTGAGGAGGCAGAGGTAGGTGGATCTCTGTGAGTTTGAGGCACCCTGAACAGAGCAAGTCCAAGAGTATGTAGGGCTACATAGTGGGAACCTGTTTCAAAACAACAAAACAGCCCCAAAGTGGTGATCCTAGAACTGACGTAACAAAGGGAACCACAAAGTGATCTCATTAAGAGAAAGGGAAAACTTAGGGCGTCCTATGGTGAAGTTGCTAAAATCTACAGTAACAACAACCTTTTGTTCGTAAAATTGTGAAGGAAAAGTCTGTACTAGATTTGTTGCCTCATCTTAAATAGCAAAAGTGACCGAAAATGCTTTAGGAAGACATTAAAAGCATTGAAAAATAACGCTTAGTAGTACTGGGAGTTTAGGGTATCTACTGAAGACCTTGCCAAGTGTATCTATACAAAAGGGTATAATTAAGCCCCACATTTATCTGGGTGCTAGCTGCACTATGCTGCCTATGCTGGCCTCAAACTTGTGATCCTCCTGCCTCAGTACTCTTCTAACTTAATTTTATGTGTGTGGGTATGTTGCCAGCATGTCTGTGTACTATGTGTGCCTGGTGCTTATGGAGGCTGGAAGAGGCACTGGACCCTGGGACTTGAGTTACAGATAGTCATGAGCTGCCATGTGAATGCTGGGAATCTAACCCAGGTCCTTTGCAGGAGCAGCCAGTGCTCTTGACTACTGAGCCATCTCTATAGCCAGTCTTTTTTCTCCCTGAGACAGTGTCTCATGACAAAGCGGAGGCAGTCTTTGAACTAGAGACCCTCCCATCTCAGCCTCCCAACAGTACTCCATATCCACATATGAAAAATAGGGTAATGGAGTCATTGTAATTGCGCTAGGATTAAATAAAGTGATAAACTAAAAAAAAATCCTAAATGTATGTGTAAGAGGTGAATGTCATCACCCATAGATACTAAGTTCTTTGGAGTTCACAGTCCCTTATATATCTAATTTCCTTAGCTAGATTGTGAGGAATCAGATTGTAAATAGGAAAGCTAAGTCAACAGCCTGGGCTAAACAGTGAGCTCGGCCTCAAAAAGAAATAAAGTGGGGCTTGCAAAGTGGATCAACAGGTAGAGGCACCGGCTGCCAACCTGACGACTTGAATTTGATCCTGTGACCCACATGCTGGGGGGAGAGAACTGACTCTTCAAGTTGTCCTCTGACCCCCATGCAACACAATAAAGGAAATGCAATGGGAGATGGTTCTGAAGGAGGGGGAGGCAGTGAGGGAAAAGAAAAGGAAACAGGAGGGCGAGAAGAAAGGGAAGGAGAAACTGAGGAGCAAACGAGCTCTTAATCTCTAGACACCACAGCAGCAGTTAACTAGTCCACTCTACAACGCCCTAGAAATGTAAGTGAACCACAGCTTTACTACCAGCCCTTCAGGACCAATGTCAAAACACTGGCCCAGAACTCCCACAGAGTCTAAGCACTTCCTTAAAAGTAGCTGAGGTCAAGGACACACAGGTCACAAAGAACTTATCTGACTTTAATTTAATGATGGAAGGTTGCCAGCTATGGTAGGTAGTTCAAGCAGCAACTCTGCAAATGAGACAGGAGGAATGTCAAAGGTTTGAGGCAGCCTGTTCTATACAGTGAGCTCTGGTCCAGCCTGGGCTATAGTGAGGTGCCAGCCAGCCTAGGGTACAGAATAAGATAATGTCTCCAGACAAAACACACACACACACACACACACACACATGGGTGGGGGAGAGGCTAGAAAGATGGCTCAGGAGTCAAGAGCACTTACTGCTCTTACAAAGGACCCAGGTTTGGTTCCCAGCACCCTCACGGTTGCTCACAGCAGCCTATGTCCAGTTCCCAGGGATGCAGTGCCCTCTCAGGCTTCCGTGGCTCATGTGCACATGTGGGTCACAGACATGCTCAGAAGAAGCTTTATTCAGCCTGCAGTAGACATTTCAAAAGCAAGCTGCTCAAAATGGGGTACAGAAGACACTTCCTCAGTAAAGAAGAGAAATAATTCCTATAGTAATTCATTAAAAAACTAAGTGAAATGGACGAACCCATAAGTCTTCCAACGGCCCACAGCTATCGTGATAAAACTGAACATTTCTGTTGTTCCACCATACAAAGATAACAAAACCAAATGGGTAAGATTATTAAAAAGAGAATATTCTAGCTACAGAACTTGCCCTTGGTTGTGGTCTTGAGACAACATAACTGTAGATCCTGTGGTCAGCTGTGTTAACCTGTAGGGGCCGTGATGGAGGTGGATTGAACACACTTGGTACACCCTCTTGCTCATTCAGTCTGTCCTGTACAGCAGCCTGTTGGGGGGAAAACACAAGGGCAGAACTTCAGTGATGCTCAAACAAACCCACGAGGAAACTACTGCTTTCTGCCTCAAAAGAGGATGAGCATCACATGACTGCATACACAATGAGTCCATGCCCAGGGACCTTTCTTCTGCTATACTGTGGGGCAATGGAAGTCTCGCGCTGTCTTGAAACCACATCTACACAGCAAGCACACTGTTAGTGTTAGTATATGTTATTCAGAACAGCTAAAATATAATGTGCTTTACCATATAATCCCAGGAACAGCGTGTACAGAATACAGTATGATCAGCAGGATGAGCAGTGGGCAGCATTGACTGTTGGTATCGGATAGTCAGTTTGGGCAAAGAGGACACAGTCTAAATACAGCTCTGCAGTCCAGAGATGGTCTAACTTATATGCCTTAGATTTTTTTTATGTGCAAAAATAAAGGAAACTTAGTGCTTAAAATTAATCTGAAAAAAAATTAAAAATAAAGATACAGATTTGTTAAGAAAAAGTGAGAAAGAACTCTTCAAAGTGGGAAGAATTCCAGGTAGGGTCAACTTTAATTTGAAAATCTAAACACTTGGGGCAGGAATGTAGCTCAGTTGAGTCTTGAATATACCAGGCAGAAAAACCATTGCTTTCATCCCACAACTCAGAATAATATCACCAAATAAGGACTAAAAACAATGGATATGGACGTCTAGCTCACAAAATAAAAACATCCAGTGTTTGGTGAACACACACCTGTCAACAGCCGTTAGCTTAGAAAAGAAGGTAAACAGGAGTGAGAGAGGACAAGCAAGCAATTCAGAGACAGCCTGTCCCTTTATCCATATCAGCTGGGCAGGACCTGATAGGTACATGTTTGTTCTACTTATCTTTCTCTGTCTGTCTGTCCATCTGTCTGCCTGCCCCCTCCTTTGTTTGAGACTGGGCTTTGCTATGAAAAAGCTGGGTTTGAACTCCTAATCTTCCTGCCTTAGCCTCAAATATGGTATGTGTCACCACACCTAGTTTATTCCTTCCCCAAGTATATTTGTTTTTGTTTAAAAACACTTAATTTAAAATATACTTATAGATTTATGATGTCAACAGAAAATTATTAAAGAGCCAAACAGATACTGAAATGAAGTAAAATGAAAAGATTATAAATTATAAACTTTAGGGGCAATTAACAAAACTAAAATGAAAATTCTGTTTTCACAGGGCTTCCATTCTAGTTTTCACTCTAGAAAACTAACTCGGGGCACCCAACAAGGGAAGCAGTAATGAACACCAGAAGCATGTCAGGGAGAGCACGTGGAGGATACATAAGGAGAGGATTACAGCAATGTAATTCTTTACTTTAGAGTTCCCATACTCCTACCCATGTATTGGAAACACAAAGTTGTAATTCTGAAATCAATAAACAAAAGCAGCCACCCTTCAGTGTGTGTGTGGAGAGGTGTCCTGTGCAACAGGACGGTAAGTATGGAAGGAGTGGAGCCCATACCTCCATGTTCCAGTTATGCTGCTCCAAGGCAAGGCGACACTGCTCCATGGATTCTATGCCAGTCAGATCCTAAAAGGAAGGTGAAGCATAAAGTTACCACAGGGCTGGGGCTGGAGCTCAGCCGGTAAGGTGCTTGTCTAGTTTAGCGTGCATAAAGCCTTGGGTTCCATCTCCTGCACCACAAAGACCAGTTATGGCAGCACATGCATGCACTAGCAACTGGGAGGTGTAGGAAGAAGGGTCATCATTGGCTGCATGAAACACTGGTGAGAACTCATTTAGTAAGGTGCCTGCCTTGATAAGACCTGATAACCCCCAGAACCTATGCAACATGGACCACTTAAGTGCCTCTCCAATGAGCAGAACTGGCTTTCTAGGTTCCTTTCTCACTGTTTCCCTTCAGGTGTCCAATACCCAGCAAATCTAACAATTCATATACACATCACATGCCTAAAATTCCCTCACACAATCCTAGGCCCTTAACATAGTACAAAGGTCACATCCCTCTCCCATTCATGGACAATTTGCTTTCATTCAGCAAATGCTTACTTCTGCATATTATATGGAAACAAGTCAAGGTCATCTCTACAGTCAAGTCTCAAAGGCAACCACAGGGACAGACTGATTTACTTTAAACAGACCGATAAGTCAAAAGAGTTTCTGGCCTTGATTGTATACTCCACATCCAAGGACAAGATGTTCAACTCTGGAATTTAGTTTTATGTACAATGTTTATTCTGGACTAGATAATCTTTCCAAACCTTTTATAATGTTGTATGTGTGTATGTGTGTGTTCCCTGCATTTTGTACAACACATGTACAACTGTGTCCCCAGAAGCCAGAAGAGTGTGTTGGATCCCCTAAACTGGAGTCATCATGTGGGTGCTGGGAATCTAACTTGGGTCCTCTTAGAGAGCAGGAAGTTCTTTTAACCTCTGAGCCACCTCTCCAGTCCCTTCCACCCTATTGATTTTTGGCTTTTCAAGATAGAAGGTTTGTCTCTGTAGCCTTGCCTGTCCTGGAACTCCCTCTGTAGACCAGGCTTGCTTCTAACTCAGAGATCTGCCTGCCTCTGCCTTCTGAGTGCTGGGATTACAGGTGTGTACCACCACTACCCAGCAAATAAGCATTGTTGATCCATCCATCCACCCATCTACTCATTTACTCCCTCCCTCCCTCTCTCACTCACTCACTAAGACAGGGTCTCACTGTGCAACCTTGGCTGTCCTGGAACTCAATATGTAGATGGGACTAGCCTTAAACTCCCAGAGTCTTTGCCTCCCCAGTGCTGAGATTAAAGACGTGCACTATCTCTATTTTTTGAGACAAGTCTCAATGAACCTGAGCTCATATACTGTGCTAAGCTACACTTGTGTTTTGGTTACAGGTGCCATCACACTCCAGTTTTAATATGGATTCTGAGGACCTCAACTCAGATCTGCATGTTTATGCTGGAGGCACTATAACCAACTGAGTCATCTTCTCAACACTATTAATAAGTATTTAAATGTCTGAAATGCTATAAAACGTTTTTATTGGCCTAGAAGGTTAAGTCTGTTATCCCAGCACTCTAATATCAAGATTTCAAATCTGAGGCTAGCCTTGTCTATACAACGAGCCCATCACTCACACACTCACAGGAGCATGCACATGCACGCGTGCACACACAAATAAATCTTAAAACACACATATTTTCCTCCTTGGGCTGAAGCAATAGCTCAACGGTTAGGAGTGCTGCTCTTACAAAGGACATGAATTCAATTCCCAGAACCCACAAAGGTAGCAATCACCTGTAACCCCAGCTTCCAGGAGAGTCAGTGTCTCTGTCCTCCATGAATACCTACACTCATATGCATATACACATAATTAAAAACAAAAATAATCTTTAAAAAGTATATATACAAGCCAGAAATATTAGTGCACATCTTTAATCCCAATACTCTGGACGCAGAGGCAGGTGGCTCTCTGTGAGTTCAAGGCCAGCTTGGTCTACATAGTAAAACCATTTTCAGAAAAGGCAGTAATAATGATGATGATGATAGAATAATAATAAATATTATATATACACTGTGTGTGAACACACAATTTTTTTTTTCTTTTTGGTGTTTTTTTGAGACAGGGTTTTCTCTGTGTTGTCTTTTTTATTTTTAAAAAAAAGATTTATTTATTTTATGTAAATAAGTTCACTATAGCTATTTTCAGATGCACACATGAAGAGGGCATTGGATCCCATTACAGATGGCTGTGAGCCAACATGTCGTTGCTGGGATTTGAACTCAGGACCTCTAGAAGAGCAGTCTTAACCACTGAGCCATTTCTCCAGTCAGTCCTTTTGATTTTTGTGACTTTTCTGGTATGTTCTTTCCTGGCTTAGGAAACAATGTTTTTATTCTCTCTTAAACATTCATAAGTTTTTTCTGTGAGATCTTCTCATAAATATTTATGCTTTTGCATCTCTTAATATATCAAGTATTTGAAATAGTCTTAACAACAATTTATACAGATTTTGTGACTGTTTCCAATTCTTAAATATTAAAGTAATAATCTGGCATAGGGACGTGGTGGCATATACCTTTATTCCAGCACTCAGGAGGCAAAGGCAGGCAGATCTCTGGACCTGTTCTACAAAGTAAGTTCCAGGATAGTTTTAGCTACACTGTGAGACCCTGTGGCAAATAAAAGATCTGTTCACAGGGGCTGCCTAAGACAGTCAGAAAACAGATATTTATATTGTAAATGTGCAATTTACATTGTAGTAAATGTAGCAAGTTTACAGTTATGAAGAAGGGAAATAATTTTATGGTTGGGGTCACCATGAGGAGCTGTACTAAAGGATCGCAGGCAGCATTAGGAAGGTTGAGGACCACTGACCTTGATGAACTCCCCCCACCCCACTCCCCAGGAATATGCATATTTTAAAACCTTGACAGCTACTGCCAAAGGCAGTACAGAGTCTTCATAAAAATGATTCCAGTTAACATTGGCTAAAGTCAGTTCCAGTGCAAGTCAAAGCTACCTTGTTCCCATCAGTGCGAACATGTACTTTCCAGTGCCAAGGTGGAAGATATCTAGATAGATCCCACTGGCTTTGATGCCACCTGTGTTATCTCAGCAGAAACATGTTTACTATCATGCAACTTAAGAAAGGAAAGATATTCTGGCTCCCAGTTAGAGGGTGCAGTCAGCTGAGGCAGGGACATCACAGGGCAGAAGCATCAAGCAGCCATCACACTGCACACCCTTAATTACTGAACCATTTCTCCAACCCCAACTGAAGCAATTGTTTCTTAGTGTTGGGGTTGAATCCAGGGCCTCACACAGGCTCAGTACATCCCTAGCTGTGCCGGCCAGTGGAACATCTTAGCATATATCAAGAAATGCATGACTCTGCCTCTTTCTTGGTGGTGCCACACAGCTATAATCGCAGTACTGCGGAGGCAGGTAGATCCAAGGCCAACCTGGCCTACAGTGAGTTCCAGGACAGTTAGGGCTACACAGAGAGACTTTATCTCAAAAGACTGAAAAACTAAACTAAACACTAATCAAAATACTAAACAACTAAACTAGAAAATTAGCGATTCTTACTTCTTCATAGTCTCATTCTCTCTGCTCACATATATGTAGGTGTACATGTGTGTGTATGGGTGAGTGAATGTGCACTCGCATGCCTGTGAAGCTTGTCACAAGACAACCTCAGGAGCATTCACCTTTTGTTATTTACTGGCCTTCAACTCGCCAAGTAGGCTAGGTAGGCTGGCTAATGAACTCCACAGTGCTGAGATTGGAAGTGTGTCCCCAGTGCTCAGCTGTTTTTTCTTTTACTATAGGTTCTGGGTATGGAACTCAAATACTCAAGTTCTTTACCAACCAAGTTATCTTCCTAGACTCTTCCTTGTTTCTTAGCATTATTCTTTTTTGAAAAAAGATGTTTTTATGTATATAAGTACACTGTCGCTGTCTTCAGACACACCAGAAGAGGGCATCAGATCCCATTACAGATGGTTGTGAGCCACCATGTGGTTGCTGGGAACTGAACTCAGGACCTCTGGAAGGGCAGTCAGTGCTCTTAACCACTGAGCCATCTCTTCAGCCCCTTAGTATTGTTCTTATTAATTTTATTTCTATTGTAGAGAGTATTTTGGCTAGCTTCAGTATGCTGAGCAATTCTATAATAAAAATATTACCATTAAAGACACACTGATTTGAATATAAATGAATCAGTGAAAGATAAAAGGGAAATCTGCAAATTCCTAGCTGCTTTGCTCTTCAGAGTAACCTAGCTTATATGCAGATCTGCTGATACCTGATGTGACTTGATACAACACCATAGAATCAGCTGCAACTGGAAAAGAGGTTAATTTCATAACCATGGCTTCTTCTCCCACCAATCTATCTTGTCATAAATCAGAAGTCAGCAACTGCTGCCACACCCCCTCAGGCAGGCCCATCTGAGTATCTCACTCCCTTACTCTCTCAGACATAATCCCTTTCCATGAACCGACCTCCCAGGGATTCAGGAGCTGCATTCAGACACAGTAACTTACACAAAAGTGTAACTGATGACAGCACTAGAGAGAGATGGCTGGTAGTATTGTTGGGCCTAAAGTCTACCTCAATTTCAATTAGACACAAGTACTATGTAGAAGGACATGAGGAGTGTGGGAACTGCTTCCTCTATCCAACTCTGTCCTAACTTCTATCTAGTCAGAAGTGAAGGGGGTGCCAATCACCAGGGAAACAAATATTGAGTATTATGATTCCTGATTTAGCTCTTAGGAGAGTATAATTCAAAGAGAAAATCACAACAGGCTGGGAGTGCAACAATTGAACCAGATGGTTTAACGAATTATTTGGCTATGGATTGGGAAAGCAGGGTATGCTCAGCTGACTTTCCTAAGTCTCTTTCCACATCTCAAGTGTTTTTATACTAACACACTCAGGAGATAGCTAAGTGCTCTGTGCTCCAATTGGCTCGCAGAGGCTTATATTTTATGTTATTCCCAGAGTAAACCTTGGCAAAAAACAGATAACCTTTGTTCTCTCCTTCCCACCAAACAAGACAGCTTTGCTTACTCAGGAGAAAATGGAATTTAAAGTTCATTCAGAAAATAATGATCTGTAACTAGGCTTTGACCTGTAACTAAAGCTCTTATAGAAAACCTTTGTTGTTTACATTTAATTCCGAAATCCCAAATTAAATGGCAGCAATTCCTACTTCTTAAGCACCCACACGAGGTAACCAGCACTGTGTATGTAAAACCCTTTCTCAACAATGAGAAACCAAGTAGTCAAAGGTTATCTTGCCTGGCCAACAGTACTTGATAACAGGGAGGCGTAAGCTAAAACAATGTCCAATGTCAGGCTTTCTTATGAAGCAATGCCTCCTAGTATGTGATAAACTCATGTTGGAAAGCAAGTGCCCAATTCTTAATTCAGAAAATGTAAATGTTTATTGAAAACACAGTAATGTAGCTGGGTGGTATTGACATAAACCTTTAATTCCAGCACAGGCAAAACAGGTGGATCTCAAGAGTTCAAGGCCAGCCATGGCTATACAGCAAGATTGTACCTCAAAAACAAACAACAAAACCACTGCTAACACCCCCACCCCTTGATAAAGTTTTATTTAGAATCAGATTGGAAGTCACTAATTAGCCCTTTACATGTTAAACTAAATGCCTTATGCCAACCAAGAGACAACCGTATGTATTTACATTGTGGCTTCTTAAATATTTGTATTTCACTGAACCCAACCAAAAGTTTCATAAGCAAATATTTTAACCTACTTAAAAATACTACATGAATACTGGGGGCATAGCTCAGAGTATTTGCTTAGCCAAGTATGAGATTTTCCCACAAACAGACCCACACCAGTATCTTATCAAAACAATGAAAAAGAAGTGGGATAAGTCAATGAACTCTTGTTAGGAGTTAGGGGGACACTGGAGTCCTTAGTCCCTCCAACCACTTTTCACTACCACTCACTAAATCGGTAATTGTGAGCCATCTTTCTTAGGTTCAGCTTTCTCACTGGCAACACACACATCAACAAAAAGAGCCTAATATCCTAGGCTCGGATCAGCAGTCATGTCAGTAGTTTTAACACTGAAGACACGTTACACAGATACTGTGAAGGGCTATGACATGAATCTGAGCTTGCTTGCAATGTGAAGTACTACGGTTACATTTTAAGGAAAAAAATCAAATAAAATCACCTTTCACCACGTCCTACTCTAGAGTCCTGCCATCGGAGACATCTCCAATGAAAAGCAGAAACACTGTGACCCTGGCCAACCTCTAGAGTTGAGTCTTCTGCTCAAAATAAGTCCAAGAGGCTACCTCACCTTCAGTCTCTCCCCTCTGAGAAAATTGCTTCTATATGTTTCAAAATAAGGTTTTAAATACTTAAGTGAACAAACCATAAATTGGTTTTGCAATTTTAAGCCTTTATTTTTAAATATACAGGCATTTTGTATGCATGTCTCTCTGTGTACCATGTCTATGTAATGCCCACAAGGGCAGGAAAAGGGGTTTCAAACCCCCAGGAACTAGGGTTGTGAACTTATGGGTACTGGAAATTAAACTCAGGATCTCTGGAAGATACCGTTAACCACTAAGCTGTCTCTCCAGTTCCAAAACATTAATATTTAGTCACAAGAATTTTCAATCCACAAAGAGGGTTTAATTCTACCTATCAGATACATCTTTGTGTTAGTTATTGCCTTCTTGTTGCTGTGACCAAATACCAGACAAACCAAGGGAGGAGTGATTTTGTACATGGCTCAAGGTTTTAGGAGACACAGTCCATCGTTGCAAAGAATTCACCCTGCCTCTGCAGTCCAGAGAAGATGAACTCTGTCTGATGCTCAGCTGATCTCTTTCTCTCTTTACTCAGTCTGGCAGCCTTTCCTTCTTAGTTAAATCTCTCTGGAAAGAGCCTCACAGACACACTTCAAAGGATTGTTTCCTAGGTGACTCCAAATCTAGTCAAAGTGATAATAAAGAACAACATTCACAAGTCCAGTCCTTGTCAACTTGATAACCAAATACATTAATTTAAATAATAATATTCCACCTCAGTCCCCAAAGTTTCATGTTCACCTCTAATACAAAATTCAGGTAGTGGGCTAGAGAAATGGCAGGACAGTTAAAACCTCTAACTTCTCTTGCAAAGGACCAGCACCCACATGGCAGCCCTCAATCACATGTAACTCTAGTTTCAGAGGCTCCAATGCCTTTTTCGGTCCTCCAAGGACACAGTACACAGATGGTACATGGACATACAATGTAGACAAAATACCTATACACATAAAGTAAGTTTAAAATTACAAATGAATTTAATTCATGTGTAAAACTCCATGGTGCATGCCTTTAACTCAGTACTCTGAAGGCAGAGGCTGGTGGATCTCTGTGAGTTCAAGGCCACTCTGGTCTACAAAGTGAGTTCTAGAACAGTTGGGGCTACACAGAGAAACCCTGTCTTGAAAAACAAAACAAGTGCTGGAGAGATGGCTCAGTGTTAAGAGTAGAGGTCCTTTAAGTTCAAATCCCAGCAACCACATGGTGGCTCACAACCATTTGTAATGAGATCTGGTATCCTCTTCTGGTGTGTCTGAAGACAGATACAGTGTACTTATAAAAGTTACATATATCCAATATTCAATGACACAGAAAAAAGTCCACCTAAAAAAGGAAAATTGGTGGCATGACAAAGATGTCCAATGCAAGATCCAAATAAATCCTGCACCTCTCTGTCTAGGATCTGCGTCTCTTGGTCTGGGCTCCCAAGGGCCTAGACATGCCTCCCTCTGGAGTTGCACAGTTGTAACACACAAAGCCTCTCTTGGGCCAGCTCCACTCTTCCTGTGTCTTTCCTTGGCAGATGTTCCATGGTACTGCCATCTCTAACATCTTGGGGTCTCTACTGTATCCTGAAAACTGACTAGGTCTTTAAGTAGCCCAGGCTGTCTTTGAACTCCTTATCTTCTTGCCTTGTCTCCCAAGTACTAGGATTACAGCCATGTGCTTTTTTCCCTTTTTTTCTTACACTTTCATCTAATGCCATAGAATAACACAGTGTATAGGCTCTTTTTGGTGGTGTGGTTTGTTTTGAGAAAGGACTTGTCTGTGTAGCATTAGATGTCCTGGAATCTACAGACCAGACTAGCCTTCAAATCACTGCCTCCTGTGTGTTGGGATTAAAGGCATGAGACACTGCCAGTCTAGTGTATAGGCCTTTCAAACTTGGACTTCTTGGACCCTGGAACTGTAAGAAATAAATCTTTGTTCTTTATAAATTGCCCAGTCTTAGGTATTCTGTTGTAGGGGAACAAAATGTACCAACAATGAGGTTGGTCCACAAAGAAACCATGCCACAGAGACAAATGAAAGGTAACTTGCCCAGAGCGGAAAGTTAGTAACTGGAGAGGGCAGAACTCGCATCCGGGCAGCCTCAGTCCAGACTCAGTCTTCACAGGCACTCACACACTGCTGATGTTCAAGTACACACATGTCCCTGTAAGAGAAAGACACTCTCTTGCCCAGTGAGAATGGGAACTATGGCCAAGTTGATTAACTGAGAGTCCACTGAGGGAGTCTGTCAAGCATTGCGTCACCTTAACAAGCACAGACATCAGGCAATGATCCTGGATAAACAGGAACAAGCCCACTGGCATTCTTGGACTTTTCTAGAAAAGCATATTGGATTTTAAGGAGAATGCAGCCTTAAACATCTGCCAAACAGGAAATATATAATCCCTTACCTCAGTCACTTTCCTCAAAGTCAATTAGTTGTCTTACCTACAATTAACTCAATATCAATTTCCCCCCCAGTGACTTGTCCCTGTACAGCCTTTTTTCAAAGCAAAGAAATGTTTAATTTCATACAAACAAAACAGTTTTTGTAAGTATTTTGCTCATTCATAATGTTTAATTAATTTTTTATGGCAAGCACCAATACACAATGGTTCCAGTGCAAAAGTGACTCTGGTCAATAGTCCAATTCATGAGTGGGCAGAAGTTCAGTGAAAGAAACTGGTTACCATGCATGAGGCCTTGGGTTCTACCTCCACTACAATCTTTGCCCAAATACAACTGAACTCATAAAAGCAGAAATATTTGAGCTTTGTGACAGTTCCTGCCACACAAGCCTGATGCTCAATCCCTGAAAACCCATGTAAAAGCAGGAGAGAAAAGTTATCTTGTGACTTCCATACATATCTTGGCATAAACAATTATAGTAATAATAAAGTTTAAAAAGAGAGAAATAAGTGAGTGTATTAAAACTATACTTGGGCTGGGGAGATAATGCTACAGTTAAAGCACAGCCATACAAGTGAGGACTCAAGTGTGGATCCTCAGAAACCCACATAAATACCAGGTGGGTGCAGAGGACACTTGTAATTCTAGCCCCAGAAGGCACAGACAAGGATTCCCAGAGCAAGCGGGCTAAGAGGACCAGCCACTTCCCTGAGCTCTGGGCTCCACCAAGACCCTGCGACACTGAGTGCAGCAGAACAGCAACTGTCTGTGATCCCTCACACCAACCTCAGACCTTCTACATGCATACCACACATATGCACAGGAAAACGCGCTCTCGCTTGCACACACACACACACACACACACACACACACACACACACACACACACACACACGCACACATAGGAAAAGAGAAACAAATAGGGCCGGAGAGGTGGTTCAGTTGTTTAAGAGCACTGTTCTTACAGAAGACCTGACATGGCATTCACAATTATCACTCTGGTTCCAAAATGCACATGCTTCAGATATTCATGTAAGCAATTCATTTATATAAAAATGTAAAAGATCAAAAATAACACTAAAAAAAAAGATACCTTAAAAATGGAGATTATCTCTTATACTCCATGAGGTGGGGATTAAGGCAAGAAAGCTTCTAAATTATGCATTTGTATACAGAGAAGAAAACAGTACAGGAGGACACACAACAGTCAGTCCCTGAAACTTGGATGAGAGAGTAGTGTGACTTAATTGTTTTACTTAATGACATATTGCCTGGGATATTCCATGTATTACTTGGTAGGTTGTTTATTTTAAGTAAAAATAAGTGAAGCTTCGAAGGAGGAGGCAAGCAATCTATAAACCCAAGGCAAGCTTGGTGCCAGAGAGGACTACATAGTAAGACCTGTATCAAAAACAAAAGCAAGCAAACAAACAAAACCAACCAACATGTCAAGTGTGGTGGAACATGCCCGTAATCGAAGCTCACTGCAGTCGGAGGCAGAATTTTGACTTCAAAGACACTTGGGACTATGGTATGACACTTGTCTCAAAATAAAAAAAAAAAAAAAGGGGGAGATGAGGGTGGGGTGGATGTGGGTTAAAAAATGTAAAACCCTCGTGGAAACTCACTAGTTTATAAGCTAGCAAAAATGCATAATGGGGGTGGGGTGGGGGGAGGGAGCAAAAGAGATGATTCTATAGTTAAGAGTCTATACTGCTCTTGCTGATCCCAAAGTTCAGTTCTTAGCACCCACATCAGGCAGCTCACAACTGCCTGGACTCCAGCTCCCGGGGACCCAGTCTCTCGGTGGTTATCTGCACTCATGTGTACATGGCCACACAAACATGCACACACATAATTAAAAATAAAAGAAAATTTTAAGAAAAGAAGGCAGTTTGGACACAGAAATCCTATGAGTGAACAATGTTTCCCCTAAAAGGGAGATTAGTTATCAAGTGAAAATCTTAGGTGCTGGAGAGATGGCTTAGTGGTTAAGAGTGCTCTCCCAGAGGGGGAAGAAAAGAAAAGAAGGAAGAAAGAGGGAAAAGAAAAACCAAAAAAAATCTCACTGACCAGCACAGTTACACATTATTAGTCAGGAGGCTGACAACCCCCCAAACAACACTCCAGGCTACTAACATTGCTTTTTGTTGCCCACCACAACTAAATGGTAAGATCCTATTGCTGAAGACATAACACATTGATTAGAGGACACAGAAACGAAGCTGAAACTTGGTCAGAAGACATCCTCCTTACTAGCTAGCTTCCATAGTGCAGAAGATGCTCTGCAGGTCACGGGGAGAGAAGTTACCAATGGTCTTAACTCACTGTGATATAATACTTACCAGGCTAGGTATGTTCACTGACACAAAAGAGACATGACTGTTGAAAGTTAATCAACCTCTCTGTAACAAACTTGAGACCTTCACAGGAGGGAAGTCATGCCTGGTACTGTAAACCCAGTCAAAGTCTGGGTCGGCAAATCACTGGCTCTAGCAGGGAACCTATTACTGTTGTGCTGCTAAACAGTACACTGTCCAAATGCCTTCTAAACATTTGTTGTTTATTGTCATATTAATGCTGCACTCAGCTTTGGCCAGGGAAGCTTCCTTCTGCAATGGGCATCAGTTAATACAGAGACTTAATTGTCAAAAGACTGAGGACGAGTGACCGCTGAGTACTCAGCTGTCAACAGGACATCTCCACCAACTCCCTCCCATAAGGCTCAGGAAATACTGCAGGAGTAGAAAGGACGTTAAAAGCTGAAGGGTGAAGAGAGCATGAATGTTGCCTTCTGGATACGGAATGGCCCTTATACTCATGAACTCACTGCAGCTTTGACTGTGTCAGCGCAACAGCAGGCAGCAGTAACTCAACTTAGTGGGTTACGGGTGGAAAGAGAACACGCTGGGGAATGTCTGGTTGAGGAGAGGAGAAACTGACAATGAATATAATCAAGATAAATTCATAGGCTGGACAAGGTGGCCCACACCTTTGATGTTAGCACTCAAGAGGCAGAGGATCTCTGAGTTTGTGACCATGTCTCAAAAACAACAATAACAAAACTGGCACATTGTATAAATATATGAAATTGTCAAAGAAAAAAAAAACAATTTTGTATTTTGGAGACATTTTCTGTATAGTCCTGGCTGTCCTAAAACTTACTGTGTAGACCAGGCAGGCCTTGAACTCAAGAGATTTGCCCACCTCTGCTTCCCAAGTGCTGGAGTATATTGTTCCCATTACACACATAAATAAACACACACACACACACACACACACACACACACTGTAAGAACTCACTGAAGACTGTTAAACTCACTAGTAGCCTTCTTAGCCAGGATGAGGTGAAGAGAGAAATCAGAAATCAAACAGATCACTGTGTTTTGTTTGTTTTAATGGATGAATAAGAATTATCATGTACTCACAACCCCAATCCCAAAGTGACGTGAGCTTGCGTCTGCAGCCCAGGCTTCACCTTAAGTAACCTAAGAGAACGGGCCGTGCCCTACTTGTCACAGAGACTTCTCAACCAGGTACACACCCTTCATCTCTGTCCCTAGGTGCTGGCTGAGGTAAGCCTGGGCTACATGGGCTCAGGAACGGCAAGATGGCTCAGTAGGTGAAGGCACTTTCTGACAAGCCTGATGACCCAAGCTCCGAGCTCCGTGTTTGGAAGGATCAGACCTTCTCTCACAAGCTTTGACTTTTGACATATGTGTGTCCCATACCCTCACAATTTTTTTAAGTAAATAAAATACAACACGTTTTTTAATTAAACGAAGGGGAAAATGACTATTTCTGTGCAAGCAGAAAGAGATTATTTCCTCATATGAGACATGGGACATCTACTCCTTTCTCTCTGACCATGCTATTCCTGCCATGTTGTTAAACCACCATCTCAGAACCAGTGAACCAAAGCACTGGAGAGATCTACAGATTTGGATATTTGGGAACACTGACTCCAGTAAAAGTAATCTCCCACAAACCTGCATTAGCTCTTCTTTAAACCTATTTTCCATTAGAAATAGCTCAAAGCAATGTCTAAATTATTCTACTCAGCTGGTTCCAAAGCAAGCCAGAGCCATTCAAGTGACACAGACATAAGCTGAGAAACATCAAATGAACTGAGAAACACAGTAACTATGCCTTAGAGAATTCTTTAAAAAAAAAAAAAAATTATTTATTATGTGAGTACACTGTAGCTGTTTCCAGACACACCAGAAGAAGGCACCTGATCCCATTACAGATGGTTGTAAGTCACCATGTGGTTGCTGGGAACTTAACTCAGGACCTCTGGAATAGCAGCCAGTGCTCTTAACTGCTGAGCCATCTTTCCATCCCCTCCATCCCGCCTCAGAGAAATCTAACCCAAAATATATCCACAAAGAAACAAGAAATCTCAGATTTCCTGAATCATTTTACATTTACTAGTTCATTAGGCTTTTTCAGACAAGGTCTCATCCTGTACGGTAACCTGAAACTCACTATGTAGCCCAAGCTGTCCTTAAACCTATAGCAATCCTCTGAATTGAACCTCTCTCAGATGCTGGCACTGGGATCATAGGTGTGAACCACCATGCCTAGCTCAACTATAACACATAAAATATGAACACACACTGAGAACTAGCTGGACCACCCCATCTATTCTGATGCCCATGGAGATCTAAGTACATACCCCATATTGCTAGAGAAGCAAACCCCAAACCTAGTGTTGTTACTCCTAAATTAAACCTCTCCTGACTGACTGTGCCTACAGAAGTCAACACAGTATTGACAGGTCTCTGTAATCTGGCTCGTTTACCTTCTCACGACAGACACAGCCACATTCTTTTCCCATCTCCATATGTGAGTAACTCATTTTCTCAGCTTTGAATACTCCTGCCCACCATCTGCTGAAATCCTATTCCTCCTTCAAAGCTGCAAGGCAGTGTGCTAAGAGCTCAGCCTTTCAGGCCAGAGCCAGACCCACTAGAACTCCACTAATAGCTTCTGTACCTTAGCAAATAAATCAACAAATCTATTTCCTCACCAGATACCAGAGCAGACATACCACCATTTGTGCTTTATACAGTAACTTGTGTGGATTAAGCATAAAGGCCATAAATGTGAAACATTATTCTTAAGGCATAGTAAGTAACAGATAGTAACTTCTAAGCCATCTTTCTTTCCCCCTTCAAAATCAAGAAGCTTTCTATCAACTCCAATAGCAAAGAAAAAGACACAGACATTGTATTGATGGGAGGATAGGAACATACAGACACAGACAGACAGACAGACAGACAGACACACACCCCATACAGCCTTCTGGCACTCCCATTATTCATGTTATGTACCCTGGCTTCCACTACAGGATATGAACAAGATCTTAACGAATGTGGATTTGTAAATATATGTAAGGTACTATTTGTGTGAATTATCTGACTTCTCATAACTCTTAAGTATAAAAGAATGACAGTTAACCCTTTATAGTCTTACAAAGAAGTTTATGATTATAATGCTTGACATTTGTACATGTCAAACAACATTCAACAGCAGTGTGAGATGTTTACAGAACATAAAAACACAAAATGCATTTTCTCAATATATTCAACTCCATAACTCTTGACACAAACCTAATTAATCTTCCTACAGTGTCACTAACCTGCTAGCCATTCTTCCTCTCACATTCATGGAGAACAGGAGATCCTTAAGCACAGACACTGCCATACATCCACATTCACAAACTTCAACTGCATCAGTTTATTGCTCACTTCTCATTTCACACGTGGCTTAGCTCTAAGAGCTGCAAAGTGTAGTCTGCCCAAGTTAAATAAAACCCTGAAAGTAACACTCTAAAAAGAAGTGAGAGTTATCTGTGTTTTATTCATTCTTTAATGCTAACCTGGTGCCGTCAATTTCTCTATTATAAATTCCACTCAAAATGCCAACTCTGCCTATAATAGTATTTTTTACCATTTATGCATATCCAATACATTGATTAAAAACACACACAAACATCACAGCAGTAACACCCGACTCTTAGACCGTAAGTACAGCAGAGACACTAGAAACCCAGGGAAGGCTCTTCGAAGGCTAGGCTTTAAATGGACACCACCGATTTACTAGCTGTGTAACCTAAGCAAGCTGTTCCCTTTTTGTTTGGAAAAGGCTGGCTTCAAACTCAGAATCCTCCTGAGTCCGCTGAGATTAGAGTCTCAAGCCACACCCACTGATGCTACTTCTTACAATTGATACCCATCTATAAGACAGGGCCTGGCCCAGTGTGAACGGTATAGGGCTATGCGTTCAAAAAACTAACATGCTAAGAGTTAGTCAAGTCCTCAGGACATCCTAAGTATTTAGAGGGTGTATTCTAACTAGCAGTGTCTGGCACTAAGGCTTTTCATAAAAACTGCTGGGAAAAAAAAACAGTATTTAGCACATTTTCTACTAGGAAATGAGCTGTATTAACTTCAACTTATCTGGAAGATGATTATTAATAGCCGAAACTGTTTAGGCGCATTTTACTGTTTACAAAGTCCTTTTAATACCTTGTAACATCCAGAAGCTCCGTTTACCTCCAAAACATCCTCAAGGGAACAGACATTTTGAAGTTATACATTTAAGAACTAAGGAAATGGCTAATGCCATGGTTACCACCCCGCTGGTCCAACCAGACCCTCCAATCTGGTTAGAGCCTTTTTTAAAAAAAACAAAAACAGAACCAGCATCCACTATAGGCCGAGTCCTGCAAGTTGCCTATAGTCAGCAGTTCAGGAGAAAGCCGAAGGTAACAAATCCAGTCAGAAGCCTTCGATGATACTTAATGTTGCATTGTTTCCTCATGTGGCGTCCTCCTACATTTCTAGGGCAGGTGCCAGGTCTGTGTGTGGGCGCTTCCTTTCCCCACTACAACCCCCAACACGAGACCTAGAAACCGAGAGACCCTCAGCAAGTGTCTGTGAATAGCACGGGATGGTGGTCGGCGGTCCAGACCCGCGAGCTGACGCCAACTCTGCGAAGGGGATTTTAGTATCTCTAGCACATCAACAGTCGATGGGCGGAGAGGGTCTGGCGGGTTAATCAGGCTGGCAAGCATTGCGGACCGGCGCCGCTAAGGGAAATTAAGGCAGCTAACCCAACTGCGGTCGAGCCTGGCTGGCAGAGGTAGCTGGAAGGCTGAATACCGAAAGAGGTTGGGCGCCGGGGAAATCCGGGCAGTTGGAGTCTGGGGGGAGGGGGCCGCCTGCGGGTCTGAAAATGGTCCCAACCCCAACCTGAGGATGATTTTGCGCTCCTCTAGGGTCCCACTCCCCATCCCGCGGCGGCCTTTGCTGCACCGAGAACTCGCTGCTACCTGAAACTGCAGCAGCTTCTCGGTCTGCTCCTGAGTTAGATCCTGCTCCTCAGGCGCCGCCATTTTGCCGCCGCCTCTACGCTCCTGACCCGTCCGCACCGTCACCCGCCGGAAGTGATCTCAGGTGTAACCACTTCCGGTCTGAACGGCCGCCGGTACTCAACTGAGTCTGCGCGCGCTAGCTCACAGACACTCTCACCCCCCCCCGCACCCTTTCGATTCCCACCACCAGAGGGCGACGTTCTCGAGTCTGTGCCGAACAATTCCGAAAACAGCCGATGTAAATAATCAACCAAAGATTTAAAATTGCAGATGGCAGAGCCCAGAGGGTCAGTGTACCTCCAGTAGCTCTGAAAAGTCCCTCCATCTGGCTGCTCCTTAACCGTTTTTAAATTATCTACGATATTCTTGACGATTTCTCAGGAAACGATTGCTTTGACGAAATAGCACCAGTTTGATACTTAATCCTTTCGTAAAGTTGGCTGCCTTACTAGGGGAAATAGTGACTTTGTGGTCGCTTGCTAGGAATGTCTGTAACACTGTTATGGTCTCCCAGACACTCAGAGCTCTGTACCCGGGTGATCCTTGTCCAACCTCAAGCCCAGGGCCTAGGCTACTTGCTCTTCATTCCTTTGATGGACCAAAGATAGATATTTTGACTAAGTCCATTAGATTTGACTTTAAGTGTATACGATACCGTGCATACGAAGGGTATCCTGGAGAAAGCCATCTAGATTCTGTTACTTTTTGTTGAATGTGATTAATTTATAGCCTGTCTGTTTCTCCCATGTCTTTTCCAGGGCTATAGAGGTACACTCCTATAACACCATCATTTCAGAGGCCAAGGCATGAGAATCTTGAACTCAAGACCACCCTGCACTACATAATGAGACCCTGTATCAAAACGACAACAACCAAAGGAACAACAACACCCCCCCTCTCCGTGAAGTTTTTCCCTAACCTTTAGAACCTTCTTAGAGTAATACTGTCCAATAAAAATACGTGAGCCACACAAGCAATTTATAATAGCAGTCACACTAGGGAGAAGTGATATTTTACTGATGGGAATCTAAATTATTAATTTATTCATTATAGAAATCAGAATAAAGACTCCCCTCAAAATTAAAATTAGAAGTACTATATAATCCAGCCACACCAGTTCTGGTGTACCCTTCCAAGAGTCAAAGTCAGTTTACTATAAACATACCTGTTTTCATATGTTTACTGATGCACAATAAATTATCAAATCAGCCTAAGAATAGATGAGTGGACAAAAAAAAAAATCTGTATATAGCCGGGCATGGCAGCACATACCTTTAATCCCAATACTTGGTTGGTGTTGTGCCCAGATTGTAAAAACCCCCAAAGAGACCACCAGGAATAAATGCTTGAGGGTCTTTATTCCAGCTCGAGCTTGGGCCACCAACCTCCATGATGAGACAGGAAGTAGAGTGCACCTCAGGTCTAAGTGAAGGGGGGTTATAAAGGAAAAAAATTGCAAGTTGGGGTCTCCAAACCTTGGCATTGCATGAGAGGGTAAAGGAATGTTGGTCTTTTACCTTATTGGCTTACAGCACCTGATTAAACCACAAGGAGGAAGCACACATGAAAGGAAGCACCTTGGCCTGGGAAAGACTTACATTTTCTCAGCTCACTCTGTCATCAGCCAGCTGCAGCTGCTGTGCCTATTTTGCAACTGCCAGGGACATTTGGTGATTTTTTTTTCTCAGACCTTAAGGGAGGAGGCCATGCCTCTCTAAGGGAAGGTTAACTTAGAATGAAGTCTTAAGAACAAAATAAAATTTATTCTACTACCTCGGTCCCTTCACTGGCAAAGGCAGGTGGATCCCTGAGTACCAGGCCAACTTGGTCCACAGACCAAGTTCCAGGCCATCAGGGATACACAGAGAAACCCAATCTCAAAAACAAAACAAAAATCTGGCACTGGAGAGATGCAACGTGGCTCAGTGGTTAATAGCACTGTTTGCTCTTCCGAAGAACCTGTGCTCAGTTTCCAGCACCAACACAGCAGTTCACAACTGTGTGTAGCGCCAATTGCAGACATACATACATTCAGGGAAAAATAAGCTTAAATGCTGTATATCTGCACAATAGAATTTTATTCAGCTGTAAAGAAGAATGAGGTTATGTTTGCAGGGAGATGGATGGATGGATGGGACTGGAGACCATCAGGTTAGGTGAAGTAAGCCATTTTTACCAAGTAGCACATATTTTCTGTCATATGTAGAATCTAAAGCTGAAAAGAAGAGGAGGATTATCAGGATTGAAGAGCGAAGTGGGGTGGGGGAAGGGCAAAAGAAGGGACAACCAAGCTTTACTTACATACATAGGTGGAAATATTATTTACTTTGTGTAATTAATACAATGCTAATAAAAATTCCAAGGGAAGGGCTAGGAAGATGGCTGCATTGTTAAAGTTGCTGCCAGGCTCCAACGAGGACCTGAGTTTAGGTCTCCAGAACTCACACAAAAGCCTGGCCCTGCAGTACTGATGATCTGCAATCCCAACCATGAGGGACAAGCAGAGGCAAGCTGATGCCTGGAACTGATTGTTTAGCCAGCCCAGCAAAATTGATAAGCTCCTGGATCAATGAAAGCTGCTATTTCCAAAACGACGTGGAAAGGCACTTGATACTCTTGCTGAGGACCTGACTTGGTTCTCGGCACTTCCTTCAGACAACTCATAAAACCTGTAACTCTGGTTTCAGGAGATCTGCTGCCCTCTGGCCTGCTGCTTACTGCCTTTCCTCCCTGCCCTGGAGACGTAAGGCAAAATGAACTCTCCCTTCTGTAAGTTCTCTTGGCGATCTCACCACAGCAAGGAGGAAGCAACCACTGCATAGTTGTTAATTATGGCCTTCTATAGATATTAGGAATCCATCCAAGAAGTACTTATTCAATGTTTGCTTTGAGGACAGATGTCATCAAAGGTAAACAGTACATCACCATTGTCCGCTGAGAACACACAAAATACAAAAAAAAAAAAAAAAACATGCATTTCATCAACTCTCTGGAAGTCTCTCCCTCCCTCCCACGCTCGCTCTCTCTCTCTCTCTCTCTCTCTCTCTCTCTCTCTCTGTGTGTGTGTGTGTGTGTGTGTGTGTGTGTGTGTGTGTGTGTATGTGTGTATGTGTGTATGTGTGTGTGTCTGTGTGTCTGTGTGTCTGTGTGTCTGTGTGTGTCTGTGTATCTGTGTTCTGGGTCTCAGTCCTATTGAAGTAAAAATTTCAGGTTTCTTTGGAAACACATTTATGTTGCATGATGTTTTGCTGAAGCATACACATGAATGGACACATGATGTTTAGGAAGAATATAAATATGACCCCACAGAGTGTGGGAGGGGGCCCTGGCACTGGTTCGCCTTGCTCTGCCTTACTAGTCTTAGCTGACTACGCTCATGTATTGGTTGGCCTTGCATCAAGTTGCTGACTTTCCCTTGTCTTGACCTTAGAGAGTAACTCCCCAAATTACTTCTCCTGATATTTCACGGCTTCTTGATGCTCCCGAAGACCGGGCCGACTGGCCAAACCTCTCAGTTTCTTATAGATTGAACTGCCCTTGCTGAATCGTGAGTGGTGACTGCCAAGTGGACTGGCCTCCACCTGATTTGTGTTTGTCGTTTTGTTAGAGGACTGGACTGCTGACAATGAAGACTGGAATTGCCCCAGAGAACTCTGGAAATCCACAATCCCCAGTTCCTATTAACCTTCCTTTTCCACTACCTCTGGTGGGTGCTGGGCTAGAAGGGAGGTTGAAGTGGTTAAGAACCCTTATTCAGGTAGGTTTTGAAGAACCTGAGCCTACATCCTATGCCTGTACTTTACCAAAACTTGTGGCTAAGAGACAGAGGACCTCATTTGCCTTGTGTCTCTAGCAATAAGGTTTTGCCAATGCCTTTCCATTTTGTATCTTTGTTTCCTGTGTGGGGGTGTTTTGCGTATGTGAGTGCACCACTTTCACACCTGGTGTCCTCAGAAGCCAGGTTATGGGTATCAGATACCCAGGCACTGAGTTATAGAAAGTGGTGAATCCATACCTGGGTGCTAGCAATCAAACCTGGGTCCTCTGGAAAAGCTCTTAATTGCTGCTGCTGAACTCCTTTTAAATTTTCTTTCTCCTCACCCCTTCTCCTGCTCTAATTTTTTTTTTTTTTTTTTTTTTTGAAACAGGGTTTCTCTGTGTAACTGCCTGGCTGTCCTAGAACTCACTTTGTAGATCAGGTTGAGACATATAGGTATCTCGCCTGCATGAAGATATGTGGGCCATATGCGAGCCTGGTACCCCTGGTGCTCAGAGGAGGACATTTCATTCCTGAACGGGAGTCACAGATGGTTACGAACCACTGTTTGGGTTCTGGGAACTAAACCTAGGTCCTCTGTAAGAGCAATACATGTTCTGACCCGCTGAGCCACTTCTCCAACCTCAATTATTGGGTTCCTGATGAAGAACAAATTTTGTCCCATAGAGAAATGGAAATCCTAAAATAAGCCCTTATGGTTTGAATCTATAGAACATCGGATATTTTCCGTCAGATGAGAACATGGCACCCTGACTGCACCTGAATAGAACCTGTCAGCAATAGTCATTGTCTGGAACTAGAGATAAGGCTCTTCGGATAAGGGAACTGACTGCTCTTCCTGAGATTTTGAGTTCAAATCCCAGAAACTGCATGGTACCAACCATCTGTAATGGGATCCAATGCCCCCTTTTGGTGTGTCTGAAGACAGCTATAGTGTATTCATATACATAAAATAATGTAGATACATAATACATAAATAATTCTTTTAAAAAAATAAAGAAATGTTTACATTACCCTGTATTAGTCACACAATTTATGGAATGTCTTTCTATATTAAGGGACTTTATTACAGTGAATTACAGTATGTAGTCCAACTACTCCAACAATGGGCAGCTGTGAATGGGAAGTCCAAGAATCTAGAAGTTTCGCAGTCCCATGAGGCTAGTTGTTTCAGCTGGTCTTCTGTAGATGTATATTCCGACAGGTGTGCTGGCAAATAAATGCAAACAGGTGAAAAAGAACAGATCTTTTTTCTTCCAATGTCCTGACATAGGCCTCGAGCAGGAGGTGTGGTCCAGATTAACCATGCCTGGATCTGAGACTTGCTTTGTCCCAGGCTGACCTTGAACTCAGAGATCTCTTTGCCTTAGTCTCTTGGGGTTAAAGGCTTGTGCTACCTTGCTTTTCATAGCCACTATGCCTCAAGATCTCCATGTCAGATCCAGGTCAGAAATTTGTGTCTTCCAGTCTCAAGATCTGGCTCACAGGTGAGCCCTCCAATTCTGGACTGTAGTTCATTCCAGATATAGTCAAGTTGACAGTCAGGAATAGTCATTATATACCCTTAGAAAGAGAGTCATTGTTGGGGAAAGATCCTCAGGCTTCTGAGAAGGCTATTAGGACCTGCCAAAACAAGTGAGGCTTGGAGGCCAAGTTCTGCTTTATGTGAGTCACAAAATACTTCTAATGCTCTTCAAGAATATCTGAGTACTGGGCTGGAGAGATGGCTCATCAGGTAAGAGCATTGATTGCTCTTCCAGAGGTCCTTTCCCAGAGTTCAATTCCCAGCAAACACATGGTGGCTCACAGCCATCTGTAATGAGATCTGATGCCCTCTTCTGGTGTGTCTGAAGACAGCTACAGTGTATTCATATCTATATCTATATCTATATATATATATATATATATATATATATATATATATATCTTTTAAAAGAAAAAGAAAAAAAATATTTGAGTACAAATACTGCAGTCAACCTGGTATGATATCACACACATGCCTTTAATTCTAGTTAGTATTAGACCAGCACTAGGAAGGCAGAGGCAGGCAGGTCTGTGAGCCTGATCTATATAGTGAATTCCAGGATAGCCAGGGCTATGCATGCAGAGAGACTCTACCTCCAAAAACCACACACACACATACACAGAGAGAGAGAGAGAGTGTGTGTTTGCTCACCTTTCACTAGAAACATACTGATACACTTGTCACAGAGGACTGTGACAAGGCTTAAATCAGAAGACATCAGAAGACCTGTATGGTGTTGGTGAGTGGGGCTTACAGATAGCATACTGTATTGCAGTGACTACACATGTAAACTTTGTAGGGGTTGATCCTGTGCCACCCCATAAAAAGGTTCTGTCAAAAGGCTTTCATTCCAACCCATAACTGCATAACCTGCATAAACTGTTTCTATGGTTACTGAGGTGGGACAGCTGATGGGGTCTACCTTAGCAATGCTTCCTTCATAGGCAGAGATTGCTGGTCTAGTGTTAGCTCCATCATGCCTAAGACCAAAATCCATTTGCTCAAGTTATTTCTGCTGTGACCACCAGCTTTCTGAGCTGCAGATGACTTCTTTTTTTTTTTTTTTAAATCTCTTTATCTATTTATGTAAAGTGCACTGTAGCTGTCTTCAGACACATCAGATCCCGTTACAGATGGTTGTGAGCCACCATGTGGTTGCTGGGATTTGAACTCAGGACCTCTGGAAGAGCAGTCAGTGCTCTTAATCACTGAGCTGTCTCTCCAGCCCTCAGATGACTTCTAACATAAAGAATACACTGGTCTGGTATGGCACACAACTGTTTAGCCTGCTCCTCAAGAAAGAAAAGCCGCATGAGTCCTTTTTGACTCAAGTCTACACAGCACACTCTTTATCAACTTACACAGAGAATGGGGCCTAGGCTAAGTGGGGTATAAAAGTCCTCTAATATCCAGGTATCCCTAAGAATAAAAGGAGGCTCCTTCACAGTGGTAGATACAAACTTTTGTACAAAGTTTTCAACAACATTGTTGGGTGTCATACACACCTTACCAGACCATAATACTCTCAAGATTGTTACAGCTGTGCTGCCTTTCCCCCTCAATCTCTCAGTGCACCAGTGTCTTTTAGATGCCTTTTCTGAATGTGAGAAGCAGGGGTTAGTTAGCATTACCCTCTGTGTGATGAAATCTTTTTTTTTAAGATTTATTTATTATGTATACAGTATTCTGCCTGCATGTATGCCCACAGACCAGAAAAGGGCGTCATATCCCATTACAGATGGTTGTGAGCCACCATGTGGTTGCTGGGAATTGAACTCGGGACCTATGGAAGAGCAGCCAGTGCTCTTAACCTCTGAGCCATCTCTCCAGCCCGTGATGAAATCTTTTTACAGAAGTGAACAGAGTAAGATAGCATGGTCCCAAACCACCATCCATGAAACTGTAAGGCGAGCCTACAGGTGCTCTGGGGACCACTGGGACAGTTACTAATGAATGCAAATTGGCCCTGGGATCCAGGAGCTATGCAAATACTAAATGGTTTAGTGGATAAAAGGACTTATGACTCTTTCAGAAGAACTGAATTTCATTCCTGGTGCCTGCATGGTAGCTCACAATCATGAAATTTCAGCACACTCATTTGGCTTCTGTAGCCACCAGACACACGTGTGGAGCACATACACACTTGTAGGCAAATACTCATGTATCTAAAAATTAAAAATAATATAATCTATTAAAAGAAAAAAAATTGAAAAGGCCTGGAGGTGGGGGCACACACTTTTACTCCCAACACTCAGGAGGCAGAGGCAGGTGGATCTCTGAGTTTGAGGCCAGCCTGGTATATGAATTGAGTTCCAGGACAGCTAGGGCTAAACAAAGAAACCTGTCTCAAAATAGCAACAACTGTAGGGAGCGGTTCCCCGACCGCGCCCACAAAGATGGCGTCGACATCCGCTTGCACTGTGGTAAACAAATGTACTACGCATGTGCAATACTGCTCTTGGCGCCAGGCGGCGCTATGCTAATCTGGTAATCCCCGCTCCACCAATCCCTGAGAGACAAATCATCCTTCCCCCTTAGAGGGAGATAAATAGAGAGAGCGCTCAGCGCTCCGGGTTCCCGTGTTCAGCATCAAGGTGTTCCTGAATAAAGGCTGTTGAGAAGAATCCGGAGTGTTGTGTCTTCCTTGCCGGACGAGGTGGGGCGCAACAAACAACAACAACTGGGTTGAAAGAGATGGTTCAGTGGTTAACAGCACTGAATATTCTTCTAGAGGTTCTGAGTTCAATTTTCAGCAACCACATGGTAATAGAATCTGATGCCCTCTTTTGGTATGTCTGAAGACAGTGACAGTGTACTCACATACATCAAAACAAAACAAAAAAAAAAAAAACCTACCACCACCAACAATAATAACAAAACACTAAAAAAATGCACCAGGAGGGTCTATTGAAGATGTAAAGACCCCATCCTTTGTATCAAATGAGTGATGAGCGGTCGTGAGGTGCTGGGATAGCTCCAATTTAGATCTCTCTAATTTATAGTCATTCTCTAGGGCTGTGAGAACAATACCCAATTCTTCTGAGTCCTTTATGGTATCTAGTGTTCTGTTATAGCCCTGCAGTACTATTTCATGTGCATCAAGGAGATCAAGGAGAAGGAGGCCACCAAGCCCTCATGTTCTAGGCCATTTTGCCCATTTTATACTGTGCAATTCCAAGGCACTTACCAGATTGATACCCAATCACCTCTTCTGTCCTACTGAGCTTCCACTGTCAATCTGACACAGCCTAGAGTCACTTAAAAAGGGAATCTGGACTGAGGGATTGCCCAGATCAGATTGGCCTGTGGGTATGTCCAGGGAAAACTGTCTTGGTAGGTAATGAATGTAAGAGGCCCAGCACTGTGGTCAGTCCCGAGCTGTATAAAAAGCCAACTGGCAAGCAGTGTGCATCCTTCAAGGTCCCCCGAGTTCTTGCCCAGACTCCCTTTAATTATGGATCAGAAACTGTGAGCTGAAGGAATTCCTTTGGATAGAAACCATCTAGCAAAAGCTAGGGCAAATGAGTGAGTTTTCTGGAGATGACCCACCATTTTGCACGGCTGTGATGGTTGAGCTCTGAGATACAAGGTCACCAGAGATGTCACCTGTCTTGTTTCTTGCTGCTGACATGCTTTTTTTGTCACGATTACATAGCCAAATGATTTCTAGACATCTGACCACCTTCTAGACAAATTTCCTGCAGGGTTACAAGAAGATGTAAGCTCATGTGAAAATGCTGTATAGTCAAATTGATGATTTCACAATTTCTGATAGTGATTTTTATAGAATTTTTAAAAATTGATACAAGTAATCTCAAGCCCCCTATAGAATAAAGCTACAAACAGAGCTCTGTAAACCTTCACATATCACAGGCTAATTGTACTAGGAGAAGAAAGCAGGTTTGGAATCAGTTTGTGATTAAGGGAAATGTTTGTTCTAGATCAGGTCCAAGGATGAAGCCACAGGTGTGCACTACGATAAAGAGAGGCCAAGTGAAACTGTTGCTTTGAACTTATAATGAGCTTATAGACTGAAACACTCTGTTGAACTTACTACTGACATCCTTCTGTAACTCCCCTTTTGTACAACATTTTATCTATGAGGTAATTTTATGAAGAACTTTTGTCTAAGAAGGTATAAATAGCCAGAGAGAAGAAATGAAGTGTGGCTTTTGGGGGACTCTGCTCCATCCACCAAATATATATATATATATATATATATATATATATATATATATATATATATATATGTGTGTGTGTGTGTGTGTGTGTGTGTGTGTGTGTGTGTGTGTGTGTGTGTCTATATGTATTTACATACATACATGTATAGGTATATGTGTTTGTATATAAGCATGAACACTTGTGAAAATGTTGAGATATGAGATAGGAGGTCATGCCCAGCCGGGAAAAGCGTATGTATCTCTGCTCTGCATGTCTATATGTGTGCTTGAATTCTCCCCCCCCCCTTTTTTTTTCTTTTCTCTCTGGCTCCTAAAGAGTTAACTAACTTCAAGTCTCTCACCTGGCCAGCAAGGAGCCTTTGAACCAGAGAGAAACTAAATTCTCTGCTGCTATCAGTGGGAATCAAATTACCAGAAGTAGGCAGCTTTTCCCACAAAAAGAGTTAAAACCAGACCTGTCAAAGACAAAGCAGCTCTGGCTTTGCTTTCTACCTCTAAGTTGCTTTTGGCCATGGTGCTTGTTACAGAAACACCAAGCAAACTAGAGACTCTACTGCCTAGTCATCCTGGATATACACCTTCTATGTGCAAGTTATTTGCTTCCTTAGCCACTAGGAGACGTTAACTTACACTTTGTCTTATGAATTCATTTATGCTGCACCCGTTTGCTATAAGTGTAATAATGCGCTATGCTGGCTTTGTGCCTAGCTTCTTTCACTTACTGTCGTAGTTAGGGTTTACTGCTGTGAACAGACACCATGACCAAGGCAAGTTTTATAAAGGATAACATTTAATTGGGGCTGGCTTACAGGTTCAGAGGTTCTGTCAAGGCAGGAACATGGCAGCATCCAGGCAGACATGGTGCAGGCAGAGCTGGGAGTTCTACATCTTCATCTGAAGGTTGCTAGTGGAAGACCGACTTCCAAGCAGCTAGGGTGAGGGTCTCAAAGCCCATGCCTGTATGAAAAGCTATCAGGAGCCAAGACAACTGTGCTGATCAAGGCTCAAAGTTTAATGATTACCAACGAGCATATATAAAGGGGAAAAAAAAAAACCTACGAAGCCCAGCCCACAATTTGAGGGGTAGAGTAATAGCAGGTGGCCTATCACTTAGGTTTCTATTGCTCAGTAAGGTGCTATTAGCAGCTGTGGTCCATCACAGATGTATCTGTTTTAGACCTATAAGGCTGATGTAGCTCTCCAGGCTCAAGGCTGAGGTGGTAAACAAGGTCTGAAATGTCTGTGCAGGCTAGGGGGAGGGTCACAATCCATGAGGCAAAACACCAATCCACATAAAACAAGTCTTTATACTAAAAGAATTATTTATGTGAGTGTATGTGCCTGTCTGTATGTGTACCATATACATGTTCATGGAGACCAGAAAAGGACATTAGATCTCCTGAAATTGGAGTTGTGAGCCATCTGATGCAGATGCTGGGAACTGATCCTAGGCCATCCGAGAAAGCAGTGACTGCTCTTAACTGCTGAGCCATCTCTCCAGGCCAAATACATGGCTCTTTTAAAAATAAAAATGGCAGGGATGGGTTGACGAAGAAAGCACTCCCTAGTTACAGAAAGAGGAGTTCTGGTGTCCTGGGAGTGGGCTGAAATAGCTGCCGATTGAGAAAGGGCACAAGAAGCCTTTCTGGTGATCCTGTGCCTCCTTTCTTCATCTAGCTGGTAGTTATGCTCAAGGGCACAGAGCTTTTGTGGAGGTAGAGGGTGCTGTTCAGGCTGCTGGGATGGAAAAGACATCAATAGCATCCCTGTAGGCATATTTCCTGGTATAATATTGACTTGCCAGGCATCCCACTGAGGCTGGAAAGACAGTAGTTAAGAGAACATGCTACTCTTGCAGGAGACCTGAATTCAGTTCTCAGCACCCACATCTGATGTCCTCCTGTAACTAACTCTAGCTACTCCTGTAACTCTAGCTACTATGTATCTAGACAAATAGTATCTTACACCTCTGGCCTCTGTAGGCACCTTCACATCTATGCATTTACCCACACACCGACACACATACATACACATATGTAATATAAAAATAATAATAAAAAGCATGCATGAAGCAGAATCAGATGGATCTCTGTGAGTTTGAGGCCAGCCTGGTCTATGCAGCAGGCTCAAGGCCAGCCAGAGCTGCATAGTGAGACCCTGACTCAGAAACCCAAAGTTCTCACTGGTGTAGTAGTGGCGGCGTGAACATCATGGGGTAACCAATTGCTCTTGGATTGGATTTGAGGCTGCTCCACAGTACAGAATTCACTATACGAGAAGTCTGTAACTTTGTTTTTTTTTTTAATTAATTTTTAAACAACATTATTTTAAGGATAATAAAACATAAATATTTTAAGACTATATTTTCATTTTAATCCCAGGTGTGGTGATACGGGGCTGCTTTGGATTGTCCACAGTAACTGACTATGATTTGCCTGGTGCTCTAGCAGAGGTATGGTTTTGCCAGATGCAGATAGTTTCTACAATTGTGTGATGTTTGGAACTCTGGGACCTTTTCAGAGGGTATATAAATATGCTAGGGCCCCATAGGTGGGGTAGGTGAATGCTGGTCATTCAGGGAGGATGTTCAAAGAAGAAACATGAACAAAGAAATTAGATTCAGATCCCCCCCCCCCTTCTATTCTTCTTTCTCTCCTATCTAGTGATAGGTGGTGGACCAAGGGCAAGAGATAAAGGGTGGGAAAAAGAAGAACCCATAAAGTAGCAAAGACCAGCTACATTCCTACCTAGTAGTGTAAACTAGACACCAACATTTTGGTTCCCTAGGTCACTGACTCTAGAGGAAATTTACTAAGGTTGCCTTCTAAATATTCATGTTTATACCTATGAGTTAGTGTTGCGCTCAACCTTGGCCAG
Organism: Micromys minutus; assembly: GCF_963924665.1. NCBI lineage: Eukaryota > Metazoa > Chordata > Mammalia > Rodentia > Muridae > Micromys > Micromys minutus. The sequence continues at coordinate 100,013,411 of NC_137969.1, forward strand.
AGAATCTTCTCTCTGCAGTGGCTATTTGTTGGTGCAGACTTGTAACTACTCAAAGTGCTGAGAATTTTAAGTGGCTGATATGTGACCAGCTCCACCTGGGATGCCTGTGTTAGCATCACCAGCCAAGGGCCAGGGAACATTGCAGAAGAGGAGGAGGAAAGAGTGTAAGAACTAGAGGATGAGGGGCTGGAGAGATGGCTCAGTGGTTAAGAGCACTGACTCCTGAGTTCAATTCCCAGTAACCACATGGTGGCTCACAAGCATCTGTAATGGAATCTGACACCTTCTTTTGGTGTGTCTAAAGACAGCTACAGTGTGCTCACATACATAAAATAAAATAAATCTTAAAAAAAAAAAAGAAAGAGAAAAACAAAACACCACCCCAAAAAAAGATACTCTATTAAAAAAAAAAAAGTCACTAGTTGGAAGCCAGCCTTAACTATCCAAGAATTCAAGGTCAGAGACACTACATTAAAAAAAAAAAAAAAAAAAAAAAAAGCGAAAACGATTGCAATCAGAGTTTGAGGCATGGCTCAATACATAATTACCAAAGAAAATGGCAATTACTGTGGAGAAAACGGGCTCCAGCTGTACTGAGTAGTCAACGTGAACCTAACTAGGTGTTACTTTAATGTGACTAAAGAGAGAGCTCAAGTCCAGAGACAAAACAATCAGCCAGTTCCTTTCATGAACATCAGTGTCACCAGACACAGAGAAAGAGGAACCGTCCCTGATTTCAGGGGATCATCAACACAGATAGGGCGGCGGCGGGATGCTACACACAGTCCTGGGGCGGAGAACAAGGCTCTGCACTCAAGCTTTTCCCAGCCTCAGCTCCCTCCTCCCACTCAGGAAAAGGACGCTCGTATCACGCAGCTCATAAAATCGGCTTTTCCAGAAACTTTTCCGTGAACGGAGCCGGCGTCAGCTCGGCGAGGTTTACTCGCTCCGGAGCTGGCGAGGCTGGAGGTGGGCTGCAGGGGCTCGAACCGAGGGCTGGGCGATACCCCAGTCCCGTGGACCCCGCCCTCGGCCGCTGACGTCACCACATTCCCGCCGCGACTCCTCCCGCCGCCGCTGCAGCCGCAGTGACAGGCAAGCCGGGCGGGTGACGGGAAGTGCGGGCCGCGGGCGCGGGCGGGAGGTGACAGCAGCCACGCGGGGAAGATGGCTGAGGACTTCGGCTTCTTCTCGTCGTCGGAGAGCGGGGCCGCCGAGGCCGCGGAGGAGGACCCGGCCGCTGCCTTCCTGGCCCAGCAGGAGAGCGAGATTGCTGGCATCGAGAATGACCCGGGTTTCGGGGCACCTGCCGCCAGCCAGGTGGCCTCTGCGCAGCCAGGACTCGCGAGCGGGGGTGAGTCAGCGCAGCGGCCTGGAATGGGGGTGCTGAGGCCACCACCGGGGTCGGTAGGCCCAGTCTGGATCAGACCCGGCCTGAGTCCCTGCAGTAGTCCAAGCCCTGCTATCCAGGGTGACCCAGGGTACCCCGGGGGGCTGTGTGTATGCGTGAGGCCTGGGAAAGGAGGGAGGAGCCGGGAAATGAGTTGGAGTCTGCGCTGAGGCTGGATCTGCTGACTCTGGGGACAGGAATTTAATCATGACATTTCATCCCCAGGCCAGCTCCTCCACCGTCTGGCTCTGGAACCCTCCCACTGCTCCGTTCTGAGACTCTCCGGGTGTCCTAGCTAAGTGGTACAGGTGTGGGACAGACACAGTCCTCCTGACTCAGGGCTTAGCGTTCATTCTGCAGGGAAGCAGGGTTGCGCTCCCTCCAAGAACTCGAAGCTCTTCCTTGGGGACCACCTGTCGTCCTGCAGCAGTGCAGGAGACAATGTTAATTACATATAATAATTTCATACACCCTACTGAACCCATTTCAGAACTGGCTTCACAGGGCACACTATTAAAACAACTAGGAAGTAGCAATCAAGAATTAAAACCCCTTCTGTTGGACGTTCAGTTCTTCCTGTCTAGACCACAGTCTTTCATGGGCCCCGACTGTAAGTCTGGACTGGGGCACAAATGGCCATGAGCTGTGCCTTTCCTGTTTGTTTAGTGGATTTACAAAGGTGTCCCAGGACCTCTGTTGATGGCTTCCGACATAAGGGTTCGGGACCGTGTCCTGCATTGTTATGTTTATCATCGATACTTCTGTTCCAAGGAACAATTTCTTATAAATATATTTAAAATATAAAAAAATATGGACCTTCCTGGTTGCACCCTAATAGATCTTGTTTCTTAGTTGTGTGTGTGTGTGTGTGTGTGTGTGTGTGTGTGTGTAAGAGGGTTCATCTTTCTTTCATTCAACATTTTGCTGTGTTGCCATCCCTGCTGGGGACACAGAACGAAGTCTGTGGCTGAGCAGTTGAATGAACTCTGACATAGAAATGTCATTAGCCTTTTGTAACATACAAGAAACTGGAGTTTGAGGGGTTATCAGGACGGCTTGTTAGGTAAAGGTAAATCAGCCCGGCCCGATGACACCTGAGCTCTGGTCCTGGAACCCAGGTGGTAGAGAGAACTCAGGCCCACAAATTGTCCTCTGACCTCACATTACATGTGTGTGCACCACACACGAACACGCCCAAATAAAATGTAAATAGTAATAATAATTAAAAATCAAAAAACTTGGAATTTGAATGTCTTGCTTAAGGTCACACAGCCTTGAGGTCTGATGTCAGGCACCTAGCTATGTTCTTTCAAAGGCCAACTGTGTTGGTCTTCTTAGGGGATGATTGGCAGCGAGAAGCAGGGGGCCTAACCAAGCTAGCCACGCAGGTCTGAAATAGCAGCTCTCAGTCCCTCAGCACAGGCCCTTCATTGTCCCAGGGAAGCTACCCAGGTCCCTGTATGGAACCCAGTTGTCCACAGTTACCCCTTGAGAAACAGTCTTTTCCCTCATTAGGATTGTCAGAAACTCAGGAGAAAGACAGATGCAGTTGGGGCTGAGGATGCTGCACTGCCTGGGAGTTTGCAAGTTGTCTTCCCTAGGGACTTACAGTCTGGGTGGGTAGGTCACTGACTGGCCCTAGACAGGAGATATCTGAGAGGTAGATGGTGGTGATAATCCTTTGGGGAGCTTCCAGGGATGTGACCCTCTGAGAGACTCCCGGACTCCTACGTTTGATGCTTTAGGTACCTGACTGCCCTTCTCAGTGGCAGTTTGGGGAACAAGGAGGTGCTACAGGAGGGGAGCTTAACGGGTGTTCTAGTACAAATAGAAGGGAGCTGATTTTCCTAAGCCTAGACAGTGAGAGGCACCTATCCTCCTCTGGGTCGCAGGGAATAGTAGGAATCTGGGTGGTCTGAGGTGAACCGCTGGGCCTTCTGGGAGCTGGCAAGAAGCTGGTTTTAACAGCAGCCACAAATGCACACTTCTGAGTCACCTCCCTTAGATGACGAGGTCTTCTGATGGCAGTTCTTGTGCGGAGTTCAATGCTGCTTCATTGCGGCTGGCTCTTGGGGGGCCTGGGGTAAGCTGCATCTGGCATAGGCCTGGACAGGAACCCCACTGAGCCTTCTGTCTGGGCAGATCTGCAGCGGGAGCCATGGACACTTTGTTTCCATTCATCAGCCTTGGGCAGTGCCCAAATGCTCTACGCTTTCACACCCAGTTCTCTAGGCTCTTGGCTAGAATCTGGGCCTTATGGGACACCTCTGTGTAATCCTGTTGCCCCTGCTGGCCTCAGTAAGCTCACCAGAATGTTCTGGGTCCTCTGCCCTTTTTCCCAAGGAGGCCACACACCAAAAAGCTTATCCTCGGGACTTGTATTTGCCTGGCGGTATTTGTTCTGCAGGCTCCGTTGTAGAGTCAGAATCCTAAATGTTCAAGAGCCCCGTGGGATACACGCTGGTAATTCCAAGAGTAGGTGTGTATGCAGTGCCAAAGAGGCTGACAATGCTCTATTTTTCTGGAGGCCTGGGTGGGCAACGGGGAAATCCACATGGCCTTGCTGGAGGCAGATCAGGTTAAGGGGAGGGGGAACAGCGTTCCCAAAAGGCTGTTCCTATAGGTACATAGCATCAGGGATGGACCCTGGTGAGGTAAGGCTAGGTAGAGAAGATGCCCCAGAAGAAGCCCCTCTGTAGAAGATGCTCATACCCTTTTAGGATCACTCATTTAAGAAGCAGGCCACCTGTACTGTAAAAACCCTACTGGAGGGGGTGAGGTGAGAGCCGTCAGAGTGGATCAGGATTAATCTCTGTTTTATGGTAAATAAGTTATAATTTATACCAATGACAGGAGATTGACAATGAGGCTGGGTAAGCCCTTCTTACTTTCTTTTTAATTTATTTCATTTATGAGTATATCATAGCTGTCTTCAGTCACACCAGAAGAGAGCATCAGATCTTATTACAGATGGTTGTGAGCCACCATGTGGTTGCTGGGAATTGAACTCAGGAGCTCTGGAAGAGCAGTGCTCTCAGCCACTGAGACATCTCTCCAGCCTTTGGGTAGGCCCCTTCAATCCTGTCAGGCTTAGGCCAAAAGTACTGTTGCTCCTCAGAGGCCAGTCTGTCCCATACAGGACCAATTGTCTGTAGAGACCACATAAGGCCTGCTGTGACTCACAGCTAGGAGGCATGACCGTTTCAGAGAGGCCTTGCCAACTAGAGTGAGCCCCAAAGAACAGTTCAACCCTCATTTGACCAACTGTCTCTGCTCATTCGTTTTATGCAGGAGCCATGAGCTGGGGGAAAAATATGCACCCAGAGTCTGATAAGGAATACATGCCCCTGGGGTATACCAAGTCATGAACAAGAGAGTAGGACACCCTGTGTAGTGTTCCGGTGTACCCCAGAGACGAGGCCTTTCTTTAGGGAAATAGAGGAAGCAGGCAAAGGTTTCCTGTAGGAGGTAACTTGCACACCATTTAAAAAATTAATTTGGGCTGGAGAGATGGCTCAGTGGTTAAGAGCACACTGACTGCTTTTCCACAGGTCCTGAGTTCAATTCCCAGCAACCACATGGTGCCTCACAACCAACTGTAATGGGATCTGATGCCCATTTCTGGTGTGTCTGAAGACAGCTACAATGTACTCATATAAATAAATGAATGAATAAAAAGAATCATGTTTCTAGAACAATCTATTTTAAAAATTAATTTGTTTATTCAGCATCTAGTGACTGAACTTGTAGAGAGGCTCAGGCCCATGCATGGGTGTGGCTGCAGCCATGGTGTTCTTGTTTGCCACTAGCAGGACGAAGCGGGGGTGTGGGTTTGAGATGGTGAGGGCACAGGCTGGGCTGGGTAAGAGTAAGTGGAAGGCAACCGTGAGGGTTGGTCACTGTCGCAGCAGAAACTACAACTGGCTTGTGGATAAAGAGATTGTGAGGAGTCACAGTGTCAAACAAAATGAAATCCTGGGAGGGGCACAGAGAGGAAAAATAGGCCAAGTGTTGCCCAGGGGGAGCTGTGAGTCCTGCTTGCCCAGGCAGAGCAGTTGCTCAAGGTTCCAGCAGGACATGCAGAGACACAGACCCCTCTCTTCCTCATCCCCAGTGGCCTCTCCCTAAGCTCACAGTACCCCTGTCTACTTACCAGGTCTCAGCTCCACGCTTAACTTTGGGTAGGTAAGGAACAGGGCACTGCCAGGTATCTGGAGCAATCATGGTAGCCTTCTGGGCCTCCACTTGAGAATCTGTAAAATGGGTCACTAAGAGTTTCATCATAGGGCTGTGGCAAATCTTAGGTATGACAGTGAGTGCACGTGGGAACAGTAATGGCCTGAGCCTTGTTGTTTATATATCCATTATATCTGGGGGGGGGGGGGAGTGGTATCAGTCTCCGTGCATACATGGATGTATGCACAGGTTGGCTCCAGAGGCCAAAACAGGGCCATTCAGTGTTTGTAAGCTGGACTGTGGGTGATACTGTCTCCTTATTCTTTCCAGCTGGTTCAGAGGACATGGGGACTACAGTCAATGGAGATGTGTTTCAGGTAAGCATTGGCTAGACTGTCTCAGGCTCCGTACTTTGTTTTGGGATCACCACCTTTGCTACATTGACTGTTTCCTTGTTGTGTGTGTGGGGGGGGGGCAGGACACAGACTGACTGAGGAGTGGCTGGGGTCAGGTTGTCCTCTGGCTGCAGGAAGGAGTGGCGTGGGGTGGAGGGGAACGGAGCTGTGTGCCTGGGCAGGTGCCTCTGGTGGGAGGCTGACTGACTGGCCATCTCCCACATGCGTGGGTAATTTAGCTGGGTAAGCTCTTTGATCAGGAGATTCCATGTGGAATTTCCCCTCAGCAAGTGATTGGGAAAGGGTTCTCCCCAGAGTCTCTGCAGGATGGGTTGTCACAGCAGACAAAGTAGAAATAATCTACATGTCCAGAACTGGGCGCCTAGATCGACTGTTCCAAAGGGCTATCAAGCTTCCTGTCCCCATAGGCACACGTGCCCTTTTTAAAGCAACTTGCGGGATGGATGATATACCATCACTTTTATTTTATTTTATTTTTTTTAAGTGTTTGCACAGAATATCTGGAAAAGGCATTCTGATTGATAACAGCAGTTGACCCTGAGAGTAAGAGGCTTGCTTGCTCTTTCCACCACTGGGGCTGTGGTTCAGTGTGGATGGGAGGGCAGAGGGTGTGCTAGTTAAAGACCGTCTGCGGATGGGGCTCAGTGGAGAAGCTCTGAGTTAAACCCCCTAGGACCACAAAAACAGAACAAAAAAAAAAAAAAAAAAAAACACACCAAGAGAGCGCACATGCCAATGATATCCCCAAACCCCACCTAGTGTGTACGGAGAACCCCGGACTCCTAAGTGGGGCTGAGTCTCTACTATGTGAACTTTAATTCTCAACTGGAGCAGGTAAGAGGCTGATTGATGTTGGGACCTGAAGCTTCCGGATCTGAGCCCCACCCTGTGGAGGAGTTGGCCTCTTGGATCCTGGGAGAATAAACAATACTTTCTTATGTAAGTGGGATGGGCTCGTCCTAACACAGGAAAACTGGCCCAGCCCCATTTCTGGAAAATGAGTCAACAATGAGTTAGAAAAGTCTCTCCCTAGGACCCTGGAAGCTTCTTGTCCAGTTGAGAATTACAGAGCTAAGGAGGAGGTGTTCTTATACTGTTAGGACTTTGGTCAGGCTGTTTCTGGGCTCCAGGAACACCCACAAAGACCTTAATGACTCAAAAGGTCTCTTGTTCTGCAGTGAATATGCTGGAGCAGCATTTGGAACTGCAAGAGCATCTAGAATATTCTGGGGGACACACTCTTGCTTTTCAATTGGGGAGAAGCTTGAGATTTCAACAGATATTGAAGAAATTCACAGATGGACTTTCCCTCACTTGAAGGATTTGGCTCTCCTGGGCCTGGCTCTCCTGGGCCTGGCTCTGCTGGGCCCGGCTCTCCTGGCCCTGGCTCTGCTGGCCCCGGCTCTCCTGGCCCTGGCTCTGCTGGTCATTTGCTGCCTCCTTCAGCATCACTGTCCATTAGGGGATAGAAAAGTGGAGTCTCAGGAGTAATTCTTAGTTTCTGCTATCGCAATGCCCCAAGGCATGTTGATCTGCAAATCACACCACACCCCTGCTGCCCTGGAAAATTCTCCTGGGCAAAGGAAGGTCACAGAAGGGATAGTTTATTTGGCTTAGCAGCAAAGCTCCTTCCTGTGTGCCCCACGTACACTCTGAACTGTGCTTTGCTCTGCTGTTGGGCCCAGAAAACTATCTGTAGGATAAGCACAGTGAGCGGGAGTGGCACACACTTTCAGGTATAAGAACCTTGGCCTGTGCAAACCCAGCAGAACCCCGGGTAGAGCCTATGTCTCAGTTTTTGTCTAGTGCACTAGGTGAGTGACCAACTACAAACCTCATCTCCAGCATAGCCTGAGAATAAGCCTAGTGGTACCCATTTCAGCTCCTTTGGCTACTTGGGCAACAGGGACAGGGCTGGAGGAACCTTGCAGAACTCATCTCCTTTCCACCCCCACTCCCTTTATATCTCTTCTCCTGTGAGCGACTTAGAGGAATCTACAGCTCAGCCCAGCTTAGCTTGAGCTGCTCAATCCTGAAGGCGGATATACCAGCGATGGAGTTTAGCATGGTGGAGGTCAGCCTGCCTGTGGCCTCTTGTTTTTTGCTCCTGGACATACCTGGCCAGCCCTTTCCTCAGTGACACTTTAGAGGAGTTCTGAGTACTTCTTTGGCCACTAGTATATCCACTATAGCCCTGGGCTGCTAAACCTTCTGGAAGTGACCCCATCTCCTACCTAGAAGGCTCAAATAGACCTGGACAAGGAACCTCAGTGTAGCCCCTAATGCTTACTGTCATGGGCAGAAAAATAAATCCAAAGCAACCTGGAGAAAAGCCAGTGAGGTATTTCTCAGGACCTGCCTGCCAGCAACCCTGCTGTGTTCAGCTGTCTGGTAGTGAGGGCCCTAAGTACCTGGTAACAGTGAGCCTCAGTAGTCATGTTTTTTGACATGGAGGCTGTGAGGAGATCTTAGGACTGTTGCATTCGTTATGTGAGCCTTATTAGATGCCTTGAGCAGGATGCTCTCGTTTCACATTGAAACCAGGGTTGCCTAGGGAAGGGATTTTTTTTCTCTACAGCCATCACCAACCAGTGTGGCAGAACAGGCACTGTTAGCCAGGCCTCACTGATACAATGTCCAGCACCTTTCCTGGGCCCTCCCCTAGTTTTCTAACTAGCTGTTTGTTCGTTCATTTCTCAACTCGAGCTCTTTGGGTGCCAGGCCTGTGATGCGGAGGTGGATGGGAAGGCAAAGCCAATGGAGTGTTTGTCCCCAGAGTTTATTTCTAATGGAATTCTGGGAAGGCCCAGAAAACCTGGGAAGAAATCAGTATATCCCAGGGGCTTGGATTTGAGGGTAATGCTGAGACAGGTGGGTCATAAGTTCAAGGCTAGCATGGGGCACATTTTTATCTTGAGGCCCTTAAAAAGAAAAAGAAAAAGAAAAAAAGAAAAAAGAAAAAAACAAACTAACAGCTTGAGTTCTTTTTGTATTTTTTTTGAGGGCTTTACTGGGATTAACCTACTTAATCCTCCCAACACCCATTAGCAGTTTCTTTTATTATCCCCATTTTGTTCAAAGAGATTTAATAGCTGTTCTAGTTGCATAGGAGCTGAAAGCCCAGCAGGGAGGTGGTACAGGAAGTGGGTTTCAAGGCCGTCTAGGGAGGCATGGCTAGCCCTGGCGGAGGGAACCGTATGTGTAAGGACAGATGGTAAGACAGTTGTTCATCCCGAGGCCCTATGTAGTCGGCTGCATAGAGGGATGTGTCAGGAAAGCCCCAAAAGGACACAGACACAGGGATAGGATTGCCTAATGTAACTCCCAAGCATACCCTATCAGCAGCCTCTCATGCGGTGTAAGAGGTGGTCTCAGCTTAGGTAGACTTTATACCCTGGGCCTGGATCAATCCACGCCTACTTCCAGGGGTGGGAGGTGCTGTGGAACCTGGGCTCAGGTGCCCTGGGTGTGTAGTGGAATCCTCCAAGGGCGGCCCAGGCTTCTTATCCAGACCCCAGGCAGTAGAGGAAACCCCGAGGCTTCCTTTTCTGGCTTTTCCCTGCTGTTTGACCTTGAATTAATAACCTTTCTGAACCTCAGTTCTCTTTTGTAAAATGGAAATTCAAGGCCCTGCCCTGTTATTCCCATGGGGTTGTTGGGAAAAGCACTCTGAAACCCCGAAAGCCTTATATATTACTGATGTGTGCAGTGAGCTTAGGAGTGGCTTGGAGGCAGGGGAGAGGTTGGGAAGGGGGAACGGGGAGGGGTAGGGACCCTGAAGGAACAAGTCTTTAATTTTGAGGTCACTTAGCAGCAGCCAGGCTGGGGCCTGGGAGTGTGGCTGGGTGGTAGTGTTTGTCTATCATGCCTAAGGCCCTGGATTCAGTCCCCACCAGAGGGCTGATGGGAGGCAAGAGGACCAATCCAGGAGACAAGGGCAGTGTAGAAATTATGCAGTGTTCCTGTTAGCTGTTCTGTGGCAGGGATGTTCACACCCAGCTATTCAGTGTGAACCTAGCTCTGTCACTGGCTTGCCAAGGGTGACGGGCACTTTGGACCTAGAGTCTCCTTACCTATAAAACAAGGGCAATAAAACCTTCTGAGCAGAATTGTAAAGATCAAAGACATCCGTTTACTAGCAAGTGCTCTGGAATCCTAACTTGTCAGGCTTAGGCTTAGGGAGCCTGCCCAGAGATGCTGCTCTGGCGCCTCTTCCCTCCCCTTCCTCCTACATCTGTTAGCACCTCTGTACCTAAGAGTTTCCCAAAGGCACAGAAAGGGAGGAAGGGAGAAGTAGCAATATGGCTTTTCAGAAGGCACTTGTCCTCAGTCTTGAGGACTAAGTTTGGTCCCTGGGACCTACCTGGCAGAAGCAGAGAACTGATTCCTGCAAGGTGTCCTCTGATCTCCATACTTATACTGTGGCATGTGTATGCACATAAAATAGATATATGTAGTTTGAAAATAAAAAAAAGAGAGAGTGGGAGGGGGTGACTGGGGGGGTCTCACTCTGTGGACCTGAGTCATTCTCTAGTACTAAGAAAACGAATGCACGATGGTCATATGGTGGGGTGGGGGAGACCTTGCTCAGAGCACTGGACCAAGTTAGAGAAAGAGCAGGGAAGATGGAGGTCGTAGATCTGAGGGGAAGAGCTCTAGCTATCTGGAACTCACTCTGTAGACCAGGCTGAAAGGACTCATGGATCCATCCACCTGCCTCTGCCTCCTGAGTGCTGGTAATAAAGGGATGTGCCACTATGTCTGGCTTTTGGGACCTTTTAAAAGTTATGCTTTGTACGGGTCATTTTATTTTGCAAGTGGGGATTGAATCCAGGGCTTCACACATGCTAGGCAAGCACTTTACCACTGAGCCACACCTCTTGTCCATATGCGTGGGTTATTGTGGCCAGTGACGGCATGTGGTCCAGAGCTGGCTCTGTCCTAACTGCTCATCCACCTGACATGGAGCCCTGTTGCTTCACAGAACTGCCTACCAAGTTCCTCTCCACAACCAGATGCTGCTAGCTCTGGGGTCTTGTCTTGTCTCATTTAGACACAGCTCACTGTGCACCCATTTTATGCTCAGGATAGTGGGACAGAGGGCTGACTCCAGACATTGTCCTGTGGGGGAAAATACATTAAACAGCAGCACTGTCAGCTGGGCAAATGCCTAAAGGAGCTTAGGGAACCATGATCTGGGGGCACAGGGAATTGTCATGAAACTATCCTGCCCTACCCTCTGGGAGCTTGGGGTAGATAGCAGAGGTAGAGAAGACTGACAGGGGGTGCTAGGATGGAGGAACCTGGAATGTAAGGGTCTGGAACGTCCTGGGAGGAGGTGGATCCCATAGTGGACATGCCTATGGCGAAGATTTCAGAGGCTGGAGGAAGGAAGCAGGGCTCACTGCAGTAGAAGTCCTATAGGGTCTGTGCCCACAGGAACGTGGAGGGCAAAGTAAAAATGTCAGGCGTGGTAGCAGGACCCACAGTCCCATTCACAATGACCCAAGTGCACAACCCCCTTACATTTCTGTCTCAAGCTCTTTCAACTCTGTCAGCAGAGCTGAACCCACCCACCACGTCTGTTCATCTTTCTTGGCCTCGATGCTGCTTCTGTCCAAAGGGAGTGAGAGCTGGTGGCAGTGGGCTGGTGAGATGAAAAGGCAGTGAAGATACTTGTTGCCAAGCCTGAAGACCTGAGTTCAGCCCCAGAACCTGCAGGGTGAAAGGAGAGAACCCATCCCCTCAAGTTGTCCTCTGACTCCCACAGTCAGGTCCTCTCTGACAAACACAAATTAAGAAATATGATTAAAGAAAAAGGATGATAATTCTAATCCCACCCACAGGGCTTATCAGTCATCCTGTGGCAGGTACTCCTCTGTCTTACAGAGTTGAGAATGTAGCTCGGTTGCAAGAGTTGTTTTCTAAGCATGCACGGTGGATTCCATCAATGGGATGGAGTACAACAGGACAGAACCCTGGCGTAGTGACCTGGTTGCTGCATTCTGGAGGTGGAGGCAGGTTAATTAGAAGTTCAAGGTTACCTTCAGATACAGAGCAAGTTCTGGGCCAACATGGGCTATGTGAGGCACATGAAGAAATAAATACCTTACAAATGTTCTGCGTCAAATCCCAGCATCAGGTCTGAGATTCCATCTTATTATGAATCCCATTTTCCATGAGGAAAACGTACACACATCTTTGCAGCTTCAACAATGGGATTGTATGGCTTTAGAGTCCAAATTTACTACAGCAAAGTTTTATTATTTTATGTGTCAAAATATTTTGCCTGTCTCTAAAGTGTACTTTTCTATTTTAGTGATTCAGACACCATGACCAAGGCAACTTAGAGAGGAAAGAGTTTATTTGGGGCTTACAGTTTTAAAGGGCCAGAGTCCATGACCATCATGGCAGTGAGCAGGCAGCAGGCAGGCATGGTGCTTGAACAGTAGCAGAGAGAGCTACCTGACCCACTAGCACAAGACAGAGCTAACTGGCATTGGGATGGGCTTCTGAAACCTCCAAGACAACCCTCCTCCCCTTGACACAGCTCCTCCAACAAAGCCACACCTCCTAATCCTTTCCAAACAGTTCTACCAACTGAGGACCAAGTATTTAAATATATGCAAATATGGGGGCATTCATATTTAAACTACCACAGCAAGATATGCCTGGAGCCTACACTCCAGATCCTGTGGAACTGGAGCTACAGATCATTGTGAGCTGCCATGTGGGCACTGCGAAGCAAAGCTGGGTTCTCTGGAAAAACAGCCATGTTGTTTACTGCTGAGCCTTCTCTCTAGCTGTTCCATGCCTCACTGTCATAGCAAGTTTGACTTTGTTCTGGTTTTTCTTTCTTTCTTTCTTTTTTAAAAAGATTTATTTATTACATTTATATGAGTACACTATTGATGTCTTCAGACGCACCAGAAGAGGGCATCAGATCTCATTACAGATGGTTGTGAGCCACCATATGGTTGCTGCGATTTGAACTCAGGACCTCTGGAAGAGCAGTCAGTGCTTTTAACCGCTGAGCCATCTCCCCAGCCCTGTTCTGGTTTTTCATGACAGGGTTTCTCTGTGTAGCCCTGGCTGTCCTGGATCTTGATCTGTAGACCAGGCTGGCCTTGAACTCATGGAGATCCACCTGCCTCTACTTCCTGAGTGCTACTTCCAACTGGTCATGACAGAGTTTTAGTCATGGTTGTTTTGCCTGTTGCTGGGCTGCATGTTCACTTGGAAAAAAATCTGTTGTCTCCTATGTGCACTGTAACAAGGAAACACCAGACAAGGCCCTGCTGTCACAAAGGTGACACTCTGATTGACAAATGAAGACATTAGTAATGAGGTCCTATTGTGTAAGTTTTATCATGTGACAGAACTATACCAGATTTTAATGATGATAGCACAAGGCACACAAGCATTGTGTGTAAGACATGGCAGTTATGTTTTTTTTAAGGTTTATTTTATGTGTATGAGTGTCTTGCTTGCATGTATGTATGCATACCACCTACATGCAAATGCCTACAGAGGCCAGAAGCAGGTACATGGTTCCCTGGAACTGGAATTGCAGATGGTTGTGAGCCATTATGATTGTGCTTGGAACTGAACTAGGGTTCTCTGCAAGAGCAGCAAGTGCTCTTAATCATGAGCAAGAGCCTTCTGTTCAGCCCCGAGTTTAGTTTTAAAGCTCATCTCATTATCGTATCAGTCCTATGGGAGAATTATAGTTTATTCTATCTTACGGAGGGAGTGTAAAGGAATTGGCTGGGATGGTAGTCAGGCCCTGAGAGGTTGAGCAGTCGGAGGCCACATGGGGAGCAGTGTTGCTGGTAGAAGGGAACACAGAGTGTAAAGGTAGGGTGTAGCCACCAGGGGCTGGATGCTGGTGTGAGTTAAGGTTGCCTGCTGCTGTCTGGGTGTCCTGGTTTGAGGGCTTACCTTGGTACCAGTAAGAAAAGCATAAACAGCAGGGCAAGCACGATGGGCCAGGAACACTGTGCTTTTGTTGTAGGAGGCTAACGGGCCTGCCGATGGCTATGCTGCGATTGCCCAGGCGGATCGGTTGACTCAGGAACCTGAGAGCATCCGGAAGTGGAGAGAGGAGCAGAAGAAAAGGCTGCAGGAGTTGGGTGAGGGCACACATGGGGGAGAGTGACTCCAGTAGAAAATGGCTTCTGGCATGTGCCAGGTGGGGGTGGGGCAGAGTGAGGGAACCTTGGAATCTTGGTTAGGCATCCAAGGTAGGCCCGTGTAGCTGAGGTTGGGTCCCAGTGCAGAGCCGGGGGCTGCTGGCTAGGACCAGGGGTGGAGCAGACAGGGTGGCTGTTCTCCACTGCAAAGCTGCTATGCTCATTCTCCCGTGGGGCTCACAGATGCTGCCTCGAAGGTGACCGAACAGGAGTGGCGGGAGAAGGCCAAGAAAGACCTGGAGGAGTGGAACCAGCGCCAAAGCGAGCAGGTTGAGAAGAACAAGATCAACAACAGGTGAGTGAGGGCCAGGGGATCTGAGGGGAGCTAAGGAGGCTGAGGGAAGCCAGGGGGCATAACAAGAACACAAAGGGAATCATAAGCACATAAGGGCATCTCTGAGAAGATGAAGGGAGCCATGGGTGCGATGGTGGGGTGCAGCTGCTGCTGGAGCCCTAGGGTTTCTGATAGCATATCCACTCCTCAGCCCCACGTCTGAGAGGAAGTAGAATGGGTGCCGAGGCGTGGAGTGTAACTAGACTCTCCAGGGCCCTGAGCCTTCTATGGGGAACTCAGAGAGGGCACAGGCCTGGCAGAGAGTGAAGAGTCAGCCTGAGTATTCAGAAATGACAAATGACAGTATTTCAACCCAGTATGACTAAGGCATGAAAGGACACTAGTGGCCTGTGTGGATGAAAAGGCCAGGACGGTGGCATTGGGGCCTAAGTGACGTCAGTCAGTGTCCACGCTCCCTGCCACTCAGCTCTGCTTCCTTCTGTTCTGGCTCTACCACTGGTCATGTGCCCATCTGAGAACGGCAGTGTCAGGCCTCTGCCCCACGATCTAGGCAAGCTTGGTGAAAATAGCAAGTATCTAGTGGCTCCTGCCAGAGTTGCCTTGGGAGCCAGCCAGGGTGAAAGTCCTATTCATCGGGTTGCTACGGGGGCCAGTCCTATGGAAGCCACAGGGATTGCCGTGGGAGCAGCTGATCCTGCAAACACAAGCAGGGTGGGGCACAGGTGCAAACTAGAGAACACGGAAATGGATGTTCTCCTGCTTCCGATGCTGTGCCCTTCAAGATACAAGGTCTTCCCCGAAGGGAAAGACAATCAAACTTCTGCATGCTAAGCTGGGTTTGGCTGTCAGATGAGGACTCTCTTGTATCCTCAGAGTTCAGAGAGAATCACATGCATAGAGCCAAACTTGCCTCCCTTGGGGCCCTGTAGGTGAAGACCATAGAAGCAAAGAAGCAATGTGTATGCTGGAGAAGAACCATTGTCTAGAGCAGTGGTTCTCAACCTGTGGGTTTTGACCCCAAGGGTTTTGACCCCAAGGGCCACATATCAGATATCCTGCATTACAATTCATAACAGTAGCAAAATTACAGTTTTGAAGCAGCAATGAAAATAATTTTGTGGTTGGGGGACACTATAACATGAGCAACTGTATTATGGGGTGATAGCATTGGGAAGGTTGAGAACCACTGGGCTAGAAACCTGTCTTTGGGGGGGTGACTGTGGTTCATCAGGAAAGAAGGGCTGATATAAGGTAGAACATTCTAGACCTGGGAACATAGTGGTAGGAAAGGGAGGATGTGGTGTGTTGGCCTACAGGGAATTAAAACATAGGGGGACTGGTTTTGGGAAGAGACTTCACTGAACAGAGTGGGAGCCATCAGTGGTTCAGGCTTCCCCACTCTCTTGTGGGTAGCTGTTCGTTTTAAATTGTACTTCCTAATATGTCTCCTCTTGGAGGTACTAACACACTGTTTCTCTTTCTCTTTAACCCTGTGCCTGCCTGTCTTGCTGTCTGTCTTCCCCCACCTAACTCCTTCTCCTAACGTTTTTCTTCAAGGATCGCTGACAAAGCGTTCTACCAGCAGCCAGATGCTGACACCATTGGCTATGTGTACGTGCCTCCATTGCTTTCTGCAGGGGCAGCTGCGGAGGGCAGCCCAGCGGTTTTTCAGAGTCTTTTGTCTGTGTGGTATAAATGAATGTGGTTAGGCTCAGACCGATGGCCAGAGCAGGAGGCGAGCTCCAGGACTGGTGGGGGTACCAGCCCGTGCCTTCCAGCCTTCCAAATCTGCCCTGATGGAACACTGAAGGGGACTTTGCCCATTAGAGTTCCCAAGTTGGGGTGAAGGAAGGAATGCATCTCACATGGAAGGGGCAAAGAACAGGGCAGCCTTCTCCCTAAGAAGCCTCTTGGGGAGGGGGGGTGAGATGACTGGGACTTTTTTTGAACAGACACCAAGCACAGCTTGCTGAAGGCATACACAATGTGTCTTTAGAAGTCTACCCTTGCCCCACCCCTAAGTGCACTGACTTGGGCATGAGCCCAGGTGACAGGCAGTGTAACAGTCAGCAGCACTGGGGGAGTCCCAGGGAAGACAGTGATTTCTGAGTATACGGTTCCTCACTTCACACCTTACCTTACTGGTCCTGCAGGAACAGGGCTTTGCTGAACACTACTGCAGCCTCTACTGCCCTCTGCCCCCACCCTCTCTTAACACACTCAGGGCGCAGCGGGATGCAGCCTTCTTTTCCTTCCACCCGCCCCCTCCTCCCATCTGACTGGTACCCTGCTGGTCCTTATCCTTATCCTTTGCCTGTCACTGGTTGAAAGTAGAGAAGAGACAGGTAGCCCTCCCGCTGCAAGTTGCTCGTGGGTTTGAATACGTCATAAACTCTGGAAGCCGTGCTCTCTGCTGGGAAACATGCTTCATGCTTCAGAGACTCGTGACCCTCAGTTACACCTTAAGAGTTAAAAATGAGTTTGCTGGGTAGCAACGGTTGACAAGGATATTGTAGATGGGAGCAGCAGCTGGGGCAGGGGCTTGGAAACTGAAGGGCTGGGTTTGTAGGAACCGATGGTAGCTGAAGCTGAGAGGCCTCCACTTGGGAGCAGGACTCTTTGTGTCAAGCTGAGGAGCTTAGATTTGGCCTTCAAGGCAGTCAGCAGCCATGGAGACATCTAACACGGGAGAGGGCTATCTGGCAGGTGTAGGTGCTACTGTGTTCAGTGCTCCTATTGGGCCCAAGGAAATGGTCCAGAGAACGAAAGGAGGCTCTGAAGGAGAAAGAATTGGACTCAAGACTTCTCAGCCTTCACCTGCCTACGCAGTGCCAAGGGAGCTTGAGCAAAGCAGATTCTGGTTCCGTAGGACTGAGGTGAGGCTCAGGCTGTTTTGAACACGCTCCATGATGATGCCCATGATTTTGGGCACTGATCAGCAGTAAAGACAGAAGGGGGGGGGGAACCTCTTGACCCTGACAGGCAGCTGCAAGGATTAAAGCCCTTCATCCACACTCACTGTCTAACCCTCACAGCACAGACCTGTTACCACACTGATGCTAAGGCCACACAGGCCTGGAAGAGTGGAAGCCATGCTTCTCACTTCACAGGTTGGCCAAGCGCACAACAGAAAGGCAAGTTCATGATGGAGGGTCCCATCGTTGAGCCCAGGCCAGTTCTAGGATGCAGCACAGTGGGATCACTCTCTGACCCACCTCCCAACTGCTCCCCAATGTTGGATCCCTTTTCCCCCCTCCCAAATAACCGAGTCCAATTTGTGCTGTTCACAAACTCCTCAGTGTAGACCAATCAGGAACCATATCCTTAAAGAAAACTGGCTTTCCCTCCATCCTACAGACTGTTGGCCGGTTTGATCCTGTGCAGGTAAGCACAGCTACCGTGTGTTCACAATACAAACATCCTGTCAAGTCCAGAAGATGCTGCTTCCCTCCATCCTTCCTGACCTCTGCCTCTTGAAAATCTTTCTGCTCCTTTTCCACCATGGTCACTGAACCCTGGTTTGTGTTATAGATGTCCCATTTATGGCTGGACACTCTAAGTCAGTGGCTTTCAAAACTGTCAACCAAAAATTCTGAAGTGTGGTTGAGTTCTTGCCTGGCATACACACAGACAGAAATACCCAGGACCCAGTACCATCAAAGCAGACTCCTGAAGAAGAAACAACCCCAATTTTATCCTAATATGATTCCAATTGAAACAAAGCTTCCAATAGAACCTTTCCTGAGCTATGGCTCCATCCAGACAGAACTGTTCTGGGCTCAGAAGGTTTCTGTAGTCAGATATGCTTGAGATGTGGAAAATTCCACATCCATTACCAAGTTGATTAGGCAGTTAGTCAGTGTCCTCTCTTGGTCAGGGTCTTGGAGGTACTGAAAATACGTGAGGTAGAGTTGGAGACATAGCTCAGGGGTAGATTGAGAATGGGTACATTGTGTCTGAGGCCTAGGTTCCTTCAATCCCTAGTAATGAAAATAAAAAGAAGAGATACATAGAGTTCATGGCCTTTATGTATCTACTGAGTGATCCAGGTATGATAGCACACCTGTAATCTCAGCTCCATCCGGAGTTCAAGGTCAACCCTAGCTATGTTTTAAACAAAAAACCAAACCAAAAGGAGGTAGGTAGGGAGTGAATGAACATAGAATATCCACACTTGGAAGGCTTTTCTGAGGAGGTAACACCTCTCTACTCTGGGAACTAAATGACAAGCAACAAGCTAGTCAGGTGCAGGGGTACACGTGATTTCAGAACTGGGGAGGCTGAGACAAGGTCTCTGGAGCTCAAGAGTTCAAGACCAGCTTGGGCTATATAGTAAATCACAAGCTCAAACAAAAAGCAATAGGCCATGAGCCAATAAGAAAGCCTCTCAGGAAGAGGTGACAGAAAGTCCAAAAGTCCTGAGTCTAGATGACTTTCATACTTAGGCCTAGGGTTCTTATGTCAAGGCTGTTCCTAGTGGCTGAAGTCATAGGGCACAGGGATGGGGAGACTTCTGGCTAATGTCCCAGAGCAGTCTGCACACCACAGATTTAATGGGTGTGGGACATTGTGATTCAGGAAAAGACAACTATGAAAACCTGTCCTCTTTCCACCTTTAGGGCATCTGAAGAGGCTTTTGTGAAAGAATCCAAGGAGGAGACCCCAGGCACAGAGTGGGAGAAGGTAGCCCAGCTGTGTGACTTCAATCCCAAGAGCAGCAAGCAGTGCAAAGACGTGTCCCGCCTGCGCTCGGTGCTCATGTCCCTGAAGCAGACACCGCTGTCCCGCTAGGTGCCTGTCATAAGAATGGCCACAAAGCATATGGGCCTTGCTGGGGCAGAGGAGCAGCTGCTTCAGCCAGGGTGGAACTTCCTCTGGCAGCTGCCACACACAGCCTGTTATGTTCCTTTGAGTCTCTGGGAGCTGGGAAGTGGGACCCTTCACCCCTTTCACCCCCCCTTCTTCCTGGCCCCCTGTTCCAGCCCCTCATGACTCCTGTCAGTTCACTTGATAGTGACTGTCCCTCTTGATGTATTTTTCTTGGTTTAAAGGGTGTGTTAACTCTTTTTACACTTATTTATTAGTATTCTCATTTCTCTGGAAGCCACAACTGGTGTCGGGGCTGTTTGTGCTTAGAACTTTCTTAGCTTCATGTCCCTAAATGGTTAAGGCTGTACTCTTGGAAACCCAAGAGCTGCAGTTGGAAGCAGGAACCCCCAACCTGTGTCTACTCTCAAAGACAAAAGGCAAATTTCAATACGATAGATCTGCAACCTTGCTCTCTGTGATTCTTTAACAAGTCTGAAGATAGGGACTCTGCCATCCTCATATATAGCTGAGAAAACTAAGGCTCCCAAAACAGAACTAGCTTTTGTGTAGAAAGGAAGTGAGAACAACATGCTCTAAGGTTGTAACTAGGCCTTAGTAAGAAGCACAGCATCTGCCAAACCTTCTTCCTCGAGGGTGTCGAGGACTCTCTAAGATGTGCAGGCCTGCTGCAGATGTGCCTCCATCTTCAGCTATCTCCCCACCTCCCCCACAGACATAGGATAAGCAACAGTGACCACACCATCTTCCCTTTCATCAGAGGCAGTAAAACAGGACCTTTAAGCCATTATGAACAACACAGTGTGTTTGAAAAGATTTGGGTAACTGCCTACAGTATTAGTTCCCTAAGACTGCCATTAAAGTACAAAAAAAAAAAAAAAAAAAAAAAAAAAAAAAAACTGGCTGCCTCAGAGCATCAGAAATCAATTGTTAAATCTGGGATCGACCAAGCCATGACCCTGGAGATGCTCAGGCAGGACCTGTGCCTTTCCTTGGTTTGCAGATACAGCTCTCCAGTTTTGCCTCCACCTTCATATGGCTGTCTACTTTCATCTTCTCTCCATGTATGACTTGTGTCTCCAGTTTTGTTTTGTTTTTTTTAAAATATGGATACAAGGGGCTTGGACAAATGGTTCAGAGATTAAGAGCACTGGCTGCTCTTCCAGAGGGACTGAGTTCAATTCCCAGCACCACGTGGTGGCTCACAACCATCTGTAATGGGATCTGATGTCCTCTTCTGGTGTGCCAGTGTACATGCAGAGAGAAAGCAAGAGCACTCATAAATAAAACTGGAGTAAAGCTCACCTTAAAGACTGTATTTTAACTATTGATGGTCATAGCTATAAAGTCCCTATTACCTAATAAGGCCTAAAGAATTAAGAGTCAGAATTCAACTCTAAAATGTATTTTAGGGAGTTGGCATAATACTAGCAGTGGACATTACCTTTAAATATGGCACCATCTTCAGCTCTTTATGCCCTGTTCTTGCATCCTGCAGCTTTCACGATGCAGTGTTCCACACTGGCAATATGCCTCACAGTTACGATCATCATGGCAATATAAACACCTGGCTCTAGTCACGAACCTTCCACTCAAGAGATCCAAAACATGTCAGGGCACAAGAAATGCATTTTTCACTTCCTTTCCTTCTCCCTTCAGGAGGTGCTCAGAGGAGTCAGTTCCTCAAGCAACACAGTGACCACAGTTCACATATGCCTTTGACACTTTTGTGTCAAAAGCTGGAGGGGTATATAGATCCGCAGAGCTGAGGGCCTCGTAAAGGAGGCCGAAGTGGAGTAAGAAGAATGCTGGTGGTATGTGTTTGAACATCCTGACTCTCAACAGGGCTATGCCAGGCCTCATCTAAAGGCTACAGAAACTTGGAAATTGCTGGCAAAGTTTCCCGTTACACCAAACAGCTCACTGAACTAGAATATCCCAACAACAAACATTTGGGAATCTCTACTTTTAACTAGTGCCCCGCATAACTTGACTGTTACAAGTTTGGATGGCACCAGGCTCTATGCTCCTCTCATAACTGGAGAATAAACCAAGGGCCTCACAAAGACCATGTCCTGTACTGACCCTCAGGCCATTTTAAATTTTGATATTGGGTCTTGATAAGTTACCCTACTGAGTGACCTTGAATTCTTGAAATCATGCTCAGTCAAGATTCTCCTTCAACCTTCAGAAGGGTTGAAGCTATAACGATGCACTATTAGGCCTAGCTGATTTTTAAAAAAAGATTTGTTTATTATATATAGCTGTCTTCAGACACACCAGAAGAGAGCTTCAGATCTCATTACAGATGGTTGTGAACCCCAAGTGGTTGCTGAGATTTAAACTCAAGACCTCTGGAAGAGCAGTCAGTGCTCTTAACCGCTGAGCCATCTCTCCAGCACAGCCTAGCTGATTCTTAAAGGCCAATCCTACCAACAGTCTGTTCCTTCCTAGAAACTTAGACGCAAAATCATGGTTTTGATCATAGGAATAAGATTAAGAAAGAATTCTTCGCATACAAGTGTAATAAGGTTTTATTAAGCAATTAAGGGGACGCATCACAAATAGAAGCATACAACCCAACTGAAACGAACCTGGGATTTCGGGGGCGGGGTTGTAGGCGCAAAAAGTCACAAAATCCGCCACTTCTTCACCCAGACAATAAGGTCCTGTCAGAAATGAAGGGAGCAAGTCTGACAGGGCTGTTTGTTGTTCTTGGGCTTTGTAATGATTTCCATAGAGCTTTCGAGACCTGGCCATACACTCAGGGTCGAGACTTCATAGCGGATGCTGCTAACCCCAACAAGATGGCTACGACCGTGAAACCCTGGGCAGCGATCCGGGTGCGCATCATTAGTTGGGATCGGTGGCTCTGGCCGCGGTGGAAGCAGTAAAGGCCATAGGTGAGGGCAGCCGCTGTACCCAGACAGCCTGGGGAAGAGGACAACACACACGGGAGGCAACAGGTTGGGTCCAGCAGGTCCTTTGAGGATGTAGCCCATCCCCGTTTTCCCAGAGCCACAACAGGAAGGCGGGAGTGGGTTGTTCTAGAGTCCGCTTCATCTAGCCCTAAGCTCCATAACGTGTTCCGATTCGTTTCAGTCATCCCTGCACCGTCCTTTCGTCACAACTCTGGTCCTCTCCCCTTCCCACACCCCAGATGTACTCGGTCCTGCCCTATTTCCTTCCCTTACGAAACCGCTGTCCTCTCGGTTTTCAGTTCCCACAACACATACTTACCTATAGGTACCATTGGGTTCTCACGGGTCTTGCGAATAAACTTTTCCTTGAAGCCCTCTGGATTAGTGTAGACCGTGGGGCTGAAGCCCTCGATAACTGGGGCCTTAGACGGATCAAAAGGCGCCTCTGGACTCACAGGACCCGGAGCGGCCATACCGACCCGCACAGACACAGGTAGGACAAAAATCCGGACGCTGGACCCCGCCTTCTGATGAAGTCATCACGGGGCGGGGAAATAGCCTGCTGAGCGTAGTACGCAGGCGCCATTGCTGGTTGCTTTCTGGGAGTTGTATTAAATAAATGTGGAGGCGTTAGTAATAAAACTACATTTCCCAAGAATCCCTGCGCGCACTGGGGGACGGAGACTATTAACACGCGGCTCTGAGAGCGTGTTTCGGAGTTTGAGCTGCTGGTTCAGAGTTTGTGCTGCTCTTGCGGCAGTTTTCGTGATGCCCAAGGCTAAGGGAAAGACTCGGAGGCAGAAGTACGGTTACAATGTCAACCGAAAGCGTCTGAACCGGAATGCTCGTCGGAAGGCGGCGCCACGGATCGAGTGGTAAGGGGCCAGTTCAGAGGCTTGGGACCTCGGCTGGGATCGACGGCAAGGTAACAGAATCTCTCTCTCTCTTTGCCCTTAGCTCCCATATCCGACATGCCTGGGACCACACCAAATCCGTGCGGCAGAACCTGGCGGAGATGGGGTTGGCCATGGACCCCAACAAGGCGGTTCCCCTCCGTAAGAGAAAGGTACTGATAAAGCGATAAAACGAGGTCCTGTCATTTTCCCTGTCTCCACAGTAGCCCTTCCTTCACTGAGCAGAGTTTAAATTTGATCTCACATATTTTTTTTTCTTTTTCTGTCCTTGACTCCCCAGAGTTTGAGGTTTTTTGTTTGTTTGTTTTTGCTTAAATTATTTTATTGGATATTCTCGGTATTTACATTTCAAATGTTATTTCCCCCCTCCCCCTGTACTCCCCCCCTCGTTTACGTGAAGGTGCAGCCTCTCCTAATCACCCTCTCCACCTCAGTGCCTTGGCATTCCTCTACACTGGGAGAGCTTGAAGTTTTTGTTTTCTATATTGCCTTTGGTTATCCTTCACCTGGGACATCCAGTTACTTCCTAACAAATCGTTCTGGACCACCTCTTGAAGCTTTCAAAAGTAGCACCCACTTCACCCACTAGCCTCCTTCCTGCCTTATTTTAATTCATAGTAATCATAACTACATGCTGACATATTTGCAGATCTGTATATTGAGTGTGCCTCTTGGTCCCATAAAGTGGTCTTGTGTTTTGTTCTCTACTCCTGGGATTCGTGAGATGCTAGGTAACCTAATGAATGGGCTTGCTGAGTGAATTTGTTCCATTGGTTTTAGACAAGTTTCTCTCAATTCCTCATGCCAGAGGAAAATGGCCCAAGAGTTTTTTAAGCAAACATAAATCTATAACTAAGTAAGCACTGTCAAGTACATCCTCCCCATGGAGAGGATATCTGACATGGCTCCCTGTAACTTATAAAGCAGTCTTTATGCGCATGGTTTTGCTGTGTTACTGTGTGTGGTGTGATGTGTGAGTGTGAACATGAGCAGACTGTGTGGTGTGATATGTAAGTGTGAGCATGAGCAGACTGTGGTTTGAGGGTGGGCATGAGTTTACTGTGTGTGGTGTGGTATGAGTTTGAACATGAACATTCCATGTGTGGTGTGATGTGTGAGTGCAGGCATGAGCATATCATGTGTGGTGTGATCCAGTTCTCCTTGACCTTGGGCAGAGATTTTGCTGATACTAAGCATAGTTGTGTTGTGATGGGCAATGTCCTTCCTTAACCATGGTCACACTGTCTGATCAAAGGTGCTTGTTCTATTGGTCTCAAACCTGTTCTTTACAGGTAAAAGCCATGGAGGTAGACACGGAGGAGAGGCCCAAGGATCTTGTACGGAAGCCCTATGTGGTAAATGGTGAGTGTGGGCTGTTTTTCTAGGCAACCATCCTGTCCTCTCACAGCTAGAAAGGGCTCTCAGTCTGTTCACTTTACAGTCAGAGAGATGAGGATTCAGAGAAACAAAGTGGTGCAGGGCTCACAAGTAGTGCTGTGTCACAGGTGAAGTGTTTTCCAGCTAATATTGGTGAGATTTAAATGAGGTTTGTTCCCAGTTACTCATGATTTGAGACCTTGACCTGTCATTTAGTCTGTCCAGTAATACATTTATTCCCTGTGTATTCCTGCTACGGAGAGTGGCACAGACCCTACAAGAAAGAATATTAAATCCTTACCAACCCTTACCTACCTGTTATTTTTTTATTTGTGCGTTGGGAATTGAACCCAGGGCCTCTTGAATGCTAAGCATATGTATCCTCAGCCTTTTAGCCACACCTCCATTCAGGTGATTTTATTTTTTCACATCTGATTTGAATAGACAGATGCTTGATATGAAAGTATTTGAGTCCTGTATTTGGCTGGTTCACATTAGAATTTTTGACAGTTCAATGTGGGGAGAATAGAATTCCTACACCCTTCTGTATATATGCAAAGCCACATATACTTAAGGTGATAAGATAATTCTGTTCATTTTGTTTGTTTGTTTGTTTGTTTCCCTAGACACAGCTGTGTTGCCCTGGTTGTCCTTGATTTCACAAAGATCCACCTACCTCTGTCTCTTAAATTCTGGGATTAAAGACACATGTCACCATGACCTGAAAAAAAAAAAGATTTTTTTTTTTTTTTTAAAGATTTAAATTGTAGCTAAAAGAATTACATAAAATTTGCTTTCTTGGCCCTTTTAAAATGTACAGTTCTGGTAGGGCAGTGGTGGCACATGCCTTTAATCCCAGCACTCGGGATGCAGAGGCAGGCAGATCTCTTGAGTTCGAGGCCAGCCTGGTCTACAGAACAAGTTCCAGGACAGTCAGGGTAGTCATTGAGAAACCCTGTCTTGAAAAAAAAAAGTACAAGTGTGTGGGTACATATGTTCATACTGCTATATAGTATAAGCCCTGAACTTTGGTTTTACAAAACTGAGACTGTCTAACTGCTAGGTCAAAGATGATTTTGACTGTAAGAAATTTTACTTCCTCACACTTAAATCAGATTTGACTATATCATTTCTGAATCTTGCTCATTTGCTTGTTTTATTTTTTTCTCCTTGCTGTCCTGGAGACTGAAGTCAGGGTCTTGTTCACGCTAGGAAAGCATGCTCTGTACTAAGCTGTACTAGAATTCTGTCTGGCTTAAATTTTTCTTTTATTTGTGGGTTTTGTTTGTTTGAGCAGTGTCTTGTAGCTGAGGCTAACCATGGACTTGAGATTGTCTTGCTTTAGCTTCCTAAGTGCTGGTACTTTCTACCCATTTTCAAAGTATAACAGTCACTGGCTCCACGGCCAGGATTCTCCCATCACATGGAGCAGTGCTGTGCCTGGGTCTAACCCCATAGCTCTAGTGTTGAGCAGTTCAGACCTTCCCATTTCAAATGCTGGCATAGGACACCGAGAAGAGACTTTATGTTGGTAATGGAGTGGACGGGAATCCAGCTTTTTCATTTTGCTGCCCCTGGGGCCTGGCACGAATTAAAATTGGTATGCTTCGTGTTTTTTTCATTTTAAATCACAACTTGAGAATTGGCTTTCAGGAGTTGATGGGTGTAGTTTGATGTCAAGGTGATACATGATTGGAGTATCAGGAAGGGGCAGTATGGAAGCAGACGCAGATGTTCCTCTTGGCACATCTCTATATGGATAAAGGTTGTTAGGAATATTTTATAAGGGATGGAATTGTACAGGATCATTTGACTTGTCTAGGTGGGCAAATTATATCATACCAATTGAATCAGAGTATTTTGGTGTGTTCTTTGATGTAGTGACTTAATTGAGTTCAAAGAGGGTGTAGTGGTGGGACATACAAAGCCCGACATGGCGTGGTGGCAGCCAGGGCAGGTGGAGTGGATGGCCTGAGAAGGGAACCGTGTGGAGAGGGAGGCTTGCAGATCATATGGCAGAGTAGCAGCCAGGCCATGTTGTCCTAAGGGTGCCAGCACTAGCATGGGATGAAAGGTTACCTTTTTAATATTTTTACCACAACAGATGTGTAGGAGGCAGAATTTGGGATACTAGGGCCTGAAGAGGTGAGTTCTGGTTTTGAATTTTAGAAATTTCTGTACAACTTTTAACAACTTTTGTGTCATCGGGTTGGATGGGTAGGTGTTTGAGCAGCAAAGGCCTTATTCCATTTCCTGGCTTCTTTTCCCCTAGACCTGGAAGCAGAAGCCAGCCTCCCAGAGAAGAAAGGAAATACCTTGTCCCGGGATCTCATCGACTATGTTCATTACATGGTGGAGAATCATGGGGAAGACTATAAGGTAAGAGCTGCCTGCTAAGAAGAACACTGGGGCTTGTTGGGGAAACTCACTGGACTGTCTCAGCCTGATCTGCAACTGAATAGAAAAAAGAAAAAGCCTAGGAAGGAATCCCATTCTTTAAAGATGTTTTTGTTTGTGTTTTGCCTGTATGTGTGTGTCTGGAACCTGTGCAGGTCAGAAGAGGGCACTGGCGTTATAGATGGCTATGAACTGTTGTGGGTTCTCTCTAAGAGCAACCAGTGCTTTTAACCACTGAACCTACTCTCCAGCCCTCTGATGGCTTTTGAGGTGAGAAAGCTGGACTTGGATAGATTGGAAGTGGCATACACAAGTTAGGCAAAGCTAGGATTTGGATTTGAACTTTTGCCTGTTTAGTCCTCCACTTGTCCTTCCTTTCTAGGCCATGGCCCGGGATGAGAAGAATTACTATCAAGACACCCCAAAACAGATTCGGAATAAGATCAATGTCTATAAGCGCTTTTATCCAACGGAATGGCAAGTCTTCCTGGATTCTCTGCAGAATAAGATGGAGGTGAACTAAGTGGTGCACATCCCCAGACCTAGGTCTATTGGACCAAAGAACCAAACCCAGGCTGTAAGGCAAGGAATGTATAGTTTCAAATGATGCTGGCGAAGTCTATGGAACCAGGTTTTACATGTACACTGTCTGTTTTTTTTTTTTCTACCACGTCCCTCCTTCTGGAGAAGGAACTGTTTGTTTTTTGAGAGCATATCTCTTTAATAGCCTTATCTCTGTAGGTCTCTAGAACTTTCTCTGTAGACCAGGTTAGCCTTGAACTCAGAGATCCACCAGCCTCTGCCTCAGAAGTGTTGGGATTAAAGGCATGCACCACGCCCCTGGAGGAGAAGGGAGACCATGGTTTATGTTCTGTTGGGAGAACAGAGCTGTCCTTTTTGAGGAGATGCTCTATTTCAGTGTTTTCTGTACACGATAAAAGTATTTTACCTGGGCTGGAGAGATGGCTTAAAAGCACTGACTGCTCTTCCAGAGGTCCTGAGTTTTTAATTCCCAGCAACCACATGGTGGCTCACAACCATCTGTAATGAGATTTGATGCCCTTTTCTGGTGTGTCTGAAGACAGCTACAGTGTATATAATAAATAAATCTTTTAAAAAAAAGTATTTTACCTGTGTAACATGATTTGGTGTCTTTGTTTGAGACTTTTCTGTGTAGCTCTAGGTGGGATTAAAGGCATACTTGTGTAGTATTTTTGTGTTTGCTCTGCCCCACTAACCTCTGGAGCTGTCCCAGGGAATGCTAACCATATTAGCGCAGATGGATTATCAGCTCAACAGCAAATACTTCGGCCATGGGATTTTTGTAGGCACTGCCTTCCTCCTTTTCAGGTCTCCTGGCCTTGGTTTCCTCCAGAGGCTTTCCAGGAAGTCTGGGCTGACTGTAGAAGGCTAAAGAACCAGGTCTTTGCTCACTTTGGATTGCTTTTGTTGGCCATGGCTTAAATCAAACATCAGGGACCCACACCTGCCTTCTGGGACTGGTAGATTTCGAGGTCCCACTATATTCTGTGCCACTACTGGGCTTTCCATGACATGGCCATCCTCTATGGCAGGCCTGTTGCAAACAGTGGCCTGAGAATTTGATGCCCGTTCTGCAAAGGATCATGGGCAAGGGGTAAGCTGGGCATTTTAAGGCCTAACCATCCTCAACTATGAATGATGTAAAAACCTCCAGTTACACTTACTGTATCTTCAGCGCTCTTGAAAAAACGTGCTTTATACTTTGCCTATTATGTTTGGTAAGGTACACTTTTATTTTTGTTACTGGGAAACAGGTCAGGAGTCCAAAGTGGGTGTGGAGTGTGATACCAAGTCTGTTTTGAAGGTAGCAGTCCATCTTTCCTACAGTATTGAGAGGCCCTAGAATCTCCTAAGTACTTGAAACAGTCCTTAGGATCTAATATGTACCAAAGTCCTGTTATTTGCCTTTGTACCTTCTGCCCTCTACAGAATCCAAGATTGTGTCACTGACTAGAAGGTCCCTCAACTTGTTTCAATAATTTGGTTGCCAGCTTCTAGAAGCCACCATTGCTATCTTCCTTGCTCCAAGGGCATGTAAGCTTCATAGCCAGAGCTGTCTGGTTTTGCAGTTGCTTAGATAAAACTGCTGTGCAAACTTTATTGTTTGAGCTAGTCTCGTCCACAGTGCCTTTAATTTTGCCTGATGTCCTTGCCCAACTGAGCTTCTGGACGAGGGACTATAGTGTCTGGCACAAGGCATATGCTTGGGCCTTGCTTCCGGAATGTGGCCTCCAAGGACTGAGCATGGAGAAAGATTTATTTACTTTTGAGATAGTCTATGTAGCTATGGCTGTCCTGAAAATCTCTGTGTAGACCAGGCTAGCTTCCAACTCAGCTCAGGGGCCCACCTACCTGAGTGCTTTGATTAAATACTTGTCCACTCTGCCCAGCTGGTAGAAGACTTTTGAGCTGGTTTCTGGACCCATCAGCCAGATCCTTTTCTGAGGGTTAGAAGGCTTCAAGTCACTGTCTGTCTCAAAGGTCAAAGGTTGAGGGGCTGGAACTTACTGAGAACTGTCACTCTCCAGAACTGGAACTGTAAGCATCAGCCTTCCTCAGTATGAGGAGGATGCACTGAACATCCCTGTTTTGACGTTTATTGTTATGTCACTGTAGAGAGCTGGTGACACTCCACTAAGTTAACCTTAGTGGCCCTGTGCTGCTGGCTCATGGGCTGGAGATGGTCATCTTCCAAGTATAAGGGCAGGGGAAAGTTGGAGATTTCCAAAAAGGACTTTAGCCTCTGAGGTTGTGAAGTAAAGTGTCTGCTCAGACTTGAATCTAGTCTGAGGTCTGGCCCTGAGGCAGGATGCCATTGTTCTGCAGCTGGCTTGTGTTGGTTGGTCTCCCAAGACTGCTCTGAGGGGTCAGTTCTTTCCATCTGAGTTTATATGCGGTCTAGGGACTAAATTCTGGTCATCATCTGGCTTTACATTGATCCTGCCTAAAGATCCAGGCTGTCTTTGAACTTATTTTGTAAACCAGGTAAACCTTGACTGTGCCTTCTCCAAAGTAGCTGGGATCATAGACCACTGGGTCTAGCCTCAAGTAAAGTTACTTCAGTTAGACACAGTGAGATTCTTTATTCTTAAATCCACCCCTCCACCTTGGACAATATAACAGCTGTACATGATGAAACTCATTGGACAAAGGTTTTTCAGTTAGGAAAAAGAAATCCTCTCAACAAGTCTGGGTGTGTAAGGTAAGCTTTAGCACTGGAGAGTCAGGGGTAATCCTGAACAGACATATCCTGAACAGACATACAATGTCCAATAAATTTCAGATACTCTAAAATCCTAGTCATTCCTTAAATATTTAAAACAAACGCAGAAAAATCACTTCTAATGAGTGATTCATCCTGTAGTATTTCCATTCTCGGCTGGAGTTCAAGGGATCTAATGATTGTGCTCACTTCGACTCAGAAGTTTCCCAGTCCCTGGGATATATGTTGGGCATTTGGCAAACACAGCACACAGTGTGTTCTCAAAAAGCAAACTGAAAGCCAGTCATGACGGCCCAGTGCTTCCCAGGATCCCAGCACATGGGAGGCTGAGGAAGAAAGGACAAGTGCCATGAATTCAAGGCCAGCCTGAGCTACAGAGTGACACTGTTCACTGGGCTGTTCTCATCCAGGATCCCCAGGCTGACCAAAAGCTCCTTTGCCCGCACCAGTGTCAGCATGGAGACCAGCTTTGCATCGGCTGGTCACCAGTCATGGAATGTTCACGTCAGATAATACAGAATTTCAGTCTCTGCTTTTGGCTGACTTGGTGATGTGCCCACCTTGGGCTTTGGAAGAGTCATTCTGATGGCTCTTCTAGTCCTGTCCTGGGCCATGAGCACTGGGTCTCCTTGAGGTACTTGTTTCCAGTCATGGTCTCAAGACCAGTTTGGGGGCAGGGAAAAGCTACAGTTTTGTCTCCATGGACACCCATAGGTTACCTGATCTCAGTCTCCAGACAGTCCTCAAAGCTTCAGAATTTCTACGACAGTCTCCTAGGGTTTTCATTACAGCACCTAGAAACAGAACCTAGAACTTTAGCCCATTCCTTTGATAAATACATAAATAAATAAATAAAATGCCATTCTGAGGTTGACACTCCCCACCCCCCTCCCCCAGCTCCAGTCTTGTTCAAGGGCTCAGGCTCCCTCCTTCTCTAGATTTATGTAAACACAGGCGTTGGCACGGTCAGTACAAAAGCAGCAGTTGCCTCCAGGGCTGGGCAAACCATCCTTCTCCTTGTCCAGTGAACTGCACTTTGTGGTCAGTAAAGGTTGGCAAGGCTGGGCCGTAACAGCAGGGAGATGTTAAGAAGATTCTCTGCTAAGGTTTTCAGGCTGATCCTTACTTGGCATTGCCTGGGATGGCATTTAGAAAAAAACTCATGAAAATCACCTCCCTTTAAAGATAATGGCCCCGGGGCTAGAAAGGCAGAAACACAAGGCCACAGACAGCAGGGGTTGGAGGATGAGGAGCAAGGACTTCTGGTGCTCTACCCAGAACCTTCCTACATGGATAATGAATATCACTCAAGTGAGATGGGAGACCGGAAGGCTCAGGAGTACCTGTGACATCCACACTGCTTCTTCAGCCAGTGGGACCTGCAGGGAGGGAGCACTAAGCCTGGGCATCACACTGCAGGAAGGCAAGGGAAGCTGGAGCTACGCTGTGGCCTCTGAGTGAGGCAGTCACTGACCTCTCTGCCTTAGCCCCATGTCCACCACACTAGGAAGGCTTCTGCATGGATTTGGCCTTGCTCTTGAGGGAGAGAGGAAGCGTTGCTATGATGCTCCTGCCCAAGGCCTAGGCTAGCAACAATGATGCAGGAGAAGGCAGAACTGAGGTCTCCAAGGCTGGGCAGCAAGCAGGTGGGTCCAGCTTAGGAGAGAAGCTCCAAGAGCAATTTCCAGATGCGCACGGTACCGGGTTCCTCGAAGCCAGATCCTGCAGGGGCAATGCTGGCTGCCAAGAGGAAAACCTCCCTCTGGTTGTCACTAGCAAGGAGGCCCAGCTCCTGCTGCAGCTCCACCATACTCATGGCCCCGCTCAGGTCCTGCAGTGAACACAAGCCAGCATGGCATGGCTGTTAGACAGTGCTCCCGGTGATTCCGCCCTTGTTGTCCATGATAATAAAATAAATAAAATAATAAATAATAAAATAAATGTTCAGCTATTACTCTGTACCCCAAATCCCAGGAGGTGCCTCTAGATCCTATGGAGTAAACTCAGTGCCCTCCTTCATCCTGCTCTCCTTTGCGGCACCCTTTTGGCATGGAGCTAACCACCAGTCACAACAGAGCCCTTCCTACTTGTTAGGCACCATGATGGCACCTGCTTACCAAGTCTTTGGTTCTCACAGCCCACTTGACTGATGAGGAAGCTGGTTCAGTGAAGGCATTTAGCTCCTAACAGTGATAAATGGCAGATTTATGTTCCAGGTTCACGTTTATGTCCAAACTTTCGAACCTTCTGGAATCTCTATTCTGTTTTATGCCTGCAGTGTAAGATTGCACAGTGGGGTAACTCCTAGACAGTCCAACTTGAGTTGGGGAAAGGGGAAAGGCTACTAGACACTGGAGTTGGTCCCTTTGAACTTTCAGGGTTCTTGAAGCATTTCTTACATGATAGGTAGGACCCCTTGTTGCCTCCTGTACAAGTTTGAATGAAAATGGCTCCCACAGGCTCACAGTTCTGAATGCTTGACCCAAGATCAGTAAATGGTTAGGAAGTGTAGGATTGTGGGGGAAGTGTAGGAGTGTCTTCAAGGTTTGCTGGAGCCACCAACACTCTTCTGTAAGTTGCCTCCATCATGGTGTCTCTTCACAAGTGCCTAATTCAGGTAAGTAACTGAAACGCCTCCTGTTGGTCCAAAATGCCATAAAATAATAGCTCTCAATTAGAATGGCCTAACAGTTCAGTGCCCCAGGTAATTCTGAGGCTCCAAGAAAACACAATTAATAGTGGCACCAGGGCTGGGCTTGGTGGCACAGAGGCTGGTGAGTCTCCATAGGTTTGAAATCAGCCTGGTCTACATACTGAGTCCCAGGACAGCCAGGGCTACACATCAAGACCCTGTCACAAACAAGTTAGAGTTGAACAGGTATAAATGGGGACTGTCCCAGGCAGACCAGGACAAATGGCAGCATATTTATAAATCATCATCAAGTGTCTCCTGACAGGGCAAATCTGAGGTCAAAGAGGCAAGTTAGGAATGTGAGCATGAGCCCAAGGATCCTGCCCTTAGCTGTCCTGGAGTTGAGGATCACACATAAAGTCTGTGAGGGCTCCTGGGCTCAAAGTAGCCCACTCGACCCAGAGACCTTATAGTGTCAAGGACAAATCTTTTTTTAAATTGTTTTCAGGGAAACTGGGAGCTGGGCCTCAAGCATACTAAACAAGCAACTTTACCACTGAGTTCCACGCCAGTCCAACAACACAAACTCTGGGGAAATCTCAATCCTCAAATCTGTCTCTGCTCCAGGCATTTAGAAACAACAGCGGGGTGGGGGGGGGGGTGGGATTGGGGGAAAGGAGATAACATCTGAAATGTAAATACAGAGAATATCCAATTTTAAAAAATTAAAAAAAAAAAAAGGAGACAGCAGAGTCTGTCATGGGGTATAACAGGACTGAAGTGGGGTGATAACTGTCAGGTGTTCACACAGTGTACTGTCCCCACCTATAAGGCAGAAACATTATTGTATACCTTGGATAAGGCCAATGTTGTTTAAGCAAAGTGTGGTGGTGCACACCTACAATGTCAGGACTCCGGTAGGGACTGGATTATGAGTTCCAGCCAGCCTGGACTGCATAGTACAACTAAGTGATCAAAACAGGTGTCTCAAAAACCCAGGAAGATAAAGTGTTTAAAACTGCGGCTGGCGTACAGTAAGTGCTTACATTTCTTGCATCTCTTCAGGGTAACAGAAGATGGGGAAGGGAGAAAAGACACAGGAGGGAAGGAAAAGAGGTGGAAAGGAGAGAACAGTGAAGACAGGAGGGTGGGACAGTATGTCAGGCACTGTCTGGTAGTCATGGCTCTCAGACCCCATTCCTATGTACCCTGTCATGTTGATCAGGAATCTGTGAGAAGACCAACTGGTTCCTGCCCACCTCCCACACCACTCACCTGCTTGTTGGCCACTATAACAACAGGCAGATCAGGGTCCTTGTCCAGCAGTTTCTGCAGCTCCTGCCGAGCCCAGGGCAACCTTAGCCGGTCAGTTGAGTCCACCATGAACACCAGCAAGTCCACCTCATTCACAAACTCCTTCCAGTAGAAGCGCAGGTTCTGGCTGCCACCAACTGAAGAGAGGCACAGGGCCAGCTCAGAGCCCAGAGCTCCCTGCAGCATGGCTCTGCCCACAGCCCCAACCCAGTTCCTGCTCCTTAGGTTCCACTAGCCAGGGACAAAGAAAGTACCAAGGTCCAGAGCTAGCCAGAGCTCTCAAGAGGCTGCTACCCTTGTGTACCATTCTCTTCTTACTAAACGAGGTTTCAAGCAGACTCCAAAGGTACCGTCTGCGATGTTCCCTTCATAAGACTGTAGTTGTCAAGTTGTCTGTTGGACCACCTTGCCTCCTACCAGTTCCAAGTGATAACTGATGAGAAGCCAGTAGTCCCCAGGCCTACAAAAGCTAGAATCCCTTGCCTTGCCAATGTACCACCCCCAACTCAGTTCCCACTCATCCCTTCCTCTTCCCTCAGGAACACTGCAGAGTCGTGCTGAACAACATTAGCCACATAGTGCCTGCGCCTGGGGCCATCTTTCTGTTCCTCTTTGTCTCCCTGCTCAGTTCCTCTTGGCTACCCTGCATCCCATTCTGGCTCTGCTTCTCTATCTCCAGTCTAAAGCTCCCAAAGCCTCAGCACAATGCCTTGGCACACAGAGGGTACTCATCAAGTGTTTACCAGGTGCCAAACACTAGTCTGGGTGCTGGGGATACGGAACCGAGCAAGCTGGAGTCCCACCTCTCAAGGAACCCCCTCTCTAGCCAGCATGGACCAGGTGATCCAATAAAGCATATTCTAAACAGCACAGGATCAAAACCGAGGGAAGTGGCTGGAGTCTGTGGTTGGTCTTGGTTGGGTAGTCTGCAAATGTCTCCTCTAGGAGGCTGGATATGAGCTGAGAGGAAGATGAGGAGCTAGCCTCGGGATGAAGCAAAAGCAAGCTTCTCAGGCAGAGCAAAGAACCAGCTCCATGCATCTGAGAAAGAGAAAGCATCGAGACCAAGGCACCTCCAGAGAGAAAGGGGAGAAAAGGCGGAGGGTGTCCCTTAAGGATAGAGACCGAGTTTTTGAAAGACACCAGTCGCTGGCACTGTGGTACTTGATGGGAGAGACGAAAGGGGCTTGAACCAGGCAGCAGTAGACAGAGTAGGAGGTCAGTCTATGCAAGTGCACATTGGACAGAACTGATACACCGATTTCCTATGTGGTGCGCTAAGGAAGGTGTTACCAGGAATAAGTTTGCTTCCTTGCCAGTTTTGACACAGTGTGCATTCTCTCAGCTGGTCCCCAGGCTAAGATGCTGAGACCATGTGAAGGGACTGTTGTTGGGGAATAAAGCTCTAGGACTTGACTGGCAGCCCTCCTGCCACCACCTTCTGGGGGCTGGGAATCACAGGTGTCAACAACCCCTGCCTGACAGCTAACTGGGTCTGAATCCTGATGTCTGTCAGAACACAGGCACATGAGAATGCCTTACTTGGGTGGGAAAATGAACGGTCCTTCTGTCAGACCCTCATGGAACTCATGTCCTTGGCTCAAGAAGAGACAGAGAAAGCTTAATGGGAGGTCCTAAGTAGAGATCAAAGTTTGCTACAACCTGGGAGAAAAGGTCTGGCCAGGCTTGGCTGGACCACAGATGCTTATGAACAGAAGAACGAGGCCCATTCAGGCCAAGAGTTAGGCTCTCAAAGTTCAACTCTATCCCCTAGTGCTTAAATGAGTACATCTGGTTTTTATGGTTTTAGTCCTGTGCCTGTAAGTCCTCCCTACTAACTCCTCAGAGACTGAACCTAGACCCAGGTGGCCAAGTCCAAAATCCCAAGAAGCCTAGGGCCACCTGTAGGGTTCCTCATTTCTCTCTCAGATCACTTACTCAATAAGTCCCCTCAAATATGTATTGCAGGACTGAGCCTTTAGGTCAGACCTGGATCATACATACACTCTATGACCAGGGTGTTTCTAACCTCATCAGGGACAGAGGGTGATGACAAATCCTGCAGCAGGAGGGGACCTGAGTCAGGGAGGAGCCAAGTAAGCTTCAAAGGATGTTATTCACAAACCACACTTGAAGATTGGTTGTAGCAGTGTGTACATGTAACCCTAACACTCAGATGGTGGAGAAGGAAGGTTCAAGTGTTCAAGACCAGCCTCAGTACCATGAAACCATCTCAAACAAACGACAAAACCCTGACTACCAGAAGAAAAGACACTACAGTCTAAAGAATACATGGTAGCAGTTTGTCAAACTTTCTGAGCAGAGAAACAGTGAATACACAGAACAGGTAAGAAACAAGCACCCTTCTTAGGGCCCAGAGGGCCTTCTGCATTAGAACACTGGAACGCTGGGAAACCTTTTGTGATCTAACTTGTCAGAAACCTGTTTGTACATCTGCAGGCAGATGAACTGATGGCAATTTTATGGAGTTGTCTGGGGTATCTTATTATAAGCAATGCCCGTCAAATGCTTGGCATAGGAACCCTAAGTATAAGGCATGTATGGCCAAGGGTAGGTGAACCATTTGGAGACACAGGATAAGGAAGTACCCTAAATGCCAGAATGTTCTGTATCTTGTGCCCTGAAGGATTTCATGAAGGGGAAATGTCCTGATTAGAAATGCATTTTACAATTCCTCCAAATAATCGAA
Organism: Micromys minutus; assembly: GCF_963924665.1. Taxonomy (NCBI): domain Eukaryota; kingdom Metazoa; phylum Chordata; class Mammalia; order Rodentia; family Muridae; genus Micromys; species Micromys minutus. Next base: position 100,050,237 of record NC_137969.1, read on the forward strand.
GCCCTGGTGATTAGTGATGGTGGGGGGGGGGGGGTGTCTGTTGCTCACTCTCTAACAGGTCCACCTCGAAATTCTTGGTAGGGAGCCGAACAGAGTTGAAGCCCCAAGTGGGGACGTGGCCTTCCACCGGTGGCTTCCCGGCCAGCATGCGCAGGAACGTGCTTTTCCCTGTGCCATCCAAGCCCAGTACAAGCACTTCACGTTGCTCCAGCTCCTCCAGTGCCGGCTCATCTTCCTCGTCCTCGGGCTGAGGGACAGAAACGAAGGTTGCAATCTCCAACCTCCCTCCTGACCCTTACTTCCCTAGATACAACGGAATGCATGGCGGTGCCCAAGCATGCCATCCACGCGTCCCAGGGCAGGCACCTGTGGTCTGAAATGGCAGGGCAGGAGCTGCTTTTTGAGTGCTAAAAGAAAAGCCTCACTTTTCTTTCTGACTCCTCGTGATCTCGGGCACATTCTTCCCCTTTACAAATCCTTGGCTTCCACGAGCAGTAAGCCCAAGGCAATCTCACGATCTCATGGTTAGCCGCACCGGGCCTGAGGGCTCTACACAGCATCCCGGGGGCGGCGCCACTGCGCTTACTGCACAGGTGCCTGGCAGGCTCCTGCCGCGCCCACTGGCTTCAGAGCCCGATGCCCAGTCCCGGCCCTCGCGCTTGCACTCTGCGCTCACAGCATGCGTAGGCCTCCCAGCTCTCGGCCGCTCACACTCACCTCCCACACGTCCCACTGCGGGAGGCGGGCAGGATCCGAGCCCCACCAGGCCTCGCCCCGGTCCCAACGCCGCTCCCGGCCACGGCCGAAGTAAGCTTTCCAGAGGATAAAGAGTACCGAGCCCAGCACGGCTGCGGCGCCGCTCAGAGCCAGCACCAAGGGGCCCAGCGGCCGCGGAGCCATTTGGCCAGGAAGCAAGACAGACCAGTCTGCAGTGGAAGATGGTTCTGTGGCCGCGCCCACCCGCCCGACCCCGCCACACTACAAGCCCCACAATGCACCGCTCGCCGCCAGTGCAGGCAGCACGCGTCTTGCAGGGGGGAAAGGGGACTAGGGTCGAGTGGTCTTTATGAACAAGGGACTCGGCCCAGAGTGGATCTTCCGCTCCCTGCCTGGTGTGGTAGGCATGAGGCTGTGCGGACCTGTTGAGCTCCTACAGTACTCCATAGAAGGAAACACTGACACCTAGCAGGTATTAAGTTGCTCAAAGTCGCACTATAGTTTTGCATTTAAATCCAATCTATGTCACCTGTGTATCTCTCAGGACCACAACGAGGAATCTCGAAACTAATTATATGGGATCATAAGCCAGTGGGATGGCAGAAGGAAGCAACTTCCAAACCTTTGGTGACTTCTTTTGGTGCTGTGAAGAGTGATGAAGACTGTCTAGGAAAGTTTAGAGCAATCACATTGTCAGCTGCTCCTAGAGCCTGGAGGCTTTCAAGTCAGGAGGGAGAGGAACAGGAAAAATGGTCCTCCAAGCTACAGCGGTCCTTTGGCCTTCACTATGACTGCAGGATAATGGGAGAGAGGCCATGACTCCCAGTATCCCGCTATGCCTGCCTCTTTATTTTTTAAAAGAGGTTTATTTATTGAGTGCACTGTAGTTGTTTTCAGACATACCAGAAGAGGACATCTGATTCCATTACAGATGGTTGTGAGCCACCATGGGGTTGCCGGGAATTGAACTCGGGACCTCTGGAAGAGCAGTCAGTGTTCTCTCCAGCCCAACCAGCCTCTTTAAAGTAGCACACACACTATACACTCCTTAGAGAGCCAGTTTCTCTGTGCCCCAGCCTCTGTTATTTTTGGGTCCCCTTACTTTTGGCTATGTATCTATACTGCTTCCCCTTCCATCTTGACTTCTTGTTTCTTAGTTTTAAGAACTATTCCTATAGTGGTTGTAGAGATGGCTCACTGGTTCAGAGCGCTTGGCTCCTCTTCCAGAGGACCCGAGTTCGATTCCCAGTAACCACACAGTTGCTCTGAACCATCTGCAACCGCAGTTCTAAGGGATCCATCACCCCATCTGGTTTCTGCAAACACCATGCACACTCATGCCCATAGTGACCATATATACAAGCGGGCAAAACACCTATACAAAAACAACAACAACAACAACAAAACTCCATTCACAATACCTCTGGGGGGGGAGGGGCAGCTCCTGTTGTTTATTTGATAATCAAAATCCAGAGGTAGAAGAAGGAAATACAGTGGCATATAAGGTTTTACTCACAGTGGTTCACAGTCTTACTTCGACCCTTTAATACAGTACCTCATGCTGTGGTGACCCCAACCCTAACATCTTTTTTGCTAGTTATTTGATAACTAATTTTGCTACTGTTGTGAACTGCAGCAGAAATACATATGATGATGGGGGTCACAGCCCACAGATTGAGAACCATTGCCTTACTGTTCCTGTTTGCCTGGCAGAAGAAAGGTCCTTTCCTTTTCTTTCTTTTCCTTTCCCTTCCCTTCCCTCCCGGCCCCATCCCTTTATTTCCCTTCCCTTTCCTTCCACTCCCCACCCCACCCTTCTCCTCCCTTCTTTTCCCCTCCCCTCTCTTCCCCTCCCCTCCCCTCTGTCTCCTTCCCTCCCCTTCATTTCCTTTCCCTTCCCTTCCTCTTTTTTTTCTATGGGCGTATACCACTGGAGTGCCTGGTGCCTCTCAAGGTCAAAAGAGAAGGCCATAGCCCTAGAATTGGAGTTAATTCATGATTATGAACTCTGGGAATTGAGTCTCCTCTGCAAAAGTGATAAATGTTCTAAGGTGCTGAGCTACCTCTCCAGTCCCCCACTGGGGGTGCAGGACATTTAAATACATCCTTCACTTTTGCTGTCAGGCTATTGACACAATAGACCCCAAGGAATTGAAATTGGACCCTCTTGCATCTGTTGCCATGGCAACTGCCACACACTCCTGGTCTATGCCTCACCTGTGCCCCTCACCTATGTACCTGTGTGTGTGGCATCTATTTCACGGCCCAAGTAAAAGACCCTGCCCTCTTGCTCCCTTTTCCCCCTCTTTCTTCTCTTCCTTGCTTCCCCCAGTAAAACCTCTTCTCGTGGGGCTGTGTTGGTCTGGTGTGATCTGTCTGAATCCGAGCCGCTTTCTTTTCTCTCTCTTTTTTTTTTTTTTATATATATTTATTTAATGTATATGAGTACACTGTTGCTGTCTTCAGTCACACCAGAAGAGGGCATCAGATCCCATTACAGATGGTTGTGAGCCACCATGTGGTTGCTGGGAATTGAACTCAGGACCTCTGGAAGAGCAAGCAGCCAGTGCTCCTAACCGCTGAGCCATCTCTCCAGCCCACAAGCTGCTTTCTAACACAACAGGTACTATAGCTAAAATGACAGTCTGCTGACCTGTGGGCCTACAATTCATCAGACTGCCTTGCCTTTTTAGCTTTGTTCTTCATAGACTGGGTCTTTTTACTTTCTTTGCCTTGGTTGGCCTGGAGCTTGCTTTATAGTCCAGGCTATCTTCAAACTCACAGAGATCCGGTAGATACTGAAATTAAAGGCATTCACCACCGTGCCAGCCAGCTTATCTGCTATTCAAACAAACATAGACATCATTCCAGGACCCTGAAGAAGTGCTCCAGGGGGTCATTACGAAGCAGAATAAGGTAGGGGAGATCAATTATTAGATTTACCTAAAACACAACTTGTATTGTGTTTTGCCAAACATGACTTTTCTTTGCTACCAGGACCAGAACATCCTAATGAAGTAGCTAAAACACAAAAGGTTGTTGCTCACAGTAACCGGATAACAAACAGGTATGTATGGCAACATAATACAAGCCTTTGGAATCCAAAGGTTCCCAAAGCTAACTGCCACTGTGTGCTTCTGTTTGCAGGCCGTGGTTAGAGAGTAAAGTGAGAATGTAAACTGGGCTGGAGACTGAAGGCTTACAGGAGCTGACTCGGCTTCTGCTCACCAGTGATATCCTCTTTGGTTTTCTCTGACCTTGTCTCACTGACAACACAGGCCTCCAAAGAGAAGGTCAGGGCTGGAGAGATGGCTCAGAGGTTCAGACCACTGATTCTCTTCCACCTGGGTTCCATTCCCAGCACCCACATGACAAGCTCATGACTGTCTGAAACTCCAGTTCCAGGGGTTCCAACACCCTAACCCAGACATGCATGCAGTAAAAACACCAATGTACACAAGATAAAAATTAGTTATTAGAAATTTAGATCGGTTCAAGGGAAAGGATGACATTTTAAGAAAAAGGAAGGAAAGAAAGAAAAGAAAAAATTGTGATCAATGCTCAGAGAGGCCAGAAGATGGAACCAGCTATGGAGGCTTTTCAAGTTGCCATGTGGGTGCTGGGAACTAAAACTGGGTCCTTTGCAAGAGCAATCAGTGTTCTCCTGAGAGATCTTTCCAGTCCCCTTGAACTGCCTTTAAAACACACACACACACACACACACACACACACACACACACACATTTGTTTTTTTAGGACAAGGTTTGTTTATGTGTTCCTGTTCAGGAACTCATCATGTAGATTAGGCTGGCCTCAAATTCACGAAGATCCTCCTCCCCTGGGATTAATGGTTTGTGCAATCTCTAATGATTTTGTCTGGCCAAAAAAACCTTTTTGACTGAGTGTGGTGGGGTGTGTCTTTAATCCCAGCCTTGGCAAATTGCTATAGCTTGGAGGCCAACCTGGTCTACATAGTGAGACCCTGCCTCAAGACAAAACAAATGTTTTATATTTTATTTAGTTACTTTGTATTTGTGTGGGTATCCATGTGGTCGGAGTACATTAGTGGTTCTTTTTTTCTGTTGTGTGTGTCAAACTCAAGTGCTTTTCCAGGGTATCAAGCCCAGTTCCTCCGGAGGAGCAACAGTGCACTTGACGGCTAACCCATCTCTCCAGTGCCTCATCTACTTTTTCTGTTGGTGAGCATCATAGAGACAAACAATTTTCTTTCTTCTTTTCTTTTTTAAAGATTTATTTTAGGTATAGAAGAGGGCATCAGATCCCTTTACGTGAGCCACCATGTGGTTGTTGGAATTTGAACTCAGGACCTCTGGAAGATCAGTCGGTGCTCTTAACCGTTAAGCCATCTCTCCAGCCCCTAAGAGTTGTTTTCTTAAATCTGCATTCAGCCTAGATTCCAGGAACACCTAACACTCACCAGGTGAGACTCTTTCTTCCCACTCTACTTCCCAGGGTGTTCTAAAGCAGCACCCCTCTGACACAAAGCCAAGAAAACACATTCAGGAAAGAAGGACCTGCCTGCTGGAACAAAGGGCTGGCAGTGCTTCTGCGGCAGTGTAGGCTTCGCCCCCATAGAGAAGGCCCCTCCCTCTCAGAGCAGGCTCCGCCCTCTCAGGGCAGGATCCCCGCCTGCCAGGCTGCACCACCCGGCTTCAGCAGCCCTGTCCTGAGAAACAGTCTCTCTCCCTGGCAACATTGGCTCTTTTGGTCAGTCTTGTGGAGCCAGACCTAAAATAACGACCAGCTAGCTAACATTCCGACCAAGAGTAGACAGTTATGAATGCTTCTTGTCTTCTATTTTAACTGTTTAAAAAAATATTTATTTTGCAGGACTGGAGAGATGGCTCACCAGTTAAGAACACTCGGTGCTCTTCCAGGGGACCCAATTTGGTTCCCTGCACAAAAAGTGGCGCACTGCTGTCTGTAACTGCAGTTTCAGAGATTCAAATGTCCTCTTCTGGCTTCCGTAGGTACTAAGCACACATATGATGCAAAGACATGCAGACCAAATATACAGGGGGCGGGAGGGGCAGAGAAACGTTTCAGTTATTAAGCAGACTATCTCCTTTTCTAGAGAACCTAGGTTCCGGAGGATCCAGGGTCAGTTCCCTGTCACAACCGCTTGTACTCTGGTTCCAGGGCATTCAATGCGCTCTATGACCTCCTTGGATACCAGTGCTGCACATACATACTGTAAGAGGGTTCTCGGCCTTAGCACTCCATGACAGAAGTATCGGTCAGGCTGTAAAACAGCATGTAGACAACACCGCTTGCTAAAACTAAAGCAAAGCCTAACCCGGTGCCCAACGTGAGGTATAACCAGCTGACGCAGTCTATAGCTGGCGGCCCACGTGGAACTCTGGTATGGAAAAAAAAGTATGAGTGGCCCCCGAGCCAGGGCCCACCGACTTTCGGCTTTAACCCCAAAGACCTAAGCCTCCCCATCTGAGGGCAGACACTCTGTCTTTTTCCTACTTTTGTTTTTGGTGAGGGGGCTACTGTGATGACCCCTGTCTAAAACAAGACAGTCTGCTTGGCCATTAACAGAGACCCAAAGACCGGATCCCCATTTCTGCCCCGCCAGCAGGGTGTTACCAGGCCCCTAGGACTTTATCTGTTTTCCAATGTTTACAGAAAGCAGCACCCCTGAGGCTTATGAGATACAAAGCCAAGGAAACAGTGGCAGTGAGGTTGAGCAGGCTCCCTCCACCTCCCAGCCAAGGGAAGGCTCCTCTCCCTCCCCTGGACAGGAAGAGCCCTACCAAACAAAAGCTCCCCGCCCCCGTGGAATCTTGCAGCTAATAGCTCAGAACAATATAGCTCACCCAAACCGAAAAATGTCATGCTTCTTTGTTTGAATGCTAAACAATGTTCGTGCCTTTTTAAAAAAGAAATATTTATTTTTTGTATGTAACACTGCAGTTGTCTTCAGACACACCAGAAGAGGGCATCAGATCTCATTACATACAGATGGTTGTGAGCCACCATGTGGTTGCTGGGAATTGAACTCAGGACCTCTGGAAGAGTAGTCAGAGCTCTTAACCATTGAGTCACCTCTCCAGCCCACATTCATGCTTGTTAACCCCAAATTGTTCTAAAATTTTTTAAGATATCTAAAAATTCTTTTGAGCTTCAAAAAAAAATTATATTGGATCTACCTTCCACAGGTCGAACCGACTATACTAATAACCATTATTTAATCCTTAACTAATAAAATAATACTATTTACTCAAGCCAGTTTCTTTTCTACAGACAAACTGTTACTAGCCTACCTCAGATATGTAATTACCATGGTACTTTCTTCCTCAACTACCTGAAGCAGATGAATTCCCATCGACCACAGACCACCAATGAATGTGCTGCCAGTCAAACTGTTACAGGCTTAACATGTACGTCACACACATACAACTTTCCAGTGTAAAATATATATGTAGCCCCCTGTGCAGACACTCCCCCTGCCAGGTTCTGCACTGCTTTTATGATCATCCCGCGGCCTTGTCTCTAGGAAGAAAGTAAGACAGCACTGCTCCTGCTGACCAGACATACACTAACTGCCATTTCTCTTGGACCTGCTGGGACCACAGCCACCTTGCTCAGACACACCACATGGCTGGAGACTTTTTGAGTCAAGCCTATGACAGTCTCTGGTTCCTTCAATGACAGGTAAACTTGCTAGGGCCTAGTGACTGCTAAAAGTGGGGGGGGGGGACTTGTATAATATTGATGTTTATACCTTCAACAAACTCTGTACAGACTTAATTGCTCTCAAGATAACAATCCACGGAGCAATTAAGTAGTTTCAATAATCATTTGTCTTCTTGGCCCCTACCCCTCGCTACACCTCTGGATTATGCTGTGTTTTATTTTCATGCTTACACCCTTCCCTGTCCAACATTTTAACTACAGACAACACAGGACACAGTTACTCCAATGACAACTCTTTTTTTTTTTAAAGATCCATTTATTTATTTTATGTGAGTACACTGTCGCTGTCTTCAGACACACCAGAAGAGGGCATCAGATCTCATTACAGATGGTTGTGAGCCACCATGTGGTTGCTGGGATTTGAACTCAGAACCTCTGGAAGAGCAGTCAGTGCCTTTAACTGCTGAGCCATCTCTCCAGCCGGAATGGGAAAGTCGAGCGAGCTCAGATCCTGTAAGCCTCAGAGTCGAGAATGGTAGGAATGGGGCCACTACCTGCTCTGGAACACATAAGCACGACACCTCACTGAGAGGACCACTGACAATCAGTCACATAGCATAAAAACGTGGAGTTCTCCATGCCAACGGTGTTTAACCGATGAGCGCCTCTTCCTGGGCATTCCTTCCCGCAAAAGCTATTTAATCCCTGGCTCACCTTAAGTAAGGTGTATGGTTTCACATCCGCCATCAGATAAAGCAGTTTAAACAAGCAAGGACCGTCTCTTCATCGAGGATTGCTGTGGGGGAGGGGGTGCTTCATCATAAAGAGCTGTCCCTAAATCTCCAGGAGAAAACCTTTTCTCCCCTAGTCCCTCTACGTTCTCGGCACTCACTCAGAACCAAACCAGGTTCTGCCCCACCCCAGGCTCTGCCTTCTCCTTCCTGCCGGGGAATCCAGAACCCGGTCACCAGTGGCATCCGGGCACACAGGAGACTGGAAACCACAACAACCATCCCAGACTCCACTTTCCCACTCTGGGACACCCGTTATGGACTGTGTTCTGCCTTCCCTGAGCTGCGTGCGGGTGGAGCTCCAGGCACTCCACCAGTGAGGCAGGATACAGTCCGACACTAATCCATCAAAGTCCATAATCGTGGGAAAGGCTCTAAATGTACTAACATTGGGTTTTAGTTTCTGTAGTTACACCTCCGGCCAACTGTTCTTGTTACCCGAAGTATGCCAACCCTGAACACAGATTTTATGCTTAAAAGCTCACCCTGAGAAAGACTCACGGCTACACTGGGATCTCAGACATCTAATGTAGTTTCTGGGCCGCTAATAAAGACTTTCTATGGCTTAAAGCCATGTCTGAGCAGTCTTCTCTGGTGAATACCTCACAACACATACACATAAGATAAAAAATAAAGCTGGGTACAGTGGTGCACATCTTTAATCACAGTATTTGGGTTGGAAAAGGCAGACAGATCTCTGTGAGTTGGTGGCCAGCCAGGGAGGGCTACATGGTAAGACACTGTCTCTAAAAAAAAAAAAAAAAAAAAAAAAAGGAAGAAAGAAAGATGTGTATAGATGTGTATGTATGTGTATGTGTGTATATGTGTATGTGCACATGAATGCTGGGGCCTGCAGAATCCAGAAGAGGGCATCAGAGTCTCTGCAGCTAGAGTTTGTCAGTGGCTGCAATGTGGGTGTGCAAACCAAACACAGGTCCTCTGCAAGAGCAGCATACACTCCCCTGCGCTATCTCCAGCTCTCTCTGACTTTTGTACTGAAATCTAAAGTTGATGTCATTGCCCCAACAAATGACCCTGGTGCTCAGACCCTGAGAGTGCTACCCTGAGCAGGATTTCCCTGTCTCAGTGTGCTCAGACAAGAGGCTCAGCATAGATTATTGGGGTTGTGAAAGCCAAGACTTGTGTTTTAAAATTCCACTGACAGCGTGAGCTAAAAGAGTCAAGGTTAACTGGTCACCATCAGTTTATGTCACTTATAAACCAATTTGGTGCCACATACAGGACATAGCAAAGGTAAGCACACATGTAGACACTCCATAAACACACGTAGACAGATATAAGGTTGGACCAGGGATTTATTTTTCTTTTAGATTATTACAAAGTTATTACTGTTGACCTGATTATTTTCTCCACAGCATTAATACTTATTCTAGAATATGCATATCTAGATATGAGGCCAGGGAACTGTGGAACCAGCGGGAACAGGCCTGGGAACAAGAGTGGGTCAAGGTATGTCCAAACCCCAGAAATCTCATCCTGCAGTTGGCAGGAGTATGACAGCCACCGTGCGTCCCAGCACATATAGCCCTGCACCCCCACATACCCCCAAGGGGGTTATATATTCTGGTAACCAGGCTAAACTTTCTCATCCCTTGTATGGCTGGTTTTGTGTGTCAGCTCCACACAAATTGGAGTTATTACAGAGAAGGGAGCCTCCCTTTACGAAATACCTCCATGGGATCCAGCTGTAAGGCATTTTTCAATTAGTGATCAAGGGTGGGAGGGCCCATTGCTGGTTCTGTGAGAAAGGAAGGCTGAGCAAGCCTAGGGGAAGCAAGCCAGTCTGCAGCACCCCTTTATAGCCTTTTCATCAGCTCCTGTCTCCAGGTTCCTGCCCTGTGTGAGTTCCTGTCCTGACTTCCTTTGGTGATGAATAGCAATGTGGAAGTGTGAGCTGAATAAACCCTTTCTTCCCCAGCTTGCTTCCTGGTCATGATGTTCTGCACAGGAATACAAACCCTGACTAAGACACCCCTTATAAGTTCATGTCCAACAGCACAGCAGAACCTGGAATTCGTCCTCATACTTATGAGGCATCCCCAGCACCCTGGCCCTGGCCAATGACGTACACTCACCCTGAAAGCCTCTACCCACTCCTCAAAGGTTTAAGTAGGTTTTGTTCCCACCACTAAATGAGCTCTCTCACTGAAGCTGTCTCCCAAGAGTCTAGTCTCAATGTGCTCACTGCCACCTGAGGTCTCTTTTGCTCCTGGTTGTCCTGCCTCGGTTTCTCTCTCAGGATCTATTAGTTTCAATAGTAGCCAATCACACCACTCCTGGCAGGGAAGCAGAGCCTGAATGGCATCCAAAGATATGACTACTAGAAATGAGGTAGATTCCAAGACATTTTAACATGAAAAAGATTTACTTTTATTTTTTTAAGTGTGTGTGGCGTTCTGCCTGCACCAATGTGTGCCTGTATGCCATTTGCATGTGAAGCCATAAGAGGGCATCAGATCCCTTTGAAATAGACTTACAAGCAGTTGTGAGCTGTCATTGAACCTGGGTCCTCTGGAGCAGCAGCCGGTGCTCTTAACTGAGAAGCCTTCTCTTCAGTCCCCATTTTTTTTTTTTTTTTAAAAAAAGATTTATTTTATGTATGTGAGTACACTGTAGCCTTCCTCAGGCACATCAGAAGAGGGCATCAGATCCCATCACAGATGGTTGTAAGTCACCCACCATGTGGTTGCTGGGAAATGAACTCAGAACCTCTAGAAGAGCAGCCAGTTCAGTTGGAGAGCCATCTCTCCAGCCCTTCAGTCCCCACTTTTAACCTGTTATGTGAGTAGTGATATGCACCCTTTCCTCCCAGGGGCAGGGAGGTAAAACATTGGGAATAGTTTTTCCAAAGTCACACTGCAAATCAAGCGTGTTATTCACAACCCAAGTACAGAATTTACAGAAGACATCAATTCCTGGGCAGTCTTGGTCCTGACAGAATGCAACAAAGTCAATTGCTGAACTGTGTTTTCTCCTCCTTTTAACAGCCTCTGCTTCTTCCTGAGAGGACAGTTCACTTTCTCTTTTTCTTCCCTCCTTCCTTCTTTCTTTCCTTCCTATCTTCCTTTTTTTAGTATAGAATAGAGTTTACTCAGGGCATGGGGAGAGGAGTTAAGAGGGTGGTAGAGGCAGAGAAAGTCAGAGAGAGAGAGAGAGAGGAGAAGAGAAGTAAGAGGAGTAGAGGCCAGTCATGAGCACCTGGAGGGAGATGGGGGAAGGGCATGGGGAGAGAGTGGGGGTAGGAAGGCAAGAGTAAGATAGCAAGAGAGCCAGGGTCCACTTTCCTCACAGTTATTATCCATCTGTTTTGTGGAGGCAGATGCTCTTGTATTTGGTTTCATATTAGTGTGGCGCCTGCCTGACTTCACTGCTTATTAACAGGAGAAAGATTATCTATCAGATCCTGTGTGTCTGTATGTGTGTGTGTGGGGGGGGGTTACAGAAGTTCTCAACCTGGGGGGGTCTCGACCCCACTATGGAACCCGGCTAGTTTCACTGCTCATTGAATGAACAGAGATTAATTATCATAGCATCTGTATGTAGGGGGTGTGGTAGAGGTAGGTTCTCAACCTGTGGGTCATCACCCTATTGGAGATTCAACGACCTCCAGGGTCCCTGAATACCGTTGGAAAACACAAATATTTACATCAGAAATCATAACCGCAGCAAAATTTGAGTTATGAACTAGCAAGAAAAATAGTTTTTGGGCTGGAGAGATGATGGCTCAGCGGTTAAGAGTACTGCCTGCTTTTCTAGAGGTCCTAAGTTCAAATCTCAGCAATCACATGGTCGCTCACAACTGTCGCTCGCCCCACTTCCCGCCGGTAGGAAAAGGCGTGCAACCACAGGATTCTTCTACGAACAACCTTTATTGTACAATACTCTGAGCAGGGGACTTCTCCACGTGGGAGAGAAAAGCATTGCTTATATATTCCCAGGAGACTCGTGTCGCTACCTGATTGGTGCACCCTCCAGTAACTCAATAGTATGCCCTGAGAGCGGGCTATGACGTATGTGGCGCATGCACATTAAGTCTCTTGGCTGGGCAACAGCTCTGTTTGCTGAGTTCTCGGCGGGAAGCCGGCGCCATGTTTGGGTGTGGCACAAATGGCTCCCTACATCTCTCCCTACTTTCTTAAATAAAAACATGGCCGATCAACCATCAGGCTCTTGTTGGACCTTTAAGCCAAATAAAGGGAGAGGTGCCCATTTCGAGTGCAGCAAGAGCTTGTGCTATGACCACTTTGTCACGTTATTGTTGAGTTTGTACACCATCCAGAGCAGAAACAGTCTCTCTGCACAAAAGCATGTCAAAAATTACTTGATAAAGCAAGAGTTCTATAATCCCCAAACCCTGCTATCTCCGTGTTTAAGGGCAAGTACGGTACATCAAAGGTTTTAATGGTGTCAAACAAACAAGAAAATAGTTTTGCATTAAGGCAAAAGGGCATCGGTTTTGGAAACACCGACAGAATCGCCCATCTCGCCTCTCCTCTGACTCTCTGGTTCCAAAGCATCAGGAGCAGGGCTGTCATCACCCCAAACTATAGCCCATCCCCTTATATAGGAATCTGTCCTCGCCTTGGACGTGGAGCCCCCTGATTGGTTGAAACTCATTAGGCCCTATGATGCCACGGGAGAGGCAGAGCTCAAGGAGTGGAAGGTTACCCAGCACGTGCGCACATGACTTGTTTACTGCTAACTCCAGCCGGATGTCAGCACCATCTTGTAATGGAGAATGTGCAGGCAGCGCCCCACATCTCCCCCTATCTTTTATTCTTTAAGCAAAGTAGGACACCCATATTAGGAGGGCGGAGATAGAAGTCAAATCCTCATTAAGGTGTATAAAGACCATGCACAGGAGTAACCGCTAGACTTTTTGTAGCCCGTAGTATGCTTGACCTGTCACTCTGCCGTTTTTCTGAGGGAGGGACACTGGGGCAGGCAACCCTCACGCCAGATGACATATCTCCCAGAGATACCCCGCGACAAGGGGCTCTCAGTGCGATGCTTTGCTCGGCATCCTTCATGGGCTGCTCAAACCAGACACTCTAATCCTGTGCAATGAACCGAAGTTCTAGGAGTGCAAGAGCTGTCTGGCCGGCGACCTACTGCTGAAGCTTAGACAACTAGATATCGGCTGATGCTGCATGTTCTAGAGCGACAAGCGCTTGGGCAGTAACCACCTTGTATCCCTTTTTGTTTGGGCCTTGAGCTTACAAACCAGCCAGAGAAGCAACGCAAGTCCGCAGCAAAGGACTGCTCCAAAGAGTCCCACCCCCACCCAAGTTGATATCGGTGGTGAAAAACTTAGGGAAGACTGTAGCATCATGTTCCATTGGAATTGGTTTTGGAAACACCGGGTAGCACTCGACGTGTTAGACGTTCTGGGATCCAAATCGGGCTTTTTTCTTCCTGTGGAAAAACACAAATAGCTCCCCTGGATCGTATTAAGATAGGATCCGGGCCTTTCCAATTATCAGTGAGGATATCTTTCCATTTTACTAACTCTTTAGGTGGCATAGGCCATTGTCCATGGTGCTCGGCAGCTGAATGGCCATGAGCATCCAAATTTAAAAAATTTAAGGTAAGAAGTATAGTAGAAATGGCCATTTTGGGTGTAGGGGGCACCTCTTCAATTCCCCCTTTTTGTTTGTTTAAATAAACCTTTAGGGTGCGATGAGCATGTTCAATGATGCCTTGACCCTGAGGATTATAAGGCAATCCTGTCAGGAGTGAAACTCCCATGTGATGGCAAAATTGCTTGAATTTTGCTGAGGTATATGCAGGAGCATTGTCTGTTTTTAACACTTTAGGAATGCCCCGTGCACTCCACGCTTCAAGACAATGAGTAATAACATGAGAAGCCTTTTCTCCTGATAAAGGAGAAGCAAAAATAACTCCGGAGCACGTGTCAATGGACACATGTACATATTTTAATTTTCCGAAGGAGGGAACATGGGTGACATCCATTTGCCAATGCCTCTTTTGGGGATATACCCCATATTAATCATTATCTCTTGTGCAGACAGGGAATAATTGTTCATAAGTTTAGGACCTAGTTCTGTTAAAATGTCTCTTCCCCATAGATTAACAGGTAGTGGAAGGACATACGGTGTAAAAGTTCTTTTTTGTCCCTCAGGGGTTTTCCATTTTAATAATTTAGAACTAATAGCAGGACTGGCTTCATAGCCAAGGCCTCATAAAGAATGGGGAGATTGATTAACTGGCCACTTAGCAGGCCACCACCTAGTAGATATGATGCTTTTGTTTGCCCCAGAGTCTAAAAGTCCTTTAAAAAGTTTTCTTTTAATCTCCAAATTTAGGTTGGTCGAGTATTCAAATCTACTAATAGATATGCTAACTCAGTTCCTGAAGAACTGAAGCCTTGTTCCCTCTTCTCCCTTTGTTCTCCCTTCTCGCCCAGTTTGATGCAAATTGGGCAGGACTCTATTGGGGAGGATGAGCAATTGAGATAGGAAACAAACCCCTCGGGGAGGAGCACATGATTTTTAGTTGGCCTTTATAATTTTGATCAATTACCCCAGGTTGTACTACCAAACCTTTAAGGGAGGCTGATGACCGTCCCAAAAGCAGCCCTATTGTATTATAGCCAGTAATGGCCCATTAAAGTCACAAGGGATAGGCTGAACTCCCATTTGTGGGGTCAGGACAATTCTGGTGGTGGCACGGAGGTCCAATACCGCGGAACCTGGAGTGGCTCTCCGCGGGGGTTCTCCTGCTCCCAGACTACTGGGGAGCTGGTTGCCCCATATATTTCAGGGCCCTTAACTGCCCAACGTACACCCCGAGATTGACAGCCAATCCAAGGATACAGGGCTGAATCTCTTCCTGTACAGAAAGGTGACCACTTAGGTTGGGCAGGAATAAACAAATTACCCTTTGGCTGGGAAATAGGCCAGCAACCGGCAATCCAGGTGGCATTAGCCTATCCAGGTTTTTTGTATAATTAGCAGTGACTCTATAAGTTTGGACTGACTCTGCCAACTCTTTAACTTGCTTGTGTTCGGGGTGATCATCCTCGAACATGGGAAACATTTGCCTGATGGCATGGCGTGTCTCTGGCGTACAAAAGAACTCGCACTTCCTCTCTGAGTGAAGCGGAAGAGCAGAGACGGCGGCTGCTTTAAGAGCTTCCGGTTGTGTTACAGGAGTCCTCTGTCCGGGCTGAAACCGCTCCTCCTCACATTCTGCTGCCTCCTCCTCTAAATCTTCCTCCACAGATTCAAATAATTCATCCTCTAATTTTTCTTCTGCCAGCTCTAAGGCCTTTTGTTCCTTTAGCGGATACAAAGCATTCTCTCTGGGAAACTTGTACTCTGTTTCCCCGGACGAGATCCTCTCTTTTCCCAGCGTTTTTTCCACCGCCACCTCTCCGTTTCTGACTTGTTTTGAACATGTCTCTCGGAGACTACCTTTTAAGCTTTTTTCTTGCGCGATCCCTTTTTTTATTACACTCTGTTTCTGACACACCCTCTTGGTGCTGCGTGATAACTTTCTGTCTAGATAACTTCCACAACAGTAATGTTACAACAGTTACCACAAATGCAAGCAATAACCCTTCTACTTCCGGAGAAAATCCAAGAAGAGACATGCCTAAGTTTTTGGCACGCTCTTTTGGCACCCCGTAAAATCCAAAGAGAGACATGTCTCTCGGAGCTTACCATTTACCTTTTCACAGTTCTGAATCCACTTCAGCGAACTGAAGGGTCCCCTTGGCGCTCCTGGGATTTTCGGCACCACTTGTCGCACGCCCCACGTCCCGCCGGCAGGAATAGGTGTGCAACCACAGGATTCTTCTGCGAACAACCTTTATTGTACAATACTCTGAGCAGGGGATCTCCCTGAGCAGGGGACTTCTCCACGCGGGAGAGAAAAGCATTGCTTATATATGCCCAGGAGACTCGTGTTGCTACCTGATTGGTGCGCCCTCCAGTAACTCAATAGCATGCCCCGAGAGCGGGCTATGACGTATGTGGCGCATGCGCTCTAAGTCTCTTGGCTGGGCAACAGCTCTGTTTGCTGAGTTCTCGGTGGGAAGCTGGCGCCATGTTTGGGTGTGGTACAAACGGCTCCCTACACACAACCATCTGTAATGAGATCTGATACCATCTCTTCTGGTGTGTCTGAAGACAGCTACAGTGTACTTTTATATAATAAATACATAAATCCTAAAAAATAAAAGAAAAATATCTTTATGGCTGGGAATCACCACAACATGAAGGAACTACCATAGTAGAGTCACCTCATTGGGACGGTTGAGAAGTATTGGTGTATTGTTTATGGACAGACCTCTAGGAGAGAGGGGGAGTGGACAGAAAATGGCGATGGGGCCACAAGCCCTGGGAAAAGTCTTTATGAGTTTTGTTGGCTTTGATTTCAAGGGGTATTTACTATGCCTTTTCCAGCTTTTTGTTTGTTTTGAGTTAGTGATTGTTCGTATATTTCTGGCTGCCTTGGAACTTTCTTTGTAGACCAGGCTGGCCTTGAACTTACAAAGATCCGGTTTCCTCTACCTCCCGAGTTATTGGGAATTAAAAAGTGGCACCACCACTAAAAGTTTGATTTTGTATGCTTTGAGTGTGTGGCAATGTGCGAGCGAGTGCAGTGTCCTTCGAAACCAGAAGAGGGCAGCAGACTCTGCGAAGCTGTAGTTACAAACCTAGGTCCTCTACAAGTGCAGTAGTTGCTGTTTTAACTGCTGAACCATCTCCAACAATCAACCTTCATTCTTTTCCCCTCTCTCCTCTCACCCCTAACCTCCACCGCACTCCTTGATCCACGCAATGCTCCTATCTCAGGCTCCAAGTGTCACGATTACAGGCTCAGAGGGAGGGTTGGTACAGTGGTGGTGGCGGCGGTAGAGGGTGGGGAGTGGTACACTCAGATCTCGGACTACAACTCCCTGCGTGCCCAGCGGACTTCCGAGTTATATCTCGCGCGACTTGCGGCGGTCTTGGGCTAGTTTGCTGTTCGGCTGCCGGCCGGCTACAGTCTTCAGTCGGGGAGCGTTCGCCGTGCTTTCACGATGGCTCGGCTCTGCTCAGCCCCGCAGCCTCTTGAGCCTTCTGGAGCCTCGGAGCCTCTTTAGTGCGGAAGTTCGGACCGCAGGTGGCGGGCGAGCAGGTAACCGACTGCGGTGTGGCGGTGCTGGGGGCATTCTGAATTCCGGGGCGCCGCGGCCTGGGGGCCGGGCGGGGGCCTCGTTCCACCCTAGCAGGGCTCGAGGGACCCCAGAAAGGTCCCCCAGTGAGCCTCGGAGCACCCGTTTGCCGCGAACCTGCTGGCTTAGCCTTGAGGGGTGGGACCACGGGAAGGGTCGGACAGGCTTTACACATCCCATAAACATTGTTTTGTAGCTTCGGAAGGGGAGTCGAGGGCCTGGGGTCCCTGAGGGAGCGGGGAAGGGCGTGTATCTGGCTTGCGGATGTCCTCTGGGCCGCAGTGAGTGGCCCCTGTGGACTTGAACAAACATTCGAATCTATAATGCCTTCTGTGCAGTGCAGTGCAGTGCAAGGGTTTTAAAGACAAGGGTTGTGTAAGATGCGATAACTTTTAGTCGGCGTTAGCAATACTGAGTTGGTCTCATATGTTGGCATAGCTCATTTCTGTCAAGGGGGAGTACTGCTGTGTACTGCGGCTCGTGAAGCTCTCACGGGGTCGAATCTTCAAGGCATAGTTTGGTGGACGTAGGGGCGTTGTACCAACCTTGGTTTGTTTATTGTTACTAGAACCTCTGGATGGACCTTTCCTCAGAAGCTTTGCTAATTTGCAGAAGCTGGGCAATGCTCCTCATTAACATCCGTCTGTCAGCATAAGTCATTTCACTGTGGTAAGGTGTCTGCCTTCATTGATGTTTGTCTTATCTTCTCAGTTGTTAAGATGAGCCAGCCAGTGGATGCTGGCCAACCAATGAACTTTATACTTTTGGGGGTGTGTTTGTCGCTCATTGGTTCTAGTGTGTGTATGTTTCAACGCCATAAATCTCTGCATGTCTGTCAAAAGAACAGCTCTGGAGGTACCCTCTGCTGTTCAGCATAAGAAAATGCCCTTTGTTATTTTTATTAGGTGGCAGGGACTCAGCTCGGAATTCAGTATAGAAAAAAACACCTGGATCCCAGTCTTTCAATGGCTTCAAGACAACCTGAAGTGCCTGGTAAACTTAAATTCTTATTGGTTAAGACTGTTTTGTCCTTCGGGAGTTTATTTTCTCTGAATCAGGTAGTACTGGTTCCTTGCGATCACCTTTAATATGATGTCATCACCTTCTCAGCCATGGTATAAACCCAGACTTTCACTTAGGGCCTCTTCCCTTAAGTATATGACAGAGGAGAAGAATTAACTGTAGGATGTGTCAGTGGGATTAATTTCTCTGTTTTGAGGGTGGTAAGGATAGGATGGAGGTTTGGGCAAAGTGTACAAGTCACTGTTAAATCTTCAGTTGTAAAAACATTTGCACCAACATTTAGTGTATTCTTGGCCTGTGTTGAACAGTAATGTCTGAGCTGCTGAGATCCTTGATTCCTCTTTGGACTGTTACCAGAAAGGTCAGTCTGAATCTTGGAATCTTAGAAGAATGTGCTGCAGGTCTGTTGTGAAAAGTAAGCACTTTTTTGGTTTGTTTCTCCTGAGACAGGGTTTCTCTGTGTGGTTCTGGCTGTCCTGAAACTGTATTTAGATCATGCTGGCCTTGAATTCACAGAGATCTATCATTCTGCCTCTACTTCCCAAATGCTGCCTTTAAAGGCATGAGCTACCAAATCCAGCTTAAAAAATTTTACAAATAAAGTTAAAAGTTACTGCTAAATCTGCATTTACTGTTCAAAAAAGTGTTTGTTGTCTTTTGCTTGAGACAAAGTCTCACTTTGTAGACTTGACTGTCCTGGAACTCAGAGAGATCCTCCTGTCTCTGCCTCCTGAGTGCTGGGATTTAATGTATGTATACCACACGTGGCTCAAAAAAGTTTTTGATCTCTTAGTAGAAATACTTTTCCTAGTAGATATTAACTAACTTTATTACTATTGTTTTTATGAAGCCATTGGGCGAGGTCTTCAACCTTGGTTTGAAATTGCACCCCAGTTAGATGGGTTAGTGGAAGTTTTCTTCATATGTCCTGATACCATTTGTCTCTACCATCATGTGTGTCTTTCATTTATCCTGGGCTCTCAAAGTCCTTGTCATCATGCCAAGCTATGGTGTGTGGTACTCATGAGATTATGGCTTTGTGACATAGAAGCATGGAATGGTAAGCACAAGGTGGGAGCCCTGGTTTTGATGTCTACTGCACATTTGCTAGCTGTGTGATATTGCTTATGTACCACAGTTGTCTGAGCTGGGAAATGGAAAAAGAGTTTACTTAGTGAGGATTAAATCAAGGAGGATGTAGTAGTGGCTATTCCTGGTTGTCAACTTGACTATACCTGGAATGAACCACAATCCAGAATTGGGAGGCTTACCTGTGATCCTGATCTTGAGGCATAGTGGCTATGAATCTTAGGACACTAAGGCAAGGAGATCTCTGAGTGAAATTTCATTTGGGACAAAGCAAGTCCCAGATCTAGGTGTGGTGGTACCTTCTGTTGAGATTTACATAAGGACATTGGAAGAACGAAGGCACACTCTCTTAGCCTGCTTGCCTTATGGGACTGAGCATCTGCTAGGTCCTTGGAATTCCCTTCACAGGGCTGCCTACCATTGTTGGGGAGTTGGATTATAGCCTGTAAGCACCAACAAATTACCTTACTATATAGAGACTACCATAAGTTTGTGACTCTAGAGAACCCAGACTAATACAGAAGTTGGTAGCAGAAGTGGTGTATTGCTGTGATAGGCCTGACCATGCTTTTGTTTGGAAGAATGTGGATTTTGGGACTTTGGATTTGGAAAGCCATGAAAGGCTTTAAATGGGGCTTAATGGGCCATCTTAGTAAGAATATGGAAGACATTGTTACTGAGAATGATTTGAATTTCGTCAACTTGGTCCAAGAGGTTTCAGTGGAGAATTTTAGTTTGTGGCATAGAGACTGTTTTTGTAGTATTTTGGTGAAGAATATGGCTGCTTTTGCCCTTGTCCAAAAAGTCTGCCTGAGGTTAAGGTGAAGAGATTTTGATTAATTGCTTTGTAAAAAGAAGTCTCAAAACAGCCTGGTGTAAATTCTGTTGTTTGTTTACTAAAGTTCACTTTTATGAAGATCATTTTAATGAAAAGGAGCAAGTTGAAAAAGAAAAAATACAAAATATATGGTTCGAGTATTAAGGGGACACCAAGAAGTGAAATGGAGCTGAATCCTGTATTCAAGAATATTAAATTGAGGGCTGGAGAGATGGCTCAGAGGTTAAGAGCACTGACTGCTCTTCCAGAGGTCCTGAGTTCAATTCCCAGCAATCACGTGGTGGCTCACAAGTTTCTGTAGTAGGATCTGATGCCTTCTTCTGGTGTGTCTGAGGAGAGGGCATACAATTCCAGGAGATTGACATACAGATCTTTAAATTCAAGGTCAGTCTACAGAGAAAGATCCAGGACAGCTAAGCTTAGGTACTGAAGGAGTTAGAAAAGAGGAATCTAGTGGTAATGTAATAGAAGGGGGGGGGTGTTCCAGCTCCTGCAAGCGGCAGCTTCGGTCATGTGACTCTGGCCTTATATTAAAGAGAAGGAGACTACTGGGACAATTGATGCTGGTTAGCTGGAGCTAAGAAATTAGTGATGATTAAGGAGAGAACAGCATCAGTGAGGTGAAATCTAGGAAGTGTTAGAGGACAAAAGACTGTGTTTCAGGGATAGCCAAGGTTGTACCTCATGTTGCAGCTATACTTGGTAATGTGTAAGAATTACCCAGGTGGTGCTGGTTTTGAATGCATGAAGGAATCATGAAGAACAGCTGAGGCTTGGAACTGTGAGAGGCCATGGGGGGCCATTGGTGAAAGTACAGCCTCAGTTGTAGTTGACAGTCCAGGACTGAAGGGGTCATGCAAAGGATTTGAGGATTGGCACCATGAAGGGAGCCTATGAGCGGCTACTGGTGAAGCCGTGTTGCAGCCTTAGACAGCAGTGTTTTGGAGATTCCCGTACCATGAGATGACCACCAAGAACAGCAGTGGCAGTGGAGAACAGGCACCTGGAGCCTAGAAGACGAGGCGTGTTCTACAAAGGGCAGAGCTGGAGAAGTGACCCAAGCCCTTGGAGACCAGAAGTTTGTGAGGAACCTAGATATTGGATGTTAGAGTCTGATTTTGCTTTTGATTGTGACTGTGCCTTGATATTTTTCCTTCTTTAAGGAAGAACGTATTTTAATTGAGCCCACAGTTAAGAGACTTTGAAGTGAAAAAAAGACCTTGAATTTTAAAAGAGATTGGGTATTTTAAAGGGATTGAAAATTTAATTTGTAAAAACTGTGGAACCCTTAAGGTTATTTAGATATTGGGGATGAATAAGAAAGTAAGGGTTGAGGCTTAACAGTGATTTGTGTGTCAAGTTGACAAGGGGTCAGTTGTATTGGCTGGCTTTATGTTAAGTTGACACAGGCTGGAGTTATCACAGAGAAAGGAGCCTCAGCTGAGGAAATGCCTCCATGAGATCCAGCTGTAAGGCATTTTCTCAACTAGTGATCAAGGGAGGAGGGCCCATTGTGGGTGGTGCCATCCCTGGGCTGGTAGACCTGGGTTCTAAAAGAAAGCAGGCTGAGCAAGCCAGGGGAAGCAAGCCAGTAAGTAACATTCCTCCATGGCCTTTGCATCAGCTTCTGCTTCCTGACCTGCTTGAGTTCCAGTCCTGACTTCCTTTGGTGATGAACAGTAACGTAGAAAGTGTAAGCTGAATAAAACCCTTTTCTCCCCAGCTTGCTTCTTGGTCATGTTTGTGCAGGAATAGAAACCCTGACTAAGACAGAGGGCTCTAGGTGCCAGGTAATTTTTGTTTGCATGTCTTTTTTCCTTGAGATAACAATGTACATACTGTAAATTCACCTAAAGTGGGTGATTTCTTGGTTGGTGTGTACCCATTAGGAAATACATCTCATTGCCCTCTCCCTGGCCCTTGGCAACCAGTAACTTCTTGGACTTGTTAGTTATTAATATTGGTGATAGTCACATGGTAGCTTTGGATCCTTTTGATAGGGTTTGGGACTTGTTGCCAGGCAGGTTGGTACCTTGAAGAGTACAATTATGTAACTGGAAAGTATCACCTTGAAGGCAGGTTCTGGATCAGTAAGCAGACAAATGGACCCGGCTCTCTGGTCTGGCACAGCTGAAAGTATGCTGGAAGCATGGTGCCTTTGTGGAAGCTGGACCTTCCAGCTGTCAGTTCTCGTGGACAGGAAGGGCAGGCTGGAGCTGGCAGTGTTGATGAGAGTGGCAGTCAGTAATGTCTGATCATCAGAATGCTGGAAGCTAGAGGTGGTGCCAGACCACAGACTGTTTCTTGTAGGTCTCTTTGGATGGAAGACAAAGAAGGCACAGGGCTCATCATAAACTTTCTCTCTGAACTGAGGCAAATCCTTTCACCACTAGGCTTTAATGTCCTCATCAAATGAGACACTGACAGGCTACAGAGTGAGGGGAGAAACACAGAATGATACCTTCAGTCACTTTTTATCCTCAGTGTTGTATGACTGAGAGTTTAGCATGCAAGCTGTGAAATGATATAGGTTTTTTTTTTTTTTTAAACTGGGAATTGTGCTTTGAAGTTGGGACTTCGCATAGGTAAATTTAACTTGAGGTTCAGGTTCTTTATTCTCTAAAAATCAATTAAGGTGGTATGTGCCTGTAGTCCTAGCACTTGGGTAGAGCTGAGGCAGAAAGATTGACACAACGTGAGGCCAGCTGTGCAAGTTATATAGTGAGTACCAGCCAGCCAGGACTACCTAGCAAGACCCTACCTAATAGGCTCTTGTTGCTGAGCCAATATAGTACATCGTGGTGGATAGAGAAGGCTGTGAGCACTGCTACTGGTGCTATTATTACTCCCTTGAGTGGATTAGTTGTCCCCTACAAAAAGATTTTTTTTTTAAGATTTATTTATTTAGTTTATGTATGTGAATATACTGCTACTGTCTTTAGACACACCAGAAGAGGGCATTAGATTCCATTACAGATGGTTGTGAGCCACCATGTGGTTGCTGGGATTTGAACTCAGGACCTCTGGAAGAACAATCAGTGCTCTTAACCACTGAGCCATCTCTCCAGCCCCCACAACTTTTTTACTTACAGATTAACTTAAAGCCACTAGTATGTTCAGTTGATGTCCCATATTGACAGGTGTCTCTGTTCTTAGCTCTTGCTCCCAGTGGGCCTCTAAGCAAGATGTCCCTGCCCATCGGGATGTGCCGCCGGGCATTCAGCTATGATGATGCCCTAGAGGACCCTGCACCCATGACTCCTCCTCCATCAGACATGGGCAGCATCCCCTGGAAGCCAGTGATTCCAGAGCGCAAGTATCAGCATCTTGACAAGGTACCTTACCCTGCTGATGGCTTCTGGCAAACTCACCCTCTTTTCCCTCCTTTTCCTCCAGAAGCTTCAGTGTTTCTCAGTCCCTACAGAATCAGGCAGCACTTGTTCCTTCTGTTCATCTTCTGTGCCTTTACAAATCCAAAGACTGAACAGCAGTGTTGACTACACGAGATGCTTCTGGAGTTCACTTCCCAGCTAAAACTCCAGAGCTTCCATACCTGAGTTCTAATGAATCCTGCTTGCTTCTTTGTAGCTTCCCTGTTATCCAGCCATAGAATAATGAGGTAGTGGGGAAAATTAATTTATGTAGAATGCATACCCTCTCCTCACAGCCTGATCACTTATGTAGTCAGATTTTTATGCACTAAATGAAGTTTTACACTGGGAAGTTTTACTGTCTCTTGTGTGATGGCAGTGTGAAAAAGTTTCAGATTTTGGGGCACTAGAGAGTTTGAGTATTTAGTGATTCTCTGTATTGTATTGCAGTGTTAAGCTGAAAGTCTGGCATAGAGTTCATAAAACCTTTAAGAGGTTTGTTTTGTGGCCAGTGTCCACTTCTAACATTTCTTCACTTAGCAGGTTACATATTCCTGTGACTTTATCCAAAGAAGTAAGTCTAGCTGTGTGGCTCCTCTGTTCTACTCACATCCTTCCATACCTCTCTTGAACAGGCAGAGGAAGGAGCGGCCAGTGTCTCTTCCCTTGCGGTGACTCCATCAACAGCCATTGACAGTTCAGACAAGGCCCCTGTGGTGAAGGCTAAGGCTACCCATGTCATCATGAGTTCCCTGATCTCAAGTAAGCGCCCTTCAGTCTCAGCAGAGTAAAGCGAGTGAGGAAGAAGTGGGGCCTCACATATGAGTGGCTGCTGAACCCCTCAGCTCCACCTCATCAAGAAGGAAGATTTGTTGACTGTTAAGTATCTCATTGGCTTAGGTACATACCTAAGTCAACTGTTGTTTGATATATAGTCTCGTTTTCCCTTCTGTGGTCTTGGATAAGTTACTTAATAGTAGATGCTGTACCCCACTTTTCTGAAGTAGGGATCTAGTTGGCAGGTTGATGGTAAGGTTGAATAGCTAGTTCATTAGCAGGAGCTTAGATATGCTCTAGGTGTGTTGTAGAGTGTGTGGCACACCAGAGGTTGGCCCTCTGGCCTTTCACTATTGCATGCATATTTGTTTGGCTTTGTTTTGAGACAGGTCTTGCTGTGTACCCTTTTGACTTTGAACTCAAAACAGTCCTTCTGTTTTTGTGTTCTTTTTTAAAATTCTTATTATTTTTCAATGTAGAAATGCTGTCTTTATGTATACACACATCTACACGCCAGAAGACAGCATCAGATCCCTTTATAGATGGGTCATGAACCATTATGTAGTTGTTGAGAATTGAACTCAGGACCTCTGGAAGAGCAGCCAGTGCTTTTAACCACTGAGCCATCTCTCTAGCTCTTCATCTTAGACTTCTGCCATAAGTACCTAAGCTGCTTCCTTCTCAAGGGTCATTCTGGCAGGTGTGGGAAGTTAATCAGTCCGTGGCTCCCATGTTGGCAGTAATCCCCACCGCAGCACTGAGCTGCACAGAGCTTCTTGGTTGGCTCTTCTGTCAGAGCTCTCTACTTTTCTCCAGGAGGGCATCAGTTGTCTTGGTTTTCTGTCACCGATCCATTTGAAGCAGCAGCTCCAACTTGTAGTTTGAAGCTTGACTGTTCTGGCATCATACCTCACAGCTGGCTTCCAAGGGCACTGGGCATGCACGTGGTACACATAAAGGAAGTGGAATAAACCCAAAGTCCACCTGGTGTGAGGACAGTCTTCAGCTACCATGCTCATGTACAGTGTGCAATGTTGTAGAAAAAAAAATCATCTCTTGTTCATTCCATAGTGTGAGTGACTTGTGACATCATAAGCCAAGCTGAAAGGCCCTGGTTAGCTGGGCCAGAAACAGTTAACAGGCAGGTCATACATAAGAAACTTATGTAAGAGTGTGTAGGCCTGGGCTAGTTCAAGGCGGGTTGTCATGCTGCGACTCTGGCTGTCACCTTGGTGCCAGCTGGCAAGAATGCTTCCCTTTGGCAAAGTTTCTGTGCAGGTGGTAATTCTCTGAGGGAACTTAGTGCTTTGGGACTTCTTACTGTGTCCATGCATCGGGTGCCTTTTGCTGTTACTGAATGTGAAGTGTCCGAGTCTGAGTGAGAGGAGGTAAGGCATTCAGCATCCCTTCAGGGCAGTTTGCTTTTTTGGTGTGCTGTGAGGGAAGGCTGGCTTCTGAGGGAGCCTTTGTGTCAGGGCATGTGTGAGGTACCCTGACTCTCCAGTGCTCAGTATGGCCTCGTGCTTCTGGGGAGAACAAGACACCTGTACTGTCCTGGCTGGTTTGCTACTGGTGAGGGGTTGAGCATAACTGTCCTCTTTTCAGAACAGACCCAGGAGAGCATCCAGCGTTTTGAACAACAGGCAGGACTTCGAGATGCTGGCTACACACCCCATAAGGGCCTTACCACTGAGGAGACCAAGTACCTTCGCGTGGCAGAAGCACTCCATGTAAGCAAGCAGGGTCATCATGGTTGGATCTGCGATTGTGGTTTACGAGTTTCCAGCTTAGCTGTCTGGCATCAGTGGAGAGTGACAAGAAGAGAATAGGCAGACAAACCAGGATGGCCCTGCTAAGGTGGCACTCCTGGCTGAAGGCTTGGGCTCCTTAGCTGCAGATATTTTGCTGGCTGCTCTGGAAAGTGAGGGCATGTCATAAGTATGGCATGCATGAGAACTCTGAACTGTGGACTGTTTTATATGCCAGAGTGGTTGCCTGGGAGGGAGGGAAAGGGGAATCACACAGGTCTAAGAGTTCATAGTTCAGCTGAGCAACATTATCTGCTTGTTTATTTAGAGATAGGGTCTTTGTATATATATGCAGGCTTGTATGGTGGGATAGTCCTTTAGTCACAGTGTGTATGTGAGCATGAGGGTTTCCAGGCTAGCCAGGAAAAACAACAAAAAAACAAAACCAAAATCCAGGCTACCCTTGAACTGATCCTCCTGCCTCTGCTTCTCAAGTGCAGGGTTTAGAGGTCTGTACCACCATGCCCAGTGAATACTTAACTTAAAAAAAGAAATTCCACTCAGGAGCTGGTCTTTAATCCCAGCTTTTGGGAGGCAGAGGCAGGTGTGGATCTCTGGGTTCAAGGCCAGCCTGGTCAGCTTAGTGAGTTCCAGGTAATTGAACCAGGTAATTGAAATGTGTTCTACCACTGAGCTCCATGTCCAGCCTCTTGCCCATTGCTTTTGTCTTCTGGATTTATTTTCTTTGCATGGTGTTTTGTCTCCATGTATTTCTATGCATTTACTTTATACTTAGTACCTGCAAAGGCCAGAAGAGGGCATCTGACCTCCTGAACAGGAGATACAGATGATTGTGAGCTGCCATATGGGTGCTGGGAATAGAACTTGGGTCCTCTGGAAGAATAGCTGGTGCTCTTAACTGCTGAGCCATCTTTCAAGCCCCCAACCTCTAGTTTTTGAGATATATCTTTCTGTGTAGTTAAGGCTTGCCTCAAGTAATGGTTCTCCTTCCTCAGTCTCAGGTACTGTGGTTACTGATAAAGTCACCACTCCTGTCTGTGATAAAGTTTTAATGACTTTCTTAAAAACATTTTTTTTTTATTGTGTGTGTTGGTTCATGCCATGAAACATGTGGAGGTCAGAGAAAAACTTGTAGAAGTTAGTTCTTTCCTCCCACCCTGTAGATTGTTGGCCTGACAGCAAGTGCCT
Organism: Micromys minutus; assembly: GCF_963924665.1. NCBI lineage: Eukaryota > Metazoa > Chordata > Mammalia > Rodentia > Muridae > Micromys > Micromys minutus. The sequence continues at coordinate 100,077,671 of NC_137969.1, forward strand.
TTCCTCACCGACCCATCTCACTGGTGTTCACATGATTCTAGAGAGGCCGCTTTATACTAACTGGTGTTCTATGACTTCATATAATTCACATAATCTTGACATCCTTGGAGTAGATACTCTGTTGTGTAAACAAAGAAGATAAATCAGTTAGTAAGGTACAGAAGCAAGAGAACCACTCCCTAGAAACCATGTATAAAGGCAGATATGGTGATGTTGGCCACCTCAGTGCTAGGGAGGCAAAGATGGGTGGATTCCTGGAGATTGCTGTCAAACCAGCCTAGTCTAGTCAGCCCCAGATCCCAGGGAGAGATGATCTCAACAAAACAAAAATAATAATACAAAACAACTCCCCAAACAAAAAACTACTATGGTCTCAGACATGGTGGTAGCACACCTGTACTTCCAGTTCACTCTGGGGGTGAGCTTGGAGACCCTCCTCCTAGCTGCCTGAGGATGCTCAGTCTGTTCCTGGCTTCCTTTGGATGAAGATATAGAACTCTCAGCTCCTCCTGCACCATGCCTGCCTGGATGCTGCCATGCTCTTGTCTTAATAATGAACTGCATCTCTAAACCTGTAAGCCAGCCTCAGTTAAATGTTATTTATAAGACTTGCCTTGGTCATGGTGTCTGTTCACAGCAATAAAACCCTAACTAAGACACAGGTCATATGCACACCTTCCCCTCACTGTACACACACACACACACACACGCACACACACACACACACACACACAAATATAGCCAGTCACATAAAAAATAAAAATCTTTAACACAAGAAAGAAAATAAAATCCAAGTAACCATTACAAGTTCCTTTGGGCATAGGGAGAACATCAAAGACACAGGTGACAGTGTACAGTGTGCGTATGTAGGTGTGAGGAAAAAACAGGGCAGATGGTGTGCATTGTGCAGTGAGTGTTTCAGATGAATCTGCAGGTTAAGTTTAAAAGCCACTCCTATGAGAAATCCTGTTAAGCTGATACCCTTTGAACTTTGACAAGACAGATGCTTCTGAAGGGCAGGCACTCTTGTTTTTGCCTTTCATTTTGTAGCAAGATTGTCAAATTAATGGGTTAAGTCAGCTTAGGTCCAGCAGAGGTGTGTCCCTCATAGAGAATAAACATACTACTGTAGAGCCTCAACTTAGACCTATGAAGCAGCTCTGACTTTGCTAAGCCACTGCTGTCAGCAGTACTTTGATAACGCTGTGGAGGTGGTTGGTTATGGGGAAAAGGAGGGAAAGTAAGGTAGGTTTCTCAGAAGCATTTCACTAAAGAGGACAGCAAACCTGCGTCTTGGCTTTGAAAGTCTGAGAAGGGCTGAGCTTGTACTAAAAGACAGGAGCAGAATACAAGGCCAGGCCTAAGCAGTATGCAGCTTGGTGGTTCTTTCCATAGTTCTGGTGTTTGGCTTGTAGCACAGGAATGTTTGAGATGCCGTAAAGTTCCGTGTGGTGTGGAAGGAACAAAATCACTGCTGCCTCAAGTTAGGATGTACATCAGAGGGTGATCTGTTGTGTGTCTGATTTCACTTTGAAAAGTCTCTTCTCACTCATTGGTACAGAAACTAAAGCTGCAGAGTGGAGAGACAACAAAAGAGGAGAAGCACCCTGCATCAGCCCAGTCTACCCCGAGCAGCACCCCTCAGTCGTCCCCTAAGCAGAAGTCCAGGTGAGTCTCCCTGGACCCTGGGGAGGCCAGTGCTGAGCTGATGCTGGGCTCCAGCCTGTGGGGTCTGGTTGCTTTGGTGTAAGATACTTACAGTGACATAGGAAGATGATATACAGGAATATGTATTTAATTTTCTGTTCCAGGGGCTGGTTTCCATCTGGCTCCTCAACAGCCTTACCTGCTCCAAATCCTCACACAATGGATCCTGGGAGTGGAAATGATAGGAACTCAGCAGACAAATGGAGCCTCTTTGGACCACGACCCCTGCAGAAATCTGATTCTGGTAAGGCAGCTTCAGAAAGAGTATTGGGACCCCCAGCTACTGTGTAGGCTGGGGTATATATAATCTGTGGTTTTCCTTGGCAGGTTTTGCCATTCAGGCTTACAAAGGTGCCCCCAAACCCTCTCCTATGGAGGTGATGCGTGTCCAGACCACACGAGTAGGTGAAGATCCAGCAGTCTTCAAGCCGCCAAAAATGGATGTCCCAATGGTAGAAGGAAAGAAACAACCACCTCGAACCCATAATATCAAACCACGTGACCTGAATGTGCTTACACCCACTGGCTTCTAGAATGCTTTCTGTCCAGGGTAACTTCTCTGGTCTGACATAGGAGTGATTTGGCTGAGGCCTGAGTGAGTGTGTAGATTTTTGTGTGAGAGAAACCATTTTGCACTGCTTTCAGGTTGATGGGAAATGTCAGTGGTGTAGAGTGGAGGACCTCACTATTTTTTAATCATTTATCCTAGAGAAGGACTCTGATCCTTGTTTTCCTAGGTAAATTGTGCTGGAGTGCTTCCAATACTAAGTAAGGCTGCTTGATTCTTTTCCCATGATCACTGTGAGCACTGACAAATCATGGTAGAGGTGCCCACCAACCAGTTTGCACAGTGGAGGCCTCCTGACATGCATTAGCCTGGACTTCTCTGAGAGCTGGGCACAGCTCACAGCTACACTTGGCAGGACCTTGGCTCTGTCTCTCTCTGTAGCCCTGACTGTCCTGGAAATAGCTTTTAAGACCAGGCTGGCCTTGAATTTAAGGAGATACACCTGCCTGCTTCAAATGCAGCCCCCTTTCTCTTTCGCACTTTAATATGAAATTAACTTTAATTCAGTATGCTAGTTTCGTACTAGCAAATGGTTCCCCACTCCGATTCCATTATTAAAGACTAAGCTCGGACAGGGTATCACCCCTAGTTCCTGGATACTATACTTTTAGTTGTGTGTTTTGGGATATCTCACTTTTGTAGCCATGGCTAGCCTGGAAGTCAATCAGTAGATGCACAGATGTACCTGCCTCCGCCTCCTATTGCTGGGATTGAAGGTGTACACAACCACACCCAGGGCAAGCTTTTGTTAAAGAGGATGATAGGCACAACTGGATTCTAGTCTTCAGGTTCACATGAAGTTGGTGCCACTGTATTCTGATAACACTGAGACCATTTTCCACCACGTTAGCCTCAGCTGTTCAGTAACACATACCAAGGAAGGGAGGCAAGGAAGTGCCCCTTTGTGTTCCCATTGTTCACAGGTCTGTTGGTCTTGAACACTCACAAACAAAATTGCTCGATCATTTTAGATAGTAGTCTGTTTACATAATGAGCTAACCTCATAGAGAAGCCCTGGAGTCTAAGATTGTTGTAAAAATTAATTTATTTGTGTTATCTTGTATTGACAAATAAAAATCTTTACTACTTTCTCAAGCCCAGGTCTTTTTTGTCCATTCTGCCTGCCCCGTAGTGGAGCCTGAGCATAATAAACTTCCTATTGTATCTTACTGACAGCAGATGTTTAACAGTCTATCCTTTTGTTTCTTTGCCTGCTTTGCTATATTAGATAACAAATTGGCCACAGAGATTCATATTCATGGGCAATATAAAAAGTCTCATATAGAATGTGGTCTATTCAGGAAAAACTAATGTCTTTCCAGTACCTTGACCAGTGTAACACTGATGGATTGTTCAGAAGGGTTCTTTCACATCTTGCATGGAAATGTTGGACATATAGTGCATATCATTGCCTGTTTCAAAGCATAGATAAATAATTTAATAAAAAATATATACACCTTGTATGTTTAAGCCAAATTTGAATAGGCTAGGATAAAGATTAAAAAAAAGGTTATATATACTGAAGAGTTACAAAGTTATTACAACCTACAGATAAATAAGATAGGTTTGGTCCTATGATATTCCTAACTACTTCAGGGCTTCTAAGTAGCTGGCGACAGTGAGGAGGTATTCTTGGTGCTCAGTGCTTAGAAGTCTGGCTGCCTCAGTGCTCTGAAGCAGGCTCTGTGTCAGGGTTCAAGTCCGCAGCATAGAAGAGAAGCAGCTTCAACAAATGCACTTTGTCTTGAAGCTGGGGGACTAAAGGTTCTCCCAGTATGTGGACCAGGCGGCTGCGGAAGGCCTCAATCTGCTTCTCCACATCCACCACTGTGATGTCATCTCCTTGCTGGGGCTTGGGCTTAATTCTTTTGATGATTAAGTCTTTCCGATCGATCACTGAGCTCCGTAGGTGCTCTGCAAGAGGGAAGAAATATCTGGGTTTTTATTCTTTAGACTTTAAAAGCTAAAGTCCAGTTTTATAGGTTAGGCCTGTTGCCTGGCTACTAGGAGACAAAAGGTCTTGTGCATTATTGTGGAAGCCCCATTTCCAGAAGGTCTGTTCTTGCCCTCACTTTGCTGGGCATGGTGGTGGGTGCCTTATAGATGGATCTCTGAATTTAAGCTCATGCTGGTGTTCTAGGACAGCCGGAACTAAATAGATCCTGCCTCAATAAAAGGGAAACAAAACTTCTTAAAGAAGATAAATAAGTGATCTTACCTGCTAAGCGACATCTCCAATTCAAGAAACTACATATTAAATATCTTTTACTTTTTTTTCATTGGACTTACACAGTATACTATAAAACTATTTTATGATAACTTGGGAAAACATACTGAATTAAATTTTTTTTTACTACTTGGTGTTATGTGTTTGTACCTTTCATTGAGGGTGCTAAAAGTGCACACACAATACAGCTGTGTTTAGTTATAGGACTGGGCACAGTTAAGTGGGAAAGTGCTTGTTGAGTACGAGGAGGTGTGGCTTCACTTTCTAGTACAACTCCAACCTCATACAGGGAAGACCCTGTAGTTTGCCCCAGCCAGGCAGAATAAAACTAAAGTGATGGAATGGAGGCCAATGCAGGAGCACAGCCATGAGTGTAGAGGCAGCCTGAGCTACACACAGAAAGTAGGGGAGAGGAGGGGGGAGAGACTTTATTTCAGCACTAAGGTTTATAAAAAAGTCCTGCCCTGAGTTCTTGGTTCCAGGCCTAAATGGTTCTCTGAGGTCACTTACTTTCTATGTATCATCACTGAATTACAGTCAACCTCCAAATGATCACAGGCAAGTAAAATTTCCTTGATACTATGTGAGGATAATCTGTAAATCGCATGTCCAGTATTGCAACATGGGTCCTCTAAGATCGAGGACATTTACTATTGTAACCTGGTATAATTATTGAAAATAAAGACCATCAACCAATATCATACACTCTTCAGATTCACCAACTGTCCCAACACTGCCCCTCATTTCTGTAGTCCTGGGACTGGGACCCATGGCTTTTCGTGTGTTAGGCAATGTTTTATCAATTATCCTCAACTCTCCCACACCAGCCCTTTCTAATTAGAAGAGTTACATTTAGTATTCATACACTTTAGTGTCTCTTTAATCAGGAACAGGTTTTAAACAGGTCACTCATTTACAAATGGTCTGGCAAGTTTAATGTCAACTTGACATAAGCTGGCATCATTTGAGAAAATGCTTCTCTGAGACTGGTTTGTAGGTAAGTCTCTAGGGCATTTTCTTCAGTGATTGATATGGGTGATGCCATCCCTGAGCACCCTAGTGTCATGAGAAAGCAAACTGAAGCTGTGCATGGGGGAGGGACAGGAAGAGGGGACAAGTGAGCAAGCTAGCGGGAAGCATGCCAGTTAGCAGCCTTTCTCCGTAGCCTCTGCTTTGACTCCTGCTTCCCAGTTCCCCTGGATGATGGACTGTGATGTGGAAGTATAAACAGAATAGACCCTTTCCTCACCAAGTCGCTATTGGTCATGGAGTTTTATCAACAATAGAAACCGAGCTGTCGGTCTGGATTTGTGGGGTACTTCCTTGAGATTGGAACAAGGTCATAAGCTCTGGCATGTGAGGCTGTGTGTCCTCAGTCCACCATGTTCAGGGGAAATGCCCCATTTCTCCGTTGTGAGGTTCCTATTTTTTTGGTCAATCTTGGTTGTGTATGCTTGTAAACCCAGCACCTGGGAACTCGAGGCAGGAGAATCTAAGTTCAGGTCAGTCTGGGCTACTTAGTGAGTGCCAGACTATCTTGAAATACAAAACAAAGTCCAATCTGAAAAAAGAAAAAACAACAGTAAAAAACTTATGTGCTTAGTAATTTGATTTGAACATTTCCAGTGACAGGTCCCGTATATACTTAGCTTGCTAAGTAGCCCAGGGTGACTGAGTTTGGTTCTCCTGCCTCACCTGAGTGCTGGGTATGCTGGGCTGCAGCTGGGCTTGGAGAACAGTTAGCCAACGAGCTGCAGTCCTAGTCTCCCAAGGATCCACTCAGCACTAAAGCTTTGCCAAGGCACTGAAGGATTCAAAGCAAAAGCTCTACCCCTGAGTGACAGCCCCAGGCATTCTCAGGTCCCTCACATCTTTTATAAGATGTGGGTCCATCTTGCTGTAGATATGCTCTATTCTGTATTTTACTGAGAGCTGTTAAAATGTAGTCCAAGAGAAGCCAGTATCTAATAGCCAGGAGAACCACTGGATCATCACCAGCTGACAAGCTAGGAATGTTCCCATCATCACAGTGATTCCAATCAAAGAACAATGCTTTAAATGTTTTGTTTTGTTATTATTTAAAAAATACTTATTTTTATTTTATGTGTGGGTGCTTTAGCTTGATCTCTGTGTAATCACATTATATCCTGTGCCCATGGAGGACAGAAGATGGCATTGGGTCCCCTGAAACTGGAGTTACCGATGCTAGTTGCCATGTGGCTGCTGGGCCTTGAACCTGGGTTCTCTATAGAAGCAGGAAGTGCTTTCAGTTACTAAGCCATTGTGATGGTTTGTATATGCTAGCTGCCTGGAAGTCAGTATTCTGCCAGCAGCCTTCAGACGAAGATGTAGATGGAACTCTCAGCTCCTCCTGCACCTGGACACTGCCATGTTCCCACCTTGATCATAATGGACTAAACCTCTGAACCCATAAGCCAGCTCCAGTTAAATGTTGTCCTTTGTAAGAGTTGCCTTGGTCATGGTGACTGCTTATAGTAGTGAAACCCCAACTAAGATGCCATCTCTCCAGCTCATATATTTTTTGAGACACACTATTTATTACTATGTAAACTTCAACTCTTCATCCTCCTGCCTTAGCTTCCTGGGTGCTGGGATTATAGGCAAATATCACCACACCTGCCTAGAATGGTGCTTTACTTACATGAACAACTGGGAAGTGCTCCTTTCTGATAATGGCCACTGCTTGTGAGCAAGTGTTCCTTACCTCGAAGCACGTGTTGATAACTGGACAACAGGAACTGCAGATGTTCAACCAGCTCATCCCATGTCTGCCACTGGGTTTTATCTGACTGCAGAAACAGAAAAACAGTGGATAATCAATGGTTCCTGTATAAAAGTATAGTTTCCAAATCTCTCACATGATGCCCAAACAGCAGGATCAGGAGAAAGTTCTGAAGCAGAAAGGAATGTACCTGACACTTGAGCAGGGATGTGGAGTTGTTCAGAAAATAGAGGGCCTGGGCCAGAGACAAGGGGAGACGGGTGGGTGTCTCACAACTGTGGAGGAATATGATCTCTAGGACTTTGCATCGTAGAAGGTGGCTCTCCATGGTAGTAAAGAACATCTCCCTGTGTGGAAAGGAGGGAGTTAAGCAGAAGCACATCAAAATAGCATACGGCACAGCTTTTGCTGAGCATTCTAACCTAATGAAGTCTACAAAACCACAGTGCTTGTAGATAGCAATGGATTTGTTAATAAATTAGTAACTTACAGAAAAATGGAACAATCTTTGACATTTGAAAAAGACAAAGCCATGTATCCTGGTGCATACCATAATTCCAGTGCCAGGCAGGAGGATAATGAACTTGAAACCAACCAGTTGGGGGCTGAACCCAGGGCCCTGTGCTCCATCAGTAGATGTACCCTTGACCTGAAATTTCTAATGCGTTTCATCAGATACAGCAGGGGAAAATGGAGCATCTTTAAAATACATTAAGTTCTTAGGAATTAGATGTTATATGCAGCAAAAAACCCTTCACAAATGAAGGTGAAATTAAAAAGAAATCAAGATAAAGCAATGTGGCAAGCCAGGTGTGGTGGTGTGCACCTTTAGATCCCAGTGCTCAGGAGGCAGAAGCAGGCAGATTTCTCAGTTTGGGGCCAGCCTGGTCTACAGAGTGAATTTCAGGACAGTAAAGGCTACATAGAGACTCTGTCTTGGAAAAAAACAACAACAAGCAAGCAAACACACACACACACACACACACACACACACACACACACACACACACACACACGAAATTAATTAACATAATTCCCCACATCCAGAGAATAAGGAGAAAAAAGTATGTCAACAGACACTGAAATCCTCAGTATTATTTAGAAAAATACCAGTCATGTTGAAATAGACCTCGTCCTCAGTCTGACAAGCTGCTTGCCCACATCTACAGGTCCCTTACAGGTTATGCTCAAAACTGAATGGCTCCCTTCCCTAGGATGAAACCAGTGAGGAGAGTGGCTCGCACCGTTTCTCTGACATTCCACTTGAAAGTTCTGGTTTAGCGAGGCAAGAAAAACAGACGAGTCATACAGGCTAGAAAGGAGAATATCAAACTCCATCTGCAGACAACTCCATTATATACGTGGAAAGGGCTAAGAAAACTACAAAAAAAATTATTAGAATAGCTGAATTTATCAAGTTTGCAAGATTTTATTTTTTTAAATATGGAAACTATCTTCCATCGTGACTTTTTCTTTACATTTTTTATTAATTTGCCTGAGTGTATATCCATTCATGTCAAGGTGTGTGGGAAGCAGGGCAACATGTGGGTCCCAGTGATTGAACTAGGTTGTCAGGTCAGCAGCAGGCACCTTTACCTCCTGAGCCCTCTTGCCAACCTTGTAAGGCTTTATGTACCACCAACAAGCCCCTGGAAATGAATACTGCCTATGTAAACCTGTGTACTGTAACAGTAAAAACGAAAAGCTGCAAACTATACCTGAATTTATAATGAATACAAATAAAGGTCACTTTATATATCTTCTAGTATAATTTGGGTGGGTGGCCAATTTGCCACTTCTGAGAAAAATCTTAGTTTTTATTTATACTGTTTTTGTTTACTGTCTAAACTTGAAGGATGACTTGTTACTCTAACTACCATGGTAGGAGGAGTTTGGGTCTGAGGGTGTCCTGCTTCTTCCCAAGAAATTACGCCTTGACTACAGATCAATTACCTGGGAACCTCCTCCTTTAACTCATCAAAGAAATTAGTAGTCCTACCCTTTTCTTCCCTTTTTAAGGCTATGGCAAGAAGTAAATTTCCTGGAGACAGCCCACTGTTTCCATGGCAGCAATGGGTGCACTCTGGAGGGGCACAGCCCCAGAGACTCCATCCCGGGACAGCTTCTCATTGCTGATGTGCCTTTCCTGCCACTATTACATAGTCTAATGATTCCGAGGCATCAGCACACCCTATGGGTAAACGTCCTACAGACCAACATGAAGATGATATTTCATGAATTAATGCTGTTTAAATGAATTAATTACTTCATAGAATTCCTAATTTGATTCAAATACTTTCAGGAAAAAAAGGTTAAGGAGATGGTTTTAGTTGTTGTTCCAGAGAGATGTAATAAAGTTAAGAACAAGAATAGAATGTGCCCCCTCCTCATAGACTAGTAAGCAGAGGCTGAAGATTAAGGAACACAATGAACTTTCATAAACCACACTAAGAAGAGAATAGGCTTGGGACAGATTTGTGATCAAGGAAAAACATTCCTTCTAGGTCAGGTCCAGGGATGAAGCCACAGGAGCACTATGATAAAGCAAGGGCATGTGACACTGCTGCTTTGAGCTTGTAATGAGCTTACAGAATGAACACTGCTTTGAACTTATTATCAGCATCCTTCTGTAACTCCTCTTTTGTATAACATCTTATCTATGAGGTAATTTTATAAAGGACTTTGTCTAGGAAGGTATAGAAAGGCCAGAGAGAAGAAATAAAGGGTGGCTTTTGGGACTGTGCTCCACCCATCAAATGTACATATGTCTGTCTGCCTATATGTATGTGCATATTTACATATGTAGGTTATGTGTATGCATGTAAATATGCATGCACACTTGTGAAATTGATGAAAAAGGTGGTCAGGCTGAGCCAGAATGTGAGTGTGTGTATGTGCATGCGTGCATTCGTACTTTTTCATTTCTTTCCTCTCTGACTCATGAAGTGGTACAGAACTCTGAGCCTCTTGCCTGGCTATCAAGGAACACTTGAGTGAGAGAGAAAAGAGCTCAGATAACTAAGCTTTTTTTCCTTTTTTAAAAAAGATTTATTTACTACATATAATAGTAATGCTGTAGCTATCTTCAGACACACCAGAAGAGGGAATCAGATCTCATTACAGATGGTTGTGAGCCATCGTGTGGTTGCTAGGATTTGAACTCAGGACCTCTGGAAGAGCAGTCAGTGCTCTTAACCACTGAGCCATCTCTCCAGCCTGAGACAGGGTTTCTTTGTGTTGTCCTGGCAGTCCTGGAACTTACTCTGTAGACCAAGATGGTTTCAAACTCACAGAGATCTGCTTGCCTCTGTCTCCCGAGTGCTGCAAGTAAAGGCATGCATCAGCACCAGGCTTAGTTTTCTTTTTAATAGAGAAACCAACCAGAACCAAAACAAGTGACTCAAACTACACTCACCTCTGGCTCCGCTCAGGGATGTCCAGCACAAACCCGAACATCATCTCGGCTATCTTATTGGAGCTGCAGGTTGGAGTCCTGTCCACCTCTACAGCGATGGACAACATCCTCTGCAGCTGACACACAATCCTGGATCCAGAACACAAGACAAGTGAGTGAGAAGACACAGAGAGAGGCTTCCTGATGCTGGAGAAGGTGCTCACCAGAGTATACCAAGCAGAGAGACAACTGGGTGTGGAGGTGCACACCTTCAGTTCTGGCACTTGGAAGGCTGAGTAGGCACCAGTCTGATCTACCTACTGAGTTTCAGGCCAGCTAGTTACCTATTGAGGTTTTGTCTCAAAACAATAACAGCAACAAAACCAAGTGAACACCACCAACACCAGAACAGAGATTATTAGAAGGTCTGCATAACACACAGGCCAAGGAGAGCAACCCAGCCCTTAGCTTGCTTGCACTCAGCAATCCATCCTGAATGCTTCCACAAGTTCATATGTGAAACCTGTAGAATCTGAGGGTGAGCTACATAAACAAGATGCTTTCAAATTAAAGCAGATCCATACAATCCTAAGGGTCTAGAAAACTGTAAGGACCATCTACGCTGTAACTTCTCTATTTTGTAAATGAAAAAGCAGGTCAAGGATGACTAACATTATTTTAATTTTTTTTGTAGAAGACACACATGTTATTTAATTTTTAATAATTTCAATTACTCAATATTTTTATATATGAATTCTATGTATTATGTGCATGCCTGGAACCATCCTAGAACAACAGAAGGCCCTAGATCTCCTGCAACTGGAGTTCTAGCTGCTGTGTGGGTGCTGGGGATTGAACCAGGTTCCTCTGGAAGAGCAGTCAGTGCTCTAACTGCTGAGCCATCTCTCCAGTCCCATCATGTAAATTTTCTATTAGTGGTTTCTTTCTGACACAGCACTTCTGAGACCAGCCTCAGAATTTCCAGTGGTGAACCCTCACCTTCTCTCCCATCAAACACAAATATGGCAGAGAGGCAGACACAGCACTGGGAGGCTAAGCAACACTTCAGAAGCGTGGCTTTGGCTTGACAGAACTCACTTAAACACATACTATATGGTGGAAGAGCACTGTTTTCAGAAAAACTGCAGACAGAGCCAAAATAATAGAACAAAGCAGGCTAGCTTCTGACTCTGAAATGGGACAGCTGTAAGCTGCTATACTGGCTCTGTCCAAATTGGATCAAGTCCTTTGTTTTTTTAAAAATAGGACAATTTCATTAGTGTTTAAAAGAAAGCAACAGAGCAGGTGAGATGGAGGTCTTGGCAGCAATGAGGTAGGAGATGGGTGAGAGTTACAACTCCCAGGGAGCAGGACGGCTCATCAGTGGAAGTCTGAATGGATACATGGGGTGGATGTCTTCAGAGAAAACTGTAGGGCAGAGCAGGCTCAGGACTTTGCATCCACAAAAGGGAGCTAGAAAGAGGCAACATTCTCTGAATCAGAGAGAGAACCTGTAAGCACCTACCCTTCTTTTCTGTGGATGGACTAGTGTATGTCACACAAGGATTCTACATAGTTATACTCACAATCTTTCTTTTCTTTCTTTCTTTCTTTCTTTCTTTCTTTTTTTTTTTTTGAGAAAAAGTCTATGTTACAAGAGTTGGTAGTTTGGGGCAAGCTGTTCTTAGGACCAGTCCTATTTGTTAGATACCAAACCCTCAAAGCCCCAGAGACAACTCTGCCTGCTCCTTACAGTTGACTGGTGTTCCTGGTCAGGTTAGGCTGAGGAGGCTGATGGTCACCGCTAGTTTTCGAGACCCCTGTTCCTGGAGCGGTCTGGGTCTCATCTTGGGGTGGAGTTAATTCAATTTCAGTCACTGCTTTGACCAGCCACTTGATAACATCTCTGGAATACAGAAGAGACAAGAAAAGTGGGCACAGCTGCTGTGCCTATAGAGTTTAGACCTGCACTCTGGCTTACACCAGGCTTCCAGACCAGGGATTCCTTCCTCCAAAGGCGACCAAGAGGACCTTTAGGTTATTTGCAGAACCTAAGCAAGCCTAAGATCACACATCAAACTACAGCATGACTATAAAAGCTAACTGAAATATCAACACTTTTCTTTCTTTCTTTTTTTTTTTTTCAGTTTCATACCCTCAGGAAAACTTTAATTGGATAATCACTCATTCAACAAATACCAACAAGCATCTTCTTTGAATAAGATAGGAAAACTTGGTACATTTTAGTTTTTAAAGATGTGCTTTAAACAAACCTGGGGCTCTTTAAAAGTTTATTTCCCAGGATTTTAGAGCAGTTAAAATTCAGCTCCCCAGTGAAGTTCCTCGCTGTGCTCACACAGGAAAGTTGGGTTTCCATTAGCTAACAAGCTTCCAGGTGGTGCTGACACAGCACACATTTGAATGTTCCTCTCTGTGGGAAGCAGAGGTGCAACTTCTATACTTAACCTGCTGATGACAACCCACACTACAACCTTCCTCATAGCCTTGAGTTTGCAGGGATCTAAAGTTGACTCGTAGAGAATACATGCAAACAAGAAAATTGGAGATTTCGGCACAAGGCACACATTCCACAGCACAGTTCTTGTTCATCTCGGCAGGCTGTGTTCACACTGCTGGCCGTGGCTGTGTTCTGTGCTGAAGAGCTGTCTGCTGGTAGACCAGAAAGCTGCAGCTTCAACAGTTGTATCTTCAAAAAGGCCACCTGTTATTCAACGAAGCTATTATTCAGGAACACCTTTGGAAGATACACTGCAGCAACTCCTTCAATGCTCTGGCTTCCTCTCCAACCAAGAAATTTGTCCTTAAGTTTAACCGAACTGGCCTTCACGCAGTATTCTGACCTGCTTTCTTTGCCTTTAATGCAAGGGTAGCTGCTTAATACTGTGAGTGGGGCAGATGAGAAATCCCAAGTTAGAAACACTGCCCTCGAAAGCCTCATCCCAGCCTCTGGTTCTGTACTTGTCTCTAACCTTCATGTTGGTTCTCCAGGATTCCAGCTCCATGAGCAATGAGGCCCATTAGCTAAATTCTTTTGGAAGCCTGACACCCTCAAACTGTGCAGTTGTTCCTGTGGGCACATCTCAACACTTTTCTTTTTTCTCCTCCCGTGGTACAGGCGACTGAGCCTAGGAACTTGGGCACCCCTGTCTGTCAGACACTCTACCCGTGGGTTGACCTTCAACATTTCCCTATAAGTTATATATTAGTAACATTTTATCCCTGCTGTGGCAGGCACCTAACAGAATACCTTGAGGGAGGCAAGCTTTATCTCAGCTCAGAGTTTTAGTGGCTTCAGTCAGTGGCTGCCTGGACCGGTGCAGTCAGGCACAATATCCTGGCAGCACATGGCAGAGGCTGTTTTTCACTTCTTGGTAGATTAAAAAACAAAACAAAAAAACAAAAACCCACCAGAGAAATGGGGAATGTAGGAAGTGGCTAGTGTGAGCTGTTGCACTGGCTTCGTCTAAGGAGGCCAACAACTCCAAATAATGTGTATTGAGACTCCATCAAGGAGCTGACACACTCATTAGGGCAGAGCCCCCAAGGTCTACAGGCCTCTGGAAACACCAAGTGCTTTACTAATCCAAACACTGGATACTCACAACAGTCTCCTATAAACCATATCATGGAAAGCACTCTGGGGGGCAAAGATGACTTTCCAACCAGTGACACTTCCCAAGTAGGTGGGAAGCAGGACTGGCTGACCAGGTAGTCATCTGCTCTCTGTCACCAGGCATCATCTATTAAAGGTAAGAACTGGGGCTCAGGATATGCACTGCAGTCACCCTGTACACAGGCCTCGGGCTCGCTCTATCAGGAAGGCCAAAGCATCTCATAAGGTTAATCTTTATTTGATGATTACTAATTCTAAGTAATCAAGATTTTAAAAAGTGGCATTGAATAGATATACAGACATCTTCCCTCCTAAAACCAGTTAACCCTAGAGAAAATAAAATTGTAACTAACTGGCCTGGATGTGATGGTGCACATTTTAATCTCAGCAATCAAAAGGCAGAGGCAGGTAGAACTTATGAGGCCAGCCTGGTCTACACAGTGAGTTCCAGGACAGTCAGAGCTCTATAGAAACCAAGTCTCAAAAACTAAAAAAAAAAAAAAAAAAAAGTAATAATTTTAAATAGAAACATGTAGGGTGACTTCTTAAAAACATATTTTTCAGAATGCAAAGATCATTTTTCACCTTAAAATGGCCTACAGGATGCTGAGTGCAGTGCATGATTGAAAATCTATAAGAGTCCCTTTCCAAATAGTTTGCCCCCACCTTCCTCCTCTTTTTTCCCAAGGTTTCAAGGCATAGCCCTGGCTGAGTTACCAGAGTCCTAATATCTGATTACCTTACGTTGTGGGGCTGTTTGTCACATGACAGAACAGTGTTTGCAATGGATTGCTGTAGGTGCTGCCGCTGTCTCCTCAGGATCTGCTGGAAGTCATCTTCCAGGGTCTGCACCACATAACGTAGAAAGAGAACTCGTCCAGGCAGAGTTTGTCCCTGTGGAAGAAAGATGAAGTCAGGGCTACTTTTCGGTCTCTTGGATGACAGGAAAGTGTGGGCTGCCATGAGTCAGCATGTTTATCTGTATCAGAGAGAAATTTCTGGACACAGCAGGTATTCTGAGTCATGGCAATAAAAACTACCAACTGTTTCCCAAAGTGGCTGTATTATTTACAATCTCACCAGCAATGATTCAGACTTAGTTCTTCACAATCTTGCCTAAAAATTCTGTGGTAAAATATATACTATATTACATTTCTATCTTAGCCATTTTAAAATAGTGTTATAGTTTGAATGTATATCCTCCACAGGTTCATGATTGAAGGAGTGGTCCTTAGCTGGTGTTTAGAAGCTTTGAAACCTTAGGAAATGGGGCCTAAGCAGATGAACCAGATCCCTGGGAACATGCCTGTAGAGGGAGCATGCCTGTAGAGGGAGCATGTCTGTAGAGGGAGATGTCTGTAGAGGGAGATGTCTGTAGAGGGAGAAGTCTGTAGAGGGAGATGTCTGTAGAGAGAGCATGTCTGTAGAGGGAGAAGTCTGTAGAGAGAGCATGCCTGTAGAGGGAGATGTCTGTAGAGGGAGATGTCTGTAGAGGGAGATGTCTGTAGAGGGAGAAGTCTGTAGAGAGAGCATGTCTGTAGAGGGAGAAGTCTGTAGAGAGAGCATGTCTGTAGAGGGAGCACGTCTGTAGAGGGAACATGCCTGTAGAGGGAGATGTCTGTAGAGGGAGAAGTCTGTAGAGGGAGATGCCTATAGAAGGAGATGTCTGTAGAGGGAGAAGTCTGTAGAGGGAGATGTCTGTAGAGAGAGCATGTCTGTAGAGGGAGAAGTCTGTAGAGGGAGAAGTCTGTAGAGGGAGATGCCTGTAGAAGGAGATGTCTATAGAGGGAGCACGTCTGTAGAGGGAGATGTCTGTCCTTTGAAGTCCTTTCAAGTATTTGCCACTGTGAGGAAAAGTCTGATACAGTAGTCAGCTTACACATAGTCTTGCCCAAGGCTACAAAAGCTTTCATTCTGCAAAACTGATTGAACAGTGGCTGCTCACTTCTCACCCTTCCATCCTCCAATAACAGCTACTTTCTTTCCTCCTGTTTGTCTTGGCTTTTAGTTCTTGGCAAGGCATAGACATCATGGCCAAAGGACCACCCCCCAGACTGAGAAGATCTGTTCTTCCAAGGAATGTCTCAGAATGCTTCTAGTCTCCAACTTCCTCCAACCAGGACCAAGCTCCTCTAATACCATCAACTATAAACCAGCCAGTGGACCAAAAGTCCTCATTTGGTCACTTTGTTGTTGTTGTTTGTTGGTTTTTTTTCAAGATAACCCTCAATGTCCTGGAACTCTCTCTGTTGACCAGGGTGGCCTCAAATGAGATCACCTGCCCTTGCATCCAAGTGCTGGGATTAAAGGCCTGCGCCACCACTGTCCTCTAGTCACCATTTAAGGAACAAATCTACAAACTAGGGGCAAAACCTTGTAGCAGGTATTTGCTACTTGTAGGCTCTTGTTCTTACCCCTTATTTCCCCACCTTCCCAACCCACCCCCTCCCACCTTTACCCCTATGTCTAGATAGGAGAGTAAGGATGGGGGGAGAGGGATAATCCTGAATCTAATTTCTTTCCTTGTTTCTTCTCTGGGCACTAGCAAACTTCTTTGCCTACTAACAAATAGCAGTCAAATGCCCCCCCCACCAAGTGACCAACAACCATCAGCCCTGCCTCTCAGGGCCCCTGCATTTGTGTACCCTCTGAAAAGTTCCCAAAATCTCAAACATCAGTCACAAAAACCATCTGTAGCTGGTGAAACAACGCCTCTGCTAGAGCACGAGGCAAATCACTGCCAGCTGCTGCAGACAGGCCAAAGCAGCCCACAGCCCCATGACTGGGATCAGAAAAACATTTCTTATATTTCTGTGTTTTTTTTTTTTTTTTCACTACAAAGCTTTAACACATGAGCATTCCTAGCATTTCAGGAGAAGGTAATTATATTTTATTCGTAATTTACTTAAAGGAAGATATGTCTAGAAATCTATCCATTTCTTCTGTGATCACTTTTTTTCTCAGCATATGGTTGTTCACACTAATCTCTAATGAACTTTTGTTTCCATGGGGCCAACTGTGCTAGCTCCTTTTTCAACTGTTATTTATTTAAATATTTTGTTCCTTTTTCTTCATCTAAAGGCTTTATCCATTTTTTTCTTTTGAGAATGAACTCTTGGGTAGTGACTTTTTTTTGAGAATTAGTTATTTGAAGAAAGTACCTTTTTTAGTATGTACAGATTGAATTCATTTAGGGTAAGACATTTAGCAGTGTGGCTTAAAATTGTTGCAGTATATTTGATCACACTGTGAACTCTGAGATTTTGTTACTTACTGAAAAAAAAGTTTCTAGTCATGGTGTGGCTCAGCCCTTAGCACTCATGTTTAATCCCTCTGGCTGGAATATAGACATACCCTTAATCCAAAACAATGAATGCAACTTTAGATTGTAGAAGGAAGTACCCATGCTTGAAAGCAGATAAAGTGACTAATCAGAGATTTGGCAGAATAGGATATGCCCAGCTCTCACAAGAACAAAAAGGAAAAAGAGGCTACTTAGGAGAGCACCACAGAAAAAAGAAGTAAAAAAGAGAAAAGGCAGAGGCAGTTTACCGGGACAGTCATAGAGACAGAGAGAACAAGCTAGACAACAATTAAGACAGAATGAGTCAGAGAATGGGAAGAAGCCAGAAGATTAGAATACATTGACAAAGTTAGTATGAGGCCAAGCAGAGCAATTCAGGGGGCAGCAGAGAGTAGTTAAGATTGAATCAGTCAACTTGGAGAGTTTGAGCCAGAACAGCTGAGTTCAACCAGCCAGCCAGAGTTCAGAAAGAACTAGGAAGGTTGAGCTTATTCAGCAGTAAGTCCAAAATCATTCTAGGCCTAGATTAGATTGTGCAGAGACTAGAAATTTCTAGGCCTAGGCAGTAGGTTTTGGAGACAATTTTAACAGAAGAATAAAAGTTACATTGACATGGAACTGTCACCCCTTTTCTAGTAAAGCCCACTTTAGGCATGTGCACTCACTGTCCTTATTCTGTGTACACAGTATGTGTGTGTATGTGGGTGGG
The DNA here is from genome assembly GCF_963924665.1 of Micromys minutus. Classification (NCBI taxonomy): domain Eukaryota; kingdom Metazoa; phylum Chordata; class Mammalia; order Rodentia; family Muridae; genus Micromys; species Micromys minutus. Next base: position 100,095,957 of record NC_137969.1, read on the forward strand.
TGCATGCACACGGAAGGCAGAGAGCAGCAGGCATTCTGCCTGATCACTGTCTCATCCCTTTGTGTAGGTTGATGTCTATATGCAGGTGAAGGCTGGCACTAGTTAGGTCAAAGCGACACATGATTGGACAGTAGAGTGTGGGGTGTGGACAAAGTTTTTGTAAGGCCGGAGAGAAGGGGAAGGAGAGGAGAATCAAGATGGAGCCAGAGGATGATCTAGATCCAAGTGGTCTTAGTTGGTGATAGGTAGGTATGTTTTTAAGGGTTTCTATAGATCAATTTGTCTTATCTAGGTGGGCCGTTTATATCTTTGTCAACTGGTTGTAAGCTTATTGTGTGAATGTATTGTGGATTGAGTATTTAACATATAAATTTGATTCTTAAAATATTGAGTCATTTTATCAGGCTGTGGGGAATGTGAGCAAAGTTCCCGGCTGGAGAGAGACAGCTGGGAGGGGATGGCTCTTGGACAGAGAGAAACAGCCAGCCAGGGTGAGCAATTGCATTATATGAATGCTGGGGATTTGAACTCAGGTCCCTGTGCTTGCACAGTAAATACTCTGCTGAGCCATCTTCCCAGCATTATGCACTATACTTAAACAACAACAACAACAACAAAATCCCCTCAAATCTAAACTTTTGTGCTGAATGGTAGTGATGTACACCTTTAGTCCAAGCACTCATGAAGCAAAGGCAGGAGGATTCCTGAGTTTGAGGCCAGCCTGGTCTACAGAGTGAATTCAGGACAGCCAGGGTACACAGAGAAATATTGCCTGAAAGCAAGCAAGCAAACAAAAACTTTTAGTTTAAATATTTATCATGTTTATCTGTTTATATGTGTGTGTCCATATGTTTGTGAACATGCACATGATCACACACACTTGTGTGGACAACGCATGGAAGTCAGTTCTCGCCTTCTGCCACATGAGTCTAAGGCCTTAAACTCAGCTGTCAAGCTTGACACCAAGTTCCGTTACCTGGTGGTCCACTGTGTTGGTCCTCATACAGCACACTTTAAATGGACATATAGCATGCTGTGTCTTCTATGGCAGTTAATGCTAGAGAATGGCTTCTGAGAGTCTTTTCCCTCCTCCACTCTGTCCTCCTGCCTTCATGTTTATTCCAGGATCCCTAACCTTCCATCTCTTGGGGGATTCCTCATCTCCATTCTCAACTCACCGTGCTCACTACGGGAGTGCTGAGTCACCAAAACACAGGAGCTGTGTGACTGGGAATTGGTTCTGGGAATCCAACTCAGGATGTCACGCTTTTACTCAATGAACGCTCTTGCTAGCTTTGCCTCTATGTCCTGTGCTTTCTTTAATTTCCCCAAATGGCTTGTTCCTACTGCTCATGGTCTCTAGCTTTCCCTGCTGCTTGCCTGTGGAATTGCCTGCACTTCCAGTAGCTGTGACACAGAGACTATGCCCCTGCTCTAACACAGGCACGGCAAAAACTAATCTCCTGAGCAACCCCAAGACAAACTGGCACACAGCATGGTAGGCCTCCTTTAGGAAGGAGTTGAAGAAGTGGTTTCTCTCTGGATGTAGCTTGTAGCATTGAGGGGAAGTACCTGAGCATGGCACACACTACAGAATTTCTACCTGGGTAGATGGAGGTGAGTTAGACTACTCTGTAGCTACTCTAGTCTCTGGAGCTCTCAGGAGTCTTGATTTCCATGTGCTATATGGTAGTTTGGATGAGCCCTTCCCCATAAGTCTCAGGCATCTGAGTACTTGGTCCCTAGTTGGAGGTGTTTACAAGGTTTAGGAGTGGGTATGTCACTTCCTTCTTGGTAGAGGCATGTCACTGGTAGGGGAGGGCTCTGAGGTTTCTAAAGGAGGTTTCTAAAGCTCCCACCATTCCCATTCTCTGTCTCCTGCCTGTGAATTAAGATGTAAATCCATGCTCCACCATCATGGACTCTAACCCCTTTGAACCATAAGTCACTTGTACTGGAGATGCCAGAGCCATTAGACATCTGCCAGAAACTGTATATGCAGGCAGTGGAACCAGCTCAAGAGAGAAGCATGTTGCAGGTAGCAAAGCTGGAAGGTGAAGTCATCTAACTTCTTTGACATCAAACAGGATTTGGAGTTTGCTCTGTTGTTTCCCTGTGGTTCAGCATTTCCTCCCTTTGGAATAGTAATTTATATTCTGTGCCATTGTAGAGGGAAGTGTATAATATGTGTTTTGAGATTGAGCTTACACTTTAAAAGACTACTTGAGTCTCAGAAGAGACTTTAAACTTTTAAATGGTGTTGAGACTGAAAGACTATGGGATTTTGAAGTTGGACCGAATGTATTTTGCATTATGATATGGCCATGAGATTATAATGGCCAGGGAGTAAAAGGTAGTGGTTTGAATGAGATTAGCCCCTTTAGTTCATATACTTGAATACCTGGTCCCTGTTTAGTGGAACTGTTTGGGAAGGATTGGGAGGAGGTGTGGTTTTGTTGAAGGAGATGTGTCATTGGAGAGTGCCCCTTTCATTCCCAGGATGCACTCTCAATTCTTGTTTGTGGATCCAGATGAGAGTCCTCAGCTGCTGCTCTAGTGCTGTGCCTGCTGCCCTGCTCCTGCTACACCATGCTCCCACTATGCCAGTGATGGTTCTTACCCTCTGAGATCTTATGTTATAAATAAAATAAAGCCTTCCTTCTAAGTTGCCCTTGGCCATGGCATTTCATCATGGCAATAGAAAAGTAAATAAGATGTGTTGTTACCACAGCATCTCTATTGGAAAGCAAGGGTCTGAAGCTTCTTAAGTTTGCCATCTTGCTGGTGTCTCCCTTACTCTTCTTGATGCCGTGCCTGGGATCCCATACATCCCCATTTTGGCACTTAACCTCCTGAGAAACAGAATCTGAGAATATAGTTTCAATTTTCTGGATATCTGGAAATGTATTTGTGTATTTATTTATTTAATGTGTATAAATATTTTGCCACATGTATTTATGTCGTTCACTGAGGTCAGATCCCTTGGAATTGGAGTTACAGGTTGTTCTAGGGTTTTACTGATATGAAGACACTGTGACTAAGGGAGCTCTTATTAAGGAAAACATTTAATTGGGGCTGGCTTACAGGTTAGAGGTTTAGTCCATTATTGTAAACATGATAGCATGCAGGCAGACATAGTACTCCAAAAGGAATACTACATCTACATGCAGGCAACAGCAGCAGACTGTGTGCCACACTGCATGTAGATTGAACACAGGAGATCTCAAAGCCTGTCTCCATAGCAACACACTTTCTCCAGTAAGAACAAACCTACTCCACCAAGGCCACACCTCCTAATAGTGCCACTCTCTATGGGCCAAACATTCAAACATATGGGCTGTTTGTATTCACCTCACAGATGGATACGAGCCACCATGTGGGTACTGGGAATTGAACCTGGGTCTTCTGCAAGACCAGTCAGTGCTCTTAACCACTGAGCCATCTTTGCAGCTCATATCTTTATTTCATCCTCATACCCAAACTCACAGTTTAGAACCTCTTTGTTGAATTAACTTAGAGTATACAGACAGAATGCTGGCAGCTGAACTTGGAGGTTACTAAAGACAGAATGTGGAAATTTTTTTTCTTAGATTACTTACTTTCTACCTTTTGTTTATATTACGGAGTTTATGCCACTTCTTTTTGCCTACTGTGTTGCAGAGTGTAATAGTTGACAGTTCCACAAAATGATTTTCAGCACAAACTCACTGTCTGTAGAACTCATTCACACTGCTCAGCGGACAGATTGCCTTTCAGTTCTCTGGTGCTCTAACATGAACCCTCCCTGGCTGTGGCAGTCTCTCTCACCTGAGTGCCAGCTCATGGCTGTCTTATCACTAATCACTCTGATGCTTTCCTAAGATCTCTTGAATTGTTAAACTCACAGACCTTATACATTGTATGGTAGGCAAGTGCCCCACCTTGAGCTGTAGCACTAATAATGTTTTCAGTTTGGTCTCAAGTAGAGAATACATGAATACATTAGTATTTGAGTTGGGAGACAGCATGGTTTAAAACTAATTTTTTTGCTAGGGTAGGACCATCAATAGGAAAAAGTAGCAGAGATATAACTAACATGTTTGCTTTTGTTTTTTACTACTTCTCTTTGTAGTTAAATTTTCTTCTGTGGACCAGTGAGATGGGTCAGTGGTAAAGGCAGTTGCTGCCAAGCCTGAAACCATGAGTTCAATCCCCAGGACCCATGGGATGGAAGACGTTGTCTTCTGACTTCCACACACATCACAGTGCTTTCAAACACACCCCATACTCAAACCCACACACAAATGCAATGTAAAAATTTCTCTTTAAAAGGTATGTCCTCATAATTTATGTTACCTCTTCCTCCATGACATAGGTGAGCAGTCTCCAGTCCCACTCCACTGTCTTGGCATTGGCTGGATGCAGCCTGAAAGTCAAGTGATATCAATTACAATTCTGGAGACTTTAGTGACAGAAAGGATAGAATCTGGAAGGTGACAAGAGAAAAAGCCACTTCTTATCATAAGCAACATGGCCTACCCTCCAGGACCACAGCATGTCAGTGGAGGCCAGCTTAGAGCCAGTGAGTTTTACCTATCAGGACTGCATGAAGCCTGTGATTTGTTGAGCTAATCATAATATTCTATTCTTCAGTTCACCATGATTGTCTAAAAAATGGACTCATATGTCATGTTAACCCAATTATAATACAACTGTGTAATTACCGAAGTTGATTTTCTAACCCAAAATACTATAAAAATCTGAAGATAAAGACTATATATAACTGGGTCCCAGCAGCAGTCCCATTTAGGAAAACAGTATCAAATAACATTCTCAGGTTTCTAATGAGAATAAGTCATTACATTCTTTTACTGGCAATTAAAGCCAGTTTTGATTAGGCTTCCTGTCACTTGCAATTAACATTATTAAGGAAGCTCCCAGGTCATCTGGATAACAGCTTAGACAAGGAAAGCTGTGGTTCCCTAGAAGGCGTGGCCAACCGGCTGTAAGGATGCGTACTGTTGGATTTTCATGAGAAGCATGTAGGCCTCCTTGAGGACATCCACAGTCTCAGTGCCACTGAGCAGGATTTTCTGGATGATGTGAGCCACAATTTCTCTGGGTGGGTAATGTTGGGGTGAAACAAAATCCATTAAAAACTGCACAGTCCCCAAAGGAAAGTTTTCTTCAATAGTGTTTGTCACCATTCTTAGTCTTCGATGAGGGATGGGTTCTAATTTCTGACCCTTGCTCTGTAGAGACAAAGAGATAGATAGACATCAGGATGGGTTCTACAATTCCTAAAGGCAAGAGGTTCTGCAATAGGTTGAAAACAGCAACATTTTCTACATTTGAAATGTTTTATTAAAGAAAAACAACAAAGCTTTAAACAAAAAAAAAAAAAAAAAAAAAGTCTTAACGATGTGGGAAAGTTAAAAGACAGAAATTCTAAATTTTACATACAACATAGCTCCATCCATATTCAAATGTAACAAAGGGGAATATACCAAAGAGCTAAGAGCAGTCTGAGAGGGGCTTTGATTTCCTGATCTTCCTGCCTTCACCTTCTGTGTGCTCAGATTATAGGTCAAGAGATTTAGGGGCATGGTCAAAGGTATATTAGACACTTAATTACAGGTAAGAAAACTTGAGCATGTTGTATTGTTAAAAGAATAAATACCACTTTTTTCACCCTCTCTCCCTTCCTCCCTTTTTCCTTTTTGAGGGTATAACATGGCCCAGGTTGATATGGGATTTACTGTTTGTAGAAGCAACTGGCTTTGAACTCTTGATCCTCTTGCCTCCAACTCTCAAGCACTAAAATTACATGCATGTACCACCATGCATGGGTTTTAACCATTACATTCTATAAACAACAAAACCAATAACAGATACATATGTTTTGTACTGGCTGGTTCTCTGTCAACTTGATACAGCTGGAGTTATCACAGAGAAAGGAACCTCAGCTGAGGAAATGCCTCCATGAGATCCAGCTCTAAGGCTTTTTCTCAACTAGTGATCAAGGGGGGAGGGCCCAGCCCATTGTGGGTGGTGCCATCCCTGGGCTGGTAGACATGGGTTCTATAAGAAAGCAGGCTGAGCAAGCCAGGGGAGCAAGCCAGTAAGTAACATCCCTCCATGGCCTCTGCATCAGCTCCTGCTTCCTGACCTGCTTGAGTTCCAGTCCTGACTTCCTTTGGTGATGAACATTGATATGGAAGTGTAAGCTGAATAAACCCTTTCCTTCCCAACTTGCTTCTTGGTTATGATGTTTTGTGCAGAAATAGAAACCCTAAGACATGTTTTGTTTTTTTTTTTTTTAAATCCTAATTACTTAAAAATATAAATGGTCATGTATAAAAGGGCAACTGGGAAGGGAATCCATGAAATTCTTCATAATAAAGCTGTCTGATACACGGCAGGTGACTTTAAACACATCAGTCACTGTTTAAAAAGTGACTGTTATTTTATGTATGCACACGTGTCTAGGTGTAGAAATGTACATCTGAGTGTGGTGCCTACAGAGGAAGAATAGAGCAGTGGGTGCCCTGGTGCTGTAATTACCCAAGGTCACCAGCCACCCTATGTGGGTGCCAAGAACTGAAGCTGTCTTTCCAGCCCTACCTTTCTGACTTTTAAATTTTACCCATTTCCTTTGTGTGTGTTTATTAGGACAAGTGCATACCACAAACGCAGGGTCAGAGGACAATTTATGCAAGTCAGTTCTCTACTTTCATCACGTGGGTCCGGGCCATAGAATACAAGTTGTCAGGCTTGGCAGCAAGAGCCTTTAGCTCCTGAGCTACTTTGCTAGCCTGGAACCAATTTAAACCGATTTAAAGGTTGAGGGTAAAGTTCTGGATGGAGAATAGCCTGTGAGACTATGGAACTAACATTTTTGTCCACGTATAGCTAATTAAGTTCTCAAATGGAAAATGGTATCCTCATTAAAGTTTAAAACTGATTTTCTACTTCTAAACTTTAAGGAATGATTTGAGGCACTGAAGCGGCAAGAGTCTCCTCTCTGTGATAAGGGAAGTGTAAGGAACTCAGGAAGAGGATAAAACGGAAGACAAGAATTTGATGAAGGCCAATGACAAATCAGATACAAACACACACTTCACACACATCACCTCATTTAGTGTCCTGAATTATGTTTTTACCTCTGCTTTACAGATGGGAAGGCCAAGGCTCACAAAGAAAAGTGACTTTTACAGTATGGGGTTTTAAGTGTGGCCTAAGATCTTAACACAGATCTTAACACCCTCAAGTTGGGAAAAGATTAAAAAGAAGTTGTTTATCTTTGTCCCATTTTCTAATGCATGGACTTTAGTCACAGTAGTGTTATCAAAGACATCCCAAGAAGGGTGAGTGTGTCAGCTTACCTCCCGTGTATCCTTATCTGGTATTAATGTCTGGAAGAAGAGATGATGTACTGGAGGCCGTAAGAAGTACTTCAGTCTATGCAGGCAAGGTCTATTGTACACCCCAACTTGTGGTATTTGTCCTTGTATCTGGGCAGACCCAGGGTTGGCAAACTGTGGCAGTGATCTCTCTTTTCTGGATGAGCTGTCTGTGACAGTGAGCCAAGGAACTTTTTCTAAGGAAAATCCAGACGGTGGAGATAGTGGGTTAGCAGAGCAACTTGGAGAGGACGGAGTTGAGATATCCATAGGAGAATCACGATTTTGCACATCACTTGGGGAAGATTTCGGCCTGTCTCTTGCTAAGTCCAATAACTCTTGTGGTACGTGTGACACATCTCCTGATAAGTTTGGTGTATCTCCAAGTGACTCTGACATATTGCCTGGTGACTGTGGCACACCTCCTGCTGACTGTATCACATCTCCTGATGCTGGTGACACACCTCCTGTTGGCTGTATCACATCTCCTGATGCTGGTGACACACCTCCTGTAGACTGTATCACATCTCCTGATGCTGGTGACACACCTCCTGCTGGCTGTATCACATCTCCTGATGCTGGTGACACACCTCCTGCTGACTGTATCACATCTCCTGATGCTGGTGACACACCTCCTGGTGACTGTATCACATCTTCTGATTGTGGCACACCGCCTTGTGACTGCATTCTATCTCTTAATGACTGTGGCACACCTCCTTGTGACTGTATCATATAACCTGATGCTGGTGATGCACTTCCCGGTGACTGTATCACATCTTCTGATGCTGGTGACACACCGCCTTGTGACTGTATCACATCTCCTGATGACTGTGACACACTTCCTGGTGACTGCATCCTATCTCTTAATGATTGTGGCACACCCACTGATGACTGCATCATACTTAATGACTGTGTTATACCTCCTGATGACTGCATCACACTTCTTAGTGACTGTGTCACACCTCCTGATGACTGTGTCATACCCCCTGATGACTGCATTACACTTCTTGGTGACTGTGTCACACCCCCCGATGACTGCATCACACTTCTTAGTGACTGTGTCACACCTCCTGATGACTGCATCATACCCCCTGATGATTGTGTCACACTTCCCGATGACTGTGTTATACCTCCTGATGACTGCATCACACTTCTTAGTGACTGTGTCACACCTCCTGATGACTGCATCATACATCCTGATGACTGCATCACACTTCTTAGTGACTGTGTCACACCTCCTGATGACTGAATCAGATCCCCTGATGACTGTGTCCCACCTCCTGATGACTGCACTACACTTCTTAGTGACTGTGTCACACTTCCTGATGACTGCATCATACATCCTGATGACTGCATTACACTTCTTAGAGATTGCGTCACACCTGATGACTGTGTCACACCTCCTGATGACTGTGCCACACCTCCTGATGACTGCATTATACATCCTGATGACTGCATTACATTTCTTAGAGATTGCGTCACACCTGATGACTGTGTCACACCTCCTGATGACTGCATCATACATCCTGATGACTGCATTATACTTCTTAGTGACTGTGTCCCACCTCCTGATGACTGTGTCACACATCCTGATGACTGCATCATACTTCCTGATGATTGCATTATACCTCTTAGTGACTGTGTCACACCTCCTGATGACTGTGTCACAGCTCCTGATGATTGTGTCACACCTCTTGATGACTGCATCATACTTAGTGACTGTGTCACACCTCCTGATGACTGCATCATACATCCTGATGACTGCATCACACTTCTTAGTGACTGTGTCACACTTGCTGATGACTGTGTCACACCTCCTGATGACTGCATCACACCTCTTAGTGACTGTGTCACACCTCCTGATGACTGCATCATACATCCTGATGACTGCATCACACCTCCTGATGACCGTATCACACCCGCTGGTGACTGAATCACATCTCTTGATGACTGTGTCACATATCCTGGTAAATGCATCACTTCTGGCGACTGTGACACATCTCCCAGCAATGGCGGTACATCTTGTAGTGACTGTAGCACGTCTTGTAGTGACAGTGGCATGTCTTGGAGTGACCATGGCATATCTTGCAGTTGTGTCACATCTTGTGTATATGACACGTTTTGAGGTCGGCCTAGAACATCTTGAGGTAAGCACAGAGTGTCTTGGGATGGGTATAGGGGGTGTCGAGGATTCCATGATAAGTCTTGAGGTGTTCTTGGCATATTCTGCTGAGGGCATGGTATATTTTGGGTAGAGCATGGCACTTCTTGAGGTGGTTGAGGCAAAGCTTGGAGTTGGCACTGCACAGTTTGTGATGGGCATGACAGGGCTTGTGATGGGCATGACAAAGTTTGTGATGGACATGACAAAGTGTGTGGTGGGCATGACAGGGCTTGTGGTGGGCATGAGGAAGCTCGTGGTGGACATGGTGAAGCTCTAAGTGGGCATGATAAGGCCTGTAGTGAGCATAGCAAGCCTTGTGATTGGCAAGGCACATCTTGCTCTGGGCATGGCAAAGAGGTCCTCTGATTGCTGTTGCTGCTGCTGCTGCTGCTGCTGCTACTGTTGCTTGTGGAGAAGGAGCTAACATCTGAAGAGAGCTGTAGGCTTGTCAAGAAGCTAAGGTCACCTTTATATGGGATTGAGCTACAGTTTGGTTCTGGTGGATAAACAGAGTCCTGGCTGATGGATGTAGGGGGTCGAGAACCTTCAAACATGTTTTCCTCCAACAAATCCAAATCTACAGGATCATTGTTAATGATCCTCTGTGCTGCAGGCTGAGAGCCTCTATCTCCCTGGGCTTCCATCACTTCTTTGCCTGAGAGACTGGTAGATGTCTGGAGACTGGGTGGCTCCTTCTGAGAGGAAGCTACAGGTTCTAAAGTCAAATCAAGAGTGGCAATAGGCCTGTTTTCTTCCTCACTTCTTGTCAGATCAATCACACAAAGTCCATTCCGATCTTTTGTTCTCGTTCGGGTTTCTCTAGTTAAGTCAATGAAGTCCTGTTAAAGATTGTGAGAAGAGAAAGAGTGAGAAGAGAGCCCAGTAACTTTTTGAGAAATCTAAGGTTATAGCTTTTAATAATGAATATCATTTTACATTTTCATTTCACTGATATTTCTACATATGCTTACAGTGCTAGTGATTGAACTCAGGGACTTGTTTATGCTGGGTAAACGCTCTATACCTGAGCTATATCTCCCCCTTCTATGCATCATCTATAAATATTATTTTCTTTAGTTAACATTTTGCTAGTGTCAAAAGCTGTCAACTTCTAGATTCATAAGTCATGCAAATGCTAGATGTAGGAATGCAATGGGGGTATTTTTCCATCTGATTTAAGAAAGATAGGTAGTAGTAGAAAAAATTCTACCCCTGACAAACAGAAAGCAACCTTTGCTTGGAAAAGCAAACCCCAGAATAATTTGCAACAGAAGCTAAGCAAGATGGTAAGTTATTATGAGTACCCAGGTACTAAGAACATGCTGAGTGTTTGTCACAAGACTTGGGAGTCCCAAAGATTTTTGATTTCATTAGAGAAGACTCTCAAGGACAGACATATGAATAGTGATGTCCCCCCCTTCTACTTCTGTGCATCTCTATGTATCCTCCTGACTTCTTCTAACTCTGTGTTTTGTTTGTTTTTGTTTACTTCCTGTCAACTGGTTGTATGCTCAACCTATTTAATCTTGTTTACAATAAACAAAAAGCTCTTAAAGGTGTATGCTAGGGTTGAACACACCACAACTAGAAACATTTTTTTTCTAGTTAATAACATAATCTTGGTGAGAGTGTGTCACGGTGTGTATGTGATCAAATATCCTATAACATGGGCTGGAGAGATGGCTCAGCAGTTAAGAGCACTGACTACTCTTCCAGAGGACCTGAGTTCAATTCCCAGAAACCACATGGTGGCTCACAACCATCTGTAATGGGATCTGATGCCCTCTTCTGGTGGTACTGAAGACAGCAACAGTGTTCACATACATAAAATAAATAAATCTTAAAAAAATAAAATAAAAAACTTTGCCTACAATTCCACTTTTTTGTCTAAACAAAAAGGAAATATTTTTAACTCTAACAAAGTAAAACTGTTTACAATAATGAAGACATTCTGCCAAGCTTTCCACAATGTTCAGCTTGACACTAGATTTGGCAGGCCTATGATTAATTAATTTGAGTTAAAAGTTCTGTAAATGTTCCCATTAGTCTCCTATTAACTCAGCAATTTCAATGTCCTGAGCAGTTTGTAGAACAAACCTGATCTTTGAGTGGCGTTTGTCACTTTAGTGGCGATCCTGGCTAGGTAGAATATAACAGTCAACCCAAAGGTGTCCACTGTTTGTGCTAAAGCTGGCAGCATAAGTGGTATGGGAGATTTTTTCCAGTGGTTGGTGTTACCACAATCCAGATAGATTTGGAGGGTCCTATCATCTTCTCAGAAACCTCAAAGGTTATTGGATGTAGAAAACATTTTAAATGCCATATTCAACAGATCTCTGAAAGATTTGAGGACTATGATCTATTAAGTATATCTGAAAAACACAAACTTTGTTCCTAGACTCAAACCTGAAAACAGTACAGGAAGCTAGGTGAAGCTTATTTTGAGAATTAGTATTCTGCATGACTGCTAGTATCATGACAGGAAGTTTATATACATAAAAATCTTACAGATTTTGAGATTATATTTATACCTTAAGAAAAGTTTTAGAGAGCCAGATGAAAACCAAAAGATTGTGAGGTTAGTGGCAATAAACAGTTTTAGTCTTCATAAGTTAGTTTGGACTGGACAACTATCTGATCAACTATTCCCTCTCCTGATTGAGGAGATTTCTCCTGTTCAAATCTAATCTTTAATAAATCTTGATGGTATCCACTTTTCTTCTCCTGTGGAAACAAACCTCTTCCCCAACGTAAGACATAATCCAGTTTCCATTCTGAAGTCAACACATCTTGATACCTATAGACTGACTTGATTCAGCAGTTTTATCTATTATCCAATGTCTCTTCACAGCTGTTGTTTCTTTCTCATTAGCATTCATAAATGTTAGAGTTAATAAATCACTATGTAATCTATCTCTAGAGGTCTTTATTACCCCTTTCTGTTTATTAAGTGTATCTTTTAAAGTATAATTAGATCGTTCTATAACTGCTTGTCCTGTAGGATTGATTGTATGGTATGCTTGTAATGTGCTTTATGTTGGAATATACAACAAACAAACAAACAATCAAACCCCCAAAGCCCAGATGTTTCATTTTACTAGAGACATATGTTGAAGCACTCCCGGTCTTAGCTTGTAAGGTATTCCCATCATAACCATAACTTCTAGTAAATGTGTAATTACAGAATCAGTCCTTTCAGAACTTAAAGCAGTTGTCCATTGAAATTCTGAATATGTATCCATGGTATGGTGCACATACTTTAATTTTCCAAATTTCATTTCTTTGGTATCTTTTGGGTTACTTCCTGTAGGTAATGGAGTTTAGTTATACAAAGAACAGTATAATTTTCTTCGCTTGTTGCCAAAGGGATAGAGAAATCTTTATTTAAACCTTTGCTGTTAACATGGGATTTCTTATGAAAATCTGAGGCTTTTAGCACATTTCCTATTAATAGGACCAATTTATTGGACCTATTAATTAATGGACCAATTTCATTATCTTGTGCTAGAGGGCTTGGTAGACTCAAATGGGATAATCTGTTATGTGTTTTTTACTTTTTAAAGATTTATTTATGATATATAAGTACACTGTAGCTGTCTTCAGACACATCAGAAGAGGGCATCCAACCAAATTACAAATGGTTGTGAGTCACCATGTGTTGCTGGGAATTGAGCTCAGGACATCTGGAACAGTAGTCAGTGCTCTTAACTACTAAGCCATCTCTCCAGCCCGATGTGTTATACACAATGGATAGTTTCTATTTCTGATTACTTTTTGTAGTTAAATAAATAGCAAAGTTAATTCTGAATCACCTGAAATATGTTTAGTTGTTTCAATACATTAAACTTTTTCTGCATATTGAAAGTCAGTAATGATATTAAGAGCCAGGAAAACCTAATGATGGCATTAAAATGGTGTACTGGCTGGTTTTGTTCGTCAATTTGACATAAGCTGAAATTATCACAGAGAAAGGAGCCTCCCTTGAGGAAATGCCTTCATGAGATCCAACCATAAGGCATTTTCTCAACTAGTGATCAAGTGGGGAGGGCCCAGCCCATTGTGGGTGGTGTCATCCCTGGGCTAGCGGTCCTGAGTTCTATGAGAAAGCAGGCTGAGTAGACAGGGAGGCAAACCAATAAGCAACATCCCTCCATGGCCTCTGCATCAGCTCCTGCTTTCTGACCTGTTTGGGTTCCTGTCCTGACTTCCTTTGGTGATGAAAAGCAATGTGGAAGTGTAAGCTGAATAAAGCCTTTCCTTCCCAACTTGCTTCTTGGTCATGATGTTTGTGCAGGAATAGAAACCCTGACTAATACAAATGGCATGGCTCTGATTTTTTAACTGAATAATAAGAGCCCTGAGCCAATTTACTTATTTTTCCTAACTTATAATCTACCTTTCCTGATTTATTTGCATCATTATAGATCATAGGGGCTCCAGAAATTTGTGTCCTTTTTACTATACAAGGGAGAATCCAATTAGTTCTTTGTATAAACTGGTCTCCTGTTTGGGGGATATTTGTTGTTAGTCTCTTCCAAAAAAATTACTGTAAGCTCTTTACTAATGCTTATTTTTCTGCCCATAATGAAGTAATTTCAGCATTAGTAAAAGATACTACAATTTCTGCTGGGTCTATATCTCATAATTGACAAAGTCTCATTTTTTTCCTTTCAGAATCAATTCAGAAACTGTTTCTACCTGCATAGGTCTTTCATTTTTCTTTACTGTGTGAATGCTAAAAATACTCAGTCTAAAATATTATCTTCTCTCTGTATAAGACTTCCTGTAAGAGAATGAGTAGAAGGCAAAATAACCAAAATACAATCCAGATTTGGATCAGAACAGTACACATGTGCATTTTATAATTTTCTTTTTTAAAAGATATATATTTATTATATATAAGTACACTGTCACTGTCATCAGACACACCAGAAGAGGGCATCAGATCTCGTTACAGATGGTTGTGAGCCACCATGTGGTTGCTGGGACTTGAACTCAGGACCTCTGGAAGAGCAGTCAGTGCTCTTAACCATTGAACCACCACTCTAGCCACATAATTTCTTTTCTACCAAAACCAATCCTCACTCAGCCTCAGCTGATAATATTCTTGTACTATAAGTTTGTTAGTACCCAGGTAAAATATTAAGGCTTACACAGAATGTTAAGGCCTAGGTAACTAACTGTGACCTGGCTAGTCTGCCATTATAAGGAAACTTTCTCATGCGTTTCTGCTGATACTAGGATATTTTCTAATGCCAAGATTGATTACATATTTTGTCATGTTCTGTGCCCTTAAAAACCAATCATGATAGAAATCAGAAGACCTATTTTGTAGTTACTCACAATGAACTTGGACTGGAACCAAAAACCCAACATCACTTCCTTCACTTGTGTATAAGCTTTTATGGTATAAACTGACCCTTGGGTGAACCCCAACGTAAGAGAAACACTTGCATCAATATAAGAAACTATTTGAAATAAGACTTCCATTTTGACTAGTGGTCAAGTAACGTTTAAGTTCCCAAGACCTCCAACAAATATTCTGGTTGGCAAGTTAAGACATGAATGGTAGGCAAGGTAAGTCCCATTCTGGTAGACAAGTTAAGACAAGGCAAGTATTGCCACAGTTGACTACTTCAACCAATGGAAACAGGTTAAGTGTACAACAAGGACATGTTCCTAAGGAAATCCCCTATCCCTAAATCCTGATTGGTGGGATGACTTGGCACAGATGGTTTTGAATTATGGGTTTAAAAACCCTATAGGATCTTAACTTGGATCCTGAAGATGGACCATGGCTACATCTGACTATCCCTATCTGACTGAGATTGGTGTTCATGTAGTTTGTGAGGTGATTGCTGGACCCAAAAAGTCCTTATCTCTTTCTAAGGTTTGAAATAAATTACTAAACTCTTGGGTAGTTAATCCAATTATGGGCCATAACAGTTAATATCTCCCAGCAATTTTTGAAAATCATTAAGAGTTTGTAATTGATCTCTCCTGATTTTTACTTTCTGCAGTTAAATTTTCTGTAAACCCATCTCATATCCTAGATAACTAGCAGAATTTCCCTTTTTAGAGGAGCAATTTGTGATCCCCAGCAAGGCAAAATTCTCTCTTTTTAAAAAGTGACCCCAGACTCTGTTTTTTGTTTTAAAGATTTATTTATTTTATGTATATAAGTAAACTGTTACTATCTTTAGCCACACCAGAAGAGGGCATTGGATACCATTCCAGATGGTTATAAGCCATCATGTGGTGGAATTGAATTCAGGACCTCTGGAAGAGCAGTCAGTGCTCTTAACTACTGAGCCATCTCTCCAGCCCACAAAATACTCTTTACTTCAAATATTTTTTCTAAGGTATCTGCGTCTTAGTCAGCCAGGAAGATATTATCTATATAATAGTAAATTTTAGATTGAGAAAACTGTTTACTAATTATTTCTAATGGCTGCTGTACAAAATATTGGCTCAAGGTAGGACTGTTTAAGATTCCTTGTTGTAAGATTTTGTACTATCTCTTTATTAGACAACTATTATAAGTTGGTACTGAGAAAGCAGCCCTTCTGTATCATGCTCATATAAAGGGATTGTGAAAAAGTAAGTCTTTTAAATCAATTATTATCAAAGACCATGACATAGAAGGCAATGGAATTCCAGGTTGTAAAGAGCCCATTGGGTGAATCATCTTTATTTATGTCTCTTAAATCTGTTAATATTGTTCATTTTCCTGATTTCCTTTTTATAACAAATGGAGGGGAATTCCATGGGCTGGTAGATTCTTCAGTATGTTGAACATTCAGCTGCTCCTGCTCAGCTGTTCTAGTACCTGTAAATTTTTTCAAGTCAAAGGCCATTATTCTACCCACACACATTTGTCAGTTAACCATTTTAAAGGTAGGGCAGTTGGTACCTTTGAAAGATCAACACCTGTCATGTCCTGTTTGTGAACAACTAGACAGTCTACGACTGTTCATGATAATATCTTTTAATATTTTTCTCAGAAGCATTATTTATTTTATGGCTTGTTTCTGAGATTGAAGGAATGTTAATCTGTGCTTTGCATTGCTGCAACAAATCAGGTCCCCATAAATTTATGGCTATATTAGCTACATTCAGCTTTAATTTTCCTATGTGTCCTTCTCGCCCTATAAATTTGACTGACTCATTTTGTTCTTTGTTTTACCTAAAAAATTCTAATCTCTAGAAACCGAGTATTTACCTCCTAAAAAGGCAACTCTAGATGCCAAAATTTTGGTGAAATTATTGTTACACCTGCTCCTGTGTCCATTGAAGCCTTCTATTTCAATGTCATTTGCTTGTATTTTTAGCTTTGGTCTCCGATTATTTATAGCAGTTTGTAAAATAGCTATTTTCTGGTGTCTCCAATTTTTTTTTTGTTTTATCTACTGAAGCTGTTCTGTCCTTGATTATATCCAAGAGAGGTGTTGTTTTTAACAACAGGCATTATATATTTTAATTGCTCCATGGATGAGTTTCTCCAATGCTGACGGGGAATGATCGAATCAAATTTGATATTGGGTTTGCAGGCTCCCTACAATGACAAAAGATTACCTTGCCTCTTCTTTGTTAATCTGCATTCATTATTCCAATGCCAGCCTCTGCCATACCTTCTGCATACTCCAGAAGGCTGGGGCTTTCTTTTTTTATTAGCTCTAGAGAAAACATTGTTTCTAGAAATGCTTTGCCTACAATCCCTTTTCAAATGACCTTTGAGGCATTTGAGACACAATTAAGACATCTGGCATTTTGATGTTTCTTAAAATTTTTAGAAATTACTTCTATCAGAATATTATCATATATGTGAGATCCACTATCAGCCATATTCTAGCCTATTAATCTACTGATGCTAACCTTGCCTTTAAAGGTCTAATCACCCTTTTGCATTCTGAATTAGCATTTTCAAAAGCAAAAGATTTGACTAATATTTGTTTGGTTTTTGAATCTGATACCATTTTATTTACAGCTGTAATCAATTTTTCAAAAAAACTCAGTGAAGGCTTCTTTTGGGTCTATTTTTAGTAAACAACTCAGATCTCTTTTCTTGATTCTTCAACCTTGCTCCAAGTATTTAGAGCTGCCAAAGTGCCAGGGTGTGGTTATCAAATTCAAGCTGCCTTTGTAATTCAGCATACTGACCTACACCTAGTGACTGGTCTTGGGAAAATGTAATACCTCTAGCCCTATTTGTTGTTCCATGGTCCTAGATTTCTCTTTTTATCATGTTCGCCATTATAACTGAGGACTAATTCTGCTCTGAGTGAGCCATGAACAGAATATCTGCCTCATGTAGGATAAACTACTGCTTTCTTAAATCTTTTAAAATCTAATGTCCACAGGAATCCATTTAACTTCTTCATAACTTTGAGGGTGCCTATTGTCTTCTGGTAGGTCTTGTATAGTTCCTGAATAAACCAAGGTTGGGGTTTTAACGACCTTTGGCCACCCCTCTTTAATTTTAATGTGGTGGCGTATGGTAGGTCCTTGTTTAGATTCCTCTGTCTGTGTCTGAATATTTTTCTTATTATCATTTATAAGACTTTCTAAGGCTTGTATTTTATCAATCCACGTTTCATATTTAACACAAAAACTATGGCTATTAAGGATATATTATGAATTACCAGACTGATAGTAATTATAATCAGCATTATGTCAATCTCAAGTCATTTATAGTCCCATTTTCTGCTTCTATTTTAAGCTATCTAAAGTCCATTATGCAGGGTCCTAGCACCTTATATTATTTCCCATCCTTAATTCTCTCCTTGAAAACTTCCCAGGTGACTTACCAAATCTGATGGCTTCTCACTTTGTCCACAGCTGGTGTGATTTCTTTGTCCTTATGGTCGTGTCATGCATTGGAATGCCAAATGTTTTTAACAAAATCTCAATCATTTGATTTTTCCCAGTGAAGACTCAGGAGCCAGATGCTGGGATGAAAGCCTGGTAGCTCAGAGAGGCAGAGAAAGCATCCAGATGACCTTCCTCCATATCTGATGTCCCAAAGAAAGTTCTCCTTCTTCATGCCCTCTCAAAAATCCTCAAACTGAATATCCCTCCCTTCTACTTCTTGTGAATTTCCTTATCTGTCCTCCTGACTTCCTTTTACTCTATTTTTTCCTTATGTCCACTCTCTGACAACTGTCTGCTTGACTGAGGGTTGACTTTATTAATCTTGTTTACAATAATCTGAAAGCTCTTAGATTAAGGTGGGTGCTAGGGTTGAGCCAAACCATAACCAGAAAGAATTTTGTCCCCCCACCCCCTAGTAAATAACACACTCTCAGGGGTCACAGTGTAATCCAAGATTTGACTCTGCCTCCTGAATTCAGAGATTATGGGCATGCACCACGACACCTGGACTATAATCAGCTTCAAAAAGAGATTGTTTCTCTAACAATGTTGGAGTCCAGGGTTTGGCTCACAAACTACATAAACACTGGTCTTAGTCAGACAGCGATAATTTACTGAGCATTTGCCCTAGGACTGATCAATTAGGGCCATGGTCCGACATGGGAGCTGAACTGTGATAATGAGTTTAAGCCTAAAATCCACAAACATTGGTGCCAAGTTATTTCACCAATCAGGATTTAGGGATAGGGGATTTCCTTAGGAACATGTCCTTATTGTACAGTTATTCTGCTCCCACTGGTTGGAGTATTCAACTGTGGCAGGAGACTTGCCACATTTATGTCTTAATTGTCAATGAGGATTTCAGTTACATGTCTCTTTCTGATAATAGTTCCCTGGGAGGTCTTGGGGACTTAAACTTTACTTGAGCAATATTCTAAATAGGTGCAGGTGTCTCTTATGTTTCAGTCCATCCCTAGGCAGCTTATAAAGACAAGTATTGTTTGCTGGGTGGGTTGGCTTAGGTCCAAGCTTATTGTGGCTAACTATAGAAACTCATTCTAACTGACTTCTGTTGTGACTGCCTTCAAAAAACACCAAAGCACAGAATATCCTAATAACAGTAACAGTATATGAGAAAGGTTCCTTGTTATATTGGTGACAGCACAAAATGGCAGGCTACACAGATAACAGGTACCCAGGCCTTAACATTCCATCTGGGCCTTAAGATAATAAGGGGTAGAAAAGCAACAGTCTGAGTTTGAACTAATGGAAAACCACTAATCCTTGTTTCCATTTTTCAGCAGGTTCATTCAAACAATTTATAAAGCTTGATGATGCCAGCCAGGGGCACTGTCACCAACCTTTGTGCTATGAGCCTGGAATAACACTGTGGTGGTTTCAGTGTGTCTTTTCACCTGGCTGGGTACCATCAGTATTGGTATATTACAGTCTGGCAATGGTGGTGCCACCATAACCAGCATACTCTTTCTCTCTCCTAAATTTTATACCTGTTTTTTTAGTTAGCATGTTAAGTGTCTTGTTATACTTTTATCCATATCCTTATACTTTGTTCTGGTTTGCCTTGGTGGTCATGAACTGCTTTCTTCATCTTCCCTGTTTGTCAGTTACACTTCTTCCTTCCAAATAGTCCCTTCTGCTTTTGTGCTGTTTCTCTTAATAGATGTCAAGGCCACCACTGTCAACAGATTCAAATACATGGAGTTCTGAATGGGTCAAGTAAAAACTTGGTATGTACCTAGTTCTAGAATAGAAACTGTTTGGCAAAATTGAAAGCCTCAGTTTCTAGGAACGAGACAGACAACATCAGTGTCTTTGATGACACTCAAGAGCCAGGTGGACATACAGAGTTGAAAGTCTACTTGCAAGCTTGAATCTAACTCATCTCACATAGTCGCAACACCACCAGGTTGAGGGTAAAGCTAAGTGGTAGAGTAATTGCCTAGCTAGCAGAAGACCCTGGAATCAGTCCCCAGCCCCCAACTTCCACATATATACACACATACATGTTACCATGTCAACCTCCATTTCCAACCATCATCAGTTTGACACAAACTTTAGGATTGATGTCAAATGCCTTAGCAAGATACATAAGGTTCTTCGCTATAAGCCTGGTAAGCTATCCTATTTCTTATCACTGATGTATCCCCAAACGTGCCAAGTTTCTTAAGACCCTTTTATGTTTGCTTCTGCTTTCTTTTACCTGCAGTGATTATAATCACTTTTTGATTTTCTAACTTTCTCTTTTGAATTCCTCTTGCTCTTCTAGGCATATATCTTCTAACTATGTTTTCAGTGGCTGATCTTTGGATTATAGTCTCGAAATCCAGTATGTGCTACTATGCTTAGACAAAAATGGATTACTTGGGGTAAAAGTATAGGAAACTTAAAAAACAATTCTGTTTACCTGTTCCTCACTCATTTTTTTGTGATATTTATAAACACTGATAAACTAATTTAAATCTGTATGTGTGAGCTCCTCAATTAATTACTCTGTAGTTGGTACGGAGGTCCTTGTGCTCAGACATGCAGTAGGGACTCTGGAATGCTAAGCACAGAAGATTGTTCCTTCAAAGGAAGGAAGGCAAAGCTGTTTTCCACATGGAAGACTGGAGTGGATGTGCTTTCCAGCCTGGTCACCTTTGCACGATCTGTGTGGCTGAGGACTTTCCACCACTGGACCTTCCTCCAGATCCTTCTCATGAACTTGCTTTCTCTGTCATTATATAGAACCTATGTTTATGTTGAGTATCACATAGGTCTGACCTGTAGTTTACTTTGTTCCTCAAAGAGGATCAGAAATGCTTGGTTGTGCACTCAGGATTCAGAGTCATGACAAGAATGGTTTTCACCAGACTGTGCTGTACCTAAATAGACCACGTGGGGTCAGACTCTGGAAGTTTGAGTCCACACTGGCTACCGAGTCATGTTACAGTGAACTGCCTTCTTGCCCCCCACAGCTCGTCACTCTGCTGTCTTTGAAGGTCCCTGAGGCCCCCACATTACCCTACTTCTGTTCATTTTTGTTTTTATTTTCTTGAGACCAGTTTTATAGCCAAAACTAGCCTTAAAATTGTGGCAATCCTGCCTCAACCCTCTGAAATAAATACAGATATTTATTACTACATTTTCCAAGCAAGTTACTGTTAAAGAAACTATCTCCTTTCTTTTTCTTTCTTTTTAATGTGCATTGATATTTTGCCCACATTCATGTCTGTGTGAGAATGTCAAATCCCCTGAAACTGGAGTTACAGAGCTGTGAGCTGCCATATGGGCGCTAGGAACTGAACCAGGGTCATCTGGAAAAGCAGCCAGTGCTCTTAACTGCTGAGCCATTTCTCCAGTCCTTTTCTTTTCTTTTTTTTTTTTTTAAATATATATTTTTAATGTGTATGGGTGTTTTGCCATCATGTGTGTCCTGGTGCCCTCAGATCCCCTGGGACTGAAGTTACAGATAGTAGTGAGCTGCCATGTGTGTGATGGAAATTGAATTCAGGTCCACTGGAAAAACAGGCATTGATCTTAATGACAGAGCCATCTCGCCAGCCCCATTCCTTAAAGTGTCCGCTTTTAAGCGTATATTTAGAATTTCCGGTGCCCTTTATTTCTTTGTGCAAATAAAAATCTCCATTTGATGTCATTTCCTTTTAGCCTATCTTGTAATGCAGGGGTACTAGTGAGCGTTCAGCTTATTTTTTAAGATGTCTTTATTTTGCTTTTACTCTTGGAGGGTATAAGCACAGAGTTCTTACCACTGGCAGATCTTTTTTTCTTTTTTTAAGGTTCATTTATTTTATGTGTATGAGTACATGGTCACTGTCTTCAGACACACCAGAAGAGGGCATCAGATCCCATTACAGATGGTTGTGAGTCACCATGTGGCTGCTGGGATTTGAACTCAGAACCTCTGGAAGAGCAGTCCGTGCTCTTAACCACTGAGCCCTCTCCACACCACTGGCAGATCTTCACCTTTCCTCCTCCTCCAAATCCAGTCCCCCAGTCTCATCCCAAGTTATATATAGTATTCTTTAGATTAGTTAAACACTGTTTTCTATGTGTAACATGTAAGTTTTCTCTATATAGATTTTTAAAAAAACGTTTTCTTTGTTTATTCTTCCATATGTCTTTTTTTTTTTTCCTTTTTGGATCTGTAAATTAATCCCCCTCACCAGTCAAATCTGTTAACTTTTATCAGCTGTCTTTTAAAGTTGTTTAATCTATTCCTGTTCTTTTAAGACTCCATTTCAAATACTTTATATTGCTTCACAGTACCCTACATGACTATGTGGTTATTGAGTTTTATTAATCTCCCTGACCACTGATTGTAAACTTGGTCATTTCTATTAATCTGTCCTGACCTTCCCTGTTTGCTCTGTCACTGTTTTCCAATTTTCTGATGAGCTCATTTAATATATTAAAAACAAAACAAAACAGAAAGATGAGAAAAAAAATTGGAGCCAGGTGGTGGTGGTGGACACCTTAAATCCAAGCACTCAGGAGGATTTCTGTGAGTTTCAGGCTAGCCTGGTCTACAGGGTGAGTTCCAGAACAGCCAGGACTATTATACAGAGAAACTCTGACTCAAAAACAAACAAAACCAAAAAATTTTATTTAATGGCTGATCTTTACCTCTCATGCCCAGGTGAGGGAATTATACCCCTTGTGCCCCTTCTTTCCCATTCCCCATGGATCACACAGATTTCTCCCTCCCAGCACTCTTTATTCAAGCCCCCAGCTCCAGCAGCCATTTCCCTGCAAACCTGTGGTCATCTCCATCCAGGGAAGCAGTCCCCAACTCTGGCAGATACTAGAAGATATTAGAGGATGGAAAGATCTCTCATACTCATGGATCAGAAGGATTAATACCAAACAGAATCTACATATTCAATGCAATTCCCATCAAAATCTAACACAATTCTTGAGAGACCAATCCTCAACTCTGTATGGTAAAAACAAAAACCCAGGATAGCTAAAGTAATCCTAAACAACAAAGGAATTGCTGGAGGCCCCACTGCTCCCAATTCCAAGTTGTGCTATAGATCTATAGTACAAAAAAAAAAAAAAAAAAAAAAAAACCACAGGCACCGGCACAAGAATAGACACATGTTGATCAATGAAACCAAACTGAAGACCCAGACATAAGTTCATGCTCCTAAGAACACCTGATTTTTGATAAAGAAGCTAGAAGTCCATACTAGAAAAAAAAAAAAAAAAAGACATCTTCAACATATGGTGCTGGTTAAACTGGACGACTCCATGTAGAAGAATGCAAATAGATCCATTCCCATTTACCACCTTGCACAAAAGTTAACTCCAAATGGATCAAAGATCTCAACATAAAAACCAGATATACTGAATTTAATAGAAGAGAAAGTGGGAAACAGCCTTGAATTTCTTGGCACAGGATGAGACGTTTTGAACAGAACATTGTTCATGCAGGCACTGTGATCAATAATTAATAAATGGGAAACCAAGAAGCTTCTGCCAGGCAAAAGATTTCATCATTCAGGAAAAGAATTTTTTTTTCCAGACAGGATTTCTCTGTGTATTTCTGGATGTCCTGGAACTCTTTCTGGACAACAGGTTGGCCTTGAACTTAGAGATCCGACTGCCTCTACCTCCAAGCACTGGAACAAAAGGTGTGCATCAACACCATCACCTGGCAGGAAGGTCTTTAACAACTACATAGCTGATAGAAGTCTACTATTCACAATATATAAAGAACCAAAGAGAAAAAAAAAAAAAAAAAAAAAAAAAAAAAAAAAAAAAAAAAAGCCCTAGGCTAGAGCCATGGCTCAGTGGTTAAGAGCACTGACTGCTCTTCCAGAGGGCCTGAGTTCAATTCAGCAACCACATGATGGCTCACAACCATCTGTAATGGAATCTGATGCCCTATTCTGGTGTGTCTGAAGACAGCTACAGTGTACTCATATATAATAAATAAATCTTTAGAAAAAAAAATCTTAAAAAAAGAAAACAACCCAATGAAAACCAGGGTAGCACATATTTCCATTGTAAGGAACTTATTCTACAGATAGCCCCATCAGCCTTTAATAGCAAGAGCCAACAGGTTCAGCTGAATCATTTCTTTAAATGTCAGAACATGGTAAGTTACCATGTGCCAGGATACTTAATATATACATGGAACACCAATATCAATAAAATCGTCTATAGTCTAAATATGGTACAGATATCTAATTTAAACACCCAAATTATTAAGCAATTTCTATAAGTTACTACAATCTCATAGTTGGGGAATACATCTCAGTTTGTATGATGCCTGCCTAAGACTTGAGGTCCTAGGTTAGATCCCCAGCTCCCTATAAACCAACTAGAGTTGTACAGGACTGTAATCTCAATACTCAGGAGGTGAAAGGGGAATTAGAAGTCAAGGTCATCCTCAGCTACACAGCAAATCTGAGGCTAGCCTGAACTACAGAAGACCCCACTTCAAAAAAAAGTTAGTAGAATCCGATTAGAAAAGAATTAGACACTTAGAAACACTTGTGTATATATATGTGTGTGTATATATATACATATATATATATATTAACACACACACACACACACACACATACACACACACACACACACACTGTAGCTCTCCAGACAGTGGAAATGGGAAAAGTATTGCAAACCTAAATTTTCTCTATTTAAAATTATGTTTATAATTCAAGGTGGTGAAAAGCCACTTTTCCAAAGATGTTTGCGGACCTGAAGAACATGGCTTCCTTTCAGAGTGAAGTAAACGATTTATTAGCTATGATGTATTGTACAACCCAATGTATTGTACGGATGAATCATAACACAATAAAGATACCTTTAAAAATAAACTAGCACAAAAGTATATTTACAAGCTAGATAAATCAAAAATGCAAAATTACGTTCCTCTTTTACATCAACTAGTAACAAGCTACAGTGTTCTGAGAGAAAGGAACCTCAATCACCTCAATCAAGAATATGTGTGTTAAGATCCAGCAGTAAACAAGCCTGTAGGGCATTCCCTTAATTAGTGAGTGATGTGGGAAGACCCAGCCTTTTGTGGGTGGGGCCATCCCTGGGCTAGTGGTCCTGGTTTCTGTGAGAAAGCAGGCTGAGCAAGCCAGAGTTAGCAAGACAGTAAGCATATGCCCAGCCTCTGCCTCCAAGTTCCTGCCCTGCTTGAGTTCTTGTCCTGACTCCTTTAGTTTGAACAGTGAAGTGTGAACTAAATAAACCATTTCCTCTCCAAGTTGCTTTGGGTCATGGTGTTTCATCACAGCAATAGTAATTCGAAGACACCTACCTTTGGGTGTAGGAAGACCCTCCAACTTCCCAAAGGCAACCTAGAATGAATGAGCACTCAAAAGTGATTTATATGCTTATGGAGTAGCTGATCTTGATTTAGGAATATATTAGGAAGACCAGAGACAATCAATCCCTGGACTAATCGAAGCCACAGCATCTGGATCATGGTAGGGGTTCATTAAATTTCGGTGGAGAGTTCTAGAAAGGCAGAGACCACAGATATTTTTATTCCACCACTTCAGGAGCAAAGCAAAGACAAAGATAAAGAACCTGGAGGAAAAACAAAGGTGCGAGTGCCCCGCCCCCGGGCTTTGTATGTGATTCTCATCTGCAAAGCAAAATAAACCGTCCTTCTCCACAACTCAAAAATCGGGCCCTTGGCTCTGGAACTAGGCCCTGCAGCGCAGCCGCCACCGTGCCAAGGGCGGCGCTTCCCTCGCTCACAGCCCGGGTTCCTGTTACCTCCTTGCACACATCTGTGCCCATCACAAGCCAAACAATTACGCGCTCCCGCGCGCCCGCCTCGAGGTCCGGGTGGCGGCTGCGGCCTGGCCAGGACCCCCCCACTCCTCCCGCTGCCAAAGCTCTAGGGCCATCGCCGGCCATCGCTGGCCACCACCGGCCACCGCTTGGCAGCTCCCACTGGTGCTCAGTGTGCCGCCCATGTGCTCGGCCGGCTCCGCTGCACAGCCCTAAGAGCTCAGCGCTGGCCAGTCCGAGGCCTGCCTTCCTAGCGGCGCCGCCGCGCTCCTCGAGGCCCGAGGCCGCCAAAGGCGGGAAGACAGGGCGGCGGGGAGCCAGGGTCGCAACGCTGAGGCCCCGAGGGGGCGACGCTCAGTCTCTCGTCTGGCGTGGCCAGCGGCAGAGGATTCACTCACCACGGTTCGGCGGGGCAGCGCGCCGGGGGTCCGGGACAGGGCCCGGCGCAGCCTCCGAGCCCTGCCCGAGCGGGTCCCGGTGGAGCTCTCCGAGCCACTGTCGTCGGAGATCACGATAAAGTCCTCCATGGCTACGGGCCCGGCTGAGCCACGCGCGAGCGGCGAGCGGCCCCGGCGACTGAGAGTCTGGCTCCAGCTGCTGAAGCGACTGCAGCGACCGCGTCGCCGACACCAGGGTTAGTACTCCGCCGGCCCCGCCCCCTCCGTTGCCCCGCCCCTCGGCGCCCCGCCTCCAGAGGACCCGTCCCGCCCCGAGCTCCGCCCACCTCGGGGCAGCCGCGCGCCTGGGTCGTGGCAGTGTCACAGAACCCTGGAGGAATCCAGCTCTCCTTTCCCTCAGAGAAGGAGCTAGAGGGAAGCGAGGGAAGGGAGGGATAGAACTGAGAGGCTGGGCCTCGTGGTCGGCGGGCTTGAAAAACGCTGAGGTTGAGAGGCTGCTCTCAACTGACCACAGTGGGCGGTGCTGGTGACTAGCCTCTGGCTGCAGGTGTGAGGAGCTGTGATTAGCCAGCTTGAGTCACAAGGAGAGGGGTCACTGGAATGAGCTGATGGAGCCTCTGATAGAGCATTTAATTGACCTGGTTGCAAGGCCTGCAGCTGGCAGAAGGAACGTGACTCCATCAGGTTAAAGAAGCCCTAAGGGGCTGAGAAGGGCAACCTGAAAATAGAATTTTAGCGACTGGGTCTTCTGGCTGGGATGAGGGAGAGATACTCTTGTGTGTGCAGGTAGACCTGGTAGGATAAATTCCCAGAAGCAGAATTATTGGATCAAATCTATATTTTTATTGTTATTTTGGCAAATGGTACCAAATTATCCTAATTGTACCAATTTACAGTTTCACCAACAACATGTGTCACGGGAATTTAAACTGTCAAATGTAAGAGTTTGTTGAGTTCTTAGTTGACAGAAACTGCCGAAAAGGCACACCCACGGAGCTATGAGGTCCCAGGGTACCTGTATATTCCAACGCTGTGAACAAGAAGAAGTTATAAGAATAAAATTGGGGGCTGGAGAGATGGCTCAGAGGTTAAGAGCACTGACTGCTCTTCCAGAGGTCCTGAGTTCAAATCTCAGCGGCCATATGGTGGCTCACAACCATCTATAATGAGATCTGATGCCCTCTTCTGGTGTGTCTAAAGATAGCCACAGTGTACTTATATATAATAAATAAATCTTTTTTAAAAAAGAATAAAATTGGCTCCCCAACAGAGGGAACTGTTGGTAAGTAGTAAATTCTTTGGTTGCTTTGCTGTAGAGTAGGGGCATTAAAATAAAAATGGGACCCATGGCTATTTTTAATGTGGGATATTCACAAAATCCTGCTTGGGCTCATGTAACATCAAAAATTGAGTAATATATTCAAATTAAAAATCTCTTTAACAAAAAGAAAAAAAAACCAAGAATTTTCCTATAGGCATAGCTGTTGGGTGCTATCTAAGCAGCTTGGAGTGCAGTGCTTTCTAATCTTTAACTTCTGAATCAGCCGGAGGGTATATAATAAATATTGCAGGACCATACATCAGTGTTTCTGACTGAGAAACTGAGCTGTGGGAGTGAGCCACCAAATTAGTATTTCTGTCAGGTTCTTAGGTAATATTAACATTGCTTAAAGTCTGGTAAACACACTTTAAGGCTCACTAGTCTGAGCCAGGCATCATGGTGCATGCCTCGAATCCTAGCTCTTGAAAGGCTAAGTCAGCCAGGGGGAGAGAAAAGGAGAGGAAGGAGGAAGAGGAAAAAGAGGAAGGGGGAGGGGAAGGGGAGGAGAGAGATCACTCGCCTACTGGGCAAGTAGCTTATGACCACAGGTTTCAGATGTTTTGGTCCAGTGGATGATTGTTATAAAGGGATACAGTAAGGTGAGTTTCCTATAATGCTATCATTCATTTCAAAACACACACACATACACACACACATACACACACACACACACACACCAGGGTTGAACCTAGGACTCCATACAGGCTAAGCTATATCCCTGGCTCTCTGGGCCAAAGTCCCTTCTTTTTGAAATATTGTACTTTCTAGGATTTGTGACTGTTTCTCTAATCAGTTCTTTCTAGCCTCTAGCTGACTTCTATTCCTCTACTCAGTCTTTAAATCTTTATTTTTTAAATTTATTTTAGTCCTCTGCTTTTTAAAAGCTTTTATTGGATTTTTAAATATTATTTTATACGATTGAGTGTTTTACTTGCATAAATGTATATGCACTACACGGATGCCTGGTACCTTTAAGGGTTCAGAAAAGGGCATCGAATCCCCTAGAATTGAAGTTATAGATGGTTGTGAGCCATGTGGGTGCTGGGAACCTAACCCAGGTCCTTGGAAGAATGACACATTCCCTTAACCACTGAGCTATCTCTCCAGCTCCAAGCCCCAGCATTTCAGCATGGGCTGATCCCACATTTTACTTTTCCTTCCTACAATCCCAACTATTCTGATGCTGGAGAGGCTATCTTTAATGCTCTCCACACCCAACATGTTTATTCCCAGCCCAGCCCAGCCTGGCTCTCTCCTTAAAGCTCCATTTACGAATTTCTAAATGGATACTGATGTTTCTAGGCATCTATCTACAACTGAACTCACCTCTGTTCTCCCTACCCCAAACTATCTTCTCTTTAAAAAAACAAAAAGAAAAATCGAAAACCAGCCTGCTCTCTTTTAGTCTTTTCTTGTGTTAGTGAGCAGGATGTCATCAGCCAGCAATTATTCAAATGACCAACCTACCTATTTTCTGCTTCAAGTCCTCTTTTACCTCCCAACTATCATTCCCTTCTTTTGGCTTCTGCTGCTGTGATTCTAGCCAAGTTACTGTCACCTCTGGCCCAGTCTTCTGAGCAGATCTTTTTCTCCTCTTTGTTCACTAGCTTAAGTGGTCTTTAAGAAGCTATGTCATCGCAGCTGGTAACATTCTTGACGTTCCTTGCACTAAGGAAGTGGAGAGAGCAGAATCCAGACTTGGAGGCCAGTTTGGGCCCCACAGCCAGACCCTGTCTCAAACAAACAAAATGTGTGCATCCTCCTTCCTTAGGCCTCTTAACGTTGTCATAGTCAGCTGCATCTGCTGGGATAAAACACTGCAGGTTGTGGGGTTTAAACAACAGACATTTATTTATCCAAGTCTTTGAGAAAGGTTGGGTGCTGGTCCGTTTGGTTCCTGGTGAGGATTTACTCTCTTGTGCTGCACATGGCCACCTTATTGCTATGTTCTCACATGGCCTATTTGGCTCACTTGGGACAAGAAAGATTTTCTATTCTTCCTCTTACAAAGCCACCAATCCCATTAAATCAGTTAACTCGGACTTCTTTGCTGCTTCATTTTGACATGATACAAACGAGTCACTAAGGAAGGGGGAACCTCAGCAGAGGAATTCTCTCTACTGTAGACACAATTTTGGGGGGCGGTCATTTTCTGTTTTATGATTGCTATGGGAGAAGAGAGTCTAGCTCACTGCCGATAGAGCTACCCCTGGACAGTGGTCCTGGGCTATATAAAAAAGTAGGCTGAGAAAGCCAAGGAGAGCAAGCTGGGAGAGCAAGCCTACTGGAGCAGCACTCCTCCATGGTCATCCTTCAGTCCCTGCCTCTCGGTTGCTTCCTTGAATCTCTGCCGTAAACTCCCTTAGTGAGGCAACATTACCTGGGAATTATAAGATAAACCTTTTCCTCCCCCAGGTTGCCTTGGGTCATGGCATTTACCAAAGCAGCACAAGGCAAACAAACTAGGCCACCTCCCAAAGGCTCCACCTCCAAAGACTGGATCATTGAAGGTTAAGGATTCAGTGAATAAGTTTGAGGTGAATGCAAACTCTTGTTCCCCAATCATACTGTGAACTAAATTTAAAGACAGACATATCTTCCTATGTGTTTTTGGATCATATAGATATTTAGATAGGTCTGTATCTAGATATAGAGTAAATGTATTTACTCACGGAAGGTCTATCTATGCCCACGGCTTAAATAAAGACTCTTCTTTAAGAGGAACAAACTAGAAAACCCTAGTCATCTACAGTCAGAGCAAGAGGTATCAACCTGTGGAGCATAAATATAGAACAGTTTCATTTTTCTCATCCAGTAACCACTCTCTGTAGGAATCTTCTCACTTTCTGGGTAGCGATTTCTCTGACAGCCCACTGTGGCCACATTCAGAGAGCTTTAGGTATTAAAACTTGTGGTTTTATCTCTGTGGTTCTAGGTATTAACACCTCAGCATGACCCAGTGAAATGTTTCATCTGTTTAATCCATGGCTTTTCCTGTTTTTGTAGTACAGGTGAATTTGGGACAATTGTTCTCAGAGGAATGGCAGGTGACATCTCTTCCCCTCCTCACCACTTTTCTCAAGCACAGAGAACAATGTAGAAAGAATGCTCTCTGCCAGACCGTCCTTGAAGACACAGCTGTGGTCACCCCTCTGGAGTGACAGTTCTCCCATTGTGTGGATGTGGCTCTTTCACCTGCACTGTGTGTACTTTGTTGCTTTCTGGGGCTCCTGAGTTCAGTGATTATAGGCTCAGCCCCTTTCTCCTGGATACTCCCATTGGTGTCTTCCAGGGACATCTAACAATCTTACATTGTTGAGGAATCCAGAGGAACTTTTTGAGAAATGCCAGACACCTTTCGGTCTGTATAGGGGACTCCCAAACATGGCGGACCCAACATAACTCAAGGAGGAAGGTACATCAGGGACAGCAGGAAGCTCCCATCTCAGTGCCCTGTTTACTGTTATTCCTTTACTCCTGTGAGTATCAGGGACTCACCCGAGTCAATGGGTCAATAAATTCCATCAAATTCTTAGCTTGGGGAAAAGAGTGAGGAATACTTTAACCTTGCTCTGTGGGAAGTAAATGGGGAAGGCAGGATAGCCCCCAATTTCTTCAGCTGGGTGGGAGTAATGGCTTGTCATCTGATATATAACAGTCACCCACAGATAAACTAATTGGAAAATTTCAAATGGCCACGGTTTTGCTAAAGAGTTTACGATAAGATGACTAATAATAATGAATGACTTCCCAGCATGAAAATGGTGATATGACTGTAGGGGTAGCGTGGTGTTCTGAGTGTGTATGCTGTTCTCTTCAGTGATCCCGCCTAAAACTTGGGAAGCACAGAGTCCCTCACCGGACTTTCTTAAGTCTTATGGGAATCTCTGAAGAGCACCTTGCCAACAAGGCAGGTTGACTATGTGCCCTGAAGTTATTTTTCTTAATTATATGTCACGTCACAGGTTCTTAGTCATCCTGGGTTTGCCCTGAAACAACTTGTATAACCTAAGACTTCAAAGAACAGTGTGTCTTTAGGTGTTTACGTGTGCACTTGCAAATATTCTGTAAAGTGTCACCTCTGTATAGATTTACGCCCCCTGAATGGTAAGATCATTTACCAGTGTAGTTGTTTGTACTCAGTGAGAATATTTATTTAGTCTTTATGGGGTGCTTGTGATGTGCCAGGTACGATGTTAAAAGCCAGAGATAAAGCAATGAGCCATCTGGGGATAATGGGGTAGCCTGTAATCCCACCATCAGGAGGCTGGGGTGGGAAGAACACTATAATACATTTGAGGCCATCTGCTCTGCATAGCAAGTACCAAGCCAGTCAGTGCTATACAGTGACACCTCATCAATCAATCAACCAACCAAACAAACAAAGGTAAAAGCAGCGAGACAGCTGTTGCCTTTATCCAGAGCATTGCAGCTGAGAAGCTGGCCCTGGTTTTTGAAGAAAAACAGTTCCACTCCTGTCCTTTAAATAATAAGCCAGGTGGTGGTGGCACAGTGCTTGGGTGGCAGAGGCAGGGGATTCTCTGTGGGTTTGAGGCCAGCCTGGTCTAAAGAGCAAGTTTCAGGACAGCCAGGGCTATGAAGAGAAACTTGGTCTTAAAAAAAACCTAGATAGATAGATAGATAGATAGATAAATAGGTCTTAATTAATTTAAAAATTAAACTTAGAAAAAAAACTATAAGAGAGTGAAAGCAGAAGGAGTCATGGCTGCCAAAGTGTTTGAGTCCATCGGAAAGTTCCGCTTGGCCTTTGCAGTTGCAGGAGGCATGGTGAACTCTGCTTTATATAATGTGGATTCTGGACACAGAGCTGTCATCTTTGACCGATTCCGTGGCATACAGGACATTGTGGTAGGGGAAGGGACTCACTTTCTCATCCCTTGGGTACAGAAACCAATTATCTCTGACTGCCGCTCTCGACCACGGAATGTGCGGGTCATCACTGGTAGCAAAGATTTGCAGAACGTCAACATCACACTACACATCCTTTTCTGGCCGGTGGCCAGCCTGCTTCCTCGAATCTACACCAGCGTTGGCGAGGACTATGATGAGCGGGTGTTGCCGTCTATCACCATAGAGATCCTCAAGTCGGTGGTGGCTCGATTCGATCCTGGAGAATTGATTACCCAGAGAGAGCTGGTGTCCAGGCAGGTGAGCAATGACCTCACGGAGCGAGAGCAACATTTGGGCTCATGCTGGATGATGTGTCCCTGACACCTCTGACCTTCGGGAAGGAGTTCACAGAGGCAGTGGAAGCCAAACAGGTGGCTCAGCAGGAAGCGGAGAGAGCCAGATTTGTGTTGGGAAAGGCTGAACAGCAGAAGAAGGCAGCCATCATCTCTGCTTAGGGGGACTCCAAGGCAGCTTGGAGCTGATCGCCAACTCGCTGGCCACAGCAGGTGACGGCCTGATTGAGCTGCGGAAGCTGGAAGCTGCTAAGGACATTGCATACCAGCTCTCCCGCTCTCGGAACATCACCTACCTTCCAGCAGGGCAGTTCGTGCTCCTCCAGCTTCCCCAGTGAGGCCAACCAGGCCACGGCCTCCATCATTCAGGATGATGCCTTCCTTCTACCCCACCCCAGAAATCACTGTGAAATTGAATGATTGGCTTAAAGTGAAGGAAATAAAGGTAAAATCACTTCATATCTCTTAAAAATATATAAAATCCAAAGCGAAGCCACAATTAAATACTTCTTCATACCCTTTAAGATTTTTTGTTTTTGATTTGATAATTCAGCCATTAAAAAGTACTGAAGTCCTGATGCATCCAGCAACTTGAAAGAACTCTGAAGCCATTATGCTATGCAAAATAAGCCACATAAAGAGTACATTCCCTTATCCTCTGTATCTGAAATGGAACAGGGTTGTGGAGCTCTGTTGTTTGGCCTTGACATGCACAACATGGCTGTTAATTTTTGACATCAGACTCCTTACAAGATTGGCCCACTAACATTTCCTCACAGAAGATGGGGATGGGTGTGCTAACAGAGCTGTGCAGAGGCCTTGCCCCTTGTCTAAGTCAAGGTTTGTATTCCTGCACAAAACATCATGACCAAGAAGCAAGTTGAGGAGCAAAGGGTTTATTCAGCTTACACTTCCATATCGCTGTTCATCACCAAAGGAAGTCAGGACTGGAACTCAAGCAGGTCAGGAAGCAGGAGCTGGTGCAGAGGTCATGGAGATGTTACTAGCTTGCTTCCCCTGGCTTGCTCAGCTGCTTCCTTATAGAACCCAGGGCTATAAGCCCAGGGATGGCACCTCCCACAATGGGCTGGTCCCTCCTTCCTTGATCACTAGTTGAGAAAATGCCTTATAGCTGCATCTCATGGAGACATTTCCTCAAGGGTAGCTCCTCCTCTGTGATAACTCCAGCTTGTGTCAAGCTGACACACAAAATCAGCAGGTACAACTGACCTCTTATCAACTTGACACACTAACATATCACTATTAAGCCTCAGCCCGTA
Source organism: Micromys minutus (assembly GCF_963924665.1). Classification (NCBI taxonomy): domain Eukaryota; kingdom Metazoa; phylum Chordata; class Mammalia; order Rodentia; family Muridae; genus Micromys; species Micromys minutus. The sequence goes on from NC_137969.1 coordinate 100,130,362, forward strand.
CTTTCTTATTCATTCCCAAGATCAGAATACTGTAAAAGTCTCAGGTCTTCATAAATTCTTACATATTAAAATTTCAATTCCTTTAAAATATTCAGTCTCATTTGAAATTTAAAGTCTTTTTACTATTCAAAGTCTCTTAACTAGGGACTCCACTAAAATACTTTCTTCTTTCAAGAAGGAAAAATATCAGGGCACAGTTACAAAAGCAAAATCAAACTCTAACCATTCAATGTCTGGGATACACTCACAATCTTCTGGGCTCCTCCAAGGGCTTGGGTCACTTCTCCAGCTCTGCTCTTTGTAGCACACACCTTGTCTTCTAGGCTCCAGCTGCCTGTACTCCACTGCTGTTCTTAGTGGTCATCCCATGGTACTGGCATCTCCAAAACACTTCTGTCTTCTGCTGGAACTGGACTGCACTTTCACCGATAGCCTCTCATAAGCTCTTTTCAAGTTCTCTGTATGACACCTTCAGTTCTGGGCCTTCACCTGACACTGAGGTGGCACCTTCACCAATGTCCTATCCTGGCCTCTTACAGTGTCAAGCATCAGCTGATACCCCTTCATGTTTCAAAATCAGTACCACCTGGGTGACTCTTATACATATCAAGTCTGGCTGCCAACACTATGTACAACTGTGGCTGCCTCTGGAACACAGCTTCTCTGTGCTCTCAGGAAACACTTCCTGGAAGGTTTCACCTCAGTGATGCTGGTCTCTTCTTAATTACCACTAATTTCTTAGCTCCAGCTGACCAGCATCAATAGTCCCAGTAATGCAAAGGTTTCACTTCAGTAGTTCTAGTATCTTGTTAATCACAGCTGATTCTTCAGCTCCAGCTAACCCAAACTACAGAACCTTCGAAATCAAAACAGCCAGGACCCTGATAAGAGTCTTTAATCTTCCCTCTGAAATTTCACAAGCCAGATCTCTATCGATCGCACTGTTCTCAACATTATCTTCCAAGCTCCTATAAAACATCACACAGAGCTCTTAACATCCCATGGGTTCTTCCAACTCAAAGTTCCAAAGTCCTTCCACAGTTCTCCCAAAAAAATCATGGTCAGGTTGTCACAAGAATACCCCCACTACAATGGTTTGTCTTATTAGGGTTTGTATTCCTGCACAAAACATTACCAAGAAGCAAGTTGGGGAGAAGTTCAGCTTACACTTTCACATTGCTGTTCATCACAAAAGGAAATTAGGACAGGAACTAAAACAGGACAGGAACTTGGAGGCAGAAACTGATGCAGAAGCCATGGATGGTGCTGCTTACTGGATTGCCTGTTTCCCTTGGCTTGCTCAGCTTGCTTGCTTATAGAACCCAGGACCATCAGCCCAGGGATTGCATCACCCACAATGGCTCCACTTGATCACTAATTGAGAAGATGCCTTTACAGCTGGATCTCATGGAGGCATTTCCTCAGCTGAGGATTCTTTCTCTCCAGCTTGTGTCAAGTTGACACAAAACCAGTCAGTACAATTGTCCCCTTGTCAACTTGACACACAAACAAATCAATATTAAGCTTCAACCCTTACTTTCTTGTTCATCCCCAAGATCTAGATAACCTTAAGAGTCCCACAGTCTTTACCAATTCTTACATTTTAAAATTGCAATACCTTTGAAATGTTCAGTATCTTTTAAAAACCAAAGTCTTTTTACAATTTAAAGTCTCTAAACTGTGGGCTCCTCTTCTTCCTTCAAGAGGGAATGATATCAGGGCACAGTCACAATCAAAAGCAAAATTAATCTCTAGCCATTCAGTATCTGGGAATCCACTTATGAACTTCTGGGTTCCTCCAAGGGCTTGAGTCACTTCTCCAGCTCTGCCCTTTGTAGCAAACACTTTGTCTTCTTGGCTCCAGCTGCCTGTTCTCCACTGCCGCTGCTGTTCTTGGTGGTCATCTCTTGGTACTGGCATCTCCAAAACACTATTTTCAGTCCTGGGGCACTAATTGCCACTGAAGATGCACCTTCACCAAAGGCCTTCCATGGCCTCTCACAGTGCCAAGCCTCAGCTGCTCTCCATCATGGATTCACCCCTTCATTCCTTCAAAACCAGTACCACCTGGGTGACTCTTACACATTGCTAAGTCCAGCCACAGCACGAGGTACAACCTTTGTTATCTCTGGAACACATCCTCTTTGTGCTCTCAGAAAACAGTTCCCAGAAGACTTTACCTTAATGATGCTGGTCTCTTCTTAATCACTACCAATCTCCCAGCTCCAGCCAACCACCACCAATAGTCCCAGAAATGCAAAGGTTTTGCTTTAGTAGTTTTAATATCTTGTTAATCACAGCCGATTCTTCAGCCTCAACTAACCAAAACCATAGAATCTTCACAACCAAAACAGCAACAGCCCCGATCAAAGAGTCTTTAATCTTCCCTCTGAAATTTCACAAGTCAGGCCTCCATCTTCTGCACTGTTCAACACTATCTTCCAAACTCCTACTGAACATGCCACAGAGATCTTAATATGCCAGTGGCTCTTCTAGCTCAAAGTTCCAAAGTCCTTCTACAGTCCTCCCCAAAACATGGTCAGGTTGTCACAGGAATACCACACTATGCTGGACCAATTTGTCTTAGTTAGGGTCTCTATTCCTGCACAAACATCATGGCCAAGAAGCAAGTTGGGGAGGAAAGGGTTTATTCAGCTTACACTTCCACATGCTGTTCATCACCAGAGGAAGTTAGGACTGGAACTCAAGCAGGTCAGGAAGCAGGAGCTGATGCAGAAGCCATGGAGGGATGTTAGTTACTGGCTTGCTTCCCTGGCTTACTCAGCCTGCTTGAACTAATAGAACCCAGGTCTACCAGCCCAGGGATGGCTCCACCCACAATGGCCCCTTGATCACTAGTTGAGAAAATGCCTTACAGCTGGATCTCATAGAGGCATTTTCTCAGCTGAGGCTCCTTTCTCTGTGATAATTCCAGCTTGTGTCAAGTTGACACAAAACCAGCCAGTACAGATTCCTTTTGGCAAATGTGCTGCTAAACTCAAGTCATGAGCAGAGCTCCAAAGAACCTGTGCCTAAAAGCAATACATTAAACAATAATAAAACAATAAAATATCTTATAACCTGTCCATACCAGTAAGTACAGGAGGACATGCACAGTGAAATCGTTTTTGCATCTCTGATCTCAACGGTAATTGAATTGGTACACAGTTGTATTGATGGCCATGAAGTCAGCCTCTTTACCTGACAGGATTTGTAGAGAATGACACCGCATTCAACAACATATAGGCCAATTTGAACCAGGCATGAGGTGTGCTTTGAATTGACTGAGACTTGAAGTTATTAATAGCATCTTGCAAACATAATCCCTCAAATAGATGGTTCCTGCATCTACATCACTGACAGGCAAAAATGAAGTAGAAAAACATTTCAGCAGATGGTTTGCTTTTAAATACACGTAAAGTGGGGGCTGGAGAGATGGCTCAGCAGTTAAGAGCACTGACTGCTCTTGAGTTCAAATCCCAGCAACCACATGGTGGCTCACAACCATCTGTGATGAGATCTGATGCCCTCTTCTGGTTTTTCTGAAGACAGCTACAGTGTGCTTATATATAATAAATGAACAAATCTTTTAAAACAAATGAATAAATATATACACATAAAGTGTCTATTGATTTATTTTCTCCCAGAACAAGAAGCTACCATACAAATGATGGGGGCTCTCTGTCCCCACTGTGTGCATATTCAGTTTTACAGGTTTGCAGTAGCGGAGTGGCTGGCTGTTTGAGCTGTTCCTATTCATTACACTTTACAGATATGGTGTTTTCTACTTAGCTTATCTGTTTTTATTTTCATTTCCCATCATGATCTCACTTACCCATTCTTCCTTGGTCACCGCTATGTAAGCCATGTCATCTGCTCAATGCTATAAGCTTATACATCATAATCAAGTAAACATTAAGAAAGACATGCATGTTCTTATACATAGGAATAAACAGATATACAATATATTAAAACATTATGAACATGTCATTTGCTTTTACAGAAGGGAATATATATGTGTGTGTGTGTGTATTATATACACATTTTAAGCATGTACATGCATGTACACATATACACTATATACATGTATATACACACATATGGATATTACTTCTTCACCCAGCAATGCCCTTTCTCATTTAATTTAATCGATCAAGCCATCACCAGCTCTTCCTACATTTTCCACAGACGTGACTTGACTTCTCTGAACTGACATACATACTTACATGTATTAACCTTTCTCCCATTGATAGGCAATTTTTTTTGGGGGGGGACCTAGCAAGATGGCTCAGTAGTTACAATATTTGCTAGTCTTCCAGAGGATCCAGGACTCACTTCCTAGTACCTAGGGGGTGGCTCGCAGCCATTTGTATATATTTACGGAGATTAGGCCCTCTCTTTTGGGCTCCGAAGACCCGAGGACATATCCGGTATGTACACATGACATAAAAACAGTAAGTAAAGCTTTAAAAAGAGACAGGTTCTGGAGAGAAGGGGCTGGAAGCGTGGACGAGCCTGATGGTGGCTGAGTGGTTATGAAGGATCTGTCACTGCACTGTCCTGCTCTAAATTTTGTAGAACAAGAGTAATTCTTTGAAATGGCACATTTCCGGTATCAGCCCTGCAGGCAGCTGAGGTCGTAGGCGAACATTGCTATGCCTCCCCTCTCAACCATCTATTTAAGAAACTATTACAAGTCACCACCCCTGTCTTTGGTGTACTTGAAGACCTGTTGTTCCATTACATCTCCCTTAGCATGGGCTCTTTCTGCTCCTCCTCCCCCTCCTCTTCCTTCTTTTTGAGACAGGTTTTTACTGTTTGCCCCAGGTATCCTGGAACTTACTCTGTAGACCCTGGCCGGGCTCAGACTCATAGAGATCTGTCTGCCTCTGCCTCCTAAATGCAGGGATTAAAGGGACGTGCCACCACCCTGGCTCTGGTTCTTAATTTTTGTCAACCCAAGGTTTAAAAGAAGCATTGTCTGTTGTCATTTGAAACCCACTGTTGAGAAAGGACATGGCGTCCTTTGTGACAGCCAGGCAGAAGTGCTTTACACAGAAGGGAAGAAGTACTTACAGAGTTTTTGGATGTAAACAGTGTGTGACATCCCCCCTCCTACCCCCACCAACCAGAAAGAAAGAGCCACCTAATAAAACCACCACCACTTGGGACTGTTGTTTGAGGGACGCTGATCTTTAACCAATGAGAATTTTAGGCTTGCTGAAATCCTCTTGCTAGATTAAAACCACAGAAATCTCCCAATATTTGACTGCTTTACTTGACAACCCCCTCGCCCCCCGTTTTTTGAGACAGGGTTTCTCTGCAAAGCAGAGAAACATTCTCTGTTTCCTGAGTGTTGAGATTAAAGGCAGGCATGTGCCACCAAGCCCAGCTTCATTGACAACTCTTGATCCCCAGTTAACCTCCTACTCTCTGGCTTTTCTTGAAAAAGTCCAGCACCAGGCCACATCCTACAGAAGCTGTTTCCAATTATTCCATTGTTGAGGCCCTGACTCTTCCGGACAGTGTGCTCTGTTAACAGTCTTCTCAAAGTCAGTTTTCTCTCTTCTGTGGGACATTTCCCCACTTACTGTGTAAGCTTCTCTGCTGCTGAGTTGTCTCCCCATTGTCTTCATGCCCAGGGTATTACTTCAGCCAATGTACTCCTTCCTGGTCAAGGATACAGGAACAGGAGTTCCCACTCACTGGATCATACTGGCTTCGCCAGCATTAGCAAGAGGACTTGCCAGCAAGGCCAGCCGAGGCTCCTGGGCATCGAGATGGGGGTGAGAATGCTTGCTCCCACTTGCCTCAGAACCTTCTGCAGCTTTCCTGGTTACCAGTCTAATGTGCTGATGTCGAGAGCATGTGTGTGTGTGTGTGTGTGTGTGTGTGTGTGTGCGCGCGCGCGCGTGCGCACGCGCGTGCGCTTATCATTTATTGATCATTTAGACAGATACTGAGGGAGGGAATCCCTTTGATGTACTTTCTTTCTAAGTTTGGTATCTCATCACTGTTTTGACGTGAAATATAAAACATGTCAATATTTCTTTGCCTGTCATTTTATTGATAAGAAAGTATCACTTTTTAGTACTTCTCATCCTGGATTCTGTTGGTTACATTAATATTGTAAGGTAGGTAAAGGGACCTTTGCTTGATGGCTGGGCAAACATTCTGACTTTGAACTGTGTGTGTGTTTCTGATATATTATTGTTTCTCCAATCAGAACAGAGCTCCGAGTCAGTCTTTGCCTTGAGATTGCTGTAGCAGAATCAGGACACAAAGGAGGCAAAATCTTGGCTTTGGGGGATGAGGCTTCTCCCTAGGTCAGGCTACACAGAAGGGTCAATCATGCTGTGTGCCCTAGTTGCTCCTTAGCCTTAGATGCTACTTTTATCCTTCTATGGGCTTAGGGCTTATCACTTTTGGTACTTGGAGATGTCCCTAAAAATCTTTTTGTGATTATATCTACGAATGCTGGATTTGTTTCCCACACCCAGTGGCCAGCAGTGTAGGCAAGTTTGTGTTCAGTGCTGGCTGAGATGTGCTAGTACTGTCTTCTGGGACTGTGGGCCTCATTCTTACCATAGGCACAGCAATGGCTACCTCTCCTGCATTTCTCTGAAGGCAGGAACTTTCTGCTGCCATGTTCTGGCTGGAGGCTGGAAGATCTCCTCTGTAATGGGGCTCTCTTACTTTCCTGAGTCCGCTGCTCTGGGGCTGGAGAACCCTGAGGTCGCTCTCACTGTTTAATCAGTTCTCTCCTCTAAGTATTCTGGGTAATCTCTTTTCTTCAACCCGCTGGTGTCTAGTTTCCAAGCCTGGGCCGTCGAGGGCATTGGTGGCTTCAGCCTCTGTCCTGCATTGCTTACTGTGGGGAAAGCAGCTGGGACTGGGTCATTTTCAGTCCTGTCAACCATTCCGAAGACTAGTATTGGCTGGCATCTTATGAGACTCTGCTCTGAGCCAAAACCACAGTAACCGTTGTTCTAAGTTGTTAACATGAAAAAAAATTTTTTTTATTGTTGTTCCTTCAGGTAAAACTCTTGGGAGAAATGTATGGAGGACCAGCCAAGGTCACCAAACCACGACGACTAATTCTTTTAGGTGACTTAAACATGGCCCATTACAGTCCTGAACCGAGCATGCCCAGAAGCATCTTTTTTTTCCCCCACGACTGCTAAGAATACAGCCTCCAGTCACTAGGTATAAAGAATACTTTGGTCAGCAACGTTTTCTTATGGCATCAGCTTCTGCCTACAAAGCCTTCCTTCCTAGATTTCTTCGTAGGCCCTTTCTCCCACCTAGGCCGTTAAATGTTGGAACCCTCCAAGTTCAGTCACAGGCTCTTTTTGTAACTTACTCTCCTTCCTGAAGAATTCTTACTCAACCTCTTTGGGAACATGCTGCTGATGCTCAAGGGCTGCGCTCACCCAGACGGAGCCTCTGCCTTAAATGTCATTCAGAGTGAAGCGCTTACCAGTGTTTGGCCCTTGTCTTACTTGATAGTATCCCATTTTGTGAACCCAGTGCCTCTCAACTGTCTACCAACCGATGGATGTCGGTTTTGTGCACTTTTTAGTAGTTATGAGTAATGCTGTGACCGTCCCCTGATAATCCTTGTCCTCTGTCACTTGGGTACATACCTAGGAATGGAGTGGCTGGGCTGGGGGATGTGCATATGCATCATCATCATCATCATCATCATCATCATCATCATCATAGACATGATGCTCCTAGGTATGAGTTGGTGGGAAAAGATTTATTGTAGCTTGGCACGTGCTGGCTTGTGATGCTCTGTGCTTCAGTGTTCTCTGTCAAGTGGGATAATGGCTGCTCTTGTCCTTACAGGTTATTAAGCAGATTAACTAGGCTAATGTAGGCAAGAGCTTAATGAGTAGTCTAAAGAGATGATTTACCAGTAACACCATTTATTGTTTTTTTTTTTTTTTTTGTACTGAGATGGCAAAAAAGATAGTGACAGGACCAGGAATTGTGAAGGTGTGAGAGGCAGACCTAATGTAGGGAGAGGAGGCCCTGGCAGAAGCCCAGCTTCCTATGAGCTGCCTGAGCCTCATGGAGATTTATAAACTGACTGCTCGACCATGACTTCCAACAGTAGGAAATCATTGCCTTCCGTACCCCCAGGGCTGAGGGAGTCCTGGTCCACCCCCCCTCGCCCCATCACACACACACACACACACACACACACACACACACACACACACACACACGCACGCACACCCCAGCCACCTTGGGAATGACAGCATTAGTCCATTACAGCTTTAGCAACTGATTAGCTGGCTGCTTGAGGGCCTTTGAGATTTTTGCCCCAGGGCTTCAAGTCTGGTTTTATTAGTTCCTCTAATCTCTTCCCACAGGAGTTTATGATCTCTATAAAGCCTTGTGGTTTCATCTTCTTTCCAGAGAGTCTGTATCATAGCTGAGGAGTCCATGACAGCAAGAAAGCACCAAGTTGTGGGCAGTGTCAGCGGCAGCCTTCTCCTCTGGGGTTTCTGCACTACCAAAATCCAGTGGGGTGGTTACAAAGGGCAGAGATGGCAGTGCTTTTTCCCTAGTGGCTTTTTAAAAAAAAGAATGTGTTGTGTATGAGTGTTTTGCCTGCATGGTTGTACACCATGTGAGTGCAGTGCTCACAGAGGCCAGAAAGAGAGCATCAGATACCCTGGAGAGGTGTGAGCTGGGATGCGGGTGCTGGAACTCTAACCTGGGTGCTCTGTGAGAGGACCCAGTGCTCTTACTTAGCCTTTGAGCCATCTCTTCAGCCCCACAATTGTAGAGCTTTTATAATTGTGTGGCTGGGTGTGTTGGATATTCCTTTAATCCCAGTACTTGGGAGGCAGAGGCAAGAAGATCTCTATGAGTTTGAGGCCAGCGTGGTCTACATGGTGAGTTTCAGGACTACCAGGGCTGTGCAAAGAGATCCTGTCTCAACAAACAAGCAAATATATAATTGTAATGTGTTTATGCATGTACTCGAAGGCCCACACACACACACACACACACACACACACAGAGGAGGAGGGACAGAGGAAGACAGAAAGGGAGAAAGAGAGAGATGGTCTTCCAAATCTTACCAGAATAATCCAACCTTATTGCAAACTACTCTCTGTTTGTCTCATGAGCCGTTTATTTGTTCTAAGTCATGTTTGCAGTATTTTCCAAGACCAGCATGACCCTGAGGCTCTTGTCACCCCTGCTTCTGTAGCAGTGCTCTTAAACCAGGCTACTTTAAGTCTCTTGTAGATGTAGAGCCATGTAAGTAGGAGCTTGTACTACGTGACAAACCTTTTCCTGAGGAGACTCAACACACATGTCTACTCATCTCAGACAGGGATCCCTTGCAGACCAAAGTGCAGATACCGCCAACATCAAACTTGGTAAACCAATGAATGTTATTAGGGTACTTACAGGAGAGAAATGGCTCAAAGACCGCAGCATCACCAAAGCCCATCCCTTCATGGTTCATAAACCTGGGAACCTGAAGCACACTGCACGGCCTGCTGGCAGCTCAAAGGTCGGAGAGAGTCCCTTTCAACTGACGCTGGTCTGAACCTTTTCCAGGCAGCGTGGTTGGCTTCTACTTCTTCCAGACTGCTGGTGTAGTCTGTGAGTCTTCTTTGCAGCTCAGTTCTGCTCTTCTAAGAGGCATTCAGCTTTCCTGCTTACTCTGGCAGGGAGGGTCCTGGAGAATCTGGTCAGTTTCAGGGAATTCCTGTAGCTCTCTCGAGTCATTTACCTTCCCACTCAGTGTCTCAGCGTAGTTTGTTATGGCTATTCTTTCTTGGTTGTCAGGTTGACTACATCTAGAATGAACTAAAACCCAAATGATTGAACACACCGTGAAAGGTTTTACTTCTTTGTTTATTTATTTTAGTTAAATCATTTGAAGTGGGAGGATCCATCTTTAATCTGGACTACACCTTCCGCTGGCAACCTATATAAAGGACATAGAGGAAGGAAGCTTGCTCTCTGCCTGCTTGCTCTTCCTTTACTAGCAAATCCGTTCCTTCACTGGCATTAGAGCTGACTTCTTCAGGATTCTGGAGTACACTGAAGACCAGCTGGGGCACCCAGCCTTGTGGACTGAGCAAAACTACTGGAGTCTGGGACTTTTATGTTAGTAGACAGTCATTGTTGGTCTACACACACACACACACACACACACACACACACACACACACCCTGTATGTTTTTTTCTAGAGAACTGTGACTAATCCAATGTTGTAAGTCTGGTAGGTAGGCAGAGAAGGTTGGTGACTTCGGGAAAATGCATGTGACTATAGTTGTCCAGAATCCATAAGTATACCTAATAAGTTCACTTTACTCATCAAGATGAGCTGGGAAATGTTACTCTTTTAGCCACTGGTACCAGCCTAGAAAGAAAGCTGATATTAAATTTACATATCCCACCCAAAGTTACATAATTTTATTTCCCTATCTATCTATCTATCTATCTATCTATCTTATTACAAGGAGAGATTGTAGTTATGCACAGGAGAAAAAAAAACTCAGCAATGTAGTTTAAAGACTATAATTCTGCCATCCATGTAGTAACCAAGAGCTCTGTGAAATACAGGGATCAAACACTGTGAAAGACGAAGACGAATATATGTAAGAAAGACAAGATCAAGGTCAGATAGACAGGAATTAGAATAAAGACTCAAAATGGGGGTGGGGGTGGAGGTGGGGGTGGGGGGTGGGGACCAGGAAAAGAGGCTGAGGTGATCTTTGCAGGATGTGAGATGCAATCCAGTGTGCAAGCTGAACCTCCCCTCTCGGTGGCAAAGTGAAGACGGGGACATGTCAGCTAATTCTCGAAAAGATCAACAAGGCTGGGAAATCAGTGGGTAAGAGCTTGCCACTTAGGCATGAGGACCTGAGTTCGGATCCCTAGACCCGCATGTAAGCTGAGCATGGCCAGGCAAGCCTTGTGCTGGGGAGCGAGAACTAAGAAGGAGGGGCCACGGGGAAGTGCTGGCCAATCAGTCCATCTGGAAAATGGCTATGCCAGGGAAGTGGCTCAGAGTGATTGAGACTTACAGCCTCATTGTTCGGTCAATTATTAATTTGTCAGTGCTGATGTATCAGCGTGCCGTTCTTCTGAACCGGCGATAAGCAAGGCAGGGTGGTGAGGTCAGTTACGGGCCAGTAACTGAGCCGGAATGGCCAAAGCCCAGGCGGTGCCAAGTGGTACCACTGTGGATTATAGTGAGAGCTCTATCAGCACAGTGTCCGTGGCTCTGGTGAACTATTGGACTTACGGAGTAACTCATAAAGAAGAGAGCCTTTAGCTCACACCTTGGGAGTCAGAGAGCACGGGCTGCAGGGCACTAGCTCCTGCAAGGTGGGCTGTGACCTGTGCTGCATGGACGTCGCAGAGGCAGGGGGATGGGAGTGACTGCGTGAAGGACTGTTTGGTGAGGCAAGAAGCTGTGGAAGGATTCGCGCCGCTGCGTTTGTTTTTTTCCTTTGTGAGTCTTGGAAGAACCAACCAGTGTCTGAGAATGCTACATCAGCTTCCTCCGAGAGCCCCCAATGCCCTTCGACTGCGCCCCACATTCCGTTTATTTTTCCCCATCACGTCTCACTCTGCAGCCAAGGGTAGGTAGCCTGTAACTCACAGCCTTCCTTTTTGTGGCCTCCTGAGTGCAGGATTATTCTGGTCACTCTGTCTAGCTTAAGGGCCCACTATTTACTTTTGTGGAAAAGAGGATGACAGGTATATTCCAGGTAGGCCTCTTAAACATTGTATAGCACAGGAGGACCTTGAATTTCTGACCCTCCTGCTTCTATCTTCCAAAGACCGGGATTAAAGACTTGTGCCGCTGCCTGCATCTTTAATGTGTACCCCATTTTAACACTGCCACGCAGGCACCAAGTTTTCTTTTTCTGCTTTTCCTCCTTTCTCCCCCTCCTCCTCTTCTTGGGGGCACCAAGATTTTTTTAACACAGAGTCTGGGAAATAATATCCAAACCAAGTACAAACCTTTGTGGAAAACAGTTAAGATACTGGTGTGAGCTGGTTCCTTTCGTGGTTGTTTTGGTCTTTTGCAAGGACCTAAAAGTCTCTCACCGCCCCCCTTGTGAAGCACAGTGGGGGGTAAGTTGTATGAGGTGATGTGTGTGCCTTGTGGTGGCTACTCAGTCCCCAGCCATTGTGTTAGTAAAGCTGTGTGACCCTTGGGCCCCAGCTGGGGATGCTGTATTGGGGAACAGGAGTATGCAGGAGGGTGCCCTGAAGACAGGTTGTTGGGGATAGATTTCTCGGTTCGCATCTGGACAAACCACACCTAATCAACATGGTTCCATGTGGAGAGGTTTAATAGGATCAAGAGAAGAGAGAGAAAGGGAAGCGGTTTGGGTTCGGTCTATTATGGGGGTAATGATGTCACTTGCTCCCAGGTGTGGTTGAGTGTCTGAACCAGTGTATCCTGGGAATGCTTGACATAAACCATGGCAACGGAGGCGCCAGGTTCATGTCACCTGTGGGTGGTGCCATCGCTGGGGGTAGTGCCAGCACAGGTAGGTGGATTCTGGCTCTGTGGAGACTGAGCTCTCTTTACAGGCCGAGGGGTGGCACAGGATGAGTAAGAACCAACTCCAGAACCTGGGGACATGGGAGTCTATTAAAGGACAGGGGAAATGTGATGTGTGAATGAACTTAGTTCAAAAAGTGGTTGGAGTCAGGCGGTGGTGGCACATGCCCTTTGGTCCCAGCACTGGGAGGCAGAGGCAGATGAACCTCTAAGCCAGACTGCTCTATAAAGTTCCAGGACAGCCAGGACTATACAGAGAAACCCTGTTTCCAAAAAAAAAAAAAAAAAAAAAAAAAAAAAGGCTTACACTTCTATCATTGCAGGAACTCAAGCAAGGTTGAAACGGAGGCAGATGCTGATGCAGAGGCCATGGAGGGGTACTGCTTACTGGCTTGCTCCCCATGACTTACTCAGCTTGCTATCTTACAGAATCCAGAACCACCAGCCCCTGGGCTGGTACCCCCACAACCATGAGCTGGTCCTGCCCTCCAATCACTAATTGAGAAGATGCTTACAGCCGGATCTCATGGAGACATTTTCTTAACTGAGGCTCCTTCCTCTCTGATGAGTCTAACTTGTGTCAAGTTGACACACAAAAGCAGCAGCCAGTACACCACCTAATCCTTTCTAGTTAGTCCACTAGCAGGGACCAAACATTCAAATATGAGGGCCTCCCTCTGAGGCCATTCTCATTCAAACCACAGCATTCTGTTCCTTGGCCCCCACGGGATTAACAGCTACATCACAGTGTAAAACTGCACGCAGTCCAACTTCAAAAGTCTCCATAGTATATCACAGTCTCAACACTGTTGAAACGTCCAGAGTCTCTTCTGAGTCACAAGGCAGTTTCTAACTGTGTGCTAAGGACCAGCCTTGGCTTGGAGAGAGGTTCCTGTGAGGAAGGGTGTTTGGGAACGGTGAAAAGAAATGACTCCAACTCAAATCGTAGGTCCAAGCTGGCAGTTGGGGTTCTACTGAGATGGCTTTCCAGACTTCGTTCCTGCCCACAACCTCTGTGTGTGTGTATACATGCATGCATGCATGTGTGTGTGTGTGTGTGTGTGTGTGTGTGTGTTGGCATTGTTCTGCTGGGGACAGCTCTTTTTTTTTTCTATTTTAAAAACTCTCAGGCTAGAGAGATGGCTCAGTGGTTAAGAGCACTGACTGCTCTTCCAGAGGTCCTGAGTTCAATTCCCAGCAACCACATGGTAGCTCACAACCATCTGTAATGAGATCTGATGTCCTCTTCTGGTGTGCCTGAAGACAGCTACAGTGTATTCATGTAAATAAAATAAAAACATAATTAAAAAAAAAAACCTCTCTGGTTGAGACAGTTCTTTCTGCTAGTAAAAAATTTAAAAGCTATCTGGAAAGCTTAAGGTTTTTTTTTTTTTTTTTTTTGACCAAAGTCAGAAAAGCTGCTTTAAAACCAAAATTATTGGATCTTCCGGTCAAGTCAGAAATCCTGTCAGAAAAGTGCTAAAGGTCATTTAATTTTCGGGTTTTTTGATCAAAATCAGAAGGCCAATCCTGAAAGAACTGTGTCAGCGGTCTAAGTAACACTTAGAGATTACAAGTCAGAAATCCTGTTACAGAAAATTCCTGGAGAGCTGTTTTCACTCTCCAGAGATCTCCAGAGATCTCGGTTCTCTCTGGAGAAGATTCTAAGGAAGGACTGCTATAGTTTTCTGCTACCTCATCTCACGCAGAGCAAAAGCCCAGCTTTTTATTTTCATATCAATGCAGTCATTCATTCCAGGCTTTCTTTTGATTATCCTATAATCAACATTCACTTTTTTTTTTTTTTTTTAATATTGCAAGGGAATTCAGAGATCCACCTGCTTCAGTTCAGCAGAGCTGAGAAGATAGCTGGGTAGGACTCTGTCCTAAATTACCATTTCTACCGCACCTGGGCCTGGCCACCAGAGTCCTAGGCTGACCTTGAACTCAGGATCTGCCTGCATTTGTATTGGTCTGCTTTTGTATTTTTCTGATAGGCTGCCTCATAGTTTAGCTACCTCTGTTCCTTTACTTTCTTTAATCCTCTCATAATTCACATTGCATTCCTATATTTTGGATAGTTGAGAAACTAGCTTTATATTTTGCATAGCTGAGAAATTATATATTTTTGAACCCATGTTTTTAGAATTCCTTTCCATAGCCTTCAGGGCAGCCCCTGGAGGCTCCAGCTTTTACCATCTTGCTGAGACATTGGCCCCATCTTCTTCTGGTCTCACGCTGTCTCAGATTATCATGGAGTCATTTATGTTAACAGGGAGGACATTGCTCTGGGGATTGTGAAAACATGTACGTTTTTTATATGAATAAGGCTTATGCCGTGGCAGCCATCTACACTTCTGAAGGCCCACTGCTGCTGGTCCTATCCCAGGAGCAAAAACCATGTCAGTCTGTCTCCACCAAGGCCATGCCGGACCCGGCAACTGTGACCCCCGTGAGAGCAGAAATTAAGTTATATACCTTCAACATCCAATGGAACAGGATATACATTACTGCTCCAGAATGGAGGGAAGGGAGCATAGTTAGGCCAAACTCAGCAGGGCAAACTCCAGATTCTGTAGCTCTATGTCTGATATCCAGGGGTTTAGCTGCCTCTTTCCTTCTTTCAGCTTTGCTCACTGCAATAAATCTCTCCCTTGTGCTGGCTCCACACTCTGTTGGAAGCTTCTCTTGGCAGACATCCCACAGCTCTGGCATCTCTAACATCTTTGAGTCTCCACGAAAGTCCAGGCTTCACCATCACTGCGGTGGGCTGCTAAACTACACAGACCATCTCATGAAAGCATTCTTAAGGAAAAAACTCCGAATGCTAACATTATCTTGGGTGAGCCGTCATTGGTCATACATTTCTGTACAATGTGTCCCTGACCTCAAGATTAAGAACAGCCTGACTCTTAACTGCTGCCTTTTTGCTTCTGTAAACAACGCTTGCTTGCTTCCTGCGGATGTCCACAGCCATGGATGTGTGACACAATTATGGTTTTTTTTGCTGTAAAAGCTGAAGCAAATTTGGAGGTTGGGGCTGCTTCCCATTGCCCATTGCTCTGATTGGGTTAGCCCGGCTGGTAGAAAATGAAGGCTCCATGTCGCTTGTCTCGAGTGGTCTCTACAGGTATCCCATATCATCTGGAGGTCCCACTGAGACTCCAGAGGTGGAACTCCTCCTAGGCCAGGGTAAGGGTTGTTGGCCGTAGGGGAGGGCACTGTGAGAACACTCCTCACCCCAGGAATTAACTATCCCTCACCAACTTGTCTTCTAAAACTTTTTGAAGGGTCCACCTGTGTACCTGTATCTGGGACCGCTGGAGGTAAGAAAAACCTGTGTTTCTGGTTTCTGGCCGGTCTGGGATGCCAATTGGGAGAACTCACGAAAAAACTGGACATGGCATAAAAATTTCTGAGACTAGGATGCACACCCTCAGGATGTGGTTTGTCTTGTGGACACTGATTTGTGTCCTGTGTGTCTGATGGTTTCATTTTTGTCTCTGCCTTTATCTGTGTTTCTGTGACTCCGTTAATCATTTTCAGTTATGGCAAACATGGGGAACTGAACCTCATCAATGCTTTCACACACACACACACACACACACACACACACACACACACATACATACAGAGCATGTTACAGGCTTCAAAATGTGGGAATCCACATTTGTAGTCCACTTCTCCAAGGGAACTCCGTTGGCCAGATTTTCGTGTACGTTGGCCTGATACCTGGTCACTTGTCATAAAGGTTGCTGGCAGGATTTAGTCCATTGTTCTAGATACATGGATCAGTTTCCCAGTCCTGGGAACAGGAACACAGTCTTCCTGGCTGCTGGACTACCACAACCATTGCTAAGACTCCGGAAGGTCTTAGCAATGTGGGAGGAAGGGCCTCCCATACTCCTAGTTTCGGCTGCCACCCTATCCTCTGCCTGTGACTCCTGAACCTACTGCCCCTGACCAATTGTGTCCTTAGTCTTTCCCACACCCTACTGGGTCCTTCTGTGCCTGACCTCCAGACCAGTTACCCTTTCAGGTCCTTGGCCACCTTCCCCAAAGGAAGCCTCAGGCAATGAAGGATGATGAAATTCTCCCTATAGCTCCATTTATGGTCTAAATGTTCCTGTTTCCACCATCAGTTTTAATCCAGGAAAAGTCAAACCTTCCTTCTCAAGACAAACCTTAAGGTGAGAATCAAGGAACACCACAGTCTCTAAGGAACCCCCTCTCGTTCTGGAAACTGTCTTTCCTTTTACCAGACTTCTGTGAGACCCCAACACTGAACTAAAGAGGGGGCTCTTGATACCTATCGCCTGACTCTGATCAATGTTCTCTCTCTGCAGTACTGCCTGGTGGGCCACAGATTTGTCTAAGGCTAGAGAACTGTTGCAGGGGCCAGCGGGAATTCCTGCCACAGTTCTGGTAAAGCTGGTAGAAGCCTACTGGACCTATAATCCACTGAGCTGGAAACCCCGGAGAACAGACAGGTGATCAGCATAGCCTCTGTCACCCAGTAGGCCCTGGATATTAGAAAGAATTTTTAGAAGCTAGAAGGCTTTGAGGGAAAGAGGTGTCAGAGCCCTCAGAAGTAGCTCAGAGAGTCTTTAATAACAGAGATTTAGCCAGGAGGCAGAGGCAGCTGGATCTTTGAACCCCAGGCCAGCCTGGTCTACAGAGAGTTTCAGGATAGCCAAGGCTGTATGTAGAGAAACTCTGTCTTGAAAAAAACAAACACAAGATGATAATAGAGAAATTGAGAAGGTAGATGGGCAGAAAGTTTAGAAAGGCAACTATGAGAACATTAGGAGGAACAGAAATGGAAGATCCACCAGATGGTAATGGACAAAGCCTCTAGAGGTGAACAAGGTATGTACCAAGACCACTCAGACCCCCTCTAGCCCAGGATCAATGTGCACACTATAAAAAAAAAAAAGACATTGGAAAAATGATGTTCAAACTAGCAGGTTGAAATGACCAAGGTAAAAGTCCTTCAACTAGAACCTGAAACTGCCTGACAGAACCAGGGCTTGTTTCCAGTATGTCCAAGTCAACCCTGAAAGTGGTAGGCAGGGCAGTTGGTTTCCTGGTAGACACTGGGGCAACTTCTTCAGTCCTAAAGAATCCTGATAGACCCCTGGCATGAAGAGATTAAATTAAAACCCAAGGTGCAATAGGGGAATTCGGTGATTGCTCCTGGACAAATTGGGTTCTGGACTTAGGAAGGGGTACAGTCACCATATGTTCCTGATTATGCCAGCCTGCCTCTATCCCCCACTAGTCTGAGATCTATAACACAAACTACAGGGCACTATTACCTCCTCTGATCCATAAACCCAACACTAACGATTACAGGCCAGCCTATGACTTAAGGGAGGTAAGGAAACAGGTAGAGACTATCCATCCCATAGTTACAAACCTGTTTTCCCTCTTCAGTCTCCTCTTGTCCTGAGAAAAATAATCTAGCCTGTTCTGGACCTGAAGGATGCTTTCTTCAGCCTGTGGCCGGCTAGGGTGAGCTGACCTAATTTTGCTTTTAAATGGAAGGATCCAGAAGAGAAATTTTTAATGGAAAATGTACTTGGGCTAGATTGCCACAGGATTTAAAAATTTGCCCACCTTGTCTGACAAGGCTTTTGGTGCAGATCATTGTGCCTTAGGCAGAATTACTCAGAGATTACCCTCTTACAGTATGTAGCTGATCTACTTTTGGCCTCTAATGTTGAGGCCAATTGTAAACATGCTGAAGAAGGTCTACTGTGAAAGTTTCAAGACTGTGGCTACTGTGTCTCTACCCAGAAGGCCCAATTATATACCACAGAACCTAGATACCTGGGCTAACAGGTAGGAAACAGGAAAGCACTTTGTCCCAGAGATTTGTTAGGAGTCCTACAAACCCCTCAGCTAGAGCCCAAGAGGCAAACCTGAGAATTTCTCAGGATGGTGTGATATTATCTACTAAGGATTTCAAGTTTTGCTGAAATTACAAAGCCATTTTCCTGTTTTAGCTGAGAGCCTGCTTTCCTCTCACGGGGTGAAAAGGAACAAGAGATCTTTGAGACTTTAAACAGGTCTTCACCATAGCACTGACTCTCCCTGACGTAACTATGTCATTGCATTTGCTTTTAAACTGAGGCCTGGGAATAGCAAAGGGAGTCCTAACCCAAACTTTAGGACCCTGGAGATGACCTAATGCTGACGTAACCAATGGATTAGACTGCTGGCTGGTACCCAAGGAGAAGGAATAGCCCTTTTTCTTTTTTCTTTTTAAAGAATTATTTATTTATTCCATGTATATGAGTATACTGTAGCTATCCTTAGACACACTAGAAAAGGGCCTCGGATGCCATTACAGATGGTTATGAGCCACCATGTGGATACTGGGAGTCGAACTCAGGACCTCTGGAAGAGCAGAGCAGTCAGTGCTCTTAACCACTGAGTCATCTCTCCAGCCCCTGGAAGCAGCCCTTTTCAAGGAGGCTGACAAACAAACAATAGGTCAGTCAGAACCTTGGTCTGACTTCTCCACATGTGGTGGAGGCTTTCCTTTGTACCACCCCTGACTGATGGCCACCCAGTATCAGGCCTTTCTCCTTGACCAGCCCCACACCCAGTTCAGAAAGACCACTGCTTTTACTGTGGCTGCAGACTCCTCCCAGATGATAACCCCAATGAGCCCCTTCATGACTGCCTTGAAGTGGTCCACACTAAGTGTTCTTCACATTGTGTAAAGGTCAGTCTGTATTTTCAACTGCTAATTCTGGATGCAGAGAGCTAAGTGCTGGCAGGATTTTGATATGGTCATTTCTGTGTCCCATTGCCGGGTTTTCTACTTTGTAAATGTTCATTCTTCCTCACCAGCCTAAGGGCATAATGGAACTGTAACATAGGTTGTCTAGATACTGACTGGTTGTCATAAAAAGCCGACAGCCAAAGCTTGGGCGGGAAGCAGAGGGCAGAACTTCTGGGAAGGGAGAGTTCAGCAGGGAGAGGAAAGCAGAAGCGAGAGATTTGAGAGTGGACGTGTAGGGAAGTGGACCAGACCAGAGCAAGGTACAGAACTGTCCATGTGGCAGGTTGTAGGCAAAGATCGTTGGGTTAAGTTAGATGAGTGAGCTGGGAAACTGGCCAAGTAAAAGCCCAACGCTTTAAGTCCCATCAGGCAGCCTCTGTGTCATTATACCTCTGGGTCTGAGGAAGTCCTCCTATATCTAAGGGTTTTAACCAGGCCTCTTCAACATCCCCCGGGTTTCAGCCCAGTGAGGTACTGAACACTGAAATAAGTTCTTCATGTCACAAGTAAAAGAAAAGAGGATCTGGAACATGATCAGGTAGTGTACAAGTTGTATCCAAACAACCACTGAGCCAGCCGTCAATCCAAGGTACCCACGGGAGTCAGGAAGTAAGGGGAGATTCCCGGAGAACATCACTGTGGTGGTGTTCACAAGCGGTGGACTTCACTGCGGTAAACCCAGGCCAAAATGACTTAAAGTACCTCCTGATATTTATAGATCCCTTTGGGTAGATGCTTTTCCTAGCAGCTTGCAAAAGGTGCAGGTTACGGTAAAGAAGCTAGTATAGGAAGTAGGTCAATGATTTGTCATCCTGTTGGCAACAAGGGCCAACAGTGGCCTGGCTTTCATAGCTGGAATCTCTCAATTACCAGCTAAAGTCTTATGAATAACTTGCCTACATATCTCTGGGCTTGGCACAGGTAGAAAGGATGGATTGAACCCTGAAGAAAATGCTAACAAAATTAGCAATGGAGACCAGTGAAGGTTTGGTTTGTCCTCTTATGGGCCCAGTGTACTTTTTCTCTCTGTGTTTCTCTAGCTGTCCTGGAACTAGCTCTATAGACCAGGCTGGTATTGATCACAGAGCTCTGCCCACCTCTGCCCTCTGAGTGCTGGGATTAAAGGTATGTGCCACCACAACCTGGCTCACTTTAATCTTTTTTCTGCCGTGTACTTCTTATAGAGGGGAATTTTCTCCATTTGAAACTTATTTTGGCTGACCTCCTTCTCTTCTACCTAGACTATAAAATGTACACGCAGCTGAAATTCCTAACCATTCCCTTCTCCAGTCCCACAAAAGGTTCTTCAGCATGTCCCCCAAACTGTGAGAGAGACCCAGCCAAGAGCCTCTGACTTGACTTCCCATCCTTACCAAGCCAATGATGCTTTTGATGTCTGGGTTAAGAGATATCATCTAGAGACATCTGAGCCTTGCTGGACCATATCCTGTGGTTCTCAACATACCCATTGCTATTGAGGTTGCTGGGATCACTCCTCTGGATTCATCACACCCAGCTCAAACAGGCAACATACACTCCTGACCATCTCTCATTCAGAGGACCCTTTAAAGGTTAAATTTGCCTGGTAGGACTGCAAAGGAGCACCCAGGCTACAGGCAAGGCCTGTAGTGCATTTTCCTAATTAGTGATTGATGGGGGGATAGGGGCAGTCTGCTGTGTCTGATGCCAGTAAGCAGCTCCCCTTCATAGCCTCTGCATCAGCTCCTGCCTCAAGGTTTTTGCTCTGAGTTTCTGTCCTGACTTCCTTTGGTGATGAATAGTGATATGGAAGTGTAAACCTTTCCTCCCCAACCTGATTTTTGGTCATGACATATCACTGTAGCCCTAGGAATGTTAGCTAAGATAGGTATCCCTAAGCCTATCAGTTATAAGGAGTCTTACAAATGGTGATGGGCTTCTAATGACAAAGCACTAGATAACTCCACACTCCCTATGTTATAGCACATCTTAATGAGATGCTAAAATACAAAGCTGCACCCAGAAATGCTTAGACACCCCTGAGGTACAAATAAATTGTTCCCATACTGAGGGC
The DNA here is from genome assembly GCF_963924665.1 of Micromys minutus. NCBI lineage: Eukaryota > Metazoa > Chordata > Mammalia > Rodentia > Muridae > Micromys > Micromys minutus. The sequence continues at coordinate 100,151,768 of NC_137969.1, forward strand.
ATTCTGAACGGGACAGGCCACATTTCTTTGCCTGAAGGATGGTTCTTCACCTTCAAACAATACACGTGCAATTCCATTCCTGACAGCCTGTCTCATAATACCTGTTGCTGTTTAAGCAGACTGTCTAATTTTTCCTACAGTCCGGGAAGACAAAGCCCAATGTCAGACACCAATGTCAGAGGCAGAGTGAGCCCCTGCCTGAAGACTGTGATAACATAGCCCTCTTCTCAAAACCTGAGGCTGTGGCCATCACATTCTCTGTGATGACTGTGTGCACTGATAACCAGCTTACCTGGAGAGCCTGCAACATAGGTAAAGGTTTATACTATCCCTCTGTGGCTGTTGCCTTAGTAAATAAGAAACAAAAAGACCCGGCAGGCTATACTGTTTAACTGGGCTGCTGCTGATCGCCTGCTGTTACTGTAACCTCAAGGATACCAATTTAGGGAAATGTGCTGTTTTAATCTGACAGTAGCAACTCAGTTAATGAAAAAAAAAAAAAAAAAAAAAAAAAAACAATCAGAGTTACAAAAACTTGCAAAAAGGGTTCCTCAGGGTGGGGCTGAGATCTGATTGGATGGCTCACTTCACGGTTACCCAATTTTACCTGGGTAGGGTGGGTGATTATTTTTCCTGTGCCTTTTTGTTTTATACATCCTGATGCTCATTTATAGATGTCAGTGACAACCTTTTTGTATCCCCACCACATCAATTAAAAACAAAACAAACAAAACAAAACAAACAAACCTAACAGGCTGAAGAGATGGCTCAGTGGTTAAGAGTACTGACTGCTCTTCCAGAGGTCCTGAGTTCAAATCCCAGCAACCACATGGTGGCTCACAACCATCTGTAATGGGATCTGATGCCCTCTTCTGGTATGTGAAGACAGCAACAGTGTGCTTTTATATAATAAATAAATACATCTTTTAAAACAAAAGGGCCCTAACATTAAATTCTCCAAACGATTAGTGGATAATCCAACTCATTCTCCTAGAGCCAGTGGTGAATGTGATGAACTACTGCCATCTTGTATAAAAGTTTTTTTTTTTTTTTTTTTTTTTTAAGTATACTTTGCTTAGGTTGGAGAGATGGCTCAGCAGTTAAGGGCCCTGGCTGCTCTTCCTGAGGTACAGAGTTCAATTCCCAGCAACCACATGGTGGCTCACAATTATCTGTAATGGTGTGTCTGAAGACAGCTGCAGTGTACTCATATACAGAAATAAATAAGAAAAAAATAGTGTACTCAGCTGAGTGATGGTGGTACACACCTTTCATCCCAGCACTCAAGAGGCAGAGGCAGGAAGACCTGGGAGTTCGAGGCCAGCCTGGTCTACAGAGTGAGTTTCAGGACAAGCAGGGCTACAAGAGCAGCCCTGATAGGAGACAAAACAACAAAACCAAAATACTTTTCTCTGTCAAATCTTAGGCCTGTGACTTGGGGAAACCCATTTTGTCCCTTTCTTCAGTTTCCTTACCTAATACAAGGAAGCATGGGCCCTCAGTATCTGTAAAATACATATTCATATGAAATATTTGAAAAAGAAGGGAAGGAGGGAAAGCTAGACAAGTGGTTTTCTGCCCAAAGACTTTAGTGATTTCATTGATATTTTAGCTCTGTCTGAAATCTTTGTAGTTTCTAAAAGGTTCTGATGGGATAAAGTGGAAGAATGTGGAAGCAGGAGCTACATGCTTATGTGGCTTTATTTATTATTTAGGATTTATCTTTCCTTATAAGGCTGGTTGCAGATTCTTAGAAACTCCTCATTAGTTATTTTGTAATATTACCCAAGTAAAGTTCACAGTGCACAGTGAAGACTGGGTAGGGATAGTCATTGTAATAACTCATTAAGGAAACAACTGAATAAGCTATTATACCTCTCTGAGCTGCCTTGAAAGACCCCTTCTCAAGGAAAAAAAGGACAAGAAACAGACCCCAAGCAATTAGAAGTCTGTATATACTTATGAAAGAGAACAAATTATGTAAGGAAGGCTGTGTCTTGCTATAAACCCTGCTAAGATACTCATGCAAGACCACACTTTTTTTTCCCTTCGATATTTTAAAAAGATTTTATGTGAATGAGGGTTTTTGCATGGGGGCTGGGAAGCCAGAAGAAGGCACCAGATCTCTTGGAACCAGAGTTACCAAGAGTTGTGGGCCACTTTGTGGGTGCCTGGGAGGGAAAAGTGATCCCCTGCTAGGGCAGCAAGTGCTCTTAAATGGAGCTCTTAAATCTCTCTCTCTCTCAATTCCATTTTCCTTTAAAAAAAATTAAAAATACTATTAGTCCAGCATGGTGGAGCACTCTTTTAATCCAGCATTTGAGAGGCAGAGGTATGTGGATCTCTGAGTTCAAGGCTAGCCTGGTCTACAGAGGGGGTTCCAGAACAGCCAGGGATACAGAGAAATCCTGTTGCAATCCCTCCCATCCCAATCTAAAAAATCAAATTTTCTTGAGAATATTCATTGTATATGGTACTTTTAAAAAAGACTTTTAAAGATTTATTTTTTTATTATATATAAGTACAGTGTAGCTGTCTTCAGACACACCAGAAGAGGACATTAGATCCAACTACAGATGGTTGTGAGCTACCATGTGGTTGCTGGGATTTGAACTCAGGACCTCTGGAAGAGCAGTCACTGCTGAGCCATCTCTCCAGTCCCATATATGGTACTGTTTTATAAGGATTTCTTTCTTTCACTTTTCACATTTTATTTAGTAAACATCGGGTCCCTACTATGTGCAAAATACCAGTGGAGGGGGCCAAGACTGCTGGGCCATAAAAACTGACCTCAAGAAATTATATTCAGGTTGAGAGACAGCTATTAATGAATCAACAGACGAGAATCCTCAGGAAAAGGACAAGGGGATTCCAGTTCCAGGCTGAGTACAGAACATAGTATTCAGGGATAGACCCATTTAAAATGAGTTTATGTATCTGCACGTGCGAGCACATGTCTTTGGACACCAGAGGACAATACCGGGGGTGGTTCTGCTGGCTCCATTCCTTGCTTTGTCACAGGGTTGCTCGTTAACCCAGGACTTGCCAAGGAAGTAAGATGGCTGACCAGTGAGTCCTAGGGAATCTGCCTGTCCCTGTGTCCCCAGTGATGGGGTTATAAGCCTGCGACACCACAGATGGCTTCATAAGGACATTTTCACACAAATATTTATGTTGAATATATTCCTCCAGTCCCCCCCCCATCCCTGCACTGCTTTTTTCCCAGTGCTTGGCGCATCCTGGCAGTGCACCATTTTTTCCCCCCAACCAGGTATCTTTTGGTTTAAGAGAGACATAAGAAGTGGGAGGATCTGAGATGTGAGCATGGCACACACAAATGGTTATTTTTACTTTCCACCATTTCCTTTCAGTTTACTATCATGCATGTGCAATATATCTTTTAACAACCAAGATCAAAAGACAAAACATCTCGGGAGGCAGGCAGGCAGATCTCTGTGTGTTCGAGGCTAGCCTGGTCTACTCACTCTGTACAGCCAGGGATACACGGAGAGATTCTGTCTTGAAAAACCAAAACCCAACCATAACAAAGAAAATTCGGATGGTGTGGCTCAGGAGTTCCAGGGCAGACAGGGCTACACAGAGAAACCAACCTTGTGTTCAAAAAATAAAAACAAAACTCCCAAACAAACCAAATCTCAAATCAATCAAACAAGTTTATCCAACTCCAAATCAATTCTTTCATTCCACAAACATCTAACCTTTCTCCTGGAGTGAGAACCTGCTATGGCCTTTTGCTTTAAGGGCAGGATGAAGACCTTGCAGTGAAAAAACATTCTAGGAAAAAAACCCGATATTTTACTTGTAGGTAAACTGGAGGCTTTAGGTTGGTTTCCCCCCCATGCTCCCCCTCCCCCTTCACCCCCCCCCCCCTACCCCGCCAATAAGCAGGACTACCAAGAAACAGGTGAGAAGACCATTAAAAAGCTAAAGGTGGACACGCGCTGCATGCCGGGATTTGTAGTCCGGCACGGGCGAGAAGCGCCTGCGTGGAGCGACGCGGCGCTTTTTCGGCGCACGCGCGCGGCGACGGCGCCAGGTTCCGCGTCTCCAGCTTCCGGCGCGCGGTCCTTGCGGAGGGAGGCATGGCGGCGCCCACCGCGGTCCTGGGGCCCTCGGCCCTTGGCCAGAGCGGCCCCGGCTCGATGGCGCCCTGGTGCTCCGTGAGTAGTGGCCCGTCGCGTTACGTGCTCGGGATGCAGGAGCTGTTCCGAGGTCACAGTAAGACCCGCGAGTTCCCGGCGCACAGTGCCAAGGTGCACTCGGTGGCCTGGAGCTGCGATGGTCGTCGGTTGGCGTCGGGGTCCTTCGACAAGACTGCCAGTGTGTTCTTGCTGGAGAAGGACCGACTGGTGAGTTTGTGTGGCACGGGCCTGGCCGGAAGAGGGCTGTGTGTGGAGGGAGAGAAGGCAGGGTGGGTTAGAGAATGGAGGGAGAAGGGCACAGCATGTCGTTGGCGGTGATGAGGAAAGGGTTTGAGGGGCTGGAAGAGTTGGGGTGAGGCCGCCTGCCGGTGAGCAGTGGCAGTAAAGAGGTGTGGCGGGCCAGGGGAGGTTGGAGTTAGGTGGCCGAGAGTGGTGAGGGTCTACAAGAGCCCTGGGTAGGAATCCTCGGTGAGGAATGGCTAGGGACTGATTGGGTGGTTGGTAGAGTCCCTAGGGTGGAGAGGAGGGTTTTATTTGAAAATGACAGTGCATCTTTTGGGAGTGGACAGGTGGGTTGGGTGGTGGTGTTAAAAAGCTCAGGGAGGTCCATGGGAGTTGAAGTTTCGGGAAAAGGGCCGGATTTTTTTTTTTTTTCCTGAATTATCCAGATCTTTGCTGGTTTCAAGATACCACTGTTTGGATAAAAGTGGCATCTGGATTCTGTTCTTCTAAGGTCAAAGAAAACAACTACCGGGGACATGGGGATAGCGTGGATCAGCTTTGCTGGCATCCAAGCAACCCTGACCTCTTTGTCACCGCATCTGGGGATAAGACCATTCGCATCTGGGATGTGAGGACTACAAAATGCATCGCCACTGTGAACACGAAAGGTAGTGTGGTCTTCAGCAACCATTCACTGTGTTCTTTGTAGCTGGCGCTCTACCTTGTAGGTTATCAGGATGGGATGCATATGTCTTCCAGGAGAAGACAAGGACAGAATTTGAGCACTTTTCTGACAGGTCATAGACATATAGGTGAGCAGTTGGAGCCATACAAAGAGTAGTGTGTGCAGAGGCATGGAGAATTTGGGAGATTCTGGCAGGTTACAATGGCTGAGAAATCCTGGGTGATCTGGAATTAAATGTAATTGCATTACATTTAAAGTCTGTGTTCAGAGAAGCAGTGTGGTAGTTTGTGTAAGCTTGGCCCAGGGACTGGCACTATTAGGAGGTGTGGCTTTATTGGAGGAAGTGTGTCACTGTGGGCATGGGCTTTGAGACCCTCATCCTAACTGCCTGGAAGCCAGTCTTACGTCTGCCTTTGATTAAGATGTAGAACTCTGTTCCTCCAGCCCCACATCTGCCTGAATGCTGCCCATGCTCCTGCCTTGATGATAATGGATTGAATCTCTGAACCTGTAAGCCAGCTCCAATTAAATTTTGTCCTTATAAGAGTTGCCTTGGTCATGGTGTCTGTTCACAGCAGTAAAACCTAAATTAAGACAGGCAGTTCTGTTGATTTTAGATTTTGTGTGTGTGTGTGTGTGTACTCGTGTGTGCACCACATGTGTATAGGTGCCAGAAGAGGGTGTCTTATCCTCCATAAATGTATTTATAGGTTACTATGAATTGTGGGTGTTGGGAATTGAACTTGGGTCTCCTGGGGGGGAAAAAAACAAGTGCTCTTAATCACTGAGCCATCTCTCTAGTACCATGGGGGGGACGGGGGTTTGAGGGGGAGACAGGGTTTCTTTGTGTAGCCCTGGCTATCCTAGAACTCACTCTGTAGACCAGGCTAGACTCCTGAACTCAGAGATCCACCTGCCTCCGCCTCCCAAGTGCTAGGTTTAAAGGCACCACCAAGCTCTCACAACAGAATTCTTGATATACTTTTTGATAGATTTTAAACTGCACTGTAGACAGTAAAATGTTAAAAAAAAATTGATGCTTTGATTTAATGGAGTTGAAAAGTTTAACTTCTGTGCTCATTGTGGACACGCCAGCCTTTGAGACTGGTGCCAGGGGTGGAATGGGGTGGTGCTTTTGACAAATGTTTAGACTTACGGTTGCCCTCTTGGTCAACAGAAGCTTCTTTTCATTGACTTGGTGACGAATTAGTGCTGAAAGCAGCTCTGATCTTCTTTCCAGGAGAACAGAATAAGCTCTGGAGGCTGAAGGGCACAGGTGAGCTTGCTGACGGATTGTATCTGGGTTCCCAGGGGAGAACATTAACATCTGCTGGAGTCCTGATGGGCAGACCATCGCAGTGGGCAACAAGGACGATGTTGTGACCTTCATTGATGCCAAGACGCACCGCTCCAAGGCGGAGGAGCAGTTCAAGTTTGAGGTCAATGAGATTTCGTGGAACAACGACAACAATATGTTCTTCCTGACCAACGGCAACGGCTGTATCAACATCCTCAGGTGAGGTTCCGGCCGGGGGGTTGTCAGACCTCTGCGTTGGCTGCCCTGTCAAGGTTAGAGATGATTTAGCTGTCAGCCTGAGCTGAGGCTTGTGCAGATTCAGTTATCAGCCAGCCAGCCCGGGAACTTGATGCACCTTAAATCGTGGCTAATTCATTCTCTTAAAGTTTCAGCATAAATATAATTTCCTTCTAGCAAAGTCACTTCATCCTATCCTCTCCAATATTCGAGGGCTTTAGTGTATCTTATGTCCTTCTTATTTCTTCGTATGTATGTGTGTATGTATGTATGTATGTTCTTTGGTGGTTTGCCTGCATGTATGTCTGTGTGAGGGTGTCAGGTCCCCTGGAACTAGAATTATAGATAGTTGGGAACTGCCATGTGGTTGCTGGGAACTGGACCTGGGTCCTCTGGAAGAACAACCAGTGCTCTTAACTGCCGAGTCATCTCTCCAGCCCCAGGAAGCATTTCTTTAATGCTCTATTATAATGTCCACTTTATTTCTCTCATTTCACTAGCAATTTCATGGCGGAGAGGACTGTGTTTGTATTGTTTTCCATTGATTTACTAATACCTAACTTAGTGCTGGTCTTAATAGTGGGATATCAGTAAGTATTCAGTATAAGTAAGTGGAAATGTGAAATCAAGATTCAGGGCGTTGAGGCTGTGCTCATTGCAGTGCCAGTGAGTAGTGCAAGACAGTTGGCCATAGTTTCTTGGGTGGAGAGGATGAAGATTGCTGTGAATCCCGGAGCTTTTAATTTTGCAAAGCCTACTTTTAATGATGGCTCTTGTACCGGCTGGTTTTGTGTCAACTTGGCACAAGCTGGAGTTATCACAAAGGAGCCTCCCTTGAGGAAATGCCTCTAAGAGATCCAACTGTAAGGCATTTTCTCAACTAGTGATCAAGGGAGAAGGGCCCTGCCCATTGTGGGTGGTGCCATCCCTGGGCTGATAGACCTGGGTTCTATAAGAAAGCAGGCTGAGCAAGCCAGGGGAGCAAGCTAGTAAGTAACATCCCTCCATGGCCTCTGCATCAGTTCCTGCTTCCTGACTTGCTTGAGTTCTAGACTTCCTTTGGTGATAAACAGCATGTGGAAGTGTAATAAACCCTTTCCTCCCTAACTTGCTTCTTGGTCATAATGTTTTGTGCAGGACTAGAAACCCTGACTAAGACAGCTCTTAAATGATTTAACCTCCCTTCCAACTCACTATTTACCAGAGGTAGTGGGAAAAAGGGATAGAGGGGCAGTAGACCTGTTTAGAGATTGTTCTTTGGAGCAACTCCTATCTGAGTTGTCAGGAAGTCAGCAGTTCAGTTCACAGGTCAGCAGCGGCAGTTCGATCTACTAAGAACTACTTCATGAATATATTCTAGCTTGGTAGAGTCAGGAGAGCAGCATGAGTCAGCAGTGGTGGCACGGCCTAGCAGAGACCCATAGGCCAGCTGAATGGCAAGAGTCAGCAGGAGGAACTGGAGCAAGTAGGGACACACTGGAGTTCTCTTTCAACAAAATGGAGGTCAGCGAAGATGTGAGAAGCATAGAGCTAGCTCTACAGACGCTTTGTTTCTTCCTTTAGGGATGTTTTTGTTACTGTTTTTTCATTGGTATCTTAGTGCCCTGTCCCTCTTCTGCACATTGACGGCTGTGTGTCTTGTTTCTCAGCTACCCAGAACTGAAGCCTGTGCAGTCCATCAATGCCCACCCTTCTAACTGCATCTGTATCAAGTTTGACCCCATGGGGAAATACTTTGCCACAGGAAGTGCAGATGCCTTGGTCAGCCTTTGGGATGTTGACGAGTTGGTGTGTGTGCGGTGCTTTTCCAGGTATGTAGCTGACAGGCTTTTCCTGTGGGAAATCAACCTTTCCTCCCTTTTTTTGGGATAACTGATGTTTTGGGGTAACTGTGTTTCTTTCCATCCTGTCATAGACTTGATTGGCCTGTGAGGACCCTCAGTTTTAGCCATGATGGGAAAATGCTGGCATCAGCCTCAGAGGATCATTTCATTGATATAGCTGAAGTGGAGACAGGTATTTGAATTTGAATCCTTCGTGTTTGATACCTGGCCTCAGGCCTTTTCAGCTCTGTGCACTGCTGCTTCACCAGTGCAGATGGGTTTGTTCTGTGGAGACTGTTGTTGAGACCATCAGTTTCATGTAGTTATGGGACGGAAGGACAGGAGCAGAGTGCCAGGTCTGAAGAGAAGTGCCAGCAGAAACACTGCGTTTCCTTATTTCTTCCGTTCTTGAAAACACGTTCTTATCGAAGATGGGTTTTTTTTTGTTTGTTTTGTTTTTTTTAGACAGGGTCTCACTTTGTAGCCACTCTGAGTGGCTGGAACTCAGATGTAGATGAGACTGTCTTTGAATTTGCAGAGAGCATCTGTCCCTGCTTTCCGAGCGCTGGGATTAAAGCAGGCCGTCATGCCTAGCTAGACACAGAACAGGCACTCATGCGTACTACTCCTAAACCCACTGCCCCCTTTCTGACAGCTGTCGGTTTTCTGTATTCCTTGGTCTTGCTTCTGTGAAGTTGTTTGTGAATATGTGATTTTATGTATATGTAAAATTTGGATACCCAAATGAGAGCAAACATGGAGTATTACTTTAAATACTTCATATATATAACAAAAATGTATTTATGTATATACATGAGTACATTTTAGTAGTATACAATATAATTTGTGGACCATATAGTTGACCTGTTAGATATATACCATTCTGCATATCCGGCATCTTTATATTGGTACCATACTTTAAGTCTTATAAAAATAAAAACAAAACAAACCCAAAAACATTTATTTATTTGCTGTTTGTGGCTGTTTTGCATGTATGTATATCTGTGCATTACAGTGTGCCTTTTGCTCAGGGAGGCCAGAAGAGGGAGTTGGATGCCTAGGTGCTGGATCCCATTGGGTTGGAGTTAACAGATAGCTGTGAGCTGCCATGTAGGTGCTGGGATTTGAACCTGGATCCTTTAGAAGAACAGCCAGTGCTCATAGTTGTTAAATCATCTCTCCAGCTCCCACATTATAAGTCTTAACTCTTAGAGAGAAAATTTGGAGCAGACCTAAAAGAAATCGTATAATTTAAACACATTTGGGAAAAAAAATTATTTGCAAGGCTTTGTGGCTTTGGAGACAAACTGCCTTCATTTTCCTAAGGTACCACGCCCTCTCATTTAAGAAGCATCTCTGCCTCACAGGCCTGCCACTGGCATGCAGTAAAGTTCAGGCTGTCTGAGGTGCTTACCAAACCGTAGCTGGTAGTTGTTTTTCCTGGGAACATAGAGTAGAGGCCTGCCTGTCACCTGCTTGTGTGTGACATCTCTGTACTCCAGCTACTTGATGAATGTGCTACTTAATAACATTCTTTCTGTTCCTTTCTATAGGAGACAAGCTATGGGAGGTGCAATGTGAGTCCCCAACTTTCACCGTGGCTTGGCACCCTAAGAGGCCTCTGCTGGCTTTTGCCTGTGATGACAAAGATGGCAAATATGACAGTAGTCGGGAGGCTGGAACTGTGAAGCTATTTGGGCTTCCCAATGACTCCTGAGAGGACCTGACAGGGAGAGGAGGCTGGGTGCAAACCTTTTGTATAGTTTATGTTATCTTTTGGATGTTGTGGGCACCCTAAATGCTTATCAATGTCATAAGTTAAAAGAAAAACCAAAACCAAAATTGGTCAGGCTGTGCATACGTTAACCCTCTGTGGTACTGGAGAATTGAACTATCCTTACTTGTAAGCAAGTGCTCTACCACTTAGCTCCATCCCCAGCCCCCACTTCCTGGATTTTGTTTTGATGTATTTTGTTTTAGGCAGCTAGCTAATAAGGACTTTGTAAGTATGGGTCACGAACTGTTGTTTTAGGGTTCTCTATATATGGGACTTTTATCAGAGTGGTGTAGTCTGGATAGTCATTCCAACAGCTGTCTCTTGATAGAAAGGCCAAGGGGGCAGTAGTTGTTGAGACTTAGCCTGGAAGTCCCAGCAGTGCTAAGCTGGTGCTGGAGTCCTGAGGAATTCCAGGAGAACGGCTGATCTTTGGTCTGTTGGAACCCTGAAGAAATAGGCGTCCCACCCCAAAGGATCAAGAGAAGTCTTTCACAGCTGTGCCCTGCTGGGTGGGTTTCAGTGGTTTCCAGATGCTGCCAAGTTGACAACTACAATTACTCACCACATGACTAGCCTAGCATGCCCTCTGGGAGTGCCCTGTGTTCTGGGTTTTAATATGGCAGTTTGTTGGCCATCTTGCTTAGACAGTGCCTGGGCGGGTAGCATAGGGATGGGATTTTTAAAAACAATTTTGAGACCTGAGCATTCAATAAAACTGGCTTTCATTATGAGGTGTTTGAGTTACTGTTAATATTTTTATTCCAGGAAGACACTCCAGTTTTAAATTCTGTTTTGGTTTTAAGTCTGAGAGTTTATGATCTTGTCTAACATTCTAACCAAGATTCCTGAACGGCAGAGCTGGGCTGCTGCGGTGTTTTAAAGTCTGTTTACATGAGTGTGTGCACACCTGGCCTCGTTCTACCTGGTTTTATATAGAACGAATGCAGGCAAACAAATACTGTAAAACAAATACAAAATCAGACTGAGATAAATTAGAAAGTCAAGGCTGAGGAAATGTAACTGGTGTTTGAGGAGTGAGTCCAGATATGGGTGATCCGACTAACGTGAGTGAACTTCCATAGCAAACTGAAGATGGAGGAAAGTCAGTTTGCTGTCTGCTTTGACACAAGTTCTCAGTGTGTTGCGCAGCCTGGGACTTGTTATGTAACCCAAGTTGGCCTGAACTCACTGTCCTCCTGCCTTAGCCCTGAATGCTGCCATTACAGGCAGCTGTCACCTTTGTTGCTGGAATCTTTCTGGAAGAAACACTCTGACACCAGTGGGTGGAAGAGGGGTCACTGGTGGATAAACCAGGATGGCTGAAAGGCCTCAGGCCCAAGTCCTGTCTGCATTCCCAACTTATACTTTAGGAACCACAAGGTGGCTTGAAGAAGCAACTGAGATTTCACAGAAGCATCTCCGCAGGTTGTTAAGGGCAACGGTGAGGAGCAATGGAGCTCCTTCTCCAGGTCGTTCTGTTCCAGGCAGCAAGTGAAGTCATTCTTGGCAAATAGGTCAAGCAGTACTTTTAAGTACATCACTAAGTAAGTCAATAAATGAGCATCGAATAATTGGTCTTTTCTACCTTCTACTTCACTGTGCCTTGCTGCTTAAGGGAAACGCTCTGCAGGGCTGGTGAGATGCTCAGTGGGCAGAGGCATCTGAGTCCTAACCTGACAACCTGTGTTCAGTTCCCAGGATCCACGTGGTGGGGGGAGCGCATCAGCTCTCTACAGTGCTGGCCTCTGGCCTCTGCTGTTCTCAGGGAGAAATTAGACACTGCCAAGCAATGTTGACTGTTTTATGTGCGCATAGTGAGTCTTTAAATTTTTAAAAGCTTTTGCTGCTTTGAGGCAGGGTCTTGCAGTGTGGAGGGCATTTTTGACTCTACGGTCTTGGGGATTATGGGTAGTACTGCTAGTCATCATGTGATCAAGTTAAGATCCAGGTTTTCCGGAAAGCCTAGATGAGCCCTAACTTTGTGTCTGCAGATCACCATTTGATGTGTTTCACAGGAAGGAAGCCTTGGGTTCCTGGTGAGTGAGGTGATCTGTTGATCTCAGTCTTGGGCTTTCTAACATCCAGGAAGGTCATGGACCTTCCTTGCTACCTGTTTAAGTTCCTGTCTCCACAGCACACTTGCACACATTGTTCTTGTTTTCTAATTCCTGTGGCCACTATTGTACCTCTTTGTTCCCCCAGTGTTGGAGGAGGACTGGTTTCAAACTCAGTTGATTGCGTCCTCATCTGTGTGGTAAGAGGAAGGTGCATACTGCTTATCTAGAGATCTGTCACCTGGTGGAGGTCTACAGCTATACTTGAGTCCCCTGGGGAAGGGCTCCCCTTAGTGGCAGTCTTTGCACAGTGCTCCCTCTCTCCCCTCCTTTCCTCCCTCCCTATGCCCCTCCCTGTGAGCAGGGAGAGTCCATACAGAATTTCAGCTCAGCCAGAACTACAATACCAAGACCCTATCTCAGGGAGGTGGGGGTGAGGTGGGGACACTGCTGTGGCAGCTCTGGTTCTGTGATGGCATGAGATGCCACATGGTAAGCTTGCATGAGGTGTGTGTGAGGAGGCTTTGTCCAGCCTTTTTAACCTATGCAAGGCAAGGCTTGAAGACAGGGCAGTGGCAGAGTGGATTAGTAGGCAGGGCAGCGAGTCCTGGGCATATGCTGGTTTCCAAGGGCAAAGAAGTAGAAGAAAGGAATATTTTGAGGCCAGTGTTACTCACAGAAGATGGTTGTGGCATCTTGTGGGACGTTCGGGGGTAGAGACAGGCGAGTCAAACCCTGAAAGGCCAGTGTGTGCCCATGTGTATAATGTGATGTGTGGGTGGCCTTAGTCTAGAGAGTGGGAGGGAGGGCCTGGAGAGAGGGCTCAGCAGCTAAGAGCACTTGCTGCTCATGCAGAGGACACAGAGTCTGTTCCAAGCATCCACATGGTGGCTCCCAACTATCTGTACCTCCGTTGCAGGAAGATCACTATCTCTGGCTTCCACAGACACTGCATGCATGTGGTGTACATACATAAATGCAGACAAAACAGTCACATACATAAAAACAAAACAAGTCATAGGCATGTCCTTGAGCCATTAACACTGAAGCGTAGACCATCCCTGAAGGCTTCATCATAGAGAAAACCATGGAAGATCCTTACAAAGCTGAAAGGTCAGCCCTGAGAGTAGGAAGCAGAGACACCACCTACTGGAGCGCACTGCAGACTCGGTACCTAAGCGCAGGTGAGCTGTTGCTTTTTCTCCTGAGACTGGCATGGTCCAGGTGACACTCCAACTCTGAACCTGCCACAGTGATGCACCAGACCCACTCTGATCAGTAAGGAGTAAAGTGTCAAACAGCACCTGCCTGGCACAGGAATTGTGCTTACTAAATCCCTTCCCTGGAGAGGTAGGACAACTCCCGAGGGAGAGCACAGGGACTGCAGACCTGTCACTTGTCCCTCTCCCTCAGCTGATAGTCCTCCCACTCCCCACCCCACAGATGAATGAGCCACACTCATCACTGCAGGGGGAGAAGCTATGGAGAAGGTTTAGCCACCATATCTGGGCACAGCAGGTGGCAAGGAGGAGAATTAGAGGTAGGTTTTGCTCACAGCCTGTTTGGATCTGTGATGGGTTTGTGTGTGATGAACAAGGAGAGTGTAACTCAGAACTGCATGCTAGTGGGTAGTAAGAGGAGAAGGGCAAAGCTCCAGGTAGGAGGAGGAGGAAAGGGAGGAGGGGGATGAAGAGGAGGCTGTTTCCATGCAAGTCTTGTACTGTATGTTCCCGTGTGGAGCAGAGACCACATGAGGAAGAAGGCAGTAGCTGGCAGCCATGCTCTGGGCCCATCACCCGAGCAAAGGGGAGATGCACATTGGTCTACATAGGCTTTTATAAAGTTGGGGTGAGGCAAGGTTTGCAAATGAACATTTAATGCATCTCAGTATCTCCTCCCACAGCTTTAACACTGTGTTATTTACCTTTTATAGCTGTGATAAATACCATGACCAAAAGCAACTTTGGGGAGCTTTTTATTTTGGTTGATGGTTCCACAGGGTGAGTCCGTAATGACTGAGGGAAGAATGGCTGGCAGTGCAGACAACTAACCCACCCCATATTTAAGGACAATGCAAAGCAGAGGGAGGGCAGGCTGGACATGGGCTATAAACCTGCCAACTCAAAACCCATTCTTAATGATGTACTTCCTCTAGCAAGGCTGCACCTCCTAAAATGTTCCATTACTTCCCCAAGCAGCACCACCCAGTGGGGACCGAGTTTTCAAATACAGGAGCCTAGGGGGGACATTTTCATTAAATCCATAGTATACTGTTGCCATAAAAAAAGGTTCTGTTGTTACCAGTCCCGAGGTCTCCGAGGGAGCTGCTCCTTTGTGGAGCCAGGCACCCGGTCCCATATGGTTCTCTAGGTGGTTAGTTACCAAGCCTGGCACCCATGCATCTTGTTCCACGGGTCCTGCGTGCCATCATCTCACACAGGCAACAGAGCTGGGACTGCACACTCCAGCTGCCTCTCAGCCATTGCTGTCACATGCTGTCCTCCACAGCCCGGTAAAATCATGACTCAACAATAACTTATCAAACAGATTTATATATCAAATTCTCAGTCCACAATACATCCAAACAATAAATTCACTGCCAATTAATAAAGATAAAAACTGCCCACCTAGACAAGATAAAACCAACCTAGTTCACCTTGATCTGAGCCATCCTCCTGCCGCCTCCATCTTGAATCTCCCGCTTCTCTTCTGCCTTAACCAAAAAAACCTTGTCCCCGCCCCACTCTCTACTGTCCAATCGTGTATCACCTTGACATCGACCTACAGTATACTGAAAACTTTAATTAGTAATTAAGATTTACCTTTGGTCTTTTTATGTTTGAAATTATTGCCAAATGGAGGTATAATGCTTGACTTTTATATTTTTGGGATGTTGGGTCTTCAATCCAGGACCTCACGCATGGTAGGGAAGTGCTCTGCAACTGGGCCATACCCCCATTCCCAAGCTGTGAATTTAAAGACATCTAACAACCTCATCTTTTATACATTAGGGAAAGAGGACTGAGTGCTATGTGTCAGTCAAAGAACAGTACCATAGTCACAGAGCCACCTGAGTATACTCAGTCACCTCACTCAGAGGCCACCGTGAAGGAATGGCAAGCTCACGCTGTCCCTAACTCCACTGTTCATGAATGACACTGTTCAGGGAGTGGGGGCAGATGGAGCAAAGAGCCAGAACACCCAGCGATGCCTTTGAGCACAGGCAATTAGAGCATGGTCTCAGCCGTAGCAGAATGTGGATCAGAGCCAACCTGAAAGCTTTTCTCCTGGATAGAGATGTCACTGTGAAGTTTCATGTCGATGGTGACGAGGACCAAGATTCTGTTGGGAGCAGTTCTTTACTGAACGTGTATGATAGACCATATCTCCAGACCTGAACATTCTCACCATCGTTGTTGGGTTAACTGGAAAGCATCTGAGGTCATCTCAGAGCATCTCTCTGCTGGACTTGTACAGGGGAAAAGCGGATGAACCCTCTGCTGTACCCATTCGGCAGGAACGTTAGGACTGTGTCCCGAATCCGGGGTCAATGCATTGGTTTGAAGCCCATGTTCCTTCCACTGGGTTACAACCTTGCCTTGGACCACAAATCTAGCTTCAGGTAGAGGACACCTAACAGGCGTACGGATGTAAAACCTCAGGAACTATAGGGGCTTTGCTGTCCACATTGGGATTCATGTGGCTGTAGGTGGGACAGGTGCCAATGTGCTTGTTCACTGTGTATTCAGAGAAAAGTGAGCAGGAGGCAACTGACAGGCGAAGGCAGGGGAGTCCCTTCAGCCTCGATACCTATCCTGTGGAGCACCTGAGCAAGGTGCAGAGCCCTCAGGTGCACAGACCCATTGTCACAGACCCAGGAGCACCCAGGTTCATGTAGACATGGTTACGGTTCAGTGTGGGAGTCGTGAAGGTTGACCCTGGTTGACGACATTTGGAACCCACTAGAACCCAAGCAGCTGGGTACACCTGTGGGGGATTTGGCAGTTGGATCATTTGATCTGGGAAGAGCCACACTTAACATGGGCCACACATTCTGTTTGCAGCCACACATAAGAGGTCATGGAAGAAGCAAACTTTTGCTTTTTGCCTGCTTGTTCTTATTCTCTTTGTCCATCTGTCCTGCTGCTGAAGCATCCCTTTGGTGCTTTCAGAACCTACTTCTTTGTGATTCCCAGACTAGACTGAAGAAAGTATCTCTTTAGGAATTCCTCATGACTCCAGCACCAGATTAGCACTGCAGAAACACCCAGTCTCGTGGACCAAGCAACTAACTACCCTGTTCTTGGCCTTTGTATCAGAATACAGCCATTGTTGAACCATTTGGACCATGCCCTGTTAGTCTAAGAAATCCTCTTTTATTATAGATGTTCCTTCTATCGGCTCCACTCTTTAGAGAACTCTGACTAATACAGTGGTTTCATCAAAGAACAGTCAGGATCTGGGGGTGATGTCTCATTTTGTAAAAGAGAGAAATGATCTTATTTGATCTCAGAAGCTAGGAAAAAGCTAGATGTAGAAGCTATCTATGGTAAGATAGAGATAGGAGCATTGACTTGAAGCTCCCTGGCCAACATACAGAACAGTATCCCAAACAACAGGAGAGTGTATGTCAAAACAAGCTGCAAGTCAGTTGCATAGTAGGGTATGCCTTTAACTCCAAAACTTGGGAGGCAGAGGCAGGCAGATCTCTGTGAGTTCTAGTCTTCATAGTGAGATCTAGAACAGCCAGAGGTACATAGTGAGACCCTGTCTTGAAAAAACAAAACCAAGAAAAACAGTAAACAAACAAACAAACAAGGTGGAAGAAGGAAAGAACAAATTCTGGGCAAGTTCCTAGACCTTCTGTGGGAGTAATGTTTTCATGTACCGGGTAAAGTTTCTCCCTGTGATGTAAATGCTGGATTTCTGAAATGGCAGACGTCTGGTTCCAGGCCAGACTTTGGTATTGTTAAGCCACACCTGTCTCAATATTTTGTGAACATTCCCTCTTTCAGCTTCTGTTTGGCTTATTAAAAAGCTGATGGCCTATAGCAAAGGCAGGGAGTAGCAGGTGGAACTTTCAGGGGGAGAGATGATGCTGGGAAAGAGTCAGGCACAGGGAGATGTACCACCCAGACTCAGAGGAAGTCAGATGTATGAAACTGAGGAGAGGTAACTAACCAGCCATGTGGCAGACTTAGATTAGTATAAATGGGTTGGTATAAGTTAAAAGCTAATTGGAGAGTGACCCTAGCTTAATTAAGTCCATAAACATTGGACATGAATAAGTTGCTGTGTCATTATTTGGGAGCTGGGGAGGGCTTAGAAAAAGCCTAGATGATTACAGCCTTCTCATGGGTGCCCTTACTTAAGCACATAAGCCATAGAGACAAACCTTTAGAAGAGGAACCCTGGTTAGATCTCTTGTGCTCAGGACATTAAACTGGCCTCTCAGTGCACGGCCCCTGGCTCTCAGGCTGTGCTCTTGGACAGTTAGAGCCCCATTCAGCAGCTTGGCCTTTGGTCCTCTCAGATTTCAGCTGGCTTCCCCTCGTCCAGTGTTTCAGCTCCACAGATCCACTGGAAGCCGGTTTTATTCGTCGTCAGTGTTGAGATTCATATGGTTCTGTGTGGGGAAGGTGCCCTGGTGAAACCAGAGTACAGTACTTGTCACTGCGCCGGGATGCTCATCTGTTGGCTTATTTTGTGATTGTCTCGCTAATCTGCCACATGTGCTGGGGACCTTGTCTGACACAATCATTGATCTACCTCCTAATCATGGTCTAATCATGGGCCCAATACTACCGGGTAAGTGTTCAGTAAGTACTGAGTACAGAGATGTATGGGAAAGGGCTCGCCATCTTGAATAGGGTGACAAATAAGTTTAGAGAGCCCAGCTAAACATGAGAACTGTCTGGTGTTCAGACCCTGCCTCAGATCTTACCCAGCTCCCCGGGAGTTCTAACAGTAACTCCATTGGGGACTCTCCCTTCAACCTGTTGGTTTTCTCAGTACAGACAAGGAGGCATGCCTGTACTTGGAGGAAGACTTCCTTGAGGAGGCATCACGGTGTGTGCTAGGTGAGAGAGGTTTCAGTCAGAGACCTGACTTGGTCAGGAGTAGGGACAAAGGCTCAGATAGGGGAGACATGAGAAGGACATTTCCTTACAGCCCCTGCATTGAGGATGGCGCTCACTACCCAAGCTCCCGCACATTTCTACTTTGCCTGCCATGGTCTAACCCACAGCTTCTTCAACTCTGGAGACCCTGCATGTGGTTGCGCAGTCGAACTGGTGCTATCGCTAAGAATTTGGTTACGCGAGTTTTGGAGCAGGAAGAGTCGGGTGGGGGAGAGGACACCTACAGACCCACAGCAGTTGGCGCCATGGGTGAGACTTGTGCAAGGTCAAGCCAGAGAGAATTCTAACATGGGGGACAGGGTAGGGGTGGTCATCAGATCCGAGCCCTAGAGCTGAGGATGCGTGAGCAACTGTGGGGATAGTCAGTTTCCTTCAGCCACGTGGTCTCTGGGAGGACCATGCTCCAGTTGATGGCCCTATACCCATACTCACACTAGCAGTGCTGGTGGATTCTGGGTAAACTGTAAAGGGAAACAATACACTTGAAGTTGGGCAAGGAGGTGGAGTCAAAGCACATCCAATACACATGCAAAACGCTCAATCACCCCACCCCCCAAAAACAAACAAACAAAAAAACCCCCACACTTGGTCATAATATAAGGTTTCAGAGTCCACCATGAGCAAAAGTGAAGTCGAAATCAAGTTCACAGTCTGAGGAGTACTGAGTGTCCACTGCAGCCCTGGTTCCGAACACTGTACCCTCTGTGCTGTGTGCCGCCGTGGTCCTCAGTGCTGACGACTGGTCGCAGATCCTCAGCTCAGGGTTGAGACTTCTGCCCATCATGAGCTGCGGTGTTTTTACGGCACATGCTAAGTTTTATGCTCTTACACAGAATGGTCTGATTATGGAAAAACAAAGGCTTCAATGTTTCTCAGTGTCTTAGCAGGTAAGGACCAGATTAGTCTGTCTTTGGGTCATTTTGAGTTAGGATATTTGATTTTAAAGATTGCTTTTGAATTGTTGAGTTTCACTTTAAAAAATCGTTACATGAATGTTGACTTTGAATTAGAACAGTTTGCAACAACTTCTGGAGGGGTCTAAATACACTTCTGTCATATTGTACTGTGTATGTGAAATAGTGTTCTCATTACTGACCATTTTAAATCAAAATACTTACGGACTCTGAAAGACATGGAAAATATCCCACACTTTCAAATATCCTATTAATATTTTATGCTTTATACAAAAGCCAGACACAGTGCTATGGTATGAAAATTTGCTTTAGTTTTTAATAAGTGATAACGTGTATACCAAATAATTTAAAAATGAATTTTCTAGCTGGGTGTCATGGGTCATAGCTTTATGTCATGGGTCATACCTCCCAGTCAGTGTTTGGGAGGTAGAGACGGGCAGATCTCTGTGTGTTCAAGACCAGTTAGAGCTACATAATAAAATGTAAACAAGATCTCTAAATACCAAAATTTATGTTTTATTTGTAGCAAGTGCTTGATTTGTATTCCTATTTTTAAAAAGACTTATTTATTTATACTGTGGCTATCTTCAGACACACCAGAAGAGGGCATCAGATGTGGTTGCTGGGAATCGAACTCAGGACCTCTGGAAGAGTATAGTTAGTGCTCTTAACCACTGATCCATTTCTCTAGCCCTGATTTGTATTCCTGTTTTACGTACTTACATGCCCTTGGTTGTGTAAGAATTTTCTGGCCAAAAGAGATCATAAGACATATAAGAGGCCCGGGTCTCATCCTTCCTGATCCTGGGCCTCCCGTTCCTCTTCAGACTTTGGGCTCTCCCTATGTGGGATCAGGAGGTCCAGAATGAAATGTCTGCACTGGGACCCTTTGATGAAATAAATCAGAGCCTATCGATACTGGCAAGCCTATGTTTATTGGCATCTCAGCATCCACAGGTGTGCGACCCTGACTCTGCTTCCAATCAATTTGGCTTTTGAGGGTAGGAAGTGCCTAGACAGCCACGTCGTGTGGCTCAGGCTTTTGGCTGCATGCAGGCGGATCTTTCCAGACTCCAACCTCCCCCAAATAGGGGCATTTCCACAGGTGAGAAGTGTCTTCCTCGCTCTGTGCGCTCAGAGTCTCAGAGAGCCCCGCTGAAGGGAGGAGGGGTGGTGGAGAAGCACTTTGGGGCTGGCTGTGAAGGGGCGGACAGTTGAGCCCTGCGGGGTCAGTTTAAGCAGTTGGACGTTCTACTTTAAGGACCACCTGGGGCAGCCTGGAGCCTTGCAGATCAGAAGGGAGCAGCGTTGGAGGCTGCCGCATGGCATCAGCTCAGAAAAGCCCCAGAATCAGCTTAAACTCCTGCTGTTAGGTCTGGACCCCGCGTTTTTAGCTCTTGTGTTGGCCAGGCATCGCTGTAACAGGATACTGGAACTTAAAAGGAGATGTTTATTTCAGTGGAGGGAGAGGGGGGAAGAGGAAGAGGGGTGGAAAGAAATAGGGAGCAGTAGGTAGAAATATCCTTTTTAAAAGGGATGCCCTAGTGAACCGCTTCCTCTGACTAGGCCCCACCTCCTGAATTTCACCACCGTCTAATCTCTCCATCAAAGCTAGTCAAGCTTCCAAACTTAATGCCTAACACTGTCCAGGAAGACACTGCTGCTGCTGGTGATTTCCTTAGGTACTAGAACACAGGTCTGGCATGTAGACGGATTAGACTGCACGGTAACTGGAGTAACTGGAGTAACTGGAGACTACTCCGCACAGTTCCTGCGAACAGCATCCCGCAGTAGGAGGCTGTTTGTTATCTTATTGGTTCCACTAGGAAGGATATAGCAGAGTCTAGAGAGCAAGGGTCTCAGACTAGCGGCTGAACGAGGGAGAGTTTGCAGAGGTGGTTTTCAGGTTCGAAACTCGGTGATACTCCCTCTGTTAAGTGATACTCCCTCCGTTAAGACCTGTGGACCACTACCCCATATGGCCACTAGAGGGAAGCAGAGACAAAGCTGCGGGCGGAAACTTGCTCCAGGATGCAGTGCAGCTGTCTGTTTTCAACCTTTAAACCCTGTTGTGGAGCTGGACTGTTGTCTCTGCCTTGAACCGCTGGGCACATGCTGATGCTTTTGAAAAAACACTCGAGGGTCCCTCGTGCTCCTGCTTGTCCCGTGCCTGGGGGGTCAGCAGAAATGTGTGTTTTAATTTCTGAAGACAGACAGGACAGAACGTGGGGCCCGCTCCCTGCAGCTCTGCCAGATGCTTGGGGTCCGATCCATCTTGCACCTTTTCTGCTTGCCAGCTCTCTCCTGTATTCTTTGATCTTGTGTGTAGGGTATTAAACTGAGCCTCAGATCCTTAATCCATTTTGAAGGCTGGCCGGGAGCAGCGTATCTATGGGCCCACTAAACATCACTGGCTGGATTTCTTTAGAGAGAGGAGGGAGGTTTTCCTTCCAAGGTCATGGAGTGTGAGGAGGGGGAGAAAGACAATAGAATCACCTTCATAGCCTTCATGCCAAGCCCTGGACATTAATTTATCCCGTAAACATCCGTAAGAAGTAGGTTGGGGAGATAGCCTCAGTGGATAAAATGCTTTTTTTGCCATTCAAACACAAAGACTCCACTCTGATCCCCAGAATACATTTAAAGAAGCCCAGTGTGGTTGTAGTTTTAGCACCCTGGAGGCAGAGATGGGTTGATCCCTGGGTTTACTAACCAGCCAGCCTAGCTAAAATTGCAAATTTGAGAAAAACAAAGTGGAGAGCTCCCAAGGAAACATACAGGGGGTTGATTTCTGTACCACATACCACGAACACATAGCTGTACACACCTTCACACAGAGGGTGTACCCTGCCACAGAGATGTGAGTTCAACATACCCTGAACACACCGTGCCCTGTGAGCTTTACATATTATCTTTCCCAGCTGCCCATGAGGTATTTTAATTCCAAGGAAGGTGCCACTCAAGGGAAGTATATTAGTTAATTTTCTCCTTGCTGGAACCAAATGCCCAGGAGGAAAAAGAAGAGCACAGTTTAGATTTCTTCCAGGTTTATTTTTGGCTCATGGCTTGAGGGTATGGTCTATGGCTGTGCAGACTTGGTGACTGTACCATGTGGCACCTGGTCACAGTTCATCCACAGCAGAGGGAGAGGCCAGCATGTGACCCCAACCCATGGATGGTGCCCCCACGTTAAAGGCACCTCTCACCATCTCAGTTAAACCTGTCTGGAAAAACCCCTCACATAAGCTGAAGAAGAGCTGGCTTCTTGGTGATTCTAAATGCAGTCAGGTTGACAGTTGAGACTGACCATAGGCTACAGGGCTCAACGACGGTCCTATCAGCTATTCCAACCGGGTGTGCCTGATGCCACACCCAAGCCTTCTCCTTTTTAAAGTTTCGGGAATGGTCCATGTCACTTTTGTCCAGGCTCTTTCCAGACTGAGCATATAGACATTAACCACGAGGAAGGAGAAAGCCGAAGCTATAACAAATCACCCCAGAAATCCTAGCTCCCACAGCAGGCCTGCCAGTTAAAAGCACAGGTTCAGTATTGGGCTGCTTGGGTTTGAGTCCTGAGTCACCCACCAGAGACACTCTTCACTCCCCCCTCCCGTGTGTGTGTGTGTGTGTGTGTGTGTGTGTGTTTGTGTAAAGAGGTTTAGTAGAGAAGGGAAGACCCTCCTTTAAAAAAAAAGGGCCAGGACCCCCAAATCCTTTTTGAGGTCATACTATCAATAAGATAAGGATCTTTTATAAGACTCAGACTGATCTCTCTCTCTCTCTCTCTCTCTCCAGATTTGATCTCCATCAGATCTCATTACGGATGGTTGTGAGCCACCATGTGGTTGCTGGGATTTGAACTCAGGACCTCTGGAAGAGCAGTCAGTGCATTTAACCTTGGAGCCATCTCTCCAGTCCCTGTGGGGCATCTTCTTGACCAATGATTTTTTGGGAGGATCCAGTCCACAGTGAGGGGTGCTATCTTTGGGCTGTTGGTTCTGGGTTGTATAAGCAGGCTGAGCAAGCCACAGGGAGCAAACCAGTAAACAGCATTTCTGTCCATGGGGGTCTGCTTCAGTTCATTCAAGTTCCTATTTGAGCTTCTGTTCTGATGCCCCTTCATGATAGACTATAAGCCATGTGCTGAAATAAACTCTTTTCTCTCTAAGTTGCTTTTGGTCATTTTATCATGGCAAAAGAAAGTAACTAAGACATGTGGTCAAGACTGGGGTGAGAGCTCTGGTCTGGTTTCAGGCATGGTGGAGTTCGGATACATGGATAAGAAGAAAGCAAAGGATGGCCAGGCTGGAATGAAGTGTCCCCTTGGACCTACTGTACCTCCATTTTCACAAAGCATCACTGGAACAAGAACCAGTTGGGTCTTTATTCAGCCAGTATGTTGAAGTCGGTCACTGAGGCATAACATTGGATTTTGATTTAGTCCCTGCCCTCAGGTGCCCTGGGTTTCATGGCACAACACCCAGGGGAACAAGTGACAATTATTTGTGACTAGAAGGAATCAAGACAGACTTGAGAAGAAAAGAAAGTCACTGGCTCATGTATGTAGGACATACTGCATTAAGGCTGGACCCCCAGGGTCTCAGCATGCATCCTCAGGGTCTCTGATTTTTCTCTGTTGGTTTTACCCTTTGTCAAGCTACCCCTTGGTGGAGGCACAGGTGGCACATGGCTCCTGGATTCCGTGGTAATAGTTCGGCCATCCCAACAGAAAAGTTGTACATCCTCCACATTCGCTTCCTCTGCTATCATTGGCGTTGAGTCTCATTGGATGCTGTGCTGGCTGGTCTCATGTCAACCTGACACACAAACCAGAGGTCTCTGAAAGGAGGGGACCCTGACTGAGGAAATACCTCTGCTAAGATCTAGCTATAAGGGACTCAGTGATTAAGAGCACTGATTGCTCTTTCAGAGGTCCTGAGTTCAAATCCCAGCAACCACATGGTGGCTCACAACCATCTGTCACAAGATCTGATGCCCTCTTTCGGTGTGCCTGAAAATAAATAAATACATCTTTAAAATAAACAAACAAACAAACAAATCTTAAAAAAAGAGATCTGGCTGTCAGGCATTTTCTTATATAGTGATTGATGTGGCTGGTTCCATCCTTGGGCTGATGGTCCTGGGTTCTGTGAGAAAGAAAGGTTGAGCAAGCCAGGGTAAGCAATCCAGTAAGTAACATCCCTCCATGACCTCTGCATCAGCTCCTGCTTCCTGACCTGCTTGAGTTCCAGTCCTGACTTCCTTTGGTGATAAACAGCATGTGGAAGTATAAGCTAAATAAACCCTTTCCTCCCCAACTTGCCTTTTGGCCATGGGGTTTTGTTGCAGCAATAGAAAGCCTAAGACAGAAGTTGTTGTACAGGCATTCATTTCCCATGGTCAGGGCCAGCCCCACACACCTGAGCTTCAAGGAGCATAGAGTAGGGCAAGAGCAATGTAGCTCACCCAGAGAAAATTCAGATCTGCCACTAGAGGCAGAGGCAGCGAAGGTCTTGGTTTTCTATAGCTGTCCTACTACAACTACCGAAGAACAGAATCTGATGGAGCTCTGTGGACTGATACTCAGTTCTGCCATTAGCAGCTGGGTCACGTCATCTGTCATCCTGAGCCTAGCATCCCAACTGAAAAGTGAAACGATCGATCGAACACATTGTCACCATTAAGACAGTGGTTCCCAACCTTCCCGATGCTGCGACCCTTCAACACAGTTCCTCATATTGTGGTGACCCCAGGCATCAAGTTATCTTTGTCACTACTTCATAATTATAATTTTGCTGCTGTTATCTGGTTTGTAGGGTATCTGATATATGGCCCCTAATGGGGTTGAGAACCACTGCTTTAAGATGATGTGAAAACACATTGCAAAGAGCCAGTCTCCCTGGGGGGCACCATTTTGAATTGTTGTAGGATGAACCTTGACAGGTTTGAATCATTAACCAATCAGATGCTACCCACAGACATGGCTGCCAGGCACCGTGGATGGAACCAGCTACGCTTGGTTCAGACCCTAAACTTGGCCTTTTTAGTGTCATTGTTTTCCTCTCTGAAATGGAGATTATTATTCCTGCCTCACAGTGCCGTTAAGGAAAAAGCCGAGAGGTGAGGTCTATCTAGAAACGCCATGCATGCCCACTAGCTTGTGCTGGGCACATCCCAACTGTAGCTAGTGATAGATGACTTTTTAGCACAGTTTCTACTCCTGACCATGTTGGCAGTGCAGCTAGGCATCTATCAGAACAGACACACTCTCTGGGAACAAAACCTAGCCCTTCTGGATAGAGGATTCAGTTGCCTGTCAGCCATGGTCCTTGGGTGCGAGGATGGTGGTGGTGGGGGCGTTCTGTGTAGACTGAGCCTTCTCTTTTTCCGTGGGCTGGACAGTCTTGTAATCACATGTCACTCCTCAATACCCACAGGCACTGTTATCAGCTTGTCTTTCATTGCCACCACAAGGCTTCCAGCCAGCCAGTCATCTGGAGTGTGCTAATTCTTCTCGGTTGCTGCCAGAGACTGGGGATCAGCACTGTATTAGGACAAGTTGTAAGTAAACATACATGACTCAGTGTGGCCTGACTTCCTACCACGTTGTCTTAGAATTGGACAGCCTCAAACCTAAGACTGATTGGGGAAAGAGAATGTATATGTTATTTAATTCAGACAATTCATTTTTTTCTTCCACAGAGGAAATTGACAATGCTTTGTGGGAAATCTGACCACAGACACCGTTCCCAGAGATCATGTCTTCTGAATCTTTGAAATCCTGATTGTCGCCCGGAGTTTCGATCAGTCGGTCACTCCGCCATCTTCTCATGTAAGCTTAGGTTTTGTTTGTACATTGTAAAAACAGAGTTGGAAGGAGACAATCTCTGTCTTTCAAGTCTCAGGAACTTTCCTTCCTTCCTCCCTTTTCCTCCCTCCTCTGCAGCCCCTTCCCCTCTCCCTCCTCAAAATGCTCCTTTCTTTCTCCATCCACCCACATATCCATCCCCTCATTTCCCCATGCGTTCTTTTTAGTCATCTGTTTATCTAACCACACAGCATCAGTCCACATGCCCCTCTCATTCTACTTCTCTTTCCCTATCTCCACTAACACATGTATCTATGGCTCTAACCACTTTTGGCAATCAGTGCATCTCAACCCAGAGTCCTGGGCTATGGAGTAGACCACACTGAATAGCAATCCTTTCTCTTTAGGCTTTCATACCTCTCATCTGTGGGCGCAGACATACCTGCATCTAAGAATGTAGACAGGGATTCTTGTATAAGAAAAGAGACCTGCCTCTTATTCCTGAGAAGGCTTCATTCAGAGGGTGGTGGCAGTTATCTCTTGGGTAGGAATCTCCAGTGGTAATGACCAGGAAGAAAGTCCTAGGTTGGGGGAACAAATGGAGAAACCAGAGTATCTGGTGGGCTCAGGAGGGGGAGGAATATAATGTCCTTTGATGGCCCTTTCAGGGAGTGCCTATCTAGTTAATAGTTGAGAGAGGTTGTCAAAGGAGGACCTTGAATATCAGACTTGGAGCCAGAATGCTTCCCTGTGGGTATCTGGAAACCACTGCAGGGCTTTCAGTGGGCCAGGACTTAGGTCAGTGAGCATTTAGAAGATTACTCTTGGTGGTTGGATCAGAGGAACGACCGGCAGTATTTAGAGTATTTAAAGCCTGCTCTAATAGCCCACCTTGATGAGTCTACCTCCTGAGTACGGAGATGCCCTGTGAGCATCTGCTAGATTAAAGGATGTGTTACAATCCCCTCAATCCACACAGGAGACAGGAGTGTAAGCTGGCTGAGGTATCAGTTGTATAAGTTCTGCTCTGGGCAGGCAGGCATGCAACTGAGGCTTAGCTGTCTCAGAAAGAACCTGGTTGTTTAGTGGAGGAGTTACAGCAGGAGAGGACACGCAGTTGCTACCAAGCCCCAGGCTTGCCTCTGAGGGAAAAGAGGTGAAATTAAAAGGGAGGATGGATAGCTTGAGGGTTAAAAAGGTTGGCTTGAGACTTCTTACGACTTGGAACCCTAAAGGCAAAGAGAACAGAACTCAGATCGATCTTAAAGAGATTCCATAAAGTTGGAATATGTGGGAGGATCCAGACATAGAGGATAAAGAGAGCAAGTTAAAGATATCCTGATAGAGGATCCAGAGAAAGGAAAAAAACCCCACAATCCAAAACTGTCACAGCCTGGCCCAGAAGGCTGTGGGACAAGGGACAGATGAGATCACTGAGTGCTATGGCAGTGTAGAAACGGAGTAATGTCAACTACTCCCTCCCTTCCCAAGATGAACACTACATCATCAAAGAAGTGTGGAGCAAATCAGTTTTATTGGACTGGCTTGTAAGAGCCATTGTGGATCTGTGGTTGTCACCAGCCCTGGGATTATCAGGGCAGGAAGACAATAGAGGTAGGGCGGGTGTTGCTGAGAGAGGAAGTTCTCCATATTCAGTTCACTGGAGAAGTGAAAAGGAGTCTGTCTGGTCAGCAGAAACCTCCGGAATGCTGGGAATGCTTTCTGGCTTTAGTGGCTCAGCTGACAGCCAGGGCACACTATTGAACAACCGAATGGCTTTGGTCTGAATAAAAACAGGGTGCATACCAGGTAAAGACAAACTGAGAGATTGGTTTATTCAAGCATTCAAAGGCAAAGGCCTGGATGGAGTTGGATTATCTTGAGAAAAAAAAAAGTCACGGGGAGAGCCAAGGGTTGTGTTAGCCAGTCTCCAGAAGCCAGTAAACTCTGAGCAACAGTTTATATAAGAAAAAAAAAAAAAAATCAAGCCAGTCCAAGCGATGGGCAATTCCTCCTCCCAGAGTGTGAAGTATACAGTGGAGGTAGAGACTGTTCACCCAGGATGGGGCCCTTGTGACAGCCAGGCATGGCTGATAGAAAGGCTTCCTGAACAAAGGAGCCAGCTCCAGCGGCAGGGATGACAGGCCAGAGAGCAGCTCTTGCTTGGGCCTGAGGCAGATCAAACAGCCCAAGCTGGCCCCGTTGATATCCTTAGAGGCAAAGCAGTACACAGCAACCCTACGACAAGAGCAGTACCCAAGATGAGGAGGGCAGGTGGTTCAAGGAAGACGTCTGGAGATTACAGCTTAGGTGGGGTAGCGTCTCCCATACATGCTTCTGTTTCTCGAGTTGCTTTTTGGCTAAAGGGTTGCTAAAGTGGTGAGAAGTTCTCAAGTGGTGTTGGGTCTCACCGGTGTTTATTTTTTGGTAACCCCTTAGTTGAAGACTAACTTGTACTTACTTGGAATGGGAGATCTCGGCCTTCAGAGATTCTGCCCACTCTCTGTTAAAAAAAAAAAAAAAATGTTTGTTACATAATGGTAACCTTTGAGTGTCTCACATATTTATACATCTTTTTTCTAAAAGACAGCTTAAAAAACCCAGTCTGATTTTAAAAAAGGTTATCCCATATGTTTGGGGAGGTAGGGAGAAGACACTCTGAAAGGCCTTTAAGGCTGCCACCCCCTCCCCCCAAATCTCAGTGCCAGAGGTGGCCTACTTCCTTGTGGGTTGTTGGCTAGGGAGGTCCTATAACAATAAGGACATTGTTAATGCTATTGGTAGCATGCTAGAACCAGACAATAAAACCTTATCTCAGTAGACATTGTCCATACGTTGGTTACAAGGCCCAGAAATGAGAGCGGAACTGATCTGAAGCCTTCTTCTTGCCCCTGGCCTTCATAATGCTGAAGTTCTCCACGGAGTTCTAGTGGGTAGAACTTTCCATCCTCCTACTTGGCTGTTGTCCCTGTAGAGGCCACTATTATGATGCCAAGGAAGATGCGACTACAAGTGTAGAAGTGACCTAGACAGTTTTGGGTACAACCAACAGCTTACTGATTAAAGGCCACCCTGTAGTCTGTGAAGTCATTTCTGGTATTATAAATCAGGAGGTAAAAGTTACATCTGGGGCAGGAGAGATGGCTCAGCGGTTAAGAGCACTGACTGCTCTTCCAGAGGTCCTGAGTTCAAATCCCAGCAACCACATGGTGGCTCATCTGTAATGAGATCTTATGCCCTCTTCTGGTATGTCTGAAGACAGCAACAGTGTACTCAGATACATAAGATAAATAAATCTTTTTTAAAAAGTTACATCTGGGGAAGCCATAGGTACTAGCGGAAAAACAACTACCATTGTTTTTAGTGATGCCCATAATGTAGCTGTCAACCTGCCTTGTAAGAATTAATGTCTGCGCCCACAGATCACTGTTGTCAGGTGATCATGGAAGGAAACTTTCCTTATAAATGATGGTGGTACTTCCTAGAGGGCCACACTTGCTTCAGAAATACTTCAGATCAAATCTAGAAAGAAGCAAAAGACCTCTCTACATGGAACCCTTTGAAACACTCAAGGTATTAAAGAAGACCATAGAAGATGGAAAGGTTTCTCATGCTCACAATTTGAAGGGATTAATATTGTGAAAATGACTAACTTACCAAAATCAATCTACTGATCCAGTAAAATCCTCATCAAAATTTCAAAGGCCCTTCCATAGACAAAACAAACCAAAAACCACCCTACCTCTTGGGTGTTTTTTTTCCCAAAGGGCTCTAAGAGCTGAGGATTACAATCTTACAATCTTATATATTTACTAACATGTTTCCATTTTTTGGTGCTTTCTACTCCATTGTGAAGCAATTC
This sequence comes from Micromys minutus, assembly GCF_963924665.1. Classification (NCBI taxonomy): domain Eukaryota; kingdom Metazoa; phylum Chordata; class Mammalia; order Rodentia; family Muridae; genus Micromys; species Micromys minutus. Next base: position 100,181,750 of record NC_137969.1, read on the forward strand.
TGGACTTCTATAAAAATATGATTTTCTTTTATGTAGGGGCTTCGCTTAATATTAAAAAATATTTATTGCATTTGTAGGAGTGTTTTGCTCACATGTATGTTTGTGCACCATAGTAAGTGCCTGGTACCCACAAAGGTCAGAAGAGGGCATCAGATCTCCTGGGACTAGAGCTGTGGATGATTGTAAGATAGCAGGTGCTGGGAACTGAGCCCAGGGCCCCTAGAAGAGCAGCCAGTGCTCTAACCATTGAGCAACTTCTCTAGTCCTCTGTTAACTTTTCTTATGGTGTGGGTTTGACAGTCACTATCTTCAACTCTTACACACCATGAAGAAGCCATCCTCACCATGGCTTAAAAAATATCCTCACTGTGTAATAGATTTCCACATTGACAGGTCCTTGATGCAGCGAGTCTACCATCTTCTCCACTGGGTTATTTCTGACATGACGTCTGTGCCTCCATCACCTCTCCAGATCAATGTATCATGTGCCTTTTTATTCTCTGGCTGCCTTTAAGGTGTTTGCTGGTTTTGATAAAATTGGCTGTGCTGTGTTGAGTCCTCATCTTTACACCATTTTTTTTTATTGTTTCTTTGAACATTTCTCATCACTCTATGACTTGGATTGTGTACGTAAGAGATGGCCTGACCCTTGACTACGAGTTGGTGTGTGTGGGCACATAATATTTTTGAAAAAGTATTAGTGTAGTTTTCAGCGGCTCCCTTTGGGTGTACTTCATTTCTAGCTCAGATAGCTGCTTAGCTTTTAGGATTTGTGGATTATAGTTATCTTAACCATTTTAACATCCTATGTGCTAATGTTTCAGCACTCAGTTCCAGCTCGTGGATGATTCTCTTCCTTGTGGTTTATCCCTACTCCTTGCATTTTTCAGTAATCTTGGGCCAATACCAATGGGTGTGAGTTTTGTTACTGTTGGATATGTTTGTGTTTCTCTGGAATTAAGTCAGCTTATTTGAAAACAATTTGATCTCATTGGGTCCTCCTTTTGGGATTTGTTGGGAAGGCTCATAACAAGTATTTTCATCTCGGGGTAATGACTTCATATGACTCCAGAAAGACCCTCAGGGTGCTCCATCGGACGTGCCAGGAAGTTTTAGCCTCAACTCTCTGACTGGTGGCAGGGTTTCCAGCCCTGTGTGAATGCCGGGTAGCAGTTCCTCCAGCTCTTTCAGACAAGTTCTTTGCACAGCTTCAGTATTCTCCCTGTCTTACCAGCTAATGGGGCCTGCTTGCTGTTCTGGGTAGCTTTCTGGTCTGTCTCCTTCTTCCTCTTTCTTCCTCTCCCTCTTCTTCTTCTGTTTATTTACTTATTAATTATATATAAGTACACTGTAGCTGTCTTCAGACACACAAGAAGAGGGCATCAGATCCCATTACAGATGGTTGTAAGCCACCATGTGTTTGCTGGGATTTGAACTCAGGACCTCTGGAAGAGCAGTTAGTGCTCTTAACCGCTGAGCCATCTCTCCAGTTCTGTTCTCTGTTTCCTAACGTGGGAATTTTAGCTGTCCTGGTCTAGCTCCTTGACTTTCTGGTATCTGTTGACATCTGCTTCTTATGCCCAGGCACAGATTTTATGTCTCCCAGAGACCATGGCCCTCTGTTACCTGATGTTTAATGTCTTAGAAACTGTGTTTCATATATTTTAATGGCTTTGGTGTTTCCAGTGGGAAGATAACCAAACAAAACCATCTGTTGACTACTGTTTCTAAGAGCTCTTGGAAAACCAGTCTGCCTCCATTGTAGGATGGAGAGCCATCTTCGAGTAAAGACAAACTAGGCTCATCATTCCTATTTGTGATTAAACCTGTTTCTCAAGAATTGGGCTATGCTCCACCCATAACCTTAACCACAAATGGTTCTCTGTGAGCCTGTTCCAGGAAATGGCAACCACATGCTTATTTCGAAAAGTTGTAATGACCATCTTGCAACCTGTTTCAGAAGGTTGTTATGCCCACCCTGTTATGTTTTGCTTCTCTAACGCTGACTATTTTGTTCACTAAAGGATCCATTTGGAAACCCCCTACCCTGAGCTATAGCACCTTATCTTCTCCATGTCCAATGCTGACCTCTTTAACTCTACCACTCATGTGAATAAAAATGCTTGCTTTAGTTAATGGCTGACTTTAGTTAATATGGCAATGGTGATTAGGGTTGGTGGCTGTGCTCCTCACATCTTTGGGATTAACATTCTGTGGATTGGCTGTCATCCCTGAGTCAGTGTGGTGTTTCCTCCCACACTATTTAACAAAGGATTAGTGAATATCTCACTGAAGAAATAATTTTAGGCTTCATCGTAGAGATGTAGAATCAGATGAGATAAAGCTTAATTATCAGCACACAGCAGAATGAAGATTCAATCGACCCGGTCTTTATATCAGAACATAGGTAGAGGGAATGTCTCTTTAAATAAAGGGAAAACATTTGTTAGACATTTAAACCTATCTCTAGTTAATATGAATTAATGTTGAGTCTCGAATGTTCCTTTTTAATTTTGTGGTTTTCAATGAGGGCCTCCCCGTCTCCTTTCCTTCCTCCTATTCCTTCTCTTCCTCCTCTTCCTCTTCTTCATCTTCCTGGAGCCTAACTTGTTAACACATATACAAGGGAATGGTAACACCTAAGTTGCAGAGGTTCCTCATGCGTTATAGGCGGTGATGCCTATAGCTGGGCTCCAAGCAGTATTTGGTAATGTAAATAGGGACCTCCCTCCTCAGTCTCTTGATTGCAGACTGACTGTGGGCAGAGGAGCAGCGTAAGATAGGATCTGTGGGGACTGTGGGAGCCGACGATGGTGGTGTTGGAGGTCACATAAATCATCATGTAAAGGAACAGGGCTCATTTGTAATTCTGGCAGTTCTAATACGTGGGCATTTGAACTCTGGGTATAGACCAAAGTTTCTAAGATAGGTCAAAAACCTCAGTTTGTTTTGTGGATTCTCTTGATTCCCCCCACCCCCAAATGTCAATATATAATTAAAACGGAAACTATGTAGGGCAAACAATGTAGTTCTTGACTGCAGGTGGAAGGTATTCTGGGTAACAGAACTCTCTTGGGACAAGGCTGGCTGGAGACAAAACTAGACTGTTTTTTCTCAGAAACTACAGTACGGTGGGGGAAAAGACTTACAGATAGGAAGAAGAGATTGTTATAGATTTGGATATCGTGGGATTAAACCTTCATTATCCTTGGCCTCCTTGGGCTTACAACCTAAGAATGGTTCGTGCCCCCACCCCTACCCTGTACCCCTGCCTCTCTCTTTCTTTTTCTTTTTTGAATTTAAATGCACTTTATTTTTAGACAACCCACATGACGTGTTTTTCTTTAAAAAACAATGCCTCCACTCCAAATAAATCACGATCAAAATAAGAGCTCAAGATGACATCAGTCCTATTTGTCCTAAGTCCTGGTGTTGTATAGATGGTAAGCAGCAGCCAATTACGGTGACAGGTGATAGATCCAATTTGTTAACATTTTTCCATCTCTAAGCCATCCTTAAAGAAAATCATGAATGGAGTCGCACCATCCTCACGGTGGTCCAGGAGAGCAACTGTGCCATCTGGATTCATGTTCTCACCAATAAAAAACCGGTAGTTATTGAAGTTAGCAAGGATGTGCTTAATTTGCTCTGCAGCTCCAGTCATAAAAGGCTTCACTCTCTCTGGTTTATGTTCTTCAAGTTTGCCTCTGAGTGATGTCATGTAGTCTTTGATGTACTTTTTGTAGGCCTCTTTTGTGAAGCTAGTTTCTTGTAAGTGATAGTTCATGACAATGTCAACACCGGTGACCACTGTGCTTTCGGTACCTTCGCCCTCCGGACCTTCAGCGGAAGCGTTTCCACCAATGAGCGAGTCATCGCTGGCACCCTCTGTTCTACTGACCATCTTGCCCTCCACCTCCAGGCACAGCGCGTCCGCGATCTCCCGGATCTTGTAGATGTTGGAGAACATCTCGTCATGGCTGATGAGGTCCCGGTAGATGATCATGGACCGGCTGGGGACAGCCTGACAGAGCGGAGCGAGCTTGGTGGAGCTTGAGCGGCGCTGGGGGCGGGAAGAGGGGGGGAGCGGGCAGAAAAGGCTCTGCCTCTCTCTTTCTATTTCTTTTGTCAAAATGCTGAAATCGATGTGGTAAAATGTTTTCTTAGGGAAGAAGGGCTTTCTCTATCATTTGATTTATTCCTCCAATGAGTAATAATACCATATTCCTTGGAGAGCATTTAAAACTTAGATAATAAAAGGCTGAGAGTTCATCAAGGTGGGGTGAGGAGGGGGCAAGCCTGGGACCCCGATCTCCAGTGCCCATTTCCCATAGACCACACAGTGCTCAGGTGGGGAAGGAGAAATGGGTCTTGAGGGTACTTGAACGCCCAAGGCTCATGCTAGTCTTAGGGAGCCTTTAGCCAACACTGTGTTTGATCTGATCAACCCTGCTTCAGAGCAGAACTGAGGTCCAGAGGGATGAGGAAAAGATTCACCCAAAGGCAGCATCCTGGAAGTCTAGGAAGGAAGGCACTGAAGAGTCCTTAGCGTTTTCAAGCCGTCTGAGGATGAACATACTAGGCATGTGGTCCGTTACAATTTGCAGATTACCCCAAACTCTCCGTGGATTCTCAAAGGGTCAGTGATTCCAGTCTGGTAAAGCACTGCTGGTTTAGGCAGAGACCTTTCTGATTTTAAAGCCACTGTGGTTTGGTTTTCTGCACCAGCTCCTAGATAAGAGAACACTTCCCAGAGTCAAACTCAGAAGGTCTTCATAGGGGACACGGCTCTTTGGCTAGCTAGCTTACTTTCCCATTTGTTTGACAAATACCCTCTGGAGTCCTGACATACGATTCAGCCATCTTGCAATGCTTTAAGCAATGTCCCTGCTGTCCTTAAATTTTATTTTATTTTTTGTGATGGCGTAAAGGCAATAAATCAATAAAGATGCAAAGGTTCAACAAATGCTATGAAGGCTGGGATGTCCAGTGGATGTGACTGACCATGTATCACATGGTCAGAGAGGCGTCTCTGGCAGTCATTTAACCAGAGACCAGATGAAAAAACATAGCCACATGATTTAAACGGATAAGTGAAGATAAATAACTCTCTTTATCTTCCATAAAAAGTGTTGATATGAGGATAAAGCTCTACTCTAAGTGATTTTGTATTGAATAAAACTAGTTTCCCAGGCCGCACACTAAGGTCCCCAGAGACTCCTTTTTACAAGCAGCTTTGACTCCATCTTGGGGGGGAAAAGATGGCTGTAGCCCTGGATAGACCCAGAAACAGCACCATCTGCTAGGCAGCTTCCACCAGCACAGACTGTAAATGGCTTATTCCTGGGAACAGAAAGGGAGCCACCCTCTCAATTTATCGGAGTGATTTCAAACTGTGAGGGTACAGGGGTGCACTAAAATTATATCAGTAAGACCAGAGCAAGAACTTAGACACACCAGACCAAGGAAAGGTTGTAACCCCTCTCACTTCAAGCCAATTGACCCGTGCCAGCGAATCAACTGATACTCGGCTGGTCTGCGGGTCAAAGGTTCTTCATTGCCTGGTGGGAACTCAGCTCATCAGTTAGTCCCACGTTTGATTGCGTCTGCGAACTAAGGGTCCAATCGGAAGCTAACTTCTGTGATTGTGGGCAGAGTTGGGATGGGGTGGGATGGACTGGGTGGAGCCAATACGTTGATCTCTGCCCCCAACCGCTCCTAAGCAGCTACAGACCTACCAGAATAGAGGGAAGACCTCTGGGAGAGAGGGGAATGCCCCAGGCCACTTCCCTCTGCGGGACTCCCAGCTCCGAGAGTCCCCACTGTATTCAAGGGGTCTGTACCGCTTGCTTGCTAACCAACGGCACTCTGCTCTGCCCACATCACCTGACTTTTTATTCTCTAGTCAACAGAGAAAAAGATTCATCAGCCCGGCCTCTCCTCTTCTGTCACCCCCTTTCATCTCCCCGTAACTGTCTTTCTATTCTGAGTCCCAGCGATCGCTCTTTTGCTTCCTGTCCCTATGTGGGTTATTAGTCCATTCTGGACATTTCATATGAGTGGAACTGTGCCTGGGAGGTTCTTTATATATTAATATTCGGTGATATATAAATATTAAAAATCAGGCACCATATATGTTGTACAGGTATGTTCTCTCAAACCTGTGGCTGCTTTTTCTTTTATACTTAATAGCTTTTTAGTCACACTGTATTTTTTTTTTGTTTAGATTTATTTATTTACGTGGGCACACTGTAGCTGTCTTCAGACACACCAGAAGAGGGCATCAGATCCTATTACAGATGGTTGTGAGCCACCATGTGGTTGCTGGGATTTGAATTCAGGACCTCTGGAAGAGCAGTCTTAACTACTCACTAAGCTTTCTCTCCAGCCCCCACACATTGAAATTTTATTTCAAGCACACTTTAATGCAATGAGCTGTGTTAATATCTGATTATACGGCCCTCCAAAAACCCAAACTTAGAGCCGAGGATAACTAGGATAACTGTTTTTCTGTAGAGCAGAATTCTTAATTTCGATCAAGAACAGCTTATTTTCCCCCCTCTCACGAGTCATTCTCTTAGAGTTGTAATGAAGAAATCTTTGTCTTAACGTAGAATCATTAACATGGATGGAAGGCTCAAGAAGAAAATTGAAGAAGTCGCACTGGGGAGGTTTTCACAAGCTAGGTCCCAAATGGAAAAACCTTGCCTTCAGCCAGACCTGGAGCTGCAGAGCATTCTGACACCCAAGTCAGGACTGCAGCCCAGAGCCAGCATCCTGCCTCTGCTCAGGTCTGCACACTAAGAACCTGGACCACCCTTGAGTTGCATAGCTGGGACCACCTATTTGGAAGTTCCATGCCCAGGTCTCACACTCCCCTCCCACACTTCCCACATGGAGCTGAAGAGCCGCCAGTGTGAACTGTCCCTCCCGCCCTACACCGAGAGACTCACAGGCCAGGAAGTGGTACACAAAGTTGTTATAATTGGACAAATATTTTTCCAGGATGGACCCCTGCATGCCCAGACTACTGCCTCCCGCTATAGGCATGGCTCTGATAACACTTTGATTCTGCTTTTGTTCAAAGGATGAATAAATTCACTGCCTGTTGGTGCCTTCCTGCTATGGTGGGAGCCAGTTGACCACAATAACAATTTCTCCTGTTTTTTTTTTTTTTTTTTTTCTTTTTTACTGTCAAAGGTCTTTATTTTAAAGAGACACCAGAAATAAAATTTTAATAGTAAGTAAAACATGTTTATAGCCCCTTGCTTTTTACCTATTAGTTTATAGTGCAATAAATATTTGGTCATACTTGGTCCCTTTTGATGTATAAAAATCAGATTTTCCTGTAGTCAATTTCATGCTCTTTGCTAGTTACTAAATTATCCACTGTCAGCCAAGCTGCAGGTATCTCTGGTATAGCTCATACCTTGGACTAGTTGTTTTTGGTCAGGTCCTTGAGTTTGCTGAACATTGTTGAAGATAGGAACACGAAGGCCCAAGGAAATGCAACATGATGTGGGAGGGATGTCCTGCAGGGCCCCACTTAGACACTGTAAGGCTCAGTGACAACCTGGGATCTTGCTCCCTAAAGCTAAAGAGCTCTATGTTTCTTGGACCCCCCCATTTTACATGTATGTTTAACTATTTAAACACTGTAACAAATTGCAGCAGATGATTTAGGAAGGTCCCTTAAGGGCTCCTGTGTCAAAAGTTTTGTCCTCAGGATGGTGTCAGCATTCACTACTGGTTGGTCCCTCTGGTCACTAAGATCATGCCCTTGAAGGGGTTGTGAGACCCCTGTCTCTTCTCCTTCTATTTTGTTTTCTGGGTCAGGCTTCCTGAGGTATTATCTCACCACATGTCCCAAATCATAGGGTCAGTTGATCTTGTACTGACACCCTTCTACTGTGAGCCAAATATGTTAACACTTTTGTTGTTGTTGCTGTAGCGGACACCTGAAATCATTTAAAGGAGAAAGGCTTTATTCTGAAACACGAGTTCAGGCTTTTCATACCCTTTGGAAGGAGCATCTGATGAAGGAGTGTGTTGACCTCATGGTTCTGGGGTTGGAGCGGGGAACAGTGTCAGCCCCAAATACACCCTCCAAATGTATACTTACAGTGACCCACTTCCTTCAACCAGGCCCAACCTTCCATATGTAGCTCTACCATTTTGAAAGCTCAGATTTATCAATGCACACAATTGTTGGTCAGGCACAAGACCTCATTATCTAATTGTCTCTGGAATCACTATCCTTTTTGGACATAACCTGGAAGTGGGCATTATGAATCTCCTAGAAGGTTAATTAAGTTAATAATCAAGCTTGAACATCACAGTTAACAGGTATGGGGGTACTCCGATGGGTCTGGGGGTGCTCTGATGGGTGTAGGGGCACTCTGGTTGTGACGTCTGCCACCCCAGTGGTTGCCAGGGTTGATTCGAGTGATATGTCTGGTTAGGTGGATGTCTGATTCTTCTTTCATGGCTAATGTTAAGTCAAAAAGGAAAGCCTTCCCTGAACAGAGGACTGACTGTCAAGGGTATTCTAGTGTGCCAGAACCTTCAAATAAGCTCTTAAACATCACAGTTAATTTTTTTTTTTTACTTAAAAAATTTTTTTTGAGACAGGGTTTCTTTGTGTATCCCTGACTGTCCTGGAACTAGATCTGTAGACCAGTCTAGCTTCAGTCTCTCAGAGATTCACCTGTCTGTGGCTCCTGTGTGCTGGGATTAAAGGCGTGCACCACCACTGCTTGGTTCATTCCAGTTAATTTTATGCCTAATAGTTTGTTACAGAAATAGTGATAATGGGATATAGCAAGAGCCATTGTGCATGTTGTGCTGTGATGAGCATCTTGGTGACAAACAGCAGTTTCTTCTCACTAAAGTTTCTCCTGTTATATCTGCATAATTAAAGGGAATCCTGAGATTGCAAGCAAATCTAGCTCTTGAATGCTCTTAGCATTCTTGATTCCTATTCTTGGGCAGGCTGGAAGTCTTTAAAATATTTGCACGCTAACCATACTTGGATGTTTTGAAGGCCTAAAAACATTGGCTCTGGATTGTGGTGTGTTGACATATGACACATCTGTCATCCATGGCTGATTTCTTACTCTTTTATCCATCACCCTGTTCTTGTATCCACGACTGACCCATATTATGGTTTGGATTTTAAGTGTCCTCTCAGTTCCCACACACATAGGGCTTGGCTTCCAGTCACTGGTACTACTAGAAAGTGATGGACGCTTTGGGAGACCGAGTTCTGCTAAAAGGAGTTTAGGTCATTGACACGTGCTCTCGAGAAAATTTTGGGATTCTGGTCTCTCCTCTCTCTCTGATGAATGGACTCAAGAGGTAAAACAGCCTCCCTTTTTATGTGTCCCCACCATGAGCACAATCCAACAGGGCTAAGTGAGTTGGGCTGTGAAGCCTTCAAAACTTTCCTTCCAAACAGTATATTGCCATGGGGATTTCATCACAGTGATGGGAAGTTGACATACACAACCTATAAGAAGTCAATGTTGTCCACTGTGGTGGTTTGCATGTGCTTGCCCTCTGGGAAGTGACACTAGTAGGAGGTGTGGCCTTGTTGGAGGTCTCATTTTATACTCAGGCTCCACCCAGGGCAGAAGAGGTTCTCCTGACTACTTTCAGGTCAAGATGTAGAACTCTCTCCTCTTCCAGCACCATGCCTGCCCTGCTCCCCACCATGATGATAATGGACTGAACTTCTGAAACCGTAAGCCAGCCACAATTAAATGCTTTCTTATTATAAGAGTTGTCTTAGTCACGGTGTCTCTCCACAGCAATAAAGCCCAAACTAAGACCCCACTTATGGAAGAGGTACCCAAACTAGGATGGTGTTTCTTCATCAGAGTCCCTGGCATGTGAGCTGAGGCATATGATGGATGCTGTGGTCCAACTGGGATGTGGGCAATCTCCGATGTTCTTTCTCTCCTTCCATAGAGGATAGGTCTTTACTGTGGTCGAATGAGAAATGATGTTGAGGGTGGAACTAAAGGTGGTCGGTTGGGGGTATGGAGGAGAGCTCCCAAGGACAGTTCTTTAACTGTACTGACCAGTGAGGAGCAGGAAGCCAGTCTTTGTTAAGATGCTGAGTTGTGAATGTATCACAGCACACTCTAGTCATTCCTAGGTAATACTGGACTAAGCAAATAGGATGCAACTTTTAACAGAACGGAGCTTGTGGTTTAGTTTGTATTGGGTTTCTTCTATTATTTGTGGACATCTTAAGCATTCTTCTGTCTCTAGAAGGTTCTAGAATCAGCTACTGACTTTAAGCTGGACTTTACTACGGAGGGGGAACCAAGAGAGGTCATTTGCCTGGGGCTACTGAATGGAGACAAAGCTAGACTCCAACTCTGATATCAGTAGCTGAGGCCCTTTCTTTTGGTAAGGGCCGTTGAATTTTCCCATCTCCTTTCTAGGCACACGTGCTTCATACAAGACTTGTCTTCATCTTTCAGCTCCGCACCTGCCTGCTTTGTGCAATTTGTTACCTAGCTCCCAGTGACTAGATTTGCGATGGTCATGTGACTCAGAGCGATCAAATCCCAGCCAGTCCCAGCATCTTCGCTGTATCTCCTGGGCTGCTGAGTCAGCATGGGTCATCTGTTTCTCGGGCTCTCCTAGTTCGCTTACATTAGAAATGGAGCCAGGAGTGGGAAGCAGAGTGGAAGACGCCCGCAGACAGAGGGGCGGCGACAGCGTCTGAGTACCCGGATCCAGCCCCGCCCAAAACCAGAACCAGCGCCTTTCCTTTCCTTTCCTTTTCTTCTTTTTCTTTTTTTGGTTTTGTTTTGTTGTTGTTTTGATGGACGTTTTCAACCCTTGAGCCTGACTCAT